>NC_090440.1:1711612797-1712325297 GCF_031143425.1 Pleurodeles waltl
AAGGTAGATACACTGACTCTCTTACGGAGGCCATTACACCTATTTGTACTGCTCTCTGTAACGACAGCTTCACACAATAATTTCAGCAGCAGCAAATGCTTGCAAGTAGCAAAGAGTTAAGGGAAATTGATGGAGAGGCTGGCCACAGCTACTAGTGTCCTCTCGCGCCACACACTTTGCATACAGGGTAATATGGCACACTGTGGCAGTGATGCTGCCAGGAGGTTGTGCCTTCTAGAGATATTGTTAGCCCTGACAGGAGAGTGAAGAGGCTTCTGAAATAAGCAGTGCATCAGTGGCTGAGGTCTATATAATGCGGCAGAATAGAGTTCACAGTGGGGGAGGGGAGAGCAGTTTGCCTTGGGGAAGAGGCAGGGATACAAAGGGGCTGTTGAAAGCATTGGATGCAAAATAAGAGACAACATATTTAAAATTTATTTTGTTGACCAGTACCCTTAGAATAGGATATCATCAGTTTCATGCCAAATACTGCTGATATTAAGTTCTTGATACTGTTTCCATTTAAGAGCAGACTATATTGTTATATGTATGCAGACACTGTCAATGCATATTTGTTAATTATTATGCAATGTTTTTATTTGTTCTTAGAAGTATGACTTTGAGTGATTCCTGCTCAGTGCACCCTACTTCTGTAGTCCTTGCTGCAAATTGTGGTTGATACAGTGGGAAGTATTTTCTGGTGACAATGTTATGCAACATAGCACAATATGCACGTCTTTCTTACAAGCGGTTTCTAAAGAACACTGCAGTACCTGTCCTGTTGGGCAGACACCAGAATCTGCTCTTTCAGAACCCAAATGTATATTCAACTGCTGAACTTGTGCACCTGTGTGTTATAAAACCTTTCACTCGGTGCCACTGCATTCTTGTGTCAAGTGTGGATCCCAGGGTGTACAGTATATACACTTAAATAGTAATGCAAGAATCATCACTGACATTATTTATTACATGGCTGGTATAGATCCATAAGCATAATATAATTAGTGCTCATTTTTGAGAATCATGAACAGATCCTTTATCTCAGGGAGAGGGCAAACCAAGACACTTCTTCACACAACCAGTCAGCTGGTGGAAATGTGCAGTTCTATAAACATCAAGCTTGGTTTCTTGAATGTTCTGTGGTGCATTTAGAAAATAAATGTGAGCACCAATCCTGGACAATATTGCATCCAGGAAATTATGAAAAACCTAGGGTGCTCTGTAACACATCCCTTTCTCTTGTTACAATACACTGACAACTGCCTGAGACAAGATGTAAAATATATACCAGCATGGCATACAGGAGTACAGTCGTAAATGCACTTCAGTGTATGCATACTAAAAAAGAGGATACATTTATAAAAAACATTTTCAAATGGACACAGTCTGGTATGCTGTGAAACAGCAGCAGTAAGATAAACAAAGGTAATTTCAAAAATAATTTACAACAACATTAGAACAAGACAGGAATCAATAAAGCTTAAGTGTGCACTGTGCTCATATCTGAAAGGAAGTGTCCTGCTATCACATCAGGCTCTAAACACAAAGGCAACACTGAACAATAAAGTAAAAGTAAACACACTGGCACTGAAGAGACCTTTCTGGTGCATGAATGTGCTCCTTGTGAAATAGCAAAATGCAGTCACTCAAAGTGCAGTTACCAGTTGCTGAAGTAGGCTGACCCAGTGCATGCCCTGTATGCTGTAGTGGGTGGAAGCAAAATGTGATGTCACCGCTGTGGCCACGGAGCCAGCCCTCACAGCCTTCTAGGTCCGTCCTTTCCCCATGCAAATTTGCAGAGCCCTTGCAGTGGAAGTAGGAGCGGTTGTGATCAGTAACGGCCGCAGACCCTATCAACCTTCTCACTTTATGAAAGAACCCACCTGAAAGTTACTCAAATGGGAGGATCTACTAAAATATGGGGCAAGAGTCAGGAGGGGATTAAAATTCTCCTTGGAGCCCACACTCCAGTATCCCCAGGTCACTGTGATGATGCAGGGGAAAACATAATGGAGGTGCACTTCACTTCCCCCTCAAACTCTGCCAGACCAGCAAGGAGGGTCAAGTCATCCTTAAGTCTCAATTGAGGGCAGCCAGTGCCATGCACTTTGCAAGTAAGGTTGCGCAGGCTCACCAAAGATCCTCATAGTGTTGATCTCCCACTTGGCTTTTCAGTGCAAATGGTGCAAAATGGTGTCGATTCAGTCTCCCTCTGGTTTGTTCCTCTTATTACAGGTGTTGGACTGGGATCTCCTTCGCATCGCTTCCTTCTGTAGAGGTACCTGCTCTACTTCTCTTTCCAGCAGCAACAGCAGGCGCATCAGTAGTTACTGTTAAACTCCCTTATTAAAGACTGCCCTCTACGAAAATAAGAAGCACAATAATATGACAAATATATGTTCTGTAACATTTAATGCAATAAAAAAAAAAATTAAACACTATAATACCGTAAAATAATATAATCACATACTCATATGCATAGCTGAGCTCTTAGTGCCCTTTTAACTATAAAAGGTCTAAATGTTTGAAGTCACTTGCTTGCTTCTAGGTCTTTCTTCAGTGCAGAAGTATTTAATATTTTCATAGATGTGGGGGGTTATTTTTGGGGAATTAGCATAGGGCAGTGCCACAAATCTTCTTGCTGCACTTCCTTACGCCAATGCGAAAGGGCAGGAATGCACCGTATTTAGGATGCAGTCCATTCCCCCTGCGCTGGCACACAATTGGCTGCCTAGTGTGTAGGAAGTTGGCTCTGTATGTGCTATTTCAAAGTAAGGAATAGCATGCACAGAGTCCAAGGGTTCCCCTTAGAGGTAAAATAGTGGTAAAAATAGATAATACTAATGCTCTATTTTGTGGTAGTGTGGTCGAGCAGTAGGCTTATCCAAGGAGTAGTGTTAAGCATTTGTTGTACATACACATAGACAATAAATGAGGTACACACACTCAGAGACAAATCCAGCCAATAGGTTTTTATATAGAAAAATATCTTTTCTTAGTTTATTTTAAGAACCACAGGTTCAAATTCTACATGTAATAGCTCATTCGAAAGGTATTGCAGGTAAGTACTTTAGGAACTTCAAATCATCAAAATTGCATGTATACTTTTCAAGTTATTGACAAATAGCTGTTTTAAAAGTGGACACTTAGTGCAATTTTCACAGTTCCTAGGGGAGGTAAGTTTTGATTAGTTTTACCAGGTAAGTAAGACGCTTACAGGGTTCAGTTCTTGGTCCAAGGTAGCCCACCGTTGGGGGTTCAGAGCAACCCCAAAGTCACCACACCAGCAGCTCGGGGCCGGTCAGGTGCAGAGTTCAAAGTGGTGCCCAAAACACATAGGCTAGAATGGAGAGAAGGGGGTGCCCTGGTTCCGGTCTGCTTGCAGGTAAGTACCCGCGTCTTCGGAGGGCAGACCAGGGGGGTTTTGTAGGGCACCGGGGGGGACACAAGTCCACACAGAAATTTCACCCTCAGCAGCGCGGGGGCGGCCGGGTGCAGTGTAGGAACAGGCGTCGGGTTCGCAATGTTAGTCTATGAGAGATCTCGGGATCTCTTCAGCGCTGCAGGCAGGCAAGGGGGGGATTCCTCGGGGAAACCTCCACTTGGGTAAGGGAGAGGGACTCCTGGGGGTCACTTCTCCAGTGAAAGTCCGGTCCTTCGGGTCCTGGGGGCTGCGGATGCAGGGTCTCTCCCAGGCGTCGGGACTTTAGGTTCAAGGAGTCGCGGTCAGGGGAAGCCTCGGGATTCCCTCTGCAGGCGGCGCTGTGGGGGCTCAGGGGGGACAGGTTTTGGTACTCACAGTATTAGAGTAGTCCTGGGGTCCCTCCTGAGGGCTCGGATCTCCACCAGCCGAGTCGGGGTCGCCGGGTGCAGTGTTGCAAGTCTCACGCTTCTTGCGGGGAGCTTGCAGGGTTCTTTAAAGCTGCTGGAAACAAAGTTGCAGCTTTTCTTGGAGCAGGTCCGCTGTCCTCGGGAGTTTCTTGTCTTTTCGAAGCAGGGGCAGTCCTCAGAGGATGTCGAGGTCGCTGGTCCCTTTGGAAGGCGTCGCTGGAGCAGGATCTTTGGAAGGCAGGAGACAGGCCGGTGAGTTTCTGGAGCCAAGGCAGTTGTCGTCTTCTGGTCTTCCGCTGCAGGGGTTTTCAGCTGGGCAGTCCTTCTTCTTGTAGTTGCAGGAATCTAATTTTCTAGGGTTCAGGGTAGCTCTTAAATACTAAATTTAAGGGCGTGTTTAGGTCTGGGGGGTTAGTAGCCAATGGCTACTAGCCCTGAGGGTGGGTACACCCTCTTTGTGCCTCCTCCCAAGGGGAGGGGGTCACAATCCTAACCCTATTGGGGGAATCCTCCATCTGCAAGATGGAGGATTTCTAAAAGTTAGAGTCACCTCAGCTCAGGACACCTTAGGGGCTGTCCTGACTGGCCAGTGACTCCTCCTTGTTATTCTCATTATCTTCTCCGGCCTTGCCGCCAAAAGTGGGGCCTGGCCGGAGGGGGCGGGCAACTCCACTAGCTGGAGTGTCCTGCTGGGTTGGCACAAAGGAGGTGAGCCTTTGAGGCTCACCGCCAGGTGTGACAATTCCTGCCTGGGAGAGGTGTTAGCATCTCCACCCAGTGCAGGCTTTGTTACTGGCCTCAGAGTGACAAAGGCACTCTCCCCATGGGGCCAGCAACATGTCTCGGTTTGTGGCAGGCTGCTAAAACTAGTCAGCCTACACAGATAGTCGGTTAAGTTTCAGGGGGCACCTCTAAGGTGCCCTCTGTGGTGTATTTTACAATAAAATGTACACTGGCATCAGTGTGCATTTATTGTGCTGAGAAGTTTGATACCAAACTTCCCAGTTTTCAGTGTAGCCATTATGGTGCTGTGGAGTTCGTGTTTGACAGACTCCCAGACCATATACTCTTATGGCTACCCTGCACTTACAATGTCTAAGGTTTTATTTAGACACTGTAGGGGCACCATGCTCATGCACTGGTACCCTCACCTATGGTATAGTGCACCCTGCCTTAGGGCTGTAAGGCCTGCTAGAGGGGTGTCTTACCTATACTGCATAGGCAGTGAGAGGCTGGCATGGCACCCTGAGGGGAGTGCCATGTCGACTTACTCGTTTTGTCCTCACTAGCACACACAAGCTGGCAAGCAGTGTGTCTGTGCTGAGTGAGAGGTCTCCAGGGTGGCATAAGACATGCTGCAGCCCTTAGAGACCTTCCTTGGCATCAGGGCCCTTGGTACTAGAAGTACCAGTTATAAGGGACTTATCTGGATGCCAGGGTCTGCCAATTGTGGATACAAAAGTACAGGTTAGGGAAAGAACACTGGTGCTGGGGCCTGGTTAGCAGGCCTCAGCACACTTTCAATTGTAAACATAGCATCAGCAAAGGCAAAAAGTCAGGGGGCAACCATGCCAAGGAGGCATTTCCTTACACAACCCCCCCCCAAACGAAAGAGGATGAGACTAACCTTTCCCAAGAGAGTCTTCATTTTCTAAGTGGAAGAACCTGGAAAGGCCATCTGCATTGGCATGGGCAGTCCCAGGTCTGTGTTCCACTATAAAGTCCATTCCCTGTAGGGAGATGGACCACCTCAACAGTTTAGGATTTTCACCTTTCATTTGCATCAGCCATTTGAGAGGTCTGTGGTCAGTTTGAACTAGGAAGTGAGTCCCAAAGAGGTATGGTCTCAGCTTCTTCAGGGACCAAACCACAGCAAAGGCCTCCCTCTCAATGGCACTCCAACGCTGCTCCCTGGGGAGTAACCTCCTGCTAATGAAAGCAACAGGCTGGTCAAGGCCATCATCATTTGTTTGGGACAAAACTGCCCCTATCCCATGTTCAGAGGCATCAGTCTGCACAATGAACTGCTTAGAATAATCTGGAGCTTTTAGAACTGGTGCTGAGCACATTGCCTGTTTCAGGGTGTCAAAGGCCTGTTGGCATTCCACAGTCCAGTTCACTTTCTTGGGCATTTTCTTGGAGGTGAGTTCAGTGAGGGCTGTCACAATGGATCCATATCCCTTCACAAACCTCCTGTAGTACCCAGTCAAGCCAAGGAATGCCCTGACTTGAGTCTGGGTTTTTGGAGCTACCCAGTCCAGAATAGTCTGGATCTTGGGTTGGAGTGGCTGAACTTGGCCTCCACCTACAAGGTGTCCCAAGTAAACCACAGTTCCCTGCCCTATCTGGCATTTGGATGCCTTGATAGAGAGGCCTGCAGATTGCAGAGCCTTCAAAACCTTCCTCAGGTGGACCAGGTGATCCTGCCAGGTGGAGCTAAAGACAGCAATATCATCAAGATAAGCTGTGCTAAAGGACTCCAAGCCAGCAAGGACTTGATTCACCAACCTTTGGAAGGTGGCAGGGGCATTCTTTAAACCAAAGGGCATAACAGTAAACTGATAATGCCCATCAGGTGTGGAGAATGCTGTCTTTTCTTTTGCTCCAGGTGCCATTTTTATTTGCCAGTACCCTGCTGTCAAGTCAAAGGTACTTAGAAATTTGGCAGCACCTAATTTATCAATGAGCTCATCAGCTCTTGGAATTGGATGGGCATCTGTCTTGGTGACAGAATTGAGCCCTCTGTAGTCCACACAAAACCTCATCTCTTTCTTTCCATCTTTGGTGTGAGGTTTGGGGACTAAGACCACTGGGCTAGCCCAGGGGCTGTCAGAGCGCTCAATTACTCCCAATTCCAGCATCTTGTGGACTTCCACCTTGATGCTTTCCTTAACATGGTCAGACTGTCTAAAGATTTTGTTCTTGACAGGCATGCTGTCTCCTGTGTCCACATCATGGGTACACAGGTGTGTCTGACCAGGGGTTAAGGAGAAGAGTTCAGGAAACTGTTGTAGGACTCTCCTACAATCAGCTTGCTGTTGGCCAGAGAGGGTGTCTGAGTAGATCACTCCATCTACTGTGCCATCTTTTGGGTCTGATGACAGAAGATCAGGGAGAGGTTCACTCTCTGCCTCCTGATCCTCATCTGTTACCATCAACAGATTCACATCAGCCCTGTCATGGAAGAGCTTAAGGCGGTTCACATGGATCACCCTCTTGGGGCTCCTGCTCGTGCCCAGGTCCACCAGGTAGGTGACCTGACTCTTCCTTTCTAGTACTGGGTAAGGGCCACTCCATTTGTCCTGGAGTGCCCTGGGAGCCACAGGCTCCAGAACCCAGACTTTCTGCCCTGGTTGGAACTCAACCAGTGCAGCCTTTTGGTCATACCAAAACTTCTGGAGCTGTTGGCTGGCCTCAAGGTTTTTGGTTGCCTTTTCCATGTACTCTGCCATTCTAGAGCGAAGGCCAAGTACATAGTCCACTATGTCCTGTTTAGGCTCGTGGAGAGGTCTCTCCCAGCCTTCTTTAACAAGGGCAAGTGGTCCCCTTACAGGATGACCAAACAGAAGTTCAAAGGGTGAGAATCCTACTCCCTTCTGTGGCACCTCTCTGTAAGCGAAAAGCAGACATGGCAAGAGGACATCCCATCTCCTTTTGAGCTTTTCTGGGAGCCCCATGATCATGCCTTTTAATGTCTTGTTGAATCTCTCAACTAAGCCATTAGTTTGTGGATGGTAAGGTGTAGTGAATTTATAAGTCACTCCACACTCATTCCACATGTGCTTTAGGTATGCTGACATGAAGTTGGTACCTCTGTCAGACACCACCTCCTTAGGGAAACCCACTCTGGTAAAGATACCAATGAGGGCCTTGGCTACTGCAGGGGCAGTAGTCGACCTAAGGGGAATAGCTTCAGGATACCTGGTAGCATGATCCACTACTACCAGGATATACATATTTCCTGAGGCTGTGGGAGGTTCCAGTGGACCAACTATGTCCACACCCACTCTTTCAAAGGGCACCCCCACCACTGGAAGTGGAATGAGGGGGGCCTTTGGGTGCCCACCTGTCTTACCACTGGCTTGACAGGTGGGGCAGGAGAGGCAAAACTCCTTAACCATGTTGGACATATTGGGCCAGTAGAAGTGGTTGACTAACCTCTCCCACGTCTTGGTTTGTCCCAAATGTCCAGCAAGGGGAATGTCATGGGCCAATGTTAGGATGAACTCTCTGAACAGCTGAGGCACTACCACTCTCCTAGTGGTACCAGGTTTGGGGTCTCTGGCCTCAGTGTACAGGAGCCCATCTTCCCAATAGACCCTATGTGTTCCATTTTTCTTGCCTTTGGACTCTTCAGCAGCTTGCTGCCTAAGGCCTTCAAGAGAGGGACAGGTTTCTTGTCCCTTACACAGCTCTTCCCTTGAGGGTCCCCCTGGGCCTAAGAGCTCAACCTGATAAGGTTCAAGTTCCAAAGGCTCAGTTCCCTCAGAGGGCAGAACTTCTTCCTGAGAAGAGAGGTTCCCTTTCTTTTGCTGTGTTGCAGTTGGTTTCCCAACTGACTTTCCTGTTCTCTTGGTAGGCTGGGCCATTTTTCCAGACTCCAGCTCTACTTTTTCACCCTGTGCCTTGCATTGTGCTCTCGTTTTCACACACACCAGTTCAGGGATACCCAGCATTGCTGCATGGGTTTTTAGTTCTACCTCAGCCCATGCTGAGGACTCCAGGTCATTTCCAAGCAGACAGTCCACTGGGATATTTGAGGAGACCACCACCTGTTTCAGGCCATTGACCCCTCCCCATTCTAAAGTAACCATTGCCATGGGATGTACTTTTCTCTGATTGTCAGCGTTGGTGACTGTGTAAGTTTTTCCAGTCAGGTATTGGCCAGGGGAAACCAGTTTCTCTGTCACCATGGTGACACTGGCACCTGTATCCCTCAGGCCCTCTATTCTAGTCCCATTAATTAAGAGTTGCTGTCTGTATTTTTGCATGTTAGGCGGCCAGACAGCTAGTGTGGCTAAATCCACCCCACCCTCAGAAACTAGAGTAGCTTCAGTGTGGACCCTGATTTGCTCTGGGCACACTGTTGATCCCACTTGGAGACTAGCCATACCAGTGTTACCTGGATGGGAGTTTGGAGTGGAACCTTTCTTGGGACAGGCCTTGTCTCCAGTTTGGTGTCCATGCTGTTTACAGCTATGACACCAGGCCTTTTTGGGATCAAAGTTTTTACCCTTGTACCCATTGTTTTGTGAAGAGGCTCTGGGCCCACCCTCCTGTGCAGGTTTTTGGGGGCCTGTAGAAGACTCTTTACTATTTTTAGTTTTGGTTGTCTCATCACCCTTCTGCTGGGGAGTCTTTGTGACCCCTTTCTTTTGGTCACCCCCTGTTGAAGTCTTGGACACCCTTGTCTTGACCCAATGGTCCGCCTTCTTTCCCAATTCTTGGGGAGAAATTGGTCCTAGGTCTACCAGATGCTGATGCAGTTTATCATTGAAACAATTACTTAACAGGTGTTCTTTCACAAATAAATTGTACAGCCCATCATAATTACTTACACCACTGCCTTGAATCCAACCATCTAGTGTTTTCACTGAGTAGTCAACAAAGTCAACCCAGGTCTGGCTCGAGGATTTTTGAGCCCCCCTGAACCTAATCCTGTACTCCTCAGTGGAGAATCCAAAGCCCTCAATCAGGGTACCCTTCATGAGGTCATAAGATTCTGCATCTTGTCCAGAGAGTGTGAGGAGTCTATCCCTACACTTTCCTGTGAACATTTCCCAAAGGAGAGCACCCCAGTGAGATCTGTTCACTTTTCTGGTTACACAAGCCCTCTCAAAAGCTGTGAACCATTTGGTGATGTCATCACCATCTTCATATTTAGTTACAATCCCTTTGGGGATTTTCAACATGTCAGGAGAATCTCTGACCCTATTTATGTTGCTGCCACCATTGATGGGTCCTAGGCCCATCTCTTGTCTTTCCCTCTCTATGGCTAGGATCTGTCTTTCCAAAGCCAATCTTTTGGCCATCCTGGCTAACTGGATGTCCTCTTCACTGGAGTTATCCTCAGTGATTTCAGAGTTGTTGGTCCCTCCTGTGAGGGAACCAGCATCTCTGACTATTATTTGTGGAGTCAGGGCTTGAGAAGCCCTGCTCTCCCTAAGTAGGACTGGAGGGGGGGAATTTCCCTCCAAGTCACTATCTTCATCCTCTGAGTTGCCATCCTCAGAGGGGTTGGCCTTTTCAAACTCTGCCAAAAGCTCCTGGAGCTGTACTTTGGTAGGTTTGGGGCCCATTGCTATTTTCTTTAGTTTACAGAGTGACCTTAGCTCTCTCATCTGTAGATGGAGGTAAGGTGTGGTGTCGAGTTCCACCACATTCACATCTGTGCTAGACATTATGCTTCTAAAAGTTGGAATACTTTTTAAGAAACTAAAACTGGTTCTAGAATCTAATTCAAACTTTTACAAACTTTTAAACTCTAAAAGAAATGCTAAACAGGATCTAACACAAGGCCCTAGCAGGTCTTTTAAGAATTTAGAAAACTTTTCAAATTGCAAAAATCAATTTCTAATGACAATTTTGGAATTTGTCGTGTGATCAGGTATTGGCTGAGTAGTCCAGCAAATGCAAAGTCTTGTACCCCACCGCTGATCCACCAATGTAGGAAGTTGGCTCTGTATGTGCTATTTCAAAGTAAGGAATAGCATGCACAGAGTCCAAGGGTTCCCCTTAGAGGTAAAATAGTGGTAAAAATAGATAATACTAATGCTCTATTTTGTGGTAGTGTGGTCGAGCAGTAGGCTTATCCAAGGAGTAGTGTTAAGCATTTGTTGTACATACACATAGACAATAAATGAGGTACACACACTCAGAGACAAATCCAGCCAATAGGTTTTTATATAGAAAAATATCTTTTCTTAGTTTATTTTAAGAACCACAGGTTCAAATTCTACATGTAATAGCTCATTCGAAAGGTATTGCAGGTAAGTACTTTAGGAACTTCAAATCATCAAAATTGCATGTATACTTTTCAAGTTATTGACAAATAGCTGTTTTAAAAGTGGACACTTAGTGCAATTTTCACAGTTCCTAGGGGAGGTAAGTTTTGATTAGTTTTACCAGGTAAGTAAGACGCTTACAGGGTTCAGTTCTTGGTCCAAGGTAGCCCACCGTTGGGGGTTCAGAGCAACCCCAAAGTCACCACACCAGCAGCTCGGGGCCGGTCAGGTGCAGAGTTCAAAGTGGTGCCCAAAACACATAGGCTAGAATGGAGAGAAGGGGGTGCCCTGGTTCCGGTCTGCTTGCAGGTAAGTACCCGCGTCTTCGGAGGGCAGACCAGGGGGGTTTTGTAGGGCACCGGGGGGGACACAAGTCCACACAGAAATTTCACCCTCAGCAGCGCGGGGGCGGCCGGGTGCAGTGTAGGAACAGGCGTCGGGTTCGCAATGTTAGTCTATGAGAGATCTCGGGATCTCTTCAGCGCTGCAGGCAGGCAAGGGGGGGATTCCTCGGGGAAACCTCCACTTGGGTAAGGGAGAGGGACTCCTGGGGGTCACTTCTCCAGTGAAAGTCCGGTCCTTCGGGTCCTGGGGGCTGCGGATGCAGGGTCTCTCCCAGGCGTCGGGACTTTAGGTTCAAGGAGTCGCGGTCAGGGGAAGCCTCGGGATTCCCTCTGCAGGCGGCGCTGTGGGGGCTCAGGGGGGACAGGTTTTGGTACTCACAGTATTAGAGTAGTCCTGGGGTCCCTCCTGAGGGCTCGGATCTCCACCAGCCGAGTCGGGGTCGCCGGGTGCAGTGTTGCAAGTCTCACGCTTCTTGCGGGGAGCTTGCAGGGTTCTTTAAAGCTGCTGGAAACAAAGTTGCAGCTTTTCTTGGAGCAGGTCCGCTGTCCTCGGGAGTTTCTTGTCTTTTCGAAGCAGGGGCAGTCCTCAGAGGATGTCGAGGTCGCTGGTCCCTTTGGAAGGCGTCGCTGGAGCAGGATCTTTGGAAGGCAGGAGACAGGCCGGTGAGTTTCTGGAGCCAAGGCAGTTGTCGTCTTCTGGTCTTCCGCTGCAGGGGTTTTCAGCTGGGCAGTCCTTCTTCTTGTAGTTGCAGGAATCTAATTTTCTAGGGTTCAGGGTAGCTCTTAAATACTAAATTTAAGGGCGTGTTTAGGTCTGGGGGGTTAGTAGCCAATGGCTACTAGCCCTGAGGGTGGGTACACCCTCTTTGTGCCTCCTCCCAAGGGGAGGGGGTCACAATCCTAACCCTATTGGGGGAATCCTCCATCTGCAAGATGGAGGATTTCTAAAAGTTAGAGTCACCTCAGCTCAGGACACCTTAGGGGCTGTCCTGACTGGCCAGTGACTCCTCCTTGTTATTCTCATTATCTTCTCCGGCCTTGCCGCCAAAAGTGGGGCCTGGCCGGAGGGGGCGGGCAACTCCACTAGCTGGAGTGTCCTGCTGGGTTGGCACAAAGGAGGTGAGCCTTTGAGGCTCACCGCCAGGTGTGACAATTCCTGCCTGGGAGAGGTGTTAGCATCTCCACCCAGTGCAGGCTTTGTTACTGGCCTCAGAGTGACAAAGGCACTCTCCCCATGGGGCCAGCAACATGTCTCGGTTTGTGGCAGGCTGCTAAAACTAGTCAGCCTACACAGATAGTCGGTTAAGTTTCAGGGGGCACCTCTAAGGTGCCCTCTGTGGTGTATTTTACAATAAAATGTACACTGGCATCAGTGTGCATTTATTGTGCTGAGAAGTTTGATACCAAACTTCCCAGTTTTCAGTGTAGCCATTATGGTGCTGTGGAGTTCGTGTTTGACAGACTCCCAGACCATATACTCTTATGGCTACCCTGCACTTACAATGTCTAAGGTTTTATTTAGACACTGTAGGGGCACCATGCTCATGCACTGGTACCCTCACCTATGGTATAGTGCACCCTGCCTTAGGGCTGTAAGGCCTGCTAGAGGGGTGTCTTACCTATACTGCATAGGCAGTGAGAGGCTGGCATGGCACCCTGAGGGGAGTGCCATGTCGACTTACTCGTTTTGTCCTCACTAGCACACACAAGCTGGCAAGCAGTGTGTCTGTGCTGAGTGAGAGGTCTCCAGGGTGGCATAAGACATGCTGCAGCCCTTAGAGACCTTCCTTGGCATCAGGGCCCTTGGTACTAGAAGTACCAGTTATAAGGGACTTATCTGGATGCCAGGGTCTGCCAATTGTGGATACAAAAGTACAGGTTAGGGAAAGAACACTGGTGCTGGGGCCTGGTTAGCAGGCCTCAGCACACTTTCAATTGTAAACATAGCATCAGCAAAGGCAAAAAGTCAGGGGGCAACCATGCCAAGGAGGCATTTCCTTACACAGTGCCAATGCAGGAATCCCTTCACTATGGTGCAAGGGTGTCCGCGTTGCATGCAGGATTGTTGTTGTGAAAGAAGGGGCATCTTCCTGCACAAAAACAATTCTGAGAGGCATTTTCCTCTTTCTATGTGTGCTGCAGAATGCAGCACATATGGAAAGAGGAAAAAACGAGGTGGAAGGTTTTGGCACTTCCCCAGGTTTGCATGATTAACATCCATGGGTGTTGCGTGGAAAACCCACTGCACCACCCATGGAATGCCTCCCTGGTGTAGAGTAAAGAAAAGCAGTGACTTGCGCTACTTTGTCTTACTCCATTTCTATGAGGCTATTCAAAGTCATACAAAGTGGCTTTGCGTGGCCACATAAATATGGTTGAGAGGTTTGCGCCTCCAGAGCGTAAAAAAAAGTGACACTATGGCAACACAAGTCTCTCATAAATAACCCTGTGATGTTTAGTAAATTCCAAGCAAACCTTAGACTTGACTCAATAAATTGATCATATCTTAACGTAGCATAACATATCTAATCAAGTAATGATTGAGAAATGATCTCTTTCCTATAACTTTGAATGCAATTGATTTCTTGGACAGGCACCATCGATTTTCTTGCTTCCCTGTGCAGTAACTTCAATCTTAACTAAGACTTCTGCACTGCCAAATAAAATGTACTGCCTATGCCACTGACAACATAGAAAACCAAGGGGCTTATTTATGAGAGGCTTGCGCCACCGGAGAGTCCATTTTTCTGCCGTCCGCACTTTGCGTGGCTTTGAATGGCCTCATAGATATGGAGTAAGACAAGGCAGAGCAAGTGGCCGTGATGCCTTACTCTGCCCCAGGTGGTGTTCCAAGGGCGTTGTTGTGGGCTTTCCCACACAACACCCAAGGAGTTTGACGCTACATCGGATTTACTTAATCATGTAAACCTGGGTAGGTGCCAAAACTTTACGCCTCCCGAGGGGAGGTACAAGGAGGAGAAATATTTGTATTTCTCCTCTTTTTTCCACTTTCCATGTGTGCTGCGTTGTGCAGCACACATAAAAGGAGGAAAATGCCTCCCTGGATTATTTTTGTGTAGGAAGATGCCCCTTCCTGCGCAAAAACAATCCAGATTGCAATGTAGACATATTTGCACCATGGTGCAAGGGTGCCTGCATTGGCGCTAGGGAGACCAGTGCAGGGGGAAAGGACAAGAATGAATCGTTTTGCATAAGTAAAGTGTTTTCCTGCCCTTTCACATTGGCATAGGACAGCGTAGCAAGGGGACTTGCAGCACTTCCCAATGCCAATTCCCCATGAATAAGCCCCCAAATAGCTGTCATATAAGTGTGTGTTTTTGTCACAGCTGCTCTGTTGTGGGCTTTCCCACACAACACCCAAGGAGTTTGACGCTACATCGGATTTACTTAATCATGTAAACCTGGGTAGGTGCCAAAACTTTACGCCTCCCGAGGGGAGGTATAAGGAGGAGAAATATTTGTATTTCTCCTCTTTTTTCCACTTTCCATGTGTGCTGCGTTGTGCAGCACACATAAAAGGAGGAAAATGCCTCCCTGGATTATTTTTGTGTAGGAAGATGCCCCTTCCTGCGCAAAAACAATCCAGATTGCAATGTAGACATATTTGCACCATGGTGCAAAGGTGCCTGCATTGGCGCTAGGGAGACCAGTGCAGGGGGAAAGGACAAGAATGAATCGTTTTGCATAAGTACAGTGTTTTCCTGCCCTTTCACATTGGCATAGGACAGCGTAGCAAGGGGACTTGCAGCACTTCCCAATGCCAATTCCCCATGAATAAGCCCCCAAATAGCTGTCATATAAGTGTGTGTTTTTGTCACAGCTGCTCTGTTGTGTGGTGACTGTTGGAGTGATGGAATGAAAAAACTAGTGGAGTGTTTTGGCATGAATCAATGCTAGCTGATTCCTTTGAACTTTTGTGTAGGTGGGCTGCTACTTTTGAGTGAATTGGGATGATGAATTGTTGTATGGGTTGATGTATTGATGTGTTAGGAAAGTTGGTGATAGGTTTTTTGGTAGTGATGGCTCAGCGGTGTGATGGTTGGTAATTTAGAATGGAACAGCATGAAGCAGTGTGATATGTTTTTGTGTGGAGTAGTTGTTGTCCATGTGTGCATGTGCATGTTTGTTGCCTGGTACATATTTTACGAAGATGGCCACAGTAGGCATTTTATACTTGTTAATAAAAGTACAGGGTATAATAGTTTAGTCATGCACAAACACACCTGACACATGCATACCACACTCAGTCGTCCAGGTCACACAAATATGTATATCATATAAAAAAATCTTACACAAACACTCCTTTATAGGCATTCCTATAAACATGTGCATATCTGCTACAAATCTGGAGAGAGCATTGCTTCTCACACCAGCTGCTCATTTTTAGGGTCGAGCGTGGGCAAGCGCTCTGGACCATGTTGTAATCTCTCTGTGGGCTTCTAAACACGCCCATGTCACGCCCGTCACTTTCATTAGTTTGTGGGCTTGCCTTCTAAAAATCGATTGATTCCATTTGTGAAAGGCATGTATATATCATGCCTTTTCCGGTGTTTAGCCCTCCTCGAGCGCACTGGTAAACTATTGAAAACATACAAGGCTCCGTGTTTTCAGCTGGTTTCTGGACTACTTTATCTTTTCATTACCTGAGCAACGCGAACTCGCTGGGCAGAAGTCGAGTGCTTTGCATGACATCGACCCTGTTACATGGATAATTGCACTTTTGCTGGTTACATGGATAATTGCACTTTTGCCAGTAACGGGGTTAATAGCACTTTTGCTGATAAGTTTCCCTTGAGCGAACTTCTGTTTCCTTTTCTGTGTCTCCTTCAAGCTCATGGCGACCATCAGCTCGCATATGTGAAACTGTTTTACTTTTTGTTATTAGTTTATGTGGCTAGAAAAGTCCGGCTAGGAGTTTACAACGCTAATAGCTCTAACGCGAGCAAACATGAGACCCGTTGCATTGCAAATGCTTGTTTTTGTTCTCTGTGGCCTCTTTTTGGCCCGCTCATTCAACTGTGCTGGGGTCCGGGGACGGGGGTGAAAGGTTAAATAAAGGTGCGGTATGGGTCTCGTCTGGCTTCTCTCTAGGGACTCCACTGCTAATGAAAACTTTCTGATCATTTTCCAAGACCGTCGCTTTCATGTCTGAGCTGAGGTTTCAGCTACTTACTGTAAATGGGGGAAGAAAGTGACCTTGCTGCCACCTACTGGTCAGATAAAATGCAACATTCTCAGTGACAGCACACCAAATATATTTCAGACGGACACTGGCGCACTAGTCAGTCGTCAGCACAATGGAAGAAAATGGTAGGATTATTAATGAAAAAGAAAAACTAACATTTCTATCATAAAACTATAAAAAGGGCAAATACAGCCGTGTTAATGAAAAACATTTTAATCTTCCCCAACAAAACGCATTTTACCATTACAAAAAGATAGCATCTGCTCATCACTATTCATTTTCCCAGACAGTGGCTGTTGTATGTCAGATGCAATTAGCAAAATATTGCATAACGCGAAATGTCATGTCCTTAATACTATTTACAAAACTATCGTCCCATTGGGTGTAGACTGGAGCAGTTTTTTGTAAATGCTTTAGGACTCGAAAAAACCCTCAAGAGAAACACCCAAGCACCAAAAAAACATTAGAAATATATTAACAAAGACCTGTGTTAAAATTAGATGTATTTCACAGGTGCATCCCTCTGTATTAAAAGAAATGTAGCCTTTCTGAAAGGCATCAATAGTCTGCCCTTTGTTGCGCCTGCATTTAGAGAGACACATACACGAGCACACGAGCACACTAGCACACTCTCTTTTTTCTTGTATGATCAACACATACAGGTTCTGCTTCTGGGAGAAATGCAGGCATGGCCTCTATAGGTTAATTTGCTTTCCTTACCACCTCCTTTGGTTGAAATGAACACAGGCATGCGAATCTTGAAATAAATGACCAACTGTGATTTTAAAATGGAAATTTATTTGAAGATGACATTAACTATGGGCCTGATTTACAGCCTGGGTGACAGGATACTCCATCACAAGTGAGAAGAAACACCCTGCCCACCAAACGGATGGTCCGCCCACCTTATTTAGGGGACGGAAGGCCGTAAATATTCCATCAACGGAGACCATGTTGGCTCCCTCTAGGTAATACTTCCTCCTACAGCCGTACAGATTAGGGGTCATCGAAGGAAGAACTTCACACCGTCATTGATGGTACCATCTGCCAGGCTTATCTGTCTGCCTACACAGACGATAATAGCAGAGACTGTTACTGAACATTGGTTCTATTGTTCAGAAGAGGTATGCATGTGCAACTCATTGCTGAAACTCAAATTAGGCCTCTTTATGGTGCCAAGAGTAACAGAGTTAGCCAAGGGAAAGGTGTTTGGGATGGGAGATATTAACATGAAGAAGGCTTTAAGGTATTATGACAGAGTTAAAATATTTTTTATTATTCACCCTATCGATAAGTATTGTTGACACCATTTTGCTATTTTTTATAATAGTTACAAATCCCATTCTATTCACTAGGATAGGATTTTATCTTTAAAATATATTCCTGCACTTCCTGAAAGAACGTTTGGGTTCCAGCCCTGTGACTGACTGTTACGTAAAACACATTATACTCAAGTGATACTGAGTGAGTTGTGGGTTGATTGCAGTCAATTGCAGTCTATCTGGCTTTCTGTCTTGAGTTGGCACATTGACAAAGTTGTTAGTACCAGTAGGCCTGGAAAGCTAATTACCTGACTGTGTTCTGGGCAGAAAATCCCCCAAAAATGTATCTATCCCTCATGAACAGGGCTCTATCTTCTAGATCTCTCAGTAATTTTGCATGACACACTCAAGATACTATTTATCACTATTAGCAGAGACATCTGCTGTAATATTGGATATTGTTTACCTCCTTTTGAGAAACATACTTCCTTGTCAGGCATTTGATTATAAAAGATTATTCCCTGTTTTGATTTTTGGTTTGTTATGGGTCTCATTTTCTAATGGCGCAACCACCTATTCTGATAGGGGTAATCTTTAGGACACTATTTACACATTTCATTACTAGGGGTTTCTCTGACAGGGGTGGGGTCATTTGTGTTGCAAATGCCCATGCTGCATACCCCTTTTGAAATATTTTAGTCATGGATGCAGTTTGATGCTGTAGATTCCAAAACAGAAAAAAATCATACATACAGAGCTGCTGCAATCTCAGTTAATTATGAACCCTATCATGACTTAGAAGTCCCATTAAGATATCTAGAACATCAACCATGGTTTGGTGGTCGACTACTTCATCTGGTTCAGAATGTTAGACTGGGCTCCTTGAGCAATGAAGGAGCCCATACTGACTGGGAATACACCACATCCTAACGTGTAAAACTGACAGTAGCAGAAATCCAACACTTACTAGGTCAGGTAATGGCCATTTATACATTTCAACAGCACTATATTTGTCTTATACAGAAGCATTTATTCTCTGTCCTGCACAACATGTGCATCCCTTGGTGCAGGCAATTAGGCCACACGTTATTACTGCTATCATGGGCAAAGCACACACAAAGCGGGGAAAGATTGATTTTGGTTTGCTCGTAAAACTAGCTAGAAGCGGTTTATCCTCATACAACACTTCATAATAGACATAGAATGTTAACTATGTGTTTTCCAGTTGGCATGGTTCTACCTGTAGAAGAGTGTACTACTAGCAGAACAATATTTGTGAGTATTTATACTACTGTGCATGGCACACTCTCATTAGCAGTGCTAAAGGAGGTGTTATATACAAAATGAACATGGATCTGCAATATTCTTGATTTAGGAATGAAATTAATAGGTAATTTTGAAACAATTCTATAATTCGGACTAACATTTGAGGAGAAGCCACAGTTCTGGCAGTGCACCAGCAGTTGGCAGCTCTTCCCATTCAAGATCATGAATGCAAGCTTCCTAAGATTATTTTAAAACGGTTACACCTTTGTTGGCCATGGTGCTTTCTGTTCTTGCAAAACTGCAATTCAAACCAAAAAATGAGAATGAGGGCTCCAGTAAGGAGAAAACTGCAGCAGAGGCTAAGAAAAATCAGGAAGCGAAACCAAAGCAGGATAACCTCCAAAGTAGGAGTTGAATAGGGGTGGACATAATTTGAGAGAATGTGATGAACATAGATAGATGGATTGGTATCAGTATTCTGATGGCTGTTTTTCTAATTCTTTAAAGGACTGGGGAAAATAGGAGGATAGGAAGGCATTGACAAACTGAGTATCACAGAATGGATGAGTATGTAAAAAAAAAGTAAACCAGCGCAAGAAGTTGATATTAGTATAAAGAAGAAAGAAAGATTTGGACTCAAAGGCACACTATGAGACAAAGAAAACAACTGGTTAGCTAAACAGCCCCTCCTGCAAACTATGGATACTTTTGTGAAATGGGACTTGAACAGTAAAACTTCTGGTCAGCAAAGCAGAAGTGACAATAGTTTGCCAGGCACTCAAGGAGCATATAATAGTAACTCCAACTGAAGAATATCTACAGGTAGGGACACCACATTGAAAAGTAAACCCTCCAGAGATGGTTTATGATGTTGAGATACACATTGAGGGCAATACATCAAAATCAAAAATATATTTTGGTCTCATTTGTAGAATGCTTATGACAGCATCCTTGCAGAGGATTACTGGCCTCCTGCATTTATAATTATAAGGGAAGCTCCTCAAAGCGAGGATGTAAAAATGCAAGCATTTTCTTCCTTGGTATCTGAAGCACTCAGAAAGAAATCTGAACAAAAATGGGTCTTAAAGCAGGCTCTTTCATCATATAGAAATCAAGCCAGGCGGAACAAATAATATGTTCAACTTGTTATTCCCTTACAGCGTGATTCCCAAGTTCAAGCTCAATATCCTCTAAATCCAGAAGCTAAACACAATATAAAAGATATTTTAGATCAACTACAACATCAACGTATAATAGTGCCTTATCATTCCACCATGAACACTCCTAATTTTCCAGTGCTGAAACCTGATAACTCATAGAATAGTTTTAGATTACAGAAGCTTAAATGCACATCCATACATGCTGTACAGATGCTTACAGCACTAGATTAATGGCACATTTAGCAAGGAAAACTATAAAACACTATCAGACACATCCAAAGAATTCTTTAGTCAAATTATAGTGTATGAATCTTAGTATCTAACCATATTTTCATTTGTCAGTTTTCAATACTTTTTTTCCCTGTGTGGAGATCTGCACCCTGCCTGGCGAGTCTACACACATGTAAGTATATGTTTCAGTAGTAAAAGTGTGTGGTATAGCGAGCAGTTGCTTGAAGATTGGAATACTTATGACTAAAGAGGAGGGGATTATGGAGGAGTAATAAGGGGTTTATGCGGGTATGTGCACCCACCGCAAAAGAATAAGCTCATTCCCATTCAAAAACTGCACTTTTAAAGCTGCCATAGCCAAAAGGGACTCAAACCAGTAGTACATTACTCCAGCTCGTGGCTTCAGTAAGTCCAGTACCACACATGGCCAACCACTGATACTGCCATACACATACATGCAGGAAATAACACAGCTAGTGACTAAAAATAAAACCCCATAGGAAAGGTTAAATTAAATTACATTATTCAAATAGTGTAACATGTAAATAGGTATAATTTAATGTAAAAAACTTAAAAATAAAACGTATTTTTTAATTAATTATAAAATATGTTAACTATTTTTAACTTAAAAATTAAAGTAACATAAAATTGTAACTAGTTCTATATATCATTTAATACTTATTAATGTATATCAAAAATATTGCTTAAACTCCAGGAAAATAATCTGTATTTAAATCAATATAATAAAAATGAATTTAAAACTGTATTTCAAATTGAAGTTACGAGTGCTGTAGCATTTGTTTCCTTTTGTTCTACATTTAAAATAACATATAAAATTAAGTTAGATTAATTTTCAGCTCCTCTTGGATAGTCCTATAATGGAAGCTATTGGTATTGGGAGGGGTAAGAGGAGAAGGGGGAATTAGGCTGTTTGTGCAGAATATAAACACCCTGAGATTTGATGTAGGCAATCTTGTTTCCAATATCCCTTTGAGTGCAATAGAAACAGGAGGTATTCCTAGGTGGAGCAAATTTTCCCTTTCCCCTTACCCTTACCCCTTCTGGATCTTCTACCTGCATATCCCCTCTGCCCCTCCCTGATCATTTGTTCAAAACATGCATTTAGAGAGATCCTAATTTTGTTTTTGTAGACTGTTTTTTCCTTTCTGAATGGCCAGACCATGACTAGACACCAAAACCAATTCTGAAGAGGTCATCATATGGATCTGGGTGACAGCTGTGGCCAATTGGCTTTGGCAGGCAATTTTTCCCTCACTTCGCTGGGCACTATGACTCTCAACTGACCACATCAGCCCAACTGAGATTGTAACATTAGAAGAATGTCTTTGCTCCTCCCTTAACTTGGACTTTAGGAATCCATCTAATGAAATTACGGAGATCAGATGGGGACCAGAATACATCACCAATGACCCTTCCACATCTCCAGGGCCCAGATCCTGTTTCCAGGGAGGGAGTGTATTGGACTCCTCATCTGAACTTTCACTATAAGTACCGAAAGCGTCCTTCTACCACTAAAGCAGCATATTCAATTTAAGCCTTTAGCTTTACTTTTTGTGCTTGTCTAAAGCTGCGTCTGAAAATATTCAAGTTCTATATCTATCTACTTTGAGAAGGAGTCTGAGGGAGGAGAGGTGCTGGTTGTAACCACAATGGAGACAGCAATTGGAATGGGGTGGCATCAGCCTCCATCTTTAATCTTGTGTTTGCCCTTTGTACATACACAGCTCCAGCCAGTGTCCCACCTGCATGCCCATCCTCAAATACTGAACAGACCACTGGTACACTGATGGATGCATTTCCTAGGACCACAGCTCCACCAGCAGGCTTAGGGAAATTCAGGATGCCTAAGAAATCTTCCCCACGATAGTTCATGACCTCATATGTTATTTGGGTGAAAAGGTTAGGGAGAGGCAGCGCAGGCTGAAAACAAGCCTCAAATTTTATTAATGTGACAAATCCGATATCTCAATTTTTCTTGTGTGTTTTTAACACCCATGACTTGGGATTCCTTATGATGTTTTAAGGCTTCCTTGGGCTAGCTCATGAGGTTTTTTTTCAATTTCTTTTTAAGATCGCTAATAGTTTCAGAGTTGAAGGAACCTTCCTCCGGTAAAACGTATGTGTTTTCATCAGTGCTGCTTACCCCACTCTTCATACAGTTGCACATGCTTTTAAAGCATTCTACAGTGCTTAATTTGTGCTTGTTGTTTCCGGTGCTGAGCACCGGCACTTATTTTTCAGGGCCAGCGCTTATTATTATTCCTTAAGCATTTGCTGCAAGCAACAGATATATATGGGAAAAATGGAGGAAAAGAAAAACGAAAAAGCGTCACAATGGGAGAAAGCAGAAAGCTGCAAAAGTGAGCTGAAAGGGCAGGGAGTGGCTCTAAACGGATTCAAGAGGCCCGAGATGGCTTCAGGATTACGCTGCATCAGAATTCCATGTTCGCACATTTAATTGCAGCAGCCGATTGTTTAAGAGGAAAGCTTTGAGCACCGGAACGTTTTTATTTACAAATTAAGCACTGGCATTCTGTATGTACCAAAAGTGGGTGGGACACCGAGGCAGCAGAACCTTAGCCATTTTAGACCTCCCGCTTCCCATTTTCACCTGCCTACCCACACTCGTTGCAAACAAACATGATTGGCTTAGTCTGCAGCTAACCTGCTGCTCATTCCAGTGGAGGAAGGATGGGAGGACAGGCAGCGGGATAAAAGGAATAGGGGGTATGACCACTGCTCTTGCAGGTCACATCAAGGAGGGAGGATGGAAAGTATACACTTCCACATGTTGAACCATTATGTTCACTGGTCCTTTTGCAATAGAGATACCTCTGGGCACAACCCACTGTGGTTCCCAGAGTACTTGGGGCAGCTGAACAAGCATTTCATGATAAAATACAATGGGATCTGTACTGGGACCCTAGATTGACATTTTGTCCTACTTCGTCTCCTGCTCAAAAGGGGATTTACAGTCACACATTTAACTCCCAACTCTCTGGACTCCCCCGTGCCTGTCTAATCACTTCATTTCCTGCAGAGACCTCTTAGATGTCTCGATAGAAATATTTATGGTAATGAAACAGAATCATATAAGATACAAAAATAGACTCGCATTCATTGCACAAAATGTGAGACCAGGTCAACAAACTGAGCAAATGTCCTGGACCCAGGTTTCTCTCTCGAGAAGCCTCTATATTACTTTTGGCATGTCTTGGGTCCTAGAGCGAAGGGCCACTCCAGTTTCAGCTTCCAATTCCGTTTCCGGCCAAGTGATCACAAATGCTGACTAGTTAAACTAAACTGTGGAAAAAACTCCGGCTTCTGGTTTTATTGGAATCTGAAAATTTATTTATCAAAAAGAGAAGACTGTAGGGTGCCAGGGTCGTTTCTTGTCTCTGTTTGGAGATAGGCACTTCCAGTGAACAGACTTTGCATGGGTTGTACAGCATGGCAGTTATTAATTACTATGGACAAGGAGGGACACAAGATGGTTCATTTAATCTGACATGTGGTGTAAAGCAAAGGAAAATATTTTCTGTCCCATTTGGATGAGTGGTTGAATTTTAAACAAAGCGTGTACTTTCAAGTTACTTCACTGACCCTAGAGCAAGTAAATGGGCATGTTCTGACCAGTATTTGAAGTTTATTCGGACTTCTGATAAAGACTATTCACCAGCACAGAGAAGCCTCTATCAGAGACAGGGATCTGCTTATCAATGTACCCCTGTTGTCAAAGCCAGGGCCAGCCCTAGATGCTGGAGCAACCTTGCTGTGACCTGCCCTGGTGGAAGAGGAAACTAATGGTTGGGATGTGCAGGCCCCTGACCATACAGTGAGGTTGTTTTGAAGGACTAACCTGCCAGGAGCCAGAGGGACCTTGTGATTAAGCTGGCCAGGACTTACTCAAGAATCTTCTGTTCGACTAGCGAGTGGAGGGCCTGCAGAGAGCATTTTAGGTGTGTTCACCATACATTGTACTGACCCTCTCATACCATCCCTGGATTTCCGAGAGCCATTGTCTACATATTACCAGGGGCAGAGGACAAGCAGTTCTTCCTATCACCCTAAGCCTTACATTGGTAGCACTCGGATTCCAGAGCCATTTGAATTGTGCCTCTAGCACATGAATTTCCAGAAATATCTGCATCTGAAGTTGATTTTAGCCCCTAACGTTGTATCCCAGTTTACTAGTGACAAACAGTGAGCTTCTTGTGCCATCTAGTACCCCACACCTTTGAGTACTACATCCGGCCTGCACCTGGATAGTTTTGACATGTGGCTCCTTGACGCTTCATTGCCCTAGGGAGCATACTTTGTGTTCCAACCCAACTCCTGCACCATTAGTCTGTGTGTTGATGCTGTGGTGTTGAGGCCATGTTACACTTCAACTGGCTTTCCCTAAGTTACTGTCTATTGTGGGTACTGAAACTGGACTCCCAGTAAACCTCTTAATGGAACACTGATACTATGTGAATGGAACAATCAGCATCTACTGTTTTATCTTGGACATTTGGTTGGATCCCTTCTCATTTTGTGTACTGTGTTTTGTGCTCCTTTGATTTCTGGATTGTTTACGAGTTCTCAGCTGCTTTGCACACACACAGGGTTATGCATAAACTAGAGCAGAGTCAAGACTTATGGAAGTCAGCATGATGCATATAAATACTCTGTGTTGGCTCTCTCCCATAGACTGTAGTAGGCAGAGCCCTTAGTAAATCAAAATTCACAAATGTTGCGTAAAGCACTCAAAAGCAGACATAAAGGCCAACATTGGCGAGAGGGCTCCTTACTGTTTGAGCACTGTGTTTCAGTTTGGGGTTGTGTTTCTGCCACAGAGAGGACTAGAACATTCTGGTTGACTGTGTTGTTCATAATTTTCTTTGCATTACTTTACTACTTGTAAGCAAAGAATAGTTTTTATTGAAAAAAATAGCCCTACATGAGCATTTAGGGCCTGCTTCGGAGCACCATTTTTGTTCAAGACATTATTATATAAGTATCAATGGTATGATTTCCAACTTCTATGCATTCGCTGAAGATGACCTAGAATTGTAAATTGTGTTACCCATTATGTGATAATACTTCGACGGCGTAATATTACTTGGGTTTATATCTGAGGCAAGGATAGGGAGTGGGTGTTTCAAGATGCATTCAGGTTGAGAAGATTTTCAACCGCATGTTTTGTAAATATTTACAAACTCCTCGGCGACTCTTTCCCACCCTCAAAATTGTTGGAGATTTCCTCCTGCTAACGGCTGGAGTAAATCCCCACCCATGGTTGAAAGGTGAACAGAACACCCACAGACATCCTGGTAGTGTAGAGAAAGGGCGTGTCCAAAAAACAAAAACATTTAATCAATGGAGAAGAAAAGGGGGAAAAAGAAATATGCTATTGGCACTGGCTTTCCCCAGTAAAGAACTATACCATGTGTGCAGTTCTGCTTTGGGAAAATGATTATGCCAACACAAAAAAAAGGTCCACAAACATTCCCCAAAGTACATATGCTAAGCTGTGACCAGGGCCAGCTTTAGAGTTAGAGGTGCCTGGTGCGACAATCTTTTTTAGCGCCCCTGCCCCCAATAACCTCCATTTCCACGGGGAAATGGAGGTTAACACCTCCCAATAGTACCACTTGTCTCTCCACAGCCCCTTTCTCACATGCATTTTATTTTTATAGTGCTACTCATACCAACCCTAGGGTGTTAGAGCACTTTACATCACGCAAACTTTAGGCAATGAACCATGCGTGTGTAAATCATTCCATAGGAAATGTTACACAAACAATGATGAATTCCCTTCTATGATCTGCATGGTACCCGTTCTTTGCAGCAAGCATATTAACCCTCTGTGCTACTGTATGATGAGTCAAAACTGCCCCTAGACAAAACGTAATCTCTCTCCAACAGAAACATTAATCACCTGAGTTTTCTTGACATTTTTATCGTTGCCTGAGAACTCCTGGACACAAGGAAATAGCAGGTGCCTTTAAAATGGAAAGCTATGAGCACCAGGAGCGGCGGCACCGGTCGCGCTGCCCTAAAGGCTGTGACTGATGCATATTTCCAAGCACGCTCCTGGAAACGCGGTGCTGTAACAATTTTCAGAGTAGGGATGCTGGCCATCAACGTCATTGCATGAGTCACCAGATCTGTGGAAAATGCAAGTGCTATTTAAAGAGTGAATGTACCAGATGAGCTGCTTCTGCTCTACGATATTGTGTGTGTGGGGGCAGAGGATATTATGTGGTCCATTGACTGATTTTGGAAGACATGTTCACAAGTAGATTGCTAAATTTCATATGGTATGTAAATGTCTTGCAACATCGAAATCACCAGAAAAAACACTTGACTTCCAACTCACTTCATTACCGGGCACATACATGAACCCTCCAGACCAGTTTAGTACATACAGGAAAATTAATTTATTGTGCCTCCCTCGGACGAGTGGCTTTGGAACTCTAAGCCCTTTAATTTACTCTCCTTTTCCTGTAAGAGGACTCTTCCATTGCTCAACCTTCAGTGAGGTGTTATTTGATATTACAACTTAGATTCTGTAAATAAATTGCTTCGTTTTGTTGGTGGGGGGCGTAAAAGTTGCCCTGACTGTTCGATTTCCTCTCTATTAAGCATAGAAACCCTGAATATACCGGAAAAATACATGTTTATTATTGACGTCAATAAATTATGTCATACTTCTTAACTTGCAATTGTCAACAGCTGAAGAAAACTCCAGTACTCTGCATTTAGGGTGAGTGTGTAAACTGCACATGCCCAGGGGTGGAGCTCTCTGACGTAGAAGAGCGCACATATAAATTGCCCAATTAGCGAGCGTCTAGAATGGAATCAGATCACCATAGGATTCAGCTGTCTCAAAGACAGATTTAAGAGCGAGAACATAAGAAACAGAGAGATTTCGAGCCAATGGCCTTCAGATGTATCTGTAGAGGAGCGAGGGTTCTACAAACAAAGCAGTTTTTGAAAAAAATGTATTTTAGGTGAGAAGTATAGTCCCTTGCCGGAGGGGCATGGTGAGGGCTTTCAGTCAATGCACAAATAATGCCTAATAATGCATGACTAATGCAGGTTACACAATTATGCTTTAGCACACTTACATTTTGTCTCAGTGAATGAATCAGTATTCTGCAACCTTGTGCTGCTTCAGAAATGTTCACACTGAAACAATGAGCCCCGCAGAAGCAATGCCCTTCATGACACTGTGATAAGAGAATTTATGGGCGTCAAATAAACAGTGGCGTAGCTGGGGGGAGGGGGGGAAGGGGGAGCGCGCTATTACACCCACCTAACAAATGTATCTTGTGATGAATACAGGTACAGTGGCTTTTAGTCGGGTATGGTGAGGTGTCACGTCGGATTTCACCAGAAATTTTACACACCCACAAAAGCACGCTCACTCAATCTGTTTGGGAATACTTCAAAAATGTTGGTTATTTCACAAAATAATGTTCTTTCTCTCACTTAGTGCACCTACCAATCTGCATTCCTTTCCATTTCCGCTGCCCCTAGGCCCCTCGTGTGCGCCAGGTTGTCATATAATGTATTTCAAAATTATGGGATAGCGTAAATGTTGGGAAATCTGAAGCTCACCCCCCACCCCAATATTACAGACCAAGCCACCCCCCCTGCAAATATACTGAGTTTGATAAGGTAAAAATATAATACTCGCCCTGTCAGACAAGTGCGCTCAGTAGAACCACTCCACAATGAAATAGTGTCCCTCAATAAATGATGGTGTTCTTGTGCTTATTGCATATGGGAACCGAGTAAACCTACAAAATATTGTGCTTGAGGTTAGTTCCATCCTAGCAGAGGTTTGTGTTCTTTGCCATTTTATGTTCCCTTGCATGGATTGCTACATGTTAACAGGAATCCATGTTTCCTTTTGTTTTGTTTTGTTATAAATCATTATTTTCAACATTGGGAAACGTGGGCAAAGCCATAGCAGGGCAAAACCCTGCCAATTTAGAGCACATGCTGAGTAACCATATTGCAGAATTGACACCACTCTACCCATGACACCATTATACCTAAGGGTGAATATATAGGTTGGTTCATTACCCTATGGATGGAAAGTGAGCTGGCCCAACCTGCCAAGTACCATACAGCTGAGATTTCTCATCACCCAAGAATATGTTAACTAGCTAAAGTAACTTTCCATGTCATATTTTCAATAGTTTCATTTTAAATATTGTATTTATGTTCTTTACATAGAACCGAAGTAAAAACATATTACGGTGTACATCTTGCCATATTTTTTAGCATGGACCTGTTGTTTTAGATTTACCTTCAAGCGTAAATCAGTAATTTGCGTTTTGCGGGTACACCATGGGTTGTACATTGGGTTGCATTTTTGCCAATCCCTGTCAACTAACACTGGTAGAAAGGAATTTGCATCAAAAAATGACATCTCCTCGAGGCAGGCGTAATGGAGAAAAGTTTTATTTTCTCCAAAACCTTCCAACTTTGCACATATGCTGAACTGTACAGCACACATACAAAGTAGGAAAGGATCAACCTTTGCCAAAGTATAGTATTTTGTAGTGGAAGGGCACTGGAAGGAAGTGAGTTATTAGTTGGGAACGATGTGAGTCCTTCACAAGTAATATGTTTGCAACCTTCCATCTACTGGGAACCAAGGACCCCATTGTAGCACTCAGCTTTCTCATCTTAGCAAGGCAGAGCAGTCCAAGTCCTACTCAGGGAAAGTAGTGCGGGAAAGTACCCCAGACCAAAAGCATGCACGAAACAGCACCCAATAAATCACTGTCCAGTCTGTGGTTTTACTTATAAAAAGTAAATGTACTTTATTAAGCACCCACTAATCAGTATTTTGCATTAATTTACAAATATATATGAGTACACATGGGAATACGCATGGGAACCCCCTCCTAACAGTTTACACCAGCGGCAAGCCTTGAACCCTGTAACCACAATATTACCCCAACATACTCTAGACAAAATACAGTGGGGTGCATTTACCAAAGCCCTACTGGCTTTGTAAGAATGTATCAGGTTAATTGAAGCAGGGATCTATCATGATAGAGCAATGCAGCACTATTAAAATTACTAAGGATGGTAACCTCTTACAATGAACATTCATTAATACCCGTAACAATGTACTGCATGAGGAAGGTTGTATTTTCCTTTTGGCAGTGCTCTCCAGCCACTAAAAGTGGTTTCTTCAGGCTTCCTGGCCTCTAAATATTTCTATTCTTGGAGAGCCTGATTTTTACTGCCCTCTGTCCTCACACAGGATCTGTCTCCTCTCTGGGTACCTGGCCTGTGCCTTTCCTCAGCAACAGCCCCAGGACCCCAAGGCAATGTGTTCTCCCTGCCTGCATACTTCAAAACCCACGGCCTCCTTTGGTTGCTTGCAGATCACCTGAGTCAGTGGAAGCCAGAGAACCTCTCCACCTGGAGGTCATGCTTTAGCAGTAGTATTCCACAGCAGGTACAGAGGAACCCTCCCGGTCTAGACTGTTCTTGGATGTCTCTCCCTTGTACAGAGATTTTTGAAGTGGAGATAGAAAGGCCCATATTTATGGTTGGTGTGTGCTGCATTAGCATCATTTTTTTTACACTAAAACGGGGCAAACTTAACTCCATATTTATATTTTGATTCTAAGCCCACCTAGCGTCAAAATATAGAAGTTAGCGCCATGTTGTGGATGCAGCATACTACCTTGCTCTAATTAGATGCAAGGTAGGCATTCCCATCCACAATATGACGCTAACCCCAACCGCCATATTTATACCCCAGCACAGAAATGAAATGCACGGAGTAGGTGGACACAAATAACGGCGCTAAGCCTGCTTAGCACCATTATTTAACTCCTGGGTCAGACCAGGTATTAGGGCACATGTGGACCCATTTCTATGGCCAAACACCATGGCATGGGCTCACAGATGTCCACCCAAAGCCCCAGGAACATCCACACCAGAGGGACACCACAGAATGGGGGACCCCATCCTGGGTAAGTATAGGTAAGTATTTTATTATTTTCTAAGTTCATTAAAAAAAATTATGTGCCATTGGGGGCCCCTTACATGGGGCCCCCTGCCTGGCACTGGGTCTTATGGCAATGCCGAGGGGACACTGGACCCCTGTGCTGGCCACTGGGGTGGTGGGCATGACTCTTGTCTTTAATAAGACAGGAGTCATTTTTGTCTGCTAGTGCGTCAGAAAATTACGCTAGGCTGGATAGCGGCATATTTATTGCCTCTAACCAGCCCAGCGTCATTTCTGACCCACTAGCGCCTATTACCCTACCGCCAACCCCCCCAGCTAGCATCTTTGTTTTAGATGCTAGCCTATCCTAAGTGCCGGCGTGCGCCAGTCCATAGATATGGTGCATGGCTGACGCTTTGGATTGGCACTAGCCGGCGCTAAGGATTTTGCCACAAAACTACAATTTTGCGGCAAAAACCATAAATATGCCCCAAAGATCCATAAGGTAGACACTTCTGCCCAGTCCTAGAATGAGTGCACCCCAGCCCCAAACCTTTCTGAACAGCATTTTCAGATATTCCAAGATGGTTCTGTCAAGTAGTCTGTGGAAAGATCTTCTCTGAGAGCCTAAACCCTAACTGCTACAGCTACCTAGCCCCTTCGCTCCAAATCTTCAAACAGCAGCTCCTCCGGTAACTGTCTCCAGAGGTCCGGCTATCTTCTTTTGCTTATGTGGGGGTAAGCCTTCCCAGACCAGGTGCAGTACAACAATTATTTAGCACATGTAGATTCTGTACCCACCTTCTCTCCCAAGGGCAGGCCTAATTATTGGATAATGGGCCTTTTGTGTGAGGAGAACTATGATCTACTAGCTGATCAGAAGAGTACTTATGGTGGCCAGCGGGGTGATTCAGAAGCCTAAATCTCATTAGTAGCTAAGTCAGAGAAAAATTATAAATCTTGAAGTGCCACAAGGAGTGCACATTTGTGGAAAGTAATGTCAGATCTGGATTCGGGATCCTTATTTACCATAATATTGTTGTGTCATGCTCAGCCCCAGACAGCAAAACTGTGGTTTGGTGCAGATTTTGCCCATAGTGTTTAATACAGCAAAGCATTCTACATACTTCAGTGAAGCACTACAGATGTATATACTCATGCTATTAATGTGCACTCCTATCATAAGGCCTGCCCAGGTCAGTATCAAACCATGAAAGGTCCCCGCTGTGACAGGCAACCTGTGTGCAAATACTGGGCTGAGGTATACGGTAGTCTTACATACTCAACTCAAACACATGTGCACTCATGTGTGCACATACCTATGCACACTTGTTCAAATACACCCAGTGCAAGGCCTCCAACCCAAACTGCGCAGCAGTGGACCTCATCCTAAAAGGAAGACACTGGGGGTCTCAGTCCATGTCAACAGGGCTTACAGTTAGTGATATGCAGGTATTGAGGCTCCCTTATGACAGAAGTCCAAACCCGGGGTCCAAAAATCAATATATCCCAGGTGATTAAATGAAGTGGAACCCATTTCTCATTGGTACCCCTCCAGCACAAAACCCATGCTTTACATTGCACACACACACTTTTGCACTGGTGCAAGGATGTGTGCATTGGAACAAGGCTTCCTAAATATGCCAGCACTAGAAGAGAGAGCAACAGTGTCATACCTTCATAGATATGGTGCTCTCCCTTCCACCCACTGCAGCACAGCAACTTTGGTTGCTGCTCTATGTTGAGTGAAAACATAGTAAATCTGCCACATCACTTGTCCAGGTCAAGCACTCTTAACATATATTGCTTGCAGCATGGATGACATGTGACTCCTACACTGTGCAGCCCTTATTTTTCTATGTGATATTTCCTATATATTGCATAACATACTTGCGTGATTCTATATCTCGGTATAATATGTGTGTGATGTAAAGCACTCTAACACCCTAGAATGAATAGCATTATACAAGAAATGAAATATATATGAGAGACGAGACAAGAAGAAAAGAGGGGTATCATTAGAGAGTGGTACTCAGGGAATCAGTGGAGAAGGATTTCGGGGGGAGCACAAACAAAAAATGTTACACCGTGTACCACAAATGCTAAAGCTAGGCCTTTATCCAACTAAACCTTTTTAATTCAATAATAAAGCTTGAAAAGTGGTAGGTGGGACAACACAGTGAGCTTTTAAGCCACTTGGCAGAGAAAATGCAAAAAAAGCCTTTAAAACCCCAAAACATTCCACTCATAAGTGAACTGGGATTCCCAAACCACAAAGAGGCTGGTGTCAGGTTTCTAAATCGGTGGTTCAGAAGTAAAAACTGTAGTGCCCTATGTACAAGATCTCAGAGCAACTGGTGCTCAATGACAGTGGAACCAAACACAGTTCAGAAGATACAAGACTAAATCCAAATGAACTTCAAGGTCAAAGTTCCCACAGGGAACTACTGGGTCTACGAAGAAATTTGTAATAGGCCTCCAAAGTTGAAAAACATTATATTATTGCAAAACAGATAAAAATATCAACAGCCAGGCAATCATTACAGCACAAGATCTTACTGTCTTTCTTAACTGCCTGGCCATTGTTGAGATTTTTATTTTGGACAAGGGGCACTCAGAGGACCCCTAATCCTAAACAAAACTGAGTAACTGAGATTTAAGGTCAGGATTCTGTCACACCAATAAAAAAAGTAGTAAGACATTGAAGATGCAGAGAGTACTCAAATAGTGCTGCATTCAGGACAACCAGCCTCAGCCAATGAAACACAACCCTGAGATATTGGAGCAAAGAAAAGCCCTAATCCCTCTCTCAAGATGGAGACTGGGTGATACAAACTCCCAAAAAGGAAGGCGATCCAGAGCCACTGCAGTCTCACCAATAGTTGCTCTTCTTAGAAGGGCCAAGCAAATCCTTCATCTTGAGATAAAGTAGATGTTTTGGATCCGTCAGAACCAGCTGGCTGTAGACTTTTGAAGTTTTCACAGACTCAGATCCTTCAGTAGATCTAGATAGGCGAACCTTGATCATACTCTTCTCCCCAGAGCACTGCAGCTCCAATTTTAAGGGCACACCTTCTCTAATGTCCTATGCTTGATTCCAGCTCTGGGAATGCGGTGGAAAGCAACACAGACATCCTGGTCATATTCCTCTCCAAGCATGAACTTTAGGCATCTTCTAAAGTTCAGATGAATACAAGAAAGTCACAGAGGGCCCATTCTTATCTTGTTCATGGGTCACTGGTGGTAAGCCTGGGTGAATCAAAAAGTGTTCCATGTTTCAAATCTCTGATTCTGGCAAACCACAGCTTGTGTGAATTTTGTTGGGGTTTGCCCCCATTTTTGGCCTGTTTATCAGTGTGTTTTGACTGTGTAACTGGGATCCTGCTAGTCAGAACCCTAGTGCTTATGGTTTATGGCCTACTTGTCAGTATGTTTCACTGTTTATGTCAGTATGCTTGACTGTGTCACTGGGATCCTGCTAACCAGGACACCAGTGCTTAGGCTCGCTCTGGTTCCAAATTTGTCCTTACATACTGGTAACCCAGTATTTCACTCCAAATTGGCATTCTGATCACCTCTTATAAGTCCCTAGTATATGGTACCTAGGTACCAAGGACATTGGGGTTCCATGGGATCCCTATGGGCTGCAGCATTTATTTTGCCACCCATAGGGAGCCCATGCAAAGGCTTCGACAGGACTGCCATTGCAGCCTGTGTGAAATAGTGCATTCACTATTTCACAGCCATTTTACTGCACCAGGTCACTTATAAGTCACCTATATGTCAGGCCTTCAGACCCTGAAGGCTGGGTGCAAAGTACCTGTGTGTGAGGGCACCCCTGAAATAGCAGAGGTGCCCCCACATTGTCTAGGCCCATTTTCTCAGACTTTGTGAGTGCAGGGACGCCGTTTTAAGTGTGCACTGCACATAAGTCAATACCTATGTCCAGCTTCACAATGGTAACTCTGAATATGGCCATGTAAGGTGTCTAACAACTGGGAATTGTACCCCAATACTGATTGCAGTATTGGTTGCACAATCCCATGCACTGTGGGGGCTCCACAGTGGACCCCAGTACTTCCATACCAGCCTTCTCAGGTTTGCCAGGCAGCCCCAGCTGCTGCCATCTCACAGACAGGCTTCTGCCCTCCTGGGGCTTGAGCAGCTCAATCCCAGGAAGGTAGAACAATGCATTTCCTTTAAGAGAGGGGTGTTACACCCCTCTCCCTTTAAAAATAGGTGTTACAGGCATGGGAGGGGTAGCCTCCCAGAGCCTCTGGCAATGCTTTGAAGGGCACAGATGGTGCCCTTCTTGCATAATTCAGTCTACACCAGCTCAGGGACCCCCAGCGTGTGCTGGCGCGAAACTGGATAAAGGAAAGGGGAGTGACCACTCCCCTGTCCATCACCATCCCAGGGGTGGTGCCCAGAGCTCCTCCAGAGTGTTCCTGGCTTTTGCCATCTTGGATTCCAGGTGTCCCTGAGTTTTGCCATCTTGGATTCCAATGTGGTGGGGCACTCTGGGAGCATCTGAGTGGCCAGTGCCATTAGGTGACGTCAGGGAACCCTCCTGATAGGTGCTTACCTAGTTAGGTGACCAATCCCCCTCTCCGGGCTATTTAGGGTCTCTCCTCTGGGTGTTTCTTCAAATTCAGATTGCAGGACTCTAGCAGGAATCCTCTGCATCCTTTACTTCATCTTCTACCGACGGAACAACCACTGACCGCTCCAGGAACTCTAGAAAACTGCAACAAAGAAGCTAAGACAACTTCTGCAACATTGTAGCTTCAGCTCCTACCAGCATCTGCAACAGTTTCCAGGTCGTGCATCCTCAGAGGACTGCCTGTCTTCAGCCTGCACCAGATGAACCAAAGGATTCTCCCGTGGAGTGACAGAGTCACTTCCCTGCTTCAGCAGGCACCTCTCTGCAGCGACGACCGGTGGCTTGGGTCCCCTCTCCAGATGACAGGTGTTGATCCAGCAACACAGGTGGTGGACTAAAGTGACTCCGACAGTCCCAATGTCCAGCTGTTCAGCTTTGGTGGAGGTAAGGGCTTGCCTCCCTACGCAGGACAGTACCCGCATGCACCATGTGACTTGTAGTTGCCAAGGCTTGTGTGTGACTTTCCAAGAAGTTCTTCATGCACAGCACAGCTGAGGCTCCCAGCACTCCATCCTGCAGCGCACAGCTTCCTGAGTGGTTCTCCGACAGCATGAGAATCTTTTGTGTCGTGCTGCAAACGCCTCCATTTGCACCTTCTTTGTCCCTGTGCTGTGGGACTCCTGTGCACGCTGCCTGGTCTTCTGAGGGCTCTCTGAGTTGCTGAGAACCCCCTCTGTCTCCACCTCCTGGGTAGAGGCCACCAGGTCCCTCCTGGTCCCGACAGTGCCCTTTTCCACTAACCGCAAACTTTGGGGGTGCCAAGGCTTGTTGACGGAATCCAGTGACGCAAACCAGACTGCATTCATCCATCCGGTGTGGGACATCTTCTGCACCAACCAGGAACCCGCATCTGTCTTCTTTGTGATGCAATACTGACCTTGTCTTCTCACCTGTGGTTCTTCTTTTGCACCTTCACCCGGGTTAGTAGGGGCTTCTGTTCTCCCTGGACTCTTCAGTGCTTCTTCGACTTGGTCCCCTTCTTCCAAAGGTCTTCAGGTCCAGGAATCCATTGTTGGTGTCCTGCAGTCTCTTCTGGTTCTTGCATTATCTCCTATCACGCCTTCCAGTGTGTTTTAGGAAACTTGCTGTGTTTTACTCCTGCATTCCTGGGCTCTGGGGTTGAGTCTATCACTTATCTTTGGTGTTTTCTTACACTCCCAGCACCCATCTACACACTACACATGCCTAGGTGGGAAACCGACTTTCGCATTCCACTATTTTAGTATATGGTTTGTGTTCCCCCTAGGCCCATTGTAACCTATTGTGATTTTCACTGTTTGCTCTGTTTTCTGACTGTTTACTTACCTGATTTGGTTACTAGTGTATATATTGTGTAATTTACTTACCTCCTAAGGGAGTATACACTCCAAAGTATTTTTGGCATTGTGTCACTAAAATAAAGTGCCTTCATTTTTGTAACACTGAGTATTGTTTTTCATGTGTGTGAGTACTGTGTGACTACAGTGGTATTGCAAGAGCTTTGCATGTATCCTAGTTCAGCCTTGGCTGCTCTGCCTACAGCTACCTCTAGACAGCCTGGCTTCTAGACATTGACTACATTTCACTAATAAAGGATAACTGGGCCTGGTATAAGGTGTAAGTAACGTTGGTACCCATTACAAACCAGGCCAGCCTCCTACAGCAAGCAACTTGAATGTTCCTCCAGGAGACAAGACAAGATAAACTTCCTTAGTGGATCTCTGTGGTTTTCAGACAGCTCACAGATCAGGACAAAGAGCGTCAAGAAGGTGTATAATAGTGAAGATGGCCAGACCACCAAAGCAGGAGTAGGTTAATCTCTGTGCAGATCTGAGGGTACAGATGCCAAGCAGCAAATGAGTTATGGGTCAATTCTTTGTTCTTCAGCAGTGTTCAAGTTTGGCTGGGATTGATGGTCCCTAAGCACTCCAGAAGCGTTTGTCTATAGTGCTCTAAAGATGGAGGCTGTATGAATGATGTCTCATCCACAAAGGCACCATGGAGGTGAATAATTGGTTCTTGAGAAAGATACAATCCAAACAGACCATATGCATTCAGCCATGTATGTAACACACAAACACATATCAGAGAAAACTGAAAAACACTTGTTATGGAGGTGTGAACCTATTGTAGACAGAGTCGGTAGACATATCTCACTCGGATAGAAGTAAAAACACCTGTACCTTTCATTAGAATCTCTGCTGTAAACAAATTTCAGTTTTTCTATGCCCTGGTGAGGGAGCAATAGAAGCACTCTACTATGGTTTAGAATGCAGCAGGGTACACCTGGGTAATACACCGGGGCAATAGAGCCTTGTACTAATTTTCTGGTATATCAAAAATATAGAGCACTCTCTCTGGCCCTCCACTGATGATACTGAGAGAAAAAAACACAAAGACCTTGAATACAAACCAGCCTATGTATGTGCAACTGTGTTGGAAAGTAGGGGAATCCTGCAGGATCCCCGTCCTGGCAGGTATTCTGGGCTGGATCCCCAAAAAACATGCTGAATTTGTCCTGGCGTCATTTTCTGACATAAGTAGACATTTCAGCAGCGCCCACACTTTGTCTGAGTTTCGTTCAGATCTACAGCATACAGGAAGGGTGGGGAATTGCTTATTTATACTTCCAGCTGAGTCCAAACAAAGTCCCGATTTAAAGGGCCTTCCACCCCTCTTTTGTTCAAATATCATCCTGGCAGGGAGCCATCCGGAGCATAACATGATTCTAATTCAATGAAAGAAAAGAAAGGTGCACAGCTTGTTATCACTTCACAAGTTGTTAAGATAAACTGTGATTTGGAGGCAGGTTATTACCTTTCTTCAACTCCCTATGTCAGAGCTGAGCTTGCAGTGTAAGAAAGCATGCATTTTTTATGTCTGTAGGAGTAATTGCATAAATATTGATGTAAATGTTACCTACAATATTTTATTGAATTCTTTCATAGCGCAACTCATCCCAATATAGGGTGTCAGAGAACTTTACATTACACAAAGAGGCACAAGAAATCATACAAATGTGTGAACCAATGTACAAGAAATGTAACATAAGACAATGAGGGTTTTAAGGTGTAGGAATCACATTTCATCCATACTAGTAGACACTGTATGTTAAGAGTGAATGATCGGGTGAAACGCAAAGTGAGGATATAAAACGTTACACAGTGATTGTGGTTGTCTGTACAAACAAGACTTTGTTACTTTACAAACCAACCCTTTTTTGCAATCTTAGAATAACATTACTTTGAGAAAAAAAACAATAAGGGGCACATTTAGGATCCCCTAGCGCCTCCTTGCGCCACATTAGCATCATTTGTTTTTACACTAATGTGGCCCAACAAGGCCAAAATCGCCACACCAAATTTACAAAGTGGAGCGATGCATGCATTGCTCAACTTTGTAACCCTTTGCGCTACATTGTGCCTGCAATGTAGCGCAAAGGGGGCGTTCCACCGTTAGGGGGGACAGAAAAAATGGCACAAAGAAATCTAAGAGATTTCTTTGTGTCGTTTGTTTCAGCACTTTTAACACTGTCTCGAAGCAGGCATTTAAAGGAGGTACACCATTGATTACAATGTGCCTCAATGGGTTTTGCAGGATTAGTGTAAAAAATGTTTATGCTAATCCTGCAAAGCTCCAAACTAGCGACAAAAATGTTGATGCTAGTTCCCTTACAGCCACGGTGCGCCGTATCTTATATACGGTGCACACATAGTGGCATTAGGGTTGCGCTAGGGGTAGCAAGAAAAGTGGTGCTGCATCATTTTTCTTAAATCAGGGCCTAAGAATCTAAACCCATAATTTAGATCAGGTCCTTGATGCCATTAAATAGGTCACTGTGGTACAATAGAAAGCTTTGCAAATTATGAACTGGAAGTAACAAAGTGATCTGAATTTCAAAGGCAGTAGCCCACTTACTATCTAAATAAAATACAAACCTATGATGTCCATGTCACACAATGTACTTTGCAGAAAGCACATTAAACCTCTAAGCTACTTTATGAGTCAAAACTGTGATTCGGAAAAACAGAGACCTTTCTCATAGTTGCATTACCACCAGAATTATCTTACCGCTGTCGTAATCCCTTCAAAACTGCTGGGCGGTCAATGACTTCTGTAGCTGGAGTCTTTATCCTGTAAGATATTATAAAATGCAGCCTTTCTGTGACCAAATAAGTAATCTAGAACAGATTTTCTCTCACATATGTCCATGTTGTCAATTTCTGAGCAGTACATATGTTTTAAATGAATGCATTTGTTGACTGTCAGGCTCTACTTTTCAAGCTCTGCCTTTTACTCTGCCACACCTTGAACCTTAGGGCCTCCTTTACAAGACTTTAGTGCCACCGTTGCATCATATTTTTTTTTTTATGCAACACTGGGGCAAGCAGTGCTCTACACTGAGCCACATTTACAAACTGACCAATTTAGCTTAATGTGTCAGTTTGTAAAGCCTTGTGTCACATTATACCTTCACCAGGTATTATGAATGCAAGGTAGGCGTTCCCACGGGAAAAGCCATTCAGAACTGATGCATTGAAATTTAGAACATTTCACTGTGTCATTTTGCGACTTCACTGCGTCAGAATTTTACTGCCTGCTCTGAGCAGGCGTAAAACTGACACAGGGCTTTTCTCAATTGGGACCTTTATTTTTTATAATTATTTTGACGCTAGTCCAGCAATGCGTGAGTTTAGTGCCAACAAATGCGTCAGAATTTCTGACTCTTCTGTGGAAACGTGAACCATGGAGTTCTGTATTGTAAATACAATTTATCCATGGCGTTGTTAGGGGGGTTATACAGCAGCAAGAAATCTTGACTCATCGCTGTCAGATTCTTGTAAATAAGGCCCTGAGTTTATGGGTTCTTGGAGCACATTTTTTCCAATCCAAACACTGATATGCAATAACATTTCCGGCAGATAAGGCAAATTAAGATTAACCCCAGCTTGGTCACAGAAATACCAACCAAGATCTTAAGGCTGGGCTTCTGTAATGCTCCTAGAACAGAGGCGTAGTACAAAAAGTTAATACAATTCTAAGTGCAATAACTTATGCATCATGGAATATTAATCGATCATGACCAATTGGAAGGTCGCACTAGGCAAAGACACATATGCACGCCGGGTAAGGACTTTGATAGAGGTTCGGTGGAGAAGAAAATAATTCCTGCTAATCTAGAGAACATGCAGTCATTAATCACGTCTCTGCAATAATGTTGGAAAAAGACAAATGTCTGCAAAGTACTAGCATTTTAGGGAAGAAATAGTGACGTCTGCATTTCTGTGGTTTTCTTGACGGGGTAGGAGGCAGAATCTGCAATACTGTCACATGGAGGATGATGCAATGTTCAGCTGGCAAAAAAAACTGAAGTTGAAACCACTAGTTGGGCAAGCGTTTCCGGGGTAACTTGTAAAAACTTTTCACGTGTAGAGGGCAAAGCGCTAACTGGCTGGGAAACTACAGAAGAGCGAGACCCAATGCTGGCAATGACAGGTTTTTGTTATGCACTGTGCAGCCACGAGGAGAGAGAGAGAGAGAGAAGCCTGATCCTGATTGGCTGAAGGCGTAGGCTGTTTCAAACCACTGCCAACCGTTCAAAATAGAGGACTGACCGGGGACTTCCTTTGCCAATAAAACAAAGTAGATTATGGGTTTCCTTGAAGCTTTTCTGTGGTTGTAAGGGATCTGTTCTTTATATTGTTATTATCCCTGAAAGCACCCCTTCCTAGTCAGTAATCCACACTGTATTACTTAACGATTTTCAAAGGTAGGTTAATGGGTGGAACAACTATGTGCCCAGGCACGCAGGACACACCTGACTAGGTTCAGCTGTGCCCTCGCAATTGCATCAGCCAACAGTAAGTTTATGAGATTCACGTTATTTTTAAAACGCTTCATGACTGGCCCACTCAGTAAGGGTTTTAAACAAAATTATACTGACTCGTGTTGTTTTCAATAAGAATGTAATCCTTCGTATTTTTTCACCCAAGCTTAATAAGCAATAGGCATGGGTGTCTGTGGGTTGGGTGGAAGTGGTGGTGGTGTGGGTGGATTGTCACCTTGTCGCACTACACCCCCCCACACACACACACTTTTGCCTGGTTTCTGGATGCAACTTGAAGTGGAGTGCACTGGGATCCTGCTAACCAGTTCCCCAGTGCCAGTGTTCTTTCCCTAAAAAACTGCAACTGTACTGATACAATTGGCAACACCTTTAGCTGCCACTATAAGTCCCTAGTAAATGGTACTTAGGTACTCAGGGCATGGGGTACTAAGGGTAGGCCTCTCAGGGTAGCAGCACAGATTGTGCCACTATTTAGGGCCAAGCATCCAGAGGCACCCAGCCCTGCAATTGGAGGCTGAGTGTTCTGATGCAATCCTAAAGGACAAACTTGATATGGCACACATCCTGTGTGTCTAGCCCACTACACACACTATAGGTAAGTCACCCCTCTGGCAGGACTTTCAGCCCTAAGGCAGGGTGCACTATAGTATATGTGTGGGTGTAGATGCATGAGCAATATGCCCCTACTGTGTCCTTGCCAAATCTGGGACATCGCAAGTGAATAAAGCAGCCATTTTCATATATGTGCTGGAAACTGGTCAGTACGATATTCACAGCTACATTATGGCTAGCCTGAACCCTGGGTTGTTTGCTTTCAAACAACTCAGAATGATAAACTCAAACTGGTACCAGTATTGGATTTATCACAAAATGTACCCAGGGGTCACCTTAGCGGTGCCCCCTGCAAAAGCTAACTAACCTGGCATGGTTGGTGGCTGGTCACAACCAGCCTGCCACCACCAGACGATAACGTGAGCCCCTGGGGTGAGAGATCCTGCTCTCTGGTACTCAGAACAAAGTCCTTCCTGGGTGGAGGTGCTAACATCCCCTCCTTCAGGAATGTGCACTGCTCTGCTAATGAGCGTCAAAGGGAATAGCACCCTTGAAACGTGACCCCAGGCCTGCTGCTAGCAGCAGATGGCCGCCACTCTTGCAAACCCCCACTTTTGGCGGGAGCAACAGCAAGAAACCAGACAAAGGAAAGGAGGAGTGGTCATCCCCAGCTTGCACCACCCCAAAGGTGTTGCATGGGAGGAGACCTCTCCATTTCATTTTCCTCCATCTTGGATGGAAGGAAAATAGCCAATCAGGTGTAGGGAAGTGACCTCGGTCCACAGGAAGAGGTCACTTAGTGAGTGTAGCCACCCTAAGGTAGATGACCCATTTGTACCCTCTAAAATGCCCACTAAATACAGTATTTAGTGGGCATACCTAGACCAAGAAATCAGATTCCATAAACAAAAGAAGACCAGCAACAAAGAAGACCCAAGGCTCGAGAACGGAAGTCCTGCTACACCAAGAAAAGGCACCAAACCTTGCCTGCTGCACCGAGGATTCGACAATCACCGTGGAGGGGTTACTTGGATGTTGGATGAACTTTACAAACCCCCAGAGGACCTCCACTCTTCACAAACTGCCAAAGATCTCCCTCCAGAGTGAAGGCCTCACTCTGCTACACCAAGCAGAGTCAAAGACTCAATGAAGGCCACTTCACTGACCGGCTGCTGACCACGGAACTGGACACTGCAGCCAGACCAAACATCACCCTACAGACCATGAGGGCCAAACCTAACAGTTTGCCAAGGTTGGTGGCCTGTGTCCTCTTGTGGCCAGGCCATGCAATAGCCATAGGTACTGATCACCTCACATCAAACACCCTGAAGAACAGTCCACACTGGACCAAAAAAGGACAAGGAGGAAGCCCCAGTCAAGGGACTTCAGAAACCACTTGGACTTCCCACCATAGTGCCCCTGCTGACCTGCAAGCAACCCTCCAAGGTACCTACCTCCTGCTTCCAAGGACACCTTTGCGCACAGCTCCTGTCTCACTGATTCGCTCTGCAACCAGCCACCCTGTGCCCTGCACTGAAGAACCAGCTGTGCCCTAAGGGTCCCACACCCCTTGCAACCTCAACACTCCAAGGGGACAAACCGGAATTACCTTGAAGTCCACCTGGGCAGCGCTTCTCCAAGTGGTCCCTAGCTGTGGCCTGGCACCAGCTCTGTCTTTCTGTAGCTCCTCCTACTGAAACCGGGAGCCACCCAAACTTTTCCAGCTGGTCCAATGTGCCCATTGGTAAACACAATGTCTGATTTTATGTGCATATTCAAAGTATTTTCTTCATTGATTTCTATGGTATGTAATAACGCACAGAAAGACTATTTTAATGAAACTTCAAAAATGTATAACTTAAAAAGTACTTACCCAATCTTGATGATCTTGATCTTAAAACTTATATAAACATCAAAGGTATTTTTATAAATTGAGTTATTCTTTTGAGTGCATTGTCTCCTTTATTGATACTGTGTGTCCAAGTGCTTTGCACTTCTCCAAGATTAGCCTAACTGCTCAACCAAGCTACCATAAAAATTAGAGCATTAAGTGGTCTAGTTTATCCCCTCTTTGAACCAACGTGTAATTGCCTGGACCATCAGAACAGTGTGCCTAGCTTTGCACACTACACAGAGGGCCTGCCTCCTACAGGGGGATGTAGTTACAGGAACTGTTTTTCAACCTCCCTCTCTTCAAGTGATTGCAAGAAGCATTTAATTTCTAATTCATCATTGAGTTCAACAGGTTGCATTGTATCTAATCCTGATCAAAAATATCCCAGTCTTGCAAGTAGCTCTTTTACATCCTGTTCTCCAGATGGTGCTGCTTGTATTTCCAGAAGTCGGAATTGTATTTGATTGAGAGCCCCTTTGACTTGAGACCAATCACCCTCTGCTAGAGCCTCCATGATGTTAATGTTGCTTTTATATCCCCAGAATCACACTTTATCTTTTCTTTTGCTTACATTAGCTTTCCCACATGGGCATTTTATCCTAAGCATGCAATACGTTGTAGTACATGTCATATATTGCAGCAACTTCATTTGGTCCCTTGTAGCTCAGTGGTATTGTATAGCCCCTTTCATGATAGTTGTATAGTATAATATAGTTTTAGAATGGAAAACGTCAAACATCAAATGTAAGATATAAACAATGGTTGTGATGTTCCTCTGAGTCTTGTATCAGCTTTGATGGTTTTTTCTTTCATGTTTTTTGCTTTTATATACCGGCATTGGTTTATATTGTTTATACTGTATAGGGAAATGTGCTCGGATTGTGGATTTGATTCAATTAGCTTTACGTGTTTGACTAGAATCCTGGCTATTTTATTGTTTTGTTGAAAATATTTATTAAGATAACTCTGTCTTTTTTACTTCGTGCTTATATTCATTGGTTTTAATAATTGTATTACTTATTTCACTCTATTTCCCCTATTCAGTGTTACCCCCTTCTCTAAATTTCTCATTGAGTTTATTATATTGTATGGCGTGTTCATGTGGGTCTGACACTGTTTGATCTTAACCAACTGGGAGCATAGGAGATGTTCTTTAGGAGCTGGTGGATGGAAACTCTGTGCCCCATAGCAAGTTATTCCTGTCTGTTTCTCTGGAAAATAATATTGTACTCCATCGATTCTGTTTAATGGATACCTTAACATCTGGAAAGTGTATCATATTTTTAGTTGCCTGGAACGGAAACTTGATTCGATATGATTTTAAATCAATTAGTTGATGTTTTCTACAAGTAGTTTTTTGGGTAATGCCACAGAGCAAATACGTAATCAGTGAATCTTGAGAGAACACCTAATCCTCGTTGCCAGCGTTTCTTGTTTAGTCTGTGTTGTGCTTTAAATCATTACATAAAGGTATCTGCATGAATTTCAGAAGCTGGAGCTGTTACATATAGGTAAAAGTTGCCTAATGGTTGGAAGTAATTAAATACAGGCTGCAGGGCTAGCTGCACTATTTGCTGGTTGAAAAATAACTGGTTGCACCAATTGTGGAACCAGTTTTCAGAACCAACATATGTACAAATAGGTCCGTCCAATAAATTCAGATATGGATGGAGTTGCAACCTCATTAATACCTCAATAATATTCATGAGGTAGGTCACAAACTGCGACTCAGATGATTAGAGGCTATCGCAGGGAATGTGGTCTGTTTGGGTCAGCAGACCACTTTGAGATTTTTGTTTAAGAGTTGCCAGTGGTCCCATGGACCACTACCTACTCATCCAACAAAATTGTCTTTGTTTTAGTTCTCATATGTGAAAGAGTCCGTAAGGGACCCCTTCATTTTTAAGATTGGGTTACCACCCTAATGTGGTGGTCAGTAAAATTTCAATGTTTTGTAAGTGGATTTTGGTCACTAAATATTGAAGCCTTAAGAAATGTACTCGCTATTACGTGTCTTATTTCATGATGACGAGCTATTTTTAGGGTGTACTGGCCCCATAAGGCATGAGAACTCGAGTTTGAAAAGAATAGGTGTTCTGTTTATTCAGAAAGCAAATAATAAATAAGGATGTGTGAAATCTTGTTTTTATCTTGTCACATTTGCTGTATGTTCAAAGACAGGGGTCAACCTTTTGTCTTCTTAGAAAGTGCTGCTTATTTTATCCTGCTGATTGGTGTTTACTTTTTTTCTCTGACTGCAATGCTAAAGATTTTTTAAAGTGAGCTGTCTGATAATCGTGCTGGGCACACAAAATTTAAACAGCTTGTAAATAAAATGTGCAAATATTTTAAACTACATTTTAGTAGCTAGGAAAACACCTTTTCTGTAATTCTGAAATGAGATGCAAACAAAGATTTAAAAAGGATCAAAACAAATCAGAACAATTGTTTGTACGCTTTACAGTTTATCAGTAAAACTGCTTGTAAAGGGTGAAATTTGTGGCCATTTCAATTTAAAATGTCTGTCTGTAAATGACAATGTGCTGCCACATCATCATGCTTTACTTATCTATTTATTATAAGTGAGAATTTCTAAATATAAATTGAGAAATATTCTTGCCCCTCCCCAACCCTGATGACAATGCTATTAGTCAACCAAGAGGCAAATGAGGGGTCATGTGTACTGTCTATGCAGCCTTGGTTTTCATTATATGCAAATGTTTATGAAATCAAACAAAATAGTTTTTTTTGTACAGCAGACACATTGAACCCATATATTTAATAGTGCTCTCATATCTGTTAATTATGGAAAAGATGACTCTGTGAACTGAAATATTTGCCTAGGATCACACAATTTGAGACAAGTTTATGGGTCAAAAAGATTATTCAAGTCACTTGACATGATGGTCTGGTAAAATTTTTCTGATTTTTCAAGGGCTGATATTGGTATTTATGATACTGATTAGGTATTTGGAAAAGATCCTTACAAGACGTCCCTTTTAGATACCAAATCATTATACATTTAGAATCCAATTTTAGGAGCCAGAAAACTTTTTTTCAACTCCTTAAGAAGCATTTGCACGTAGTTAAAATGATTTTAATGGTCACAAATACAGAATCGCAGCATTTATGATCTTTAAAATGCTTAATACATTTGACTCGAAATTCCATTACAAAAGATATTTAATTTGCTTTTAAGTTTTCTGTTTTCAACATGTATTACTCCATGGCTTCTAACTCCTCCTGGTGAGACATAGATGTATAGAATGCTGTCACATCCATTGTGTACAACTATAGGTCTACGTAGTTATCAAAGGAAATTTCACTCAAACTGTTAAGGAAATGTGTGGTGTGTTTTGTATGTTTCTGCTCCCTGGGATACATCTTATAGGAAAGTGTCAATGTAATTACCAAATATAAGACAAGCCCATGGGTGCTGGAGGTGCTGGACAACGATTCAATGGAGGCTGAGATGGGAACACTAGATAAGTAACTATTAGTGACTGTCACGTACTCATTTCCTGGGTTGGGGTCATTTCTAGTTCATGATTGTTAGCGCCACATTTAGCCCTCTTAGGGCCAGATGTAGCAAAGGTTTTTACCCATTCTGTGTCTATGGGAAAAAGTGTTCGTACATATGGCCCTTAGGAACATAGGGCCAGATGTAGCAAAAAAGCAATTTGCGACTTGCAAATTGCGAGTCCCTGCGACTCACAATTTGCAAGTCGCAAATTGCTATGCAGTACGGTGTCTCAGACACCGACTGCAACTCGTAATGGGGTCGCAATGACCCACCTCATGAATATTCATGAGGTGGGTCGCAAATTGCGGCCCCATTGCGAGTATAGGCACTCGCTAACATGGAGGCCTGCTGACGTCAGCAGACCTCCATGTTAGCGACCTGCTTTTAAATAAAGCAGTTTTTTTTTTTTTAAATGTAGCCCGTTTTCCCTAAGGGAAAACGAGCTGCATTTAAAAAAAATCCGAAACCTTTTGTTTCGGTTTTTTCAGGGCAGGGAGTGGTCCCTTGGACCACTCCCTGCCCTGAAAAAATGTTTTGGGGTCCAGTCTCAAACTGGAAGGGGTCCCATGGGGACCCCTTCCAATTTGCGAGTGGGTTACCATCCACTTGAAGTGGATGGTAACTGCGACTCCATTTGCGACCGCGTACGCGGTCGCAAATGGAGTTGCATACCACTGCGACTCGCAAATAGGAAGGGAACACCCCTTCCTATTTGCAATTCGGAAATGCATTTTGCGAGTCGGTAACGACTCGCAAAATGCATTTCTGCATAGGAAACACGCATTTGCGAGTCGCAAACGGCAGATTTTGCCGTTTGCGACTCGCAAAGTGTTTCCTACATCTGGCCCATAGTCAAGTGCCTTGCAACGTGTTTCGTGGTTGCAGTGACTTTCCAAAACTCACTTTAGTATGCACCCATTGCGTCCTTCACGGCTTGTTGTCTTTCCTTTTGTGGTTCCCTTAGTTCCCTTTATTCTCTACCCCTTCTAGAATCGGTGGCTGTTTTGCCTCTGTCCTATTTCTTATTCAGAAATGTGTTCAGCAATGTACAGTGGGTAGATTTGACTCAAGGGCAGCTCGTCATAGCAACATTGGTTGCTGAAACCAGTTTCAGTTGTTATTTGTTCTTGCTGTCAAGCTGGTATATTATGTTCACTGTATTCCCTCTTTCTTCTAGTCAGATCCACTTCCCATCATAACATCCAGACAAAGTAGTGCCATCTATTGAAATAAACAAAACCTCAGATGGAGGGCTCCAGTTAAGACTTCTCTTTTTCATTCCCTTCCCTGTTTCTCCCCAAGTTTCTGTGCCTGGTGATACCTTTTACATCTTGTTGATATATCTTGATTACCTGCCCAGATATTTTGGGATGGCCATAGCTTTCAGCAGGTTTGCAATACTGAAGCCTGACAGCCAACTGTTGAAATTATAGGTATTCCGGAAGGATTGTTGATGGCTTTGAGAATCCTAGATTGAAAATATAGTATCAATGTGGTTAATGCTATCTTTGATGACCTGATATGACAGAAGATAAAGCACCTTCACAGGATCTGGGACATTGTTATCTTCAAAAATAAATGAGATAATGTGCCCATTACAGAATCAAAAATGCCAAATAAATAGGTAGCATAAACAGCCAAATAAGCCTTCTTGAGAAAGGCTATAACCTAGAAACCATGAAGGTTTATTAAAAGATTAAGAATTAATTACAGAAGGCAAAAATATGATTTGCATTTGACCTGGCATCATAGGCATAGTTTCCGCTTAACTTTTAGACTTCAAACCTCCTATTTTCAGTGACTTCTTTTTTCCATGGGTGGCATAATAGATGCTGCAGCCCATGGGGAACCCCTGGGCCCTGGGTTTCCTATACTAGGGACTTACAAGTGGGCACCAGTATGCCAAGTGCCAAAGGGAGAGAGCACAGTCACTGGGGTCCTGGTTAGCAGGATCCCAGTGAACACAGTCAAAACCATACTGCCAACAGGCAAAAAGTGGGAGTAGCCATTCCAGAAAGAGGGTGCTTTCCTACAATGTAGTTTCATTGGGTTGCAGGGCTTCTTCTCATTGTCATGTAACATGTGATAACAAGCTGCTATGGACAGGGCCCAATCTGTTATTTAGAAAAGCAAAAAAGTGATGGGTGGAAGGCATGAGTTAATCTGAGCCACTGTCATTTACTCTGCCTGCTTTGTAGTCGATCAGTTTTTTGCTCGCAATGCCACCAACAGCAGGGACCTGCAATGAACAAAAATTGGTTGACACTACTCCACTAGGAACTGTGCAGCTTGAACTTCCAGATGATATTCCCTCCAGAAGAGAATACAGGCAGCCATAGTCTTGTTTCACCTAGTTGGGTCTCACCTGAGAATGCAGCTTTAGTCCTTCAGCACAGTAAGCACAAGACCTGGGATCTGGTGTCAGGTTAGCATAGAAAATTGCTCAGAAAAGACCCCAAAGACTTCTAACTTGGAAAAGTGGAGAAAAGGCCAATAGAAAATTCAGACATACATGGAAAGGACACATTGTTTCTGAATCAGGCAGATTTTTTGTGCTTCAGCAGCCACGTTAACCAATCCTAGTTGTAACCCATCCGGGTCAGTAGAGGCCGAGCAAATATAAAGATCTACCTTGTGCAGAAGCAAGCTGTCTCGTAACAACAACTATTACTACTAATTCACTTATACTTCATTTCACACTTAGCCTACCTATCCTCTCACATTTGTTTTTTGCTCTTCTCGTTTCCCAAGGATACTCCACACCGTATTGCTCCTATGACTTGCTGGTGTTCTATGTTTGTTAGTTTTATCTCCTAGTGTCAGGCTTCCCCCTTACCGATGCAGCAGTGTAATTCCCTTGTACTTTGACTCTAGAGCAGGACTCCAGACACATTTGGAGGCTAGTTAAGGTCTGTCCGCGCACTCTGCACTGGGTATGTTTCAAAACAATTTCTGTAATACATAGTTTTATATACTTTTGCCTTGTTTTCCACCAGTGATTGTACTATCTCTTTCCAATGTGGAGAACTGCCAACCCAGTGCATCTTGGTCAAAGACGCTGTCTTAATTTGCCAGTCTGGGTTGTCCATCATCGAACATGCCGGAGCACTTCTCACTCTCTCGTGTCATCCCTTTTTCACCTCATATTTGGGTGCTCTTCAGAGACCTTGTGTTAACTACAGACGTGAGTGGCACTATAAGAAAGGAGTGGGGATTGGCCTTGGCATCCTTAATGTTTTCTGAGGGAAGGTTGTGGCATAAACATCTCAGTTAGAAAAAGTGTTGGGCGAAATGCTTTAATTAACCTCAGTGACTGGTTATTACTTGGGGGTGCATTCCACTCCGTCGTTTTTTGCCCACTTGTCCACTGTAGACAGGGAACTGCCATATGCCAATCAGACTTGATCCTGCTCCCACACGAACAGGCCAGCTTGAACTGCCAGGACATTTTCGCTCCAGAAGGAAAACGAGCAGCTACGTTTCGGGATATTTGGGCGCAGCGAGGTGCAGCTTGGGTCCAGAAGCACAGTAAGCAGGGTCCAATGCTAGGGTGTACCCATTGCACCTAAGGAGCCCCTCGTAGACGTGGGGTGCACTGCAGGGCCTTTAATTAGGCAACGAGGCCCTTGAATGTAAGCCTTCTTCTGCTGGGAAACAAAGGAGAGATATCTCTGAGTCCACTCTATATTTACAAACCTCATGAATATATGTTAATACCATGATGGTATTACATTGGGTAGTTTAGGGTCATGGGCATGGCTGGTCAGACCAGCAGTCTCATCCTTCCAACTTTTTCTCCTTTAATTTAAGAGATGAAAGATTTAAAATTGGTACATATTTCCAATGTGTCTGACAAGATAATCTGTTTTCCACAGACAAGTAAACAAAGGTGTAAAACACAACAAAAGACACCAGAAATTGATGCGTTCTTTCTTACAGGGAGGCAAGTAAAATAAAATTTTCCCTGAAAGCAAAATTTGTAATGCTCTGTAGTTTAAAGGTAAATAATTATTCAAAAACAACAATGCATGTAGCATACAACAAAAATGTTTTGTAGCACTTAACAATACATGTCAATTATTACTCAAATCCAATGTACTCAATTTAACACCATCAGGAGCATAACAAATTGCATTAGTCCTGCGAGAATTCAGTCTTACACCCCTGGCAACACATGCAGGTTGTGAAAGTGGGTGAATAACATTACTTAGCAATTTACATGTTTTTTCATGTTTGGATCTTGTGACTTGCACATTATTATTGAATCTCTGCAACCCATGAATGAACTCGCACAACAGCCTCTTGGAATTCAGACCCGGTATCTGCAGATAACACACAGTACTCTGCAGGGTACACTTAAAATTCCTGAGCAATTGTACAAGTGTAGGAAAGTTGCACCTGCTAGATATAGACAGAACTCCGTGGAGGTTGACATAGCTCACTAACCACGTTACCAGCTGATACATTTGGCCATCCGATGTCGGCACTTAGATTTTTCAATTATGTGATTTCTACTGTGGAAATATATGGGCAACTTAAAGGTCACAAGTTCATATTTCATTATGGCCACCTCAGCTTTTCAGCCATCGAAAAACAGTGGAGTATTTTTTCACATGGGTGATGCTTAAAGCTCGGACTTTTCTGTCATGTGATGGAACCACGCATGCCGGAACAACACATGCCTTAACAACGCGGTCGGAACCACGGCCGCGTTGTTTTCACACATGCCTTAACCACACATGCCTTTTCAATGAACTTCGTTGTAAAGGCATGCCTAGTAAAGGCATGTGTGGAAACGGCATGTGACACGGTATGTGTGGTTCTTTCATTCAACCCCCCCATCCGCCCTGAGGCCCAAAACTATCCCCACCCCTAATACCTAAACTACCCCAAACCCCTACCCACTCTGAACCCTAAAAAAAAAACCTAACCCGATCGCCCCACCCCTGCACCATAAAAAAACTACCCTGTCACCCCAACCCACCCTGAGCCCTAAAAAATATAATCCCGACCCCCACCCCGCCTCTAAAAACGAAACTACCCAAAGAGCCCTAAAAAACTTACTCTGACCCCGCCACCTTTGCCCCTAAAAACTAAACTACCCTGACATCCCTCACCTTCCCTGAGCCATAGAACCTTACCCCAATAAGAAAACTACCCCGACCCCCCACTCACCCTAAGCCCTAAAAAAAACTATCCTGATTCCCCCATCTCACCCCTAAAAACTAAATTACCCTGACCATCCCACCCATCCTGAGTCCTAAAAAGTACTAACCTAACCCCCCCACGCCTGCCCCTAAAAACTGAAATACCTCAACACCCCCCACCAACCATAAGCCCTAAATCCACCCCACTGCTAAAAACTACCCACCAACTCTGCCCCAAAACCACTTACCTCACTGCGTCCTCTCCTGATCCTTTCTCATCTTGTCTTCTCCCACCCTTCCTTAAACCTTCACCACCCCTTTGAAAAATAAACTATCCGCCCACACCCTAAGCCCTAAATAAGAAAAATACCCAAGCCCCATCACTAATGCCACTAAAAAAAGAGCCTGTCCCCCACCCTGAGCCCTAAAAAAAAAAAAAAAAACACCACCCGCCCCTTAAAAAAATATAGCCCACCCGACTCCCCACCCATCGCCGCCCCACTTACCTCACCGAGTCCTCCACGTCCTCTCCTGAACAATGCATAGCTTTTCCGGTGCCTTAACCACGCATATGCGTAGTTTAGCACACGCGTGGTTAAGGCACAGAAAAAGCCATGTGTTGTTCCGGCAAGCGTGGTTACGCTTGCGTGGGAAATGTCCATGTTTTTACAACACGTGGTTAAGGACGCTTCCTGGACTTTTTTTTACACAGAGATGGTAATTCTACCAGAAGCCACCCCAGAAATACAGTCGCCACTTTTGGTTGAGCTTACTCTTTGTCACTGACAAAGGAATGGGGTAGTGAACAGAAATGCCACACTGGAGCAGGGCCTGGTGAGAGAACCCCAGCCTTCCTAGAAAGTCAGTCACCTTTCTTCGTCATAATGCTTCCCTTGTTCATTCTATGCCAAAGGAAAGGTAGTGCCCAGTGGGTGAATCAGTTGTGGTGTGAATGTGTTTTTGGGTCTAAGGGAGGGAATCTTCCAAACAGAGGCAATCAGCTAAAGCTAATAAGCTCACGATCTACCACTGTGTTTGTGTGCCAAAGCCTAAGAATACTTACTACATCTCATGACATCATGGACCAACATACTCCACTGCACCCCTTACCAGAAGAAATACAAAAGAAGCAGGTTTCCACATCGACTTTCTGGCAGTGACGGCCCAGGCTGGAGTAGGACTTCATCCCGCAGCCTTCCCCTGAGCATAGAAGGGGCCAGACCAACATGCGCTTTAAAAGTGCTAGTGACCTCTCGCAGCGCAGGACGCTCAGAAGCAGGATTCCCTGCCCACATTGACTTTCTGTAGTGACGGCCCTGGCTGGGGTGAGACTTTGTGCCCCAGCATTCCCGTGGGCATAGGAGGGGCCAGACCAACAAGCACTTCAAAAGTGCCTGTCTGCCCCCAATTGCAGCGGGACAAGGCCAGGCCAGGGCTCTTGGCTTTGTCTTTTCGTGAAGTTGCATGATTGATCAGCTCTGTATCGGGCCATCAGGACCTGACAAGGCCATTCATTAAGGTGGGTGTTTGTTTCTATCTACGTCTTGTTCCTGTTCTTTTTTTGCCTTGCTTACAAGGTGTAAGGTGCTATCCTGGTTTCTATAAAGCAAGAAGTGGTTTACCTCTCCACACCTGGTAGATCACTCAAGACACTTTAGATCTATGGGGAAAAAGATCCTGCCAGCTAACAAGGGGAGAAAAGGGCTTGGGCTCCTCCTCCTCTATCACCAGTTATCTCACAACAGCAGTGGGTGCTATCTCTTCTGAACATAACATGATCAAAAGTTGAATAGAGGAGGTGCAGAAGCTGATTACTGATCCTCCCCCATTATCATCTGAAGCTCAAATTGCGGTGCCTTCTGCAGATTCCAATAAAACCTGGGATATTAACACACAAAAAGTTATTACATCAACAAAAGTGCAAAAGGAACAGGAGCAAAAAAAAATACTTGTATTGCTGACAATGATATAAGAATTATAGATCCTGGCTCACTGAATGTTGCCACTGCCACCTTTGGCCGAAATCAGCCAAAAACGACTAATTGTACGGATTCAATGATTATGAATAATATGCTCAAAGCCTTTCAAGTCTGATGCCCACTGCTGGTAGCGGGAGTGGAAGCCTTTCTGGAGTTTTTTAAGCAGGTTTTGGTGGGCCAATTTATATCTCTGTCTGTTAAGATCAAATCCTTGACAGAGTCTCCCAATAAGGCATCACAAGGTGTTAGAGAGGCTAGTTGGCGTTGTTATTGCACAGCTCCAAGCAGTTCAATGCATAGAAGGAAATGTTCTCACAGGTCAGTTGACCATCCCTGAGGAGCAGCCTTCAAGAGCTTCTTCACTCCATCCACAGGGAGCTAGTCGTCTCCTTTCACTAGTGACCACAGAGCTTCATTCGAAGGCCCAGCATGTTTCTTCTCCATCAGCACCAACAAAGAGTCATTTGGTCGAACTCCATTTGTCTCTGGAATGTACACAGTATGTGATCTTCCTGGAGGGGTCCCCTCATTAGAGGGTGACACCCAAGAAGACAGTCAAAGCGGCTCATTGGTTTAAACAAACTACAAGGCAAATAAACTCATCATGGCTCGCAGGGTGAGATGGGTGGGTCACTCCCCGAGATATTCGAGGAGGGGCTGCTTGGTCCTGAACTTTAAAAAACGTGACCTTGTTCAATTTTTGCTGTCTTGACTGGCCCATCCAGTATATCAACAATCTAAAACACGTGCCCTCCCTTTAAGTTTCTTCTATTGCCCTTCTATTGACACCAGCAGGCCACCATCCCTGTGAGTGCCGCCATTCCCAATGGGGTCGCAAATTGCGACCTACCTCATGAATATTCATGAGGTAGGTCATTTGCAACCCCATTGCGAATCGCAGACAGTGTCATTGACACTGTTGTACATCCGATTTTGCGACTCACAAATTGCGAGTCACTAACACTCGCAGTTTGCGAGTTGCAAAACGAATCTTCGTACATGTGGCCCTTAATGTTCAGCAAGACATCACAGTTGCAGATGTGTCACAAGCCATTTTTAGTTCTGCAGCCAGGAAGATGCCAGGCTCCAGCAGAGTTCCCGTTGACCTATTTAACTATACCAATGTCTTTAGAGCCACTATAAGCGAGGGCCCAGTTGACTCATGGAGTGAAACAGTAACTCTACCCATTTTTAAGAAAGGCAGCAGGAAAGCTCTGGCAAAGTATTACCCTATTTTGTTACTAGATTCGTCTGTAAAAATAGGGAGGGTGATCTTGGCTAACTTGGAAGCCTGGGCTGAGGAAAAATATTTTTTTTAAAGTTCAGTTTGGGTTCCGGCCTGGGTTTGGCAAGACCCAACAAGCGCTGAAACTGTACTTGATTTTGTAAAAATTTGTCAAGGCCAAGTGAGGATTCATATGGCCTTTATGGAGCTCTCTTGTGTCTTTGACCTAGTGGACGGTCCCCCCTTATTGGACCTCTTATTGCACCTCCACTGGGATATAAGCATGAAAGTAGGTTATACTCAATCTGGTGATTGTACTCACCCTTTACAGGTTACACAAGGGGTAAGACAGGGTTGTATACTGGCACCCTTTTTATTATTATTTTATATCAACGCTCTAGATTCATTTTAACTTCTTGTGCCAATGATGTTCCTAAAACAGTCTCCCATTTGGTCCCCGTACTTTTGTACTTGGACGACGCAGTCCTTTATTACATGCACAGCTAAAGGTCTATAGGACCTTTTGAATGATTTTAACAATCTCATGAAGGATTTGAATTTCAATATCAATCATAAAAAATTCTCTATCCTGACTTGCAGCCCAAAAAATACCTGCTCCAAATGTCTTTTTATAGGGGAGACAGGTATTATAAAGATATACATTTTAATTACTTCACTATTCTTTCTAATGCAAACATGAGCTGGGAAAGGCTGATAACCCAGAAATCCCAGAAGATGGTGGCATCATGTGAATCTATTTTCAGGTTTGCCAAAAAGCTAGGCCATGAGCCTCCCAAAGAAATGCACAAGCTTTATAGGTGTAAATGCCTTGTAATTGGTACATATGGGGCTGGGGTTTGGGGGTATGCGGGCATGGGCACTCTACAGGTAGTCAAAAACATATTTTCTTTAGCATGCTAGCCATCCATAATTCCACACCCAGTTTTATTTTACATCAGGAACTGGTTTTAGGCTATCTGGAGGATGTTTTAGGTTTAAGTCCTATTCGACTATGGCTTAATGTAACCATTAATTACCAAGTTTTTCATGCAAAGCAGTAGAGGAATGCCTAAAATTAAGCAATATGTTAGCCATCCCCTAGCTAAAGTATGTAAAAAATAACCTCCGAGACCTGGGTCTGAACCGTTTTTTTGATACGCCAGACAGCAACGGCCCTTATGCTAAGGATCTGGTTAAGCAAAGGTTTAGCACACATTAGGAGGAAGCCATAATAATAAAATTACTCTACATGGTCTCTATCCAACAATATGTGCCAATTTCAGCTATTTCTGGCATAGAATCATACCTCGTTCAGATAGAAGACCCTGAGCTAAGGTGTTACTTTATGCGTTTAAGAATTCATACAATACACATTTTAGTGGCCTTTCCTATGACAGGCACGTGGTTTGCTTCATTGCCGTGCTGTCCATTTGATGGAGTCTCTCCTCAATTGATAAGTACTTTATGCTTTTTTAGGGTCGAGCCTGCGTCGCATGCGCTTGCGCATGCGTTTCACTTGCGAGGTGCTTTAGGAGTGAGAAAAGGGCTCAGAGCCCCGTTCACGTCACGTCAGTTGTCCAAGTACTGAAAACATGTGAGGCTCGCTGTTTCCCATCAGGTTTGTGGACTACTTTTTATCTTTTGTTCGCAGCGCAATCTCGCTTGGCAGAAGTTGAGCACTTTGCATAACATCGACCCTGTTACATAGGTAATTGCACTTTTGCCGGTTACCTAGATAATTGCACTTTTGCCGATAGGTTTCATTACGAGTGAACTGTAGCAGCGCTGTTTTTTTCTTTCAATGTGGAAAGAAAAATCCGGTTGTGAGTTTACTACTGCTAATAGCTGTAACTCGGAGAAATACGAGAGCATAGTGCATTGCAAATGCTTGTTGTACATTGTATTCTTCTTTAACATTTCACTTCCTATGCCTATTTTATGCTACAGGATTTTTAACACATATCAAAAGGAGTTGCTCTTTTTACAATGCCTAGAGTCTCCCTTGATATGCTTTTCAGTTATAAACGTTATTTCCTCAGATGTTCTACTTATGCATTCTAATACTAAGCCCCAATAAGCAGCAAAATCATAAATGGAATCGACAGAGTCCCAGGTGAAATTAGAAAGTCAACAAATAATTGGACAGAGTTCTGTGAAGAAAACAAAAAGTCCCTGGCTCACCCCCAAAACCAAGAGTTTTTATACACGTTTTATGAAGAGGTAATGCACAAAACAACTGCAAATTCAGCATGGCGTGACTAGGGTTAACATATATTGAGCAAATCATAATAAAGACTGGCACCAAGAAAAATATAACACTGACCCGTTTCTAAGGCAAAGGGAAACTCCATTGGCTTCTGCAGCAACTGCAGCATATTCCGGAGGTGCACAACACAAAATGAAACATTTTCAACCAGTGGATGTTAGTAGGTCCACATTGGAAATTCCAGTGGAAAGTCCTTGTAAAGTCGATTCTTTCAGTCAACAAAGAAAAGTCTATTCACAATACATGCACTCAAAAGAAAATAACCAATTATGGCACGGTGTCCTTTGCATTGCTAAGACTGTGAGAAGAGAAGACAAGCAGGCGAAAATTGATTAGGAGGGGTAATGAGCAGGAGCGAAATGAACAGATTTTCAAAACAGCATCCAGTTTAATATTGTCACCCAAAATTGCACATTTAAGAAAAGCTTCCTAATAGGTAAGCATAGATTATTATTCTTCTACGTACCTTGAAGATGCATACAAATAGATACGGTTAGAAATTTAAATATAATTAAACGTACTTATAAATACTTATCTTCATGATACTGTGGTAGTCGACATTCAATATACAATATTTCGACTGCCCTATACTTAAAATGCAATATTATAGAATAACACATCCACCCCAACCCATAAGACAACGTTACTACTTGGAATGTCAGGGAAAGCATTATTAACATAAAATGCCTCCACACGACTTATGGAATGCCAGTCACAGCAAACCGTGCAGACAGACACAAAGAGAATACTAACATCTATAAATTTCAAGTCAATTTGAGCTATCCTTCAAAGAGCCGCTTTAAGTTTTTTTTTAATTTTTATAATTTCGTTTCAAACATCAACATTTCAGTTTCTCAAAATGCATGTTTTTCTTTTAAGCATGTACTTTTCATGTCGGGTTACCACAGTCAAAAAATATTGTTTTTGAAAAAAAATTAAATTCTGCATGATCCCTAAATGTCAGCTTTAGATTGCTCTAGTGCAAATGCATCACTTTCACAGATTCTTCTCCACCTCCCCAGGTAACACCATCATGTGACACCATCATATAATCATATTAACATCTCCAAGAACGCCCACAATAATAGCAAAGATACCTGTCTTCCGGAATGCTGACGTTAATGGCAAAAATTACATGTCAAGGATATGTGATGGCCCCCAAGTGCACCATAGCTGCCCACCATAATGCTCAGAACCAGCACACCATGTAAGTCATTTACCTTATTATTCCAAAGATGGCCGCAATTATGTGATAGATGGCCCAGTTAGGCCAAGCATACTCAGTATAAGGCAAGGATAGCTGCCTTTGCGCATGATTAGTACAAGGATGCCCAACACATGTTTAGATTTAGCATTATTATGCCTCTGGCAACATAATGTCAGGAATAGTCATATTCTGATTGCTATATCGTGAGGACATCACATAAATTTGATATTCTCTGACACAAGAAATGGCTTTCAGGGACTTTCATGGAGAGGCACAATATCAGTCACATGCACAACACATACATAATAGGGCACATACGTCTATTTTTGCGCAGAGAAACATTTAAACAAACACACATGCATACATGCATGCACTAGTCCCACAGTCTAAAAACAAACAAGGTTATTACCTGTCTCCACTCTCACTCCATCCTCTGCTGTACTTGTCTACAGCCCTGCTAACAAATAGTAATCATATACTTTCTCTTTGGCAGTCCACACTCTAGCGATTCCGCTCTTGCTTAGGCTGGCATGTCATTTTTGGCCCAGGTTTCAAAAGGACTGTGTGGGCGATAGAGTGGACCTTGCAAAATGACTGCTAAGTTGAGATTGGAGACAGGTAGTCATGCTGCAGATACCACAGGCTGTCACACAGTGTGGGTGTGTGGCTCTGTCATTGATTTGGCTGCCAACGACTCCATGGATATGAAGAATGTGTATTGCTGCCATCTTGAAAATGGATGGACCCTCTGAATTATGTACTGTGTTGGGCTGCATTTCAGGAAGCTACTTCTAGGGTACTGGGAGATATCAGTAATTCCTGAGCTCCAGTTGGAGACTCCTGGTCCAGAGGGTCACACCTTTAAACACTCCATTCCCAATTAAATCTGAGCATAAAATATTATACCCTGATTTTAAAAAAAAAATGGTAAAACAGAGAAAGTTACCCCCTCCAATCTAAAGAAACTTAATGAAAGTTCAAGTAACACCAGTGCTGTGAGACGATAGCCCTCATTAAAACTTTAAAAGGTTGAGAGTGATGTGGCAGGTAGATGGCAGTAGGGACGCTGATCAGAGTTGTAATGCCTAGCTGGTGGGATTGGCCCAGGACCATGGTAGTGGCAGATTCTCCTTCTTTCGGAACTATGTTTCCTTAAAGGCTGTAAGTTTGTCTATATACCTGCCAAGCATACTATTGTTAATTGCCTATTAACCTTTTCATGGTGCTGTATGTTTCCATGTTACTTTGCTCATTTCAACTATATCATAAGATCATTTTAAATAGAAAATATTTCAAGCAGACACAACATTCATCCATGTATGGTTATGAAAATGGAGTCACATTATTAATCTCATTTACTCTCCCTTCCATCACGCATATGCTTCATACCCTCACCCATATTCTCTGCACTCTCATGCGTGCTGCACATCCATTGTGGTCACAGTGGTGCCCTCTTTGGCTGCTTTTTGCACCCTTATGGCTCCTTCCTCTCCATGATAGCCATACAATGTGTGCAAACAGGAGACATTTGCAAAAGTGGGCTATTTTTAGGGTTGCGACTGTGAGTGCATGCGCCAGCACATGCATCTCACTTGTGAGACTCTGTTGTGTACAGCAAAGGGCTGGGAGATCACCTGTCACTCACCATTTGTTGATTTGCGTTACACTCTTCTTTACAGCTTCATAATTCATCAAGGCAGGCCTGGCATCATTTCTGTTCCTCTGTGTGGAGCAGTGACTAAGCACTAATTGATACAACTGAATTAGTGCCCGTCTGCTGCCCTCGATGTAATCGATGTACTAGTTTGCTCTTTTTAACTTCTGGTGCCCTGCGAACAGAAGGCTTGTGACTGGTAAAAACATGCCCAGCAGGACAAACAAAATTACAAAGTTTTATTTTTTTAAACTAACTTTCTTTAATTTTAGCAAGTCGTCTTTTCTCACTTTCCACTCATGTTTTCTGTTGTTTTTGCTCGTGTGCACACTTCTCCAAATATGGCAATTAACTTTTTCAAAATATTGTAAAGCAACATTGGTTCTTTATTATGTGTAATTTCTGAAATGATGCTTGAATACATAATCATGCAGTACACCTCATAAAACCCCACTCCAATCAGCCCCACTGCAATTGATCTCCAATCGACCCCACTTAACCCCACACAAATCCAGCCCACTCCAGTCCAAACCACTCACCCCAATCTACTCCACTCCAGCCCACCCCAATCCTCCCACCCCACTCTAATCTAATCTACCTCACTCCAATTCACCCCACCCTAATCAAAACCAATCTGCAATACTCCAATCCAAAACAATCTGCCCCACTCTAGTCCAAAACAATCTGTTCCACTCCAATCCAAAACAATCTGCCCCACTCCAATCAGCCCAAATTCAAAACAATCTGCCCCTAAGCCATCTGCTGCACTCCAATCCAAAACAATCTGTCCATCTGCAATCCAAAACAATCTGTCCATCTGCAATCCAAAACAATCTCCCCCACTCCAGTCCACCTCACTCCAATCTGTCCCACTTTAATCCAAAACAATCTACCTCACTTCAATCCGCCACGCTCCAGTCTGCCCCACTCCTATCCAAAACAGCCTGTCACACTCTAATTTGAAACAATACACCCCACTCCAATCCACCTAACCCCAATCCAATCCACCCCACTCTATCCCAATTCACCCCACTCACCCAACTCCAATCCACCCCTGTAGCAAGGTGGCAGTATTAGGTGGTATGACTGGGGATTTTTGCCATGTAATTTTAGCACATTACCCAGTAGTGGACTTCGGGTTCACACTAGTAAACCTTAGCTCAGTCCTGGTAGTGTGGCAAAGAGCAGTCAGGCTACTTAGAGGAACATGTACAAAGCATTTCACAATACCAACATAGACGATAAGTAAATGGCATGACTTGAAAGAAGTCCAAAACCAATTTAGGAAAATAAAGCAGATTTTGATATAAATTTAGACATCAAAACAAACTTTTTAAGTTACACACCACTTGAGTTATGAATTTTAGAAGCTTTGGAAGATATGGTATTTTCACTGTTTAAATGGCACCCATTGAAGTCAATGGAGAAAATCAAAGTGTGCACTCGGGCACTTGCAGGGTGAGTTCCAGAAAACCAACCTGGATTTAAGGTTCTGCAGGGCGCTAGACCATGAGTCAACAGTCAGTTTCTTATTACCTTGCCCAGGAAGTCCAGGTGCAGAGGTGCTTTGGTTATCCTTGGTGCTGCTGGTGCGTTTGTACCATTTGGCAAACACGTACTTGGGGTGAACACACACTCTACCCTTTGGATGTAGAGGTATTTGGGAGGTCAGGACAAGGAATCAACAGTTGGAACTTCTACACCACATCTGGTGACTTTGGGTGCAGAGGTGGCGTCCAACTGTCAATCACATGAGCTGGTCATGACAAAGCTGCTTTGCTGCTTCTCTCAAGGTTACTCTCTTCAGGATGCTGAACCACAGGAGATGGATCGTTGCTGGTGTTGGTCTCTATGCTGGTGGTCTACTCTGGAGTTGGTGATGTCCAAGTGGCCGTCAGTTTCCAGATTGGTGACAAACAGGCCTTGGTAGCTGCAAAGGTGGTCCTCTGGTACTGAATCAGCTGGAGGTCGTCTGGCAGGGAGAAGAGGCTTGAAACTTTTCAGAGACCTCACTCCCACTCTTTGGATGCTGGAAACCGAGTTTGATTAGGCTTACTCACACAGAGGCTATTGAGTTGCAGTTCTTTGACTTCAGCACAGAGTTTACTCCTGCAGTTTACAGGGGACTGATACCACAAGTCAGGAAAATCTTTCTTGGCTTCTCGGTGTCCACTGGGGTCCCTCTTGCTGGGACCAATGAGCTTTCACCTCGGGCACACGTCGGTCACTCAGTTCCAGTGGTGGTCTCTGTGGGTCACTTCTGTGGCCTTTCTTTTCACTGCAGCTGGAGTCCACGTCCTGTTGTCGGTGACAACTTCTTCTTTGTGCCTCTTCTTATTTGTAGTTAAAACTAAGGTTGTGGTGCCAGGGGAGCCCCTTAAATATTGGTTTAGGGGGCTTTAAGGGTAACAAGGGACAGTGGCCAATAGGCTACTGATCCCCATGGTTAGCCCACCCCTGTAGTGAACACTTCCTGTGGGTCACTTTCCTACCCGGAATCCACTAAACATAAGGGTTACCAAGGTGGTAGAACCCTCTCTTGGCTGTACAGACCTCCTAGCTGCCCCTAAGGGTGTGGCTAGCCTTTTGGAGGTGTACGCCTCCCGTATAGCTGATTTTCCCACCTGTTGGGCTAGACAGGGCAGTAAGGGATTTGTCCTCCACTGGGGAACAAGTAATTACATTTACATTTCAAGGGCAGGTGAAGCCTTTGAGATATACCGCTTTGATTACCTTTTCACAATAGCCAGTCTGGAGGGAGGTAGTGAGACCTCCTGCCTGCCCAGGTCCTGGGGAATGCTAGTACAACAAGCAGTAGAGCAGGCTCTTGTCTGTGGTGGCAGAGGCTCAAGAGAGCTCGCCAAATCAACAGAGAGCTTAGTAACTTGAGCATCCTCTAAGGGTGCCACCTGGGCACATGCTAGTTAATACTGAGTAAGGGCATCATGCTCAGGGTTAAAAAGCAAGCTGTTTGATACCAAACACAGAAGGGGGTGGTCAGCTGGGCCATCACGGAGCTGGTCATCTGGTAACTGCCCAGATGCCAGTCCATGTTATCCTAAGGATCGCCAGTTACACGTGGTAGCATTACATTTTAAATGCTATCAAAGAGTCATATATGTTCATGCATATCTGTCCTCATTCATAGTACAGCGCACCATACCTTGTAGGCTTTAGGAGGACTGCCTTAAGGATGACTGACCTGTAGTATGGGCAGTAAAGGGACTCAGCCTGCACCTGGTGCGGGCAGAGTCATACTCAAGCAACAGGCTGCTTGTGCAGGCTGATATGGCAGCTGTGCAGACTCACTTTTACTCTGGTCACACAGGGTGGCACAATCAGTGCTGCAGTCCTGTTAACCCATTTAGAATCCTTGCCCTGGGTACCAATGGTACCAATTACTAGGGACTTGGAGTGGTGGTAAAGTCCTTGCCAATTGGCCTATCCAATTTGACATACAGTTTAAGGGAAAGGGCATAAGTATTGAGGTCTGGTTAGCAGGCCTCAGCACCCTAACCGGTCAGAAACAAAAGCATCAAGCAGCAAAAAGTGAGGGGCTGACCATCCAAGAAGGGCACTTTACAACATCCCCACTCCCACTCAAGTCCACCCTAATACAATCTGCCCCACTTAAATATACCCCACATTAATCTGCCTCACTCCATTCCAAAACACAATTTACCCACTCCAGTCTGCCCCAATCCAAAACAATCGGTCCCAATACAATCTGCCCTATTCCAATCCAAAACAATCTGCCCCACTCCAGTCTGCCCCACTTCAATCCAAAACAACCTGCCCCACTCCAAACCACTTCAATCTGACCCCCTCTAATCTGCCCCACCTTAATGCAAAACAACCTGCCCCACTGCAACCTGCCCCACTTCAGCCTGCCCCACTCCAATCTCAAACAACCCACTCCAATCCAAAACAATCCAGCCTCACCCCAATCCAATCCATCCCACTCTAATCCACCACAATCTACCCCACTACAATCCAGTCCACCCCCTACCAATCCATCAATGCCCACTAATCCAAGCTACATGAATCCAGTCCATTCCAATCTACCACACTCTAATCCAATCCACCCCACTCTAATACAATGCACCCCACCCCACTCCAGTCCACCCGACTCAACCCAATCCACCCCACCCAATCCAGTTCACTCCATCCCTATCGAATCCACCCTAATCCAACCCACCACAATCAATCCACCCTGCATAATCCAATCCACCCCACTTAATCCAATCCACCTCACTCCAATCCACTCCACCCCAATCCGATCCACCCCACTGCAGTCCAATTCACCCCATGCCAATACAATCCAACTCACCTCAATGCAATCCACCCACTTCAATCCACTCCAGTCCAACCCACCCCCTCCACTCCACTCCAACCCCACTCCACCCCATTCCAATCCACGCCACCCCATTCCAATTAACCCCACTCAATCCATAGCATTCCACTCCAATTCACCACACTCCAATCCACCCCACTCTACTCCAATCCAGCCCATCCCAGTTCTTTCCAGCATACTCCAATCCATCTAGCCTACCCCACTCAAATCCACCCCACTTCAATCCATTCAACTCCACTCCAATCAACCCCACTACAATCCACCATAGCCCAATTTAATCCAGCCTACCCTCTCCCAGTTCTGTCCACCCCACTCCAATCCAATCCAATCCATCCACCCCACTGCACTCCAATCTATCCTACCTCCATGCAATTCACCCCAATCCAATCCACTCTAATCCACCCAATCCAATACACCCCAATCCAACACCCCACTCCAATCCAATCCAATCCTTCCCACTGCAGCAAACCACCCCCACTCCAATCCACCACACTGCATTACAATCCACCCACCTCCAATCCAATCCACTTCACTCTAATCAACCCCCACCCACTCCACCACATTCACTCCAATCCACCCACTCTATTCCAATCAAATCTACCCCACTCCAGTTCAGCCCACTCCATTCATGCAGCCTACCCCACTCCAATCCATCCCAACCCAATCCAATTCACCCCAGTCCAATCCTTATTATCCCACTCCAACCCAATCTAATCCACCCCACGCCAATCCACCCTACCCAAGCCCTATCAGTCCAATACAAACCACCAACCCCAATCCAATCTAATCAACCCCAATTGAATCCACCCCAATCCCATCCATCTCACCCCATTTCAATACACCCCACCTCACTTCATTCCAATACACCCCACACCAATCCACCCCATTCTACTTAAGCCACCCCACTCTACCCCAATCCAGTCTACTCCCTTCTACTCCAATCCATTCCACCCCACTATATCATTTTACTCTAACCCACCCACCCTATTCCACTCTACTCTAAAACACACTCTGTCACTGAACCACTAAACTCTATTCCCCTCTACTCAACTCTACAACACTCTACTCCACTCCATGACAAACAAATCCACTTAACGACATTTTAAGATACTCTACTTCTGCACTCCACTCTGACACTCCACGGTTTCTAAATGCAACTTGGCTGGAGGGCACTGGGATCCTGCTAACCAGGTTCCCAGTGCCAGTTTTCTTTCTCTAAAACATAAAAGTAATTGGATACACCTTTAGCTACCATTATAAGTCCCTGGTAAAGGGTACTCAGGTAGCCAGGGCATGGGGTACTATGGGTAAGCCCCTGAAGGAATCAGCACTGATTATGCAACCCTCAAGAGCTATGCATCCAGGTGCACTCAGCCTTGCCATAGCAGGCTGAGTAACCCAGGAGTGTCCTGGTGCAAACCTAAAATACAAACTCAACATGGTACACTCTCTGTGTGCCCTGTCCACCCTACACTGCATTTGTTATGGGTAAGTCACCCCTCTAGCAGGCCTTCCAGCCCTAAAGCAGGGTGCACCATGCTATATGTGAGGGCATACCTGCATGGGCAATATGCCCTACTGTATCCTTGCCAAACCTGGAACATAGTGAGTGAACAGAGCAGCCATTTTAATATATGTGCTGGACACTGGTCAATATGAGTTTCCCAGCTAAATAATAGCTACTCTGAACCCTGGGTTGTTTGGTATCAAACAACTCAGAATAATACATTCAAACTGGTACCAGTACTGGATTTATTATAAAATGTACCCAGGGGTCACCCTAGAGGTGCCCCCTGCAAAAACCAACTATCCTGGCATGGCTGCTGACTGGTTCCAGCAAGCCTGCCACATCTAGACAGCCAATACACAAACCCGGGGGGAGAGACCTGCCTCTCTGGTTTGTGAAACAAAGCCCTTCCTCTGTGGAGGAGCTAACTCACCCTCCCTCAGGAACGTGCACTGCCCTGGCAGTGAGCTTCAAAGGGCTACCGCCCTTGAAACTTGACCCCCAGGCCTGCTGCTAATAGCACATGGCCTCCCCCTTTGCAAGCCCCTACTCTTGGAGGAAGCAAATGCGGGAAACCATACAAAGGGTAGGAGAAGTGGCCTCACCTAGCCTGCACCACCCCTAAGGGGCTTGCAGGCGAAATGGACCGTTCATTTCATTTTTCTCCATCTTGGAATGGAGGAAAATAGCCAATCAGGTTTAGGGAAGTGACCCTTGCCCCAGGAAGTGGTCACTGTAGTGGGTGTAGCCACCCAAGGGTAAGCGTCCCATTGGACACTACTAGGTTCCCCCTAAAACGCCCACTAAATTCAGTATTTAGTGGGCTCCCCTAGACCAAGATTTTAGATTTGAAAAGGATCCCAAGAAGAAAGGACGATTAGCACCAAAGAACCCGCCAGGACGATAACAGAGGACCTGCTGCACCAGAAGTGGCACCAAGACCCATGCTTGCTGCACCAGAGTGCCGACAATCGTGACTGCAGGAGAGCTGAACACTGGACCGAGCCCAAGAAACCCAGAGGACCTCCAGGCTTCATGAATCACCCCAGATCTCCCTCCTAAGTGGAGGCACCACTCAAGAAATGCAAGAAATCTCCAAAGGACCAACAAACCAGTGAGGGTCACTTCACTAAATCGTGGATATCTCCGCGACTGGAAGTCACAGCCAGACCTGACAACACACCAATGACCACCCCGAAGTGCCCCACAACTGTGCCAAGTTTGGTGGTGCTGTGCCCCCTAGTAGCCGAGATACAGCAATACCCTGGGTACTGGTCAGCTGACATCGGATCAGTGGAAAACCAGCTTCCCCAGAGCTGAAAAAGGGTCAGGAGGAAGCCCTAGTCGAGGCACTTGAGGACACCCCGGACCTCCAACCAGAGTGCCCCCGTTGTCCTGTAAGTCACCCACAAAGAGACTCACCTCCAGCTCCAATGGACTCCGTTATGCACAGCATCCAAGACCTCAAAAACACCCTGCATCTGGCCGCCCTGGGCCTTGCATCGTGGGATTTCCTGTTTGCCCCGGTCCTCAACCCCTTGCGACCTCAGCAGTCCAAGGGGACCCCAAGGCACCATCTTTAAATCTGCAAAGCAGCTCCTTCTCCAAGTGGCCCCTCCAGGTGGCCCTGTGCCAAGAACCTCTCCAACGCTGTTCCCGCCGGAACCGGGAGCTGCCTGAGACTCTCCAGCTGGCACAGTGTGCCCACGACTGTTGCGACCACCCTGCAAAAGAAGAGACTTGTAACTCAACCGTGCGATTTTTAATGCATTTCTAACAGTGACTGCCTATTGATTCCAATGGTGTGTAATTAAGCACAGAAAGACTAACTTTGCTAAAACTTTTAAAAGTCATAACTTGAAAAGTACTTACGTATTCTAAAGATCTTGGTCTTAAAAGTTATATAAAAGTCTGAAGTATTTTTGTAAATTCTGGTCTCGAGTTATTCACTGAGTGTGTGTGGTGCATGATTGGATTTGTGAGTACAGCAAATACTTAGTACATCTCCTGGATTAGCCTAACTGCTTGGCCAGCTACATTAACAATTGGAGCACTAGGTGGTCTAATTTTTACCTCTGGAAACCAACGTGTGGTTGCCTGAACCCTCTGCATAGTGTGCGTAGTTTTGCACACTGCATAGAGGGCCAGCCTAAAACAACTGGCTTTTAGCCACGCTGAACAGTAGTCACACTGATGTACAAAACGGTAAAACACATTGCCAAAGCCAATAGATCTTGTATAAGCGAGACCTACTGGCTTTGCCAATGCTTGTTTGTTTTTTGTTTTGTTTTTTTAGTGCCCTGGTCCGTTTTGGTCCCAGTCCGATCCTAGGGTCAGATGTAGGAAACACTTTGCGAGTCGCAAACGGCAAAATCTGCCGTTTGCGACTCGCAAATGCGTGTTTCCTATGCAGAAATGCATTTTGCGAGTCGTTACCGACTCGCAAAATGCATTTCCGAATCGCAAATAGGAAGGGGTGTTCCCTTCCTATTTGCGAGTCGCAGTGGTATGCAACTCCATTTGCGACCGCGTACGCGGTCGCAAATGGAGTCGCAGTTACCATCCACTTCAAGTGGATGGTAACCCAGTCGCAAATTGGAAGGGGTCCCCATGGGACCCCTTCCAGTTTGAGACTGGACCCCAAAACATTTTTTCAGGGCAGGGAGTGGTCCAAGGGACCACTCCCTGCCCTGAAAAAAACGAAACAAAAGGTTTCGGATTTTTTTGAAATGCAGCTCGTTTTCCCTTAGGGAAAACGGGCTACATTTAAAAAAAAAAAAAATGCTTTATTGAAAAGGCAGGTCTGACGTCAGCAGGCCTCCATGTTAGCGAGTGCCTATACTCGCAATGGGGCCGCAATTTGCGACCCACCTCATGAATATTCATGAGGTGGGTCATTGCGACCCCATTGCGAGTTGCAGACGGTGTCTGAGACACCGTACTGCATAGCAATTTGCGACTTGCAAATTGCGAGTCGCAGGGACTCGCAATTTGCAAGTCGCAAATTGCTCTCTTCCTACATCTGGCCCCTAGTGTTTTCCTACACCTCTAAAGAGGATATGGGGTTATACTCAGAGCTGCCGACTTTGGAACTGGAGCAGCAGGTTCCAGCGTCAGCGTCGACTCCACATTATATGATTCTCGGCAGGCCACTGAATCTTCACGTGCCTCTGAAATGCATGCATCTGGTGCTCATGTGAAGCGCCCCAATACTTTCGGGTCGAGTTGGCGCTATATTAAACTGAAAAAACACAAAAGCCATATAATTATCAAAGCGATGCTCTTCATCGTGACATCTTCGGTGTTCTTTGGTCGGTGTAAGGGTGGCATGTGGTTTTAAGCTGCTCTCTGTTACCGTGCAAGAGAAGAACGTGCGTAGAGCTGTCAATGAGCCGCTCTTCACGGCGGAGGTGGGTACCTTAGCAGGGGGCGGTCTGGGAGCTGCACACAGGGATGGGTGGTCTCGGAGAAGAGGCGGTCTTGGGGCGGCACACAGGCTCGTCCCTCCCCCTTTCGGCCTCTCCTCCCTGGGATCACAGTGACAGTGCGGCCGGCTACAGATTTTGCTCCTCGGACCTTCAGGCGTCGCTTCACCCGTCCCCATGGAGGTCCCGGGCCCCGGCGGCAGGAAGCGGCTCCCGCAGCGGTTGCTGGGCGCCGAGGACGAGGCCTTGAACCAGATAGCACGGGAGGCGAGTGCTGGGTGCAAGGGGCTGCATGAAGGGTGGTCTGCATGAAGGGATTCTGCTTAATAAGGGAAAGGTCCTTAGACGGAGTCGGTGGTTGAGGGCTGTTGTTCATATGCATGAGATGGGGGTAGTGGCTGTGCTGTTTGTAGGACACCCTTTGTATACAGTACGGGGTGGGCGCTGAGGGGCTGATTCTGTCCTTGCGCTGGCTTAACCCAGCTGTCACTTTTAGCCCAACCTCCTCCGACCCAAGGGGCTGCTGGAAACGTAAGCTCACTCGATCCCCTGCACACCACGCGGTATAGCGAAGATCCCCATGTAAATCCCGTGCCAATATATTTGCGGTACTGTAGACTGTCAGCCTATTCTTACTAGCCTGCTCCGTGCCCCTGTGCACCCCTACAGCCTCTTATGTCTCCTCCTCATCCCCACAGACCTCTTCTGCATATCTGCCAAGCAGCCACATGTCCTGTGACACCTTCAGCATGCCTTGGCTTTTTTCCTGCAGCACGTTGCATGCTGGGAGTTGTACGACCATACATATGGTAGGCAAAAATAAACTATAAGACCCAGAATGCAAAACGATGTTTGGTACAAGACAGGTCTAGCTGAAGGTGTCAGACAGGAATAATCTCCGGTGTCGCGTGTGCGTCAGCGCTTTAATAAAGGGGGGCATTCGCCTCAGTTCTGTTATGAGGCCTTCTGTGTGTACAGGCGCTATGTAGGAAGTCGCCCGTATGTATCTTCTGTTATGAGTGATGGCACCTTTCGAATTGCAGGAGCGGTGTAATAAAAACATGTCATGTGTATCAAGGCTAAAATGAAGGGTGTTTGTTATGCCTTTTAGGCTTTAGTAATGGCCAATATTCTGCTTGTTGCCCCTTCAATGGTCTTAGATTCCTTCGCAGCAGTGTTGTATATTAGTTATCTGAAGTAGACTCAGATGTGTAATAGCTCTTCGGCGGAGATTTCTATGTGTATTTATTCTATCATCAAAGCTCCATTCCGATATCTATATTCGCTCTACCGTCGATGGGCCCCTGTGCACTGTTTCTAAGACGGAGGTTCCTGTGGTTATTAGTTCTATGACGGAAACTGCCATGTGTATTGGCTCTGTGACAGAAACACCTACGTTTTTAGCTCTATAACGGAAACTTCACTGTATACTGCTCTATGATGGAGGCTCTCATGAGTATTAGCTCATTGACAGAAGCTCCCATGTGTAGTAGCTCCAAACCAGAAACTCCCATGTGTATTAGCTCTATGACAGAAGCTCCAGTGTGTATAAGCTTCATGACAGAAGCTCCCATGTGTATTTGCTATCAGAAGTTCCTGACGGAACTCCTGTGTGTATCATCTCCATGACAGAGATTCCCATGTGTGTAAGCTCTGAGACAGAATCCCCAGAGCGCCACCTCTCATGGAGGGGGCGGCGTTATGACCCATGGCCCTTAGAGCTGTTCCCTCTTCTGCACACACGACTACTTCTGGGGTCACGGAGGAGGCTTCCTGTCGCTGATCCTGTGACTTGTGGGACCAGGAACAGGAAGTGGCATGCAGATTAGCGCATCACTTCCACGGCTGCGATGGCAGGGCCTATTTAGGGCCAACTGGGCCGGGCCGCCTTCTTTTTGGTGGAGGTTATCGGGGGAGGATGAAAGACCTGGCGTCCCTGGTCACCCTCGTGGCAGAAAGGTTTCCCCTAAGATTGTTTTTCAACAGTGATGGGGGTCCTCAATCTCATTCTTATTAGAGCAGCACTAAGGGTGAAGATAGCAAACTGGATCCCAAGAGAGGATTTTGTTGAGTTCTCTTTAAGCAAGGTCAAGAGATGTTCAGATGAGGAAGCAATTTATTCTGAAATAATGCATTAAAGCGGAGAGAGAGAAACATCTTGGCCATCCTACTCAGCACCCAACCAGGAGACTCACAACACTGCACATTCTAGAACAGAACTTCATCATGTCATACTTATATTAACCATGACATGATGCATTACCTAGGAGACTCACAACACTGCACATTCTAGAACAGAACTTCATCATGTCATACTTATATTAACCATGACATGATGCATTACCTACACTCGGTAGTTATCACACACCTCCCTCACATATAACAAAAATTATGAAACAAGACAACCATTATCAGATAAAAAAAAAAAATAGTCTATTTACAAATGAGGAAACAACTCTTATACAATAGAAACATCTATTTTACAACAAAATCTTTTAAGTATGATGGAGTTTTGACTTTTCTACTACAACTCCACTTGGACATATACTCACTTGTAACATCATCACTCTGCTTGAGTCCATGCTTACCGTCACTCATACCTTCCCTTGGTCCGTATTTGCATTACATTGACCTTCTTTTCCTTTATAAATTACCATTTTATTTAAATTCCACATCTGGTGGTCTTCAGTTTTGTTCGCATTAGTGAAAAACGTTTAATACTCTCATGGGTTTTGACCGCTTGCTGCACTCATTTCTGCATCCAGGTTTTCTTATAATGACCCAGTCACCTACTCTGACCTCAGTCTTCTTGACCTTAATCTTCCTGTCGAAGTGTTGTTTACTACCCTCTATGTTTTCTTTTTCCTTAAGTCTCCAATCATCAGAAATTATTTTCTTTCCCCTGCTACCCAAAAACCTGTTCACCCATGCTGGTTCTAAAATTGTATTGGGTTGCCTTCCACGAAACAGGGCAAATTGAGATTCCCGTGGGAGTGAGTGAGGTGTGAATCTATATACACTTACTTTATTCAACACTTCTTCCTTCCAGCACAAATGATTGCTCTTTGCCAGAGAAATTGTTTCTTTCAATACTCAATTAAACTTTTCTACCATCCCATTAGTTTTGGGATGATAGAGAGCACACTTTTTATGTTTAATGCCACAACCATCCAAGAACCCCTCCATCTCTCTAGACACTGGTTGTACTCCATTATCTGTTAACAATGTTTCTGGAATTCCCTCCTCTGAGTTCAGTTCTTTAAAAAAGTTGTTGACCACTTTATTCTCCGTGCCTCTGGTAAAACATATTTCTGGCAACTTGGAATATACATCCACCACCACTATGATGTAATCCTGAGAACTGTCTCCATAAATAGGTCCTACAATATCCAGGGCAATATCTTGAGGTGGACCTAAAGGACAATTCCCAATAAACATAGGTTGTACTTTGGGTTTCAAGACTTTATCACTTACAGCACATTGCATGCAGTCTCTTACCAATATCTCTGTTTGGATGTCCATTCCTGGCCACCAGTATGAGTAATGCAGCCATTCTTTAGTTTTATAGATTCCCAAGTGACATTTGTGTGCTTGATCTAACAATTCTCTTCTTAATTACTCAATGGATCTAGTCTAGTGCCTCTGAACAATAGGCCTTTCTCTTTTGCCAATTGGTCCTTAACCCACCAGAATTCTCTACACTCCAAACCTCCTTGGTATTTGTCCTTTCAACCCACCTGTAATAACTGCATTCAACACCTTGTCTGTCTTAACTTCCTTTAGCCACCTCTGTTCAGATATCATTTCATAATCAATCTCTCAAATGCTCTCAGCTTCATCTGAATCTATGGGGTCCTCCGTTGGACAGTTGCTCATGTCTAGCACCAATCTGGACAGCGTATCAGCCAAAATATTTTCCGCTCCAGGGATATATTTCATCTGAAAATCATATTCTTATAGACTCACAACCCATTTTGTGATCCTAATAGAGACAGCACCAAATGCCTTTAGACCTGACAAATGAGCTTACCCATAAAAAAAAAATCAGCTTTTTGGTGGACCACTGTACTGCCAAGGCTTCCCTTTCTATGACCGTACCATCTTTCTGCACCTTTTAAACTTCTTTAAATAACCATGATGGTGTTCTCAGCTCAACAACCTCCCTGTTAAAGCACTGCTCCCAGTCCCTTAAGACTAGCCTCTGTGTTAAATTTCAAGCTTATTTTTAGGTCAAAAGTTTTACATTTGGGCGTGAGTGCTAGTTTGTTTTTTAGTTCCCTAAACTCTCTTTCGCATTCTGAACTCCATACAAAACTGACCACTTTGTTTAACAAAAGTCTCATGTTTGAACTGATTTCTGCAAAATTCTTAATAAATTTATTATAATTTTCTGTCATTCTTAAAAACCTCATGAGTTCCTCTTTGGTCGTAGGAGAAACCATGTTTTGAATGGTACTCACTAAATCTCCCTTGGGAACTAACCTGTCACCTGTTATCATGTGACCAAAGTAATCCCAAATCTGCATTTCTCCATTGTGATAGTGAGGTTATATATAGTGAGGTTATATTCATCTAGGTTATATTCATGTAGGAAGCACTTTGCGAGTCGCAAACGGCAAAATTTGCCGTTTGCGACTCGCAAATGCGTGTTTCCTATGCAGAAATGCATTTTGCGAGTCGTTACCGACTCGCAAAATGCATTTCCGAATCGCAAATAGGAAGGGGTGATCCCTTCCTATTTGCGATTCGCAATGGTATGCAATTCCATTTGTGACCGCTTATGCGGTCGCAAATGGAGTCGCAGTTACCATCCACTTGAAGTGGATGGTAACCCATTCGCAAACGGGAAGGGGTCCCCATGGGACCCCTTCCCCTTTGTGAATGGACCCCAAAATATTTTTTCAGGGCAGGGAGTGGTCCAAGGGACCACTCCCTGCCCTGAAAAAAACGAAACAAAAGGTTTCGGATTTTTTGAAATGCAGCTCGTTTTCCCTTAGGGAAAACGGGCTACATTTAAAAAAAAAAAAAAAAACTGCTTTATTGAAAAGCAGGTCGCTAACATGGAGGCCTGCTGACTACAGCAGGCCTCCATGTTAGCGAGTGCCTATACTCGCTATGGGGCCGCAATTTGCGACCCACCTCATGAATATTCATAGCATAGCAATTTGCGAGTTGCAAATTGCGAGTCGGAAGGACTCGCAATTTGCAACTCGCAAATTGCTTCCTTCCTACATCTGGCCCTTAGTGTGCTGAGGACTTTCCTTACCCTATCATTAAGCTCAATTTAATTCTTTCCATAGACAAGTATGTCATTTTGATAAATGCATACAGCCTCAATCTCACGTAACAGTTTCTCCATCGTTCATTCGAAGACCAAGGTTGCAGAGACTAGCCCAAATGGTAGTCTGACATATCTGAATGTTCCAAATGGTGCAATAAAAGCAGTGAGATTCTTAGATGACTCCTTCAATTCGATCTGGTGGTAGTCGGAGGTGAGGTCTATGGTGGTAACCTTTGCTCCACCCAAAATTACCAATAATTCTGAAATGTTTGGTAGTGGCTATCTATCAACTACAACACCTTTGTTCAGTTTCCTGAGATCCACACATAATCTCACACTACTATTGGACTTCCTGGCCACCACCACAGGCGCTAATAATTCAATACCTTTTACTTCCTCAATTATTTACTTTATAGTTCAGCGCATATTTCTTGCCTTATTGCTAAGGGGAGATTGCTCACTCAACTGCAAAAAGGTTGTGCCTCAGTAAACATCTGACTCTTGTGTGTGTGTGTAACCTCTCACCCATACAACCCAACTCATTTCTAAAGACTTGTGGGAATTCACTCCTCAGCTTATCCTGAAGAGTCACATCCATACCTTTCCCATTATGAATTAAACTTAATCAGGTTTAAATAGTCTTACCTTCCCCTTTAGTTTGTCTTCATAGAATTTGTTTGCTACAATAGCAATTTTATCCCCAAAGTCTAACAGCACCTTGGTTTTCTTTCCTTTGACTTTAATGGTAACTATAGGACCTGCCCCACTATTGTTTCTGACTTGCAAGATTATTTGGCCACATTTTATTCCAGGGTTTCCTTCATTCTCAAAATCACTTACATCCACTTCATTCACTTTTTGTTTAACGTTTCTTAATCTGCAGGCTGAAATAAGGTGTCCCTTTTTTTAACAATATGAACAAAACCCTTTAAGTGCAGGACAGTTCTTGTCGTTGGCAAAATGTACTTCGTTATCACACCTAAAACACTTCTTAGTCATTTTTTTTTGTTTGTCGTCCATGTAGAATTTTGATCTTTCTTTTACTTTTCTTCTTTGTCAACTTGTACCTCCTGGTTAGTATCCCTCTTTTCCTTGTCAGTAGCCTTCTTCATCACCTCAACGCATTTTAAAGAATGTAAAATTTTCTTGGACAGAGATAATTCTTCATCTATAGTAGGTTAATCTTGCAACCAAAGCTCATCACGCACCTTCTCAATGTTACACCCCAGCATAAATTGGTCTCTAATCCTTTCATCAAGAAGGATACCAAACTTACATGAGGATACTAAACGTCTAAGATCAGTGGCATAGTTCTCTATAGACTCTTCCTCATACTGCACCCTCTTCCCAAAGTAATACCTTTCAAGAATGGTGCTTATCTTTGGTACGTAGTGTAGGTCTAATTTCCTTTTATATGCCTCATATTCATTGAGATCAACTGCTTCACTATCTGGGACATCAGGAAGATGATCAATTACTGCCTGCCCTTCTGCTCCAAGACAGTGAAGCAGAAGTGCTTTTGTCCTATCCGCACTCAGAGACGTACCACATACACTAAAGTACCTTTCAATTTTTTTTTCAATTTTCCCCACCTAATAGGTGGATATTCAGGGTTTGCCAAAAAAATTGTAGGTGCCGTGACATTTTTCATGTTGGTGATGAAAGTAAAACAAAATGTAAACTGAATGAATGGAGCTAAACGATTGGTTTAAAATGTCTCTGTGTCCAAAAACAGATATTATCATGTTTCAAAGGATGTGCCTGTCATCGACTGCATGGTTAGCAGGGTAACAGGCTTTAACGAGAAGGCGTGCTTGTCGCCAAGTAATAAGTTATCAGGCTGACAGCCACCTTAATTAACTACAGCTGTCAAAACTTAAGGAATGTCACTGAATAATGGAGTTGTAATTAAGGCATGCCTGTCGCCGCGTCAAGGTAAACAGGGGGATGAAGGTGTGCCTGCCACCAATTAATAAATGAAGCAGATGTCATACTGTCATTGAATAAGATGGTAAGTATCCCAAACTGACCATATGGCCACCACAACGTCGACCACAGCGTGTTCTAGTGTCTTCTTTATTTCTGAAGGCAATAGGGGACTGAACAGTAGCATACAGAGGCACGCACGCCCTGTACCTACTGATTTCCCGGGGCTACAGGATGAGGCTCAGAGTAATCAACATCCACACTGCAGTAGAACCGTGAGAAGCCAAGGAGTAAGGGCACAAGGTAATTACCATCCACGCGGCAGGAAGCGGCAAGGGGCGAGGCGCAAGCTTTCACGTGGCCCTTTAAAAAAAAAAAAAAAAAAAAACAATGTTAATGGCAGCGCACTGAGGTATAGTTATCTGCTACACTGGAGCGCAGAACTAATAAAATGGAAGTACATACCACCGCCGCTTGGAAATGTGGCCACCACCACTTGTAAACGTGGCCGGAAACTCCAACGAAAGGCTATTCTGTAATAACAGTGATATTGAGATGTTTCTTGAAAACCTCTCCTCTTTGCCCATTGTTTTCGCTTGTCGCCAGTGTTGAGTTCTCTTTAAGCAAGGTCAAGAGACTTTGTTACGAAGAAGTGATTTATTCTAAAATCATGCGTTAAAGCAGAGAGATGGAAACATCTCAGCCATCCTACTCAGCACCCAACCAGGAGACTCACACATTGCACATTCCACACAGAACTTAATCATGCCATAGTTATACTATGACGAGATGCATTACCTACACTGGGTAGTTACCGCAGATGTTCACAGCAGCTTGGGGCATGGGCACACGTTTCATCAGTGTAGGAAAGGGGGCTGTGGCCCCTGGTCACACTTTTTCTAGCTTCTAAGACAGCCTGGTGTTCAATGGGCAAGACCAGGGACGCAGACAAGGTCACAGTGAGTGGAGACCGCCCCTCAGCAATGCAGTTGGTTTCACCTGTCAGGTCCTTCTGGGATGAAGGGTTGCCTAGACCTGAGTGTTGTCCATAGTGGCCCAAATTATAAATAACTGTATATATCATGCTGCTGAATTACTTATCCATTCACTTACCTTTTACATATCCTAGAATTTTGACACAGTGGTTATCCATGCTTGCTGTGTTTTGATATATGACTTACTGGCAATGTAATATTGTGAATACATCTTGTTTTGTGTTTATTGTACTGTAATTAACACAACCTGTCTTTCAAAAACACTTAGTTGACATCTCATTGACTCGTTTGGGTTTGAGAGGTTGCAGTCCGGACTGGGTTCTTCAGGTCCTAACTGCCATGAATATTAGCTCTGTGACTGAACCACCTACGTGTATATTGGTTCTATGACGAAGGTTCCTCTGCGTATTAGCTCCCTGACAGAAGCTATCATATGTTTTAGTTCCAGGATGGAGGCTCTTAGGTGTATATGCTCTCTGACGGAAGCTTCTAAGGCAGCAACCCCTGCACATGGCAGATGGTTGGCATTAGTTGCTCAATGGGCAAGAGCGGATTGATGGCCAGGTATGGAGCATGAGGTCAAGTGCCCCCAACCAAATGGTGATATTATCCGGTGATGCTTAGGCGAGGGTTTAAAATGCGGCAGGGAGTAAACAGCTGCCTCTTTGTTCTCTCACTCTGGCAAATGGAGCAGAAAGTTTTGTAAAAGAGAACGGGATAATCCCCAAAATTTGGCTACTTTGATGGTTTGACACCTTGACAGCGTAATGACAGGGTAATAACTTTCTGAGCACAGGGCTGGCTGGAGGGAGAATTGACCTGCTCGTGGTCCTTGATTTTCAGTGTGAGATCTGAAAAGAATCCAAGAGAGGAGTTCTCAAATTGGATATCACGCTTGGCTTGAGCTGCCTGAAGTATTGCGTCACAGTCTTGGTAGTTAAATGTGCAGGCAATAAGGCGTGGCTTCGGGTGTCAAGATGGTGGTCGCACTCTGAGAGTGCTCTGGACCCCTCCGTCATCCGCCCTAAGAAGCTGCTACCAGGAGGTTTACTATGCTGCCCTAACCGTTCCCGCGAGCCCCCGGACCTCGGAGAGACCTCCGGTACCGGTGTCGACACAGCCCGAGCCGTGAACGCTGGCCGTGACCGGATCGATAGGTTTCCAAAGATGGTGGCCGGGCTAGCGGCGTCTCGGCGGGCCCGGGGATCGGGGCCCGCCCGCTGAATGGGCCGCCTCCGATGCGAGTGCCGTGTGCGGCGCGTGAAGTGCCTGGAGCGGGCTGTGACCTGGGGCCCCCGGCGGGTAGAGGAGCAACGCGGCCAACATCGTTGGTCCTTGGAGACTGGGGCTCCGTGGCGCCGGGCTCGGGGGACAGAGGAGAAGCCCGGAGAGGGTGAGCCCTGGGACGGGGGCTCCCCCGCCTGATTCGGACAGGTGCGGCCGGGCCCCGGGACAGGGGCCCACCTGCTAAGGACACCGCTACGGGCGAGCGAGCTGCGCGTGATACAGGGGGCGCCTGGACTTGGCCCTGTAATCTGGAGCCCCCCGCAAGAGAAGAGGCGACACGACTGGCTTGGTGTACCCCGCCCCGGCGAAATGAACGTAACGAAGCTGGCGCCGAAGAGGTGAGCCGTACGGTGGGGGCTACCTCGCTTGAGCCAGGTAGGGCGCAGCTGAGCGGTGCGACTGCACTCCTGTCTGCTGATCCCGGACCACCGGGGTGAGGTGAGTGGCCCTCGGCCCCCGGGTCCGGCCAACCAAGAACGAAGCTGCCCCCTCCTGGAAGAAAGAGAGAGAGAGGAAGAAGGGAGAAGAGAGACCTGCCCCCCACCCAAATAAACAACGCAATATGAGCCCAAAAGGGCGCAGCAGATTTGGGCGACAGGGCTGTGCCCCCGCGATCCCCAATCTTCAATTTTGAAGAGACTCCCCGGAGACCTGTTCCCATCCCACGGCCATAACGCTGATAACGCACGCCAACAGACCCTGGTGATGGGAACCTACTAAAGATGTGCTGAAGCCTCCAGAGGATCAAGGCGCTTCGCGACTTCTCAAAGTCGTCTGACAGGACCTGGAACGGGGAGAAACCAGCCACTTGGCAGACCAGCAACACGTGGCTGACCGGTAGCCACCGAGTCCCGGGGAAGGGACTGCGACATCTATCGCCGACGCGCCCTGATGAGACCCTACTGATGGTCCGCCTCTGGGACCTTCCCTGTAGGTGCGCCTAGGTTGTTGAATTTAGACGGAAGAGCCGCATAATTCGAATAAGACACCCCATCCCCCCCTCCGAGACAAAATGGGGAAGGATAGAGCGAGTAAACTTCCCCCACCCTCTCAACAAAAGATTGATAAATTTACAACATCAACAGGCCCTAGAGGAGATGGAGAGACAGCCGAGGGGGGGCCCAGCATCAGACGGAGTAAATGCCATCCTCCTGGCAATTCAGTCATCGCAAGCAGCTGTGGAGACTAAAATCGGGGAAGTGCGTGAGGACATGGGCCTCATCAGGCAGGACCTCAGAAACGCGGTGAATCGTATCACTGAAGTGGAGGGCCGAGTCTCCCACAACGAGGACGAACTAGCTGACCTTAGGACCAAAGTGGCCCAGTTACAGACTCGAACATCCGAACTACACCGCCGGGCGGAAGATGCAGAAAACCGATCGAGACTAAACAACCTACGTTTTGTAGGATTCCCGGAAGGCTCGGAGGAAGATAAAGCCACAGAATTCTTGGAGCAGTGGATCAAAACTTGGATGCCGGACCAAACCCTTTCACCCTGGTTTGCAGTGGAGCGTGCTCACAGGGCCCTTGCCCCGCGCCCCCCTCCGGGCGGTCCAAAACGCCCGATGATTGCCCGAATCCTCAACTTTAGAGACCGTGACAATATCCTCAAAGAGGCAAGGCGCTCCGAAAATCTTCAGTGGGAAAATCACAAAATCTTAGTATTCCCGGACTACACCCGGGAAGTCCAGGCCCGTCGCCGCTCATATGAGCAAGTTAAACAAAAACTTAGGGCTATGCAACTTTCGTACATGCTCCTCTTTCCTGCGAGACTTAAAGTCATTATGGCGGGCAAGGCGTACTTCTTCGATTCCCCGGAAGAGGCATGGGACTGGCTAACTGAGGAGGGCATCGGGGCTCGAAAAGGGCCCGCGGCACGGAGGGGGGAGCCCTCCCGGTCAGATCCCCCCCCCCCGCTGGGGGGCCCTGGAGGGGCCGTAAACGCACTAGATCTCAGAGAGGAAGACAAAGAAACTTGGATGCTCCCATGGGTGGAGAGACGGTGGGAGAGGCTGGCCCACAGAAAGGAGGGTTGCCCGTTGAGTCTCCAGAGGGGCGGATCCAGACGCATACCGGAGACGATGACCGCCTGAGTCAATCCCCGGCGCTTGGTTGACATGCTACACAGAGCCCCGAACGGAGCGCGTGGGAAGGGCCGGAGAGCCCGGTCCATCTCGAGGAAATCCGTGTTGGGCTGCATCAGGGACATGGGCTCTCCCTAAGACTTGTAAAGTATGGCTTGACTTTTTGTGAACAGTTGTAAATGATCCGACCTAATGGAGGGGTCCACCACTCCACTCCTATGGCAGCCCCTTTGGCTGTTGTGTTCTGGTTGATTGTTAGGGCGACAGATGCTTCCTGGGTGGGAGTATGGGGAGGGGGGGGTTCTGGGGGAAGAAGGTTAAGTTAGGGTTAGATAGATATATTTTGAGTATTGCACTGTTAAGTTTTAACTGGTCATTCCTTTGTCCACTGACTGACACCCGACACTGTAAGACTCCTACGCAGCTCACGCCTGGTCCCCATTGACACAAATCATCTCATGGAATGTGAACGGGCTGCTAGATAAGATCAAAAGATCCGCAGTAATTAACACTCTCTGTAGATATTCCCCATTGGTGGCCCTACTGCAGGAAACCCACCTTCTGGGAACTAAATGCCCTATGCTGGCATGAGGAGGATTTGATAGGGTCTACCACGCAGGCTTCTCTAGGGGATCCAGGGGGGTAGCTATCCTGCTCCACAGCTCACTACCCATGGTGGTTACATCTACGAGATCCGATCCGCAAGGCAGATTTGTAGTAGTCTCAGGGTTACTCCGAGGCGCGACACTGAATCTTGTGTGCGTGTATGCCCCCCCAGCGGGATTTGACGCCTTTCTACTTTCACTTTGGCAGGTGGTAGCGGGACTCCCCCAAGGAATCACAATAGTAGGAAGGGACTTCAACGCGGTTCTAGACCCCAGATTAGATGTGTCAGGGGATGTCACTGCGGGCAGGTCCACCCGAGCCGCAGGCCTCAAGGGCTGGGCTGATAGCCTTGGCCTATGTGAAGTATGGAGAACCTGGCACCCTATGGAGCGTCAATATACGCACACGTCTGCTGCCCACCGGACACACTCTAGAATTGACCTAGTATTTATGCCGGCCATGGACTTCACCGGTGTCACGGGGGCAGAGATACTGCCTCGAGGGGTGTCGGACCACGCACCGGTGCGAGTCCGGGTGGGCGGAGTAGATCTCACTAGACGCCCGGTATGGCGCCTGAATGCATGGCTCTTACAGGATGATGACTATACCCTCGAGATTAGGGATCGTCTCACGCAGTACTTTGAACTGAACGTGGGAACGGTCCAGTCGTCAGGCACACTATGGGCTGCCTACAAGGCTACCTTAAGAGGACATGCTAAGTGCCTCCTACACGCACGTGAACGCACCCGTGACTCACAAGTGTCCGAGTTAGAAGCTGAAGCGTTAAAATTGGAACGCCAACAAACGTCCTTATCCGAAGCCTCCACATTGAGGCAGCTCACCAGGGTCCGAGAAGAAATCAAACACTTAGCACTTGAGTCAGCGAAGCATATGTGGAGGGCATCGTCCGCCCGAATATATGGCTGGGGGGATAAAAATGGGAAGCTCTTGCACTGGTTGGCCACCCGGCCCTTAGCTAACAGAATCATTCCCGAAATTAGAGATGATACAGGCACCCTTCTTAAGACACCCATCGAGATTGCACAGAGTTTTGCTTCCTATTATGCACACCTGTATGCTGAGCACCCCCGGCCTACTGTTGAAAAAACATCCCCCCTCTTGAATGACATAACACTCGCCAGAGTTTCTCAGGCGACCAAGGACAGGCTAGACGAGGCACTTGATCTCACAGAAGTAACGAATGCGATCGCCAGTCTGGCTTCAGGCAAGACACCAGGACCAGATGGTTTTCCTGCGGAATTGTATAGGAAATGTAGTGACATTTTGGCCCCGCACTTACTTGAGATGTATAAAGAAGCTGAGCAGAAAGGTCACTTCCCTTCAGGGATTGACCTAGCTACAATTGTAGTAATCCCGAAGACCCAATCCCCATCACCAAACTGCTCGGCTTACCGACCTATCTCCCTCCTCAACATTGAGATCAAGGTGTTAGCTTCAATCCTCGCCACTAGATTAAAAGAGGCAATGCCTGCCTCGGTGCACCCTGACCAATGCGGCTTCATGCCTACGCGGAGCACCAGGCACTGCATTAGGCGACTGCATCTTGCCTTAGCACACCATAAAATCCTGTCACACACCCCTCTGGCGCTGCTTTTACTTGATTTTGAGAAGGCCTTTGATACAGTGGATTGGTCCTATCTCAAACAAGTATTAAAAAAAAACAGACTTGGACCCAAGTTCCGAGGCCTTGTGGGACTACTCTACTCTAATCCAACGGCTCAGGTCCAAGTAAACGGAGTGGTCTCGGGTGTGTTCCCGATTGGTTGTGGCACCCGACAAGGATGCCCGCTATCCCCCTTACTCTTTGCATTAATAATAGAACCCCTGGCGAAGTTATTTCGAGAGGACCCTCTGATGGAGGGCTGGTCTTGGCCCGTGTGTCCAGAAGACCGTGTGGCACTATACGCGGACGATGTCCTACTATACATAGCTAACCTGGCCAGGAGCGGCCCCCGTATCATGCAAATTCTAGACATCTTCTCGGAAGCTTCGGGTCTCGCCCTAAACCCCAAAAAATCCCTGTTGGTTCCGCTCCATCAATCTAGAGACTGTATAGATTGGCAACAAAGCATACCAGTGCGGAGGAATAGCTTTAAATACCTGGGGGTGCATGTCGCAACGCTCCCTGAATTAACATGGGAGCTCAACTTCACGAATTTAACCAGAAGAATCAAGGACGATCTTCAACGGTGGAAGGACCTCCCCCTTAACTTGCTTGGAAGAATCGCACTCTATAAGATGATGGTCCTTCCCAGGCTTCTCTACCTCCTCCAAAATTATCCAAACCCTATCCCCATGAAATGGTTTAGAGAAATGGACTCGCTAGCACGCCAATTTCTGTGGAGTGGCACCCGTCCCCGGCTAGCGCTTAAAACCTGCCAGAGAGACATCTACGAAGGGGGCCTAGGAATGTCTAACGTCTTTTACTACCACCTGGCGATGCAACTACTTGTGATCAACGACTGGTTGGGGGGGGGGATGGACAGACCCGGCGTACCGACTGGAACTCCAGACACTGAGCTACCCCAAGATCTTCGACGCCCTGTATGGCGGCCCGATCACACGTGGGACTCCAGGGGTGGTGCTGCAGGGATGGCGGACGGCTCAAAAGATTTCAGGATGGTGGGGGCGCCCTACTCAGCAGACCCCACTGTGGCACGGGACACGCTTGGGAGAGGTGGCGGGTCTTGAGGGATTCCAGAAATGGGATTATATAGGTATCTCTACACTGGGGGATATATGGGAGGGCACGCATATGCGTTCCTTCGAGGATCTCCAAGAAACCTTTGCACTAAATAAGACACAATTCCACAAGTATCTCCAAGTACGACATGCCCTACTGACGCAGGTCCAAACAGGGGACAGCATACCTGAAAGCAGCCCTATGGAGAGGAGGGCTCTGATGGGGAATCTGGGTAGGAGAGGCGTTTCCCAGGTATATCGCACATTAATCACTACCACTGCCTGTTCCCTAGAGGAACTTCATCGGAAATGGGAGGGATGGGTGGGCCCTGTGGAAGAGGAGGACTGGACTGAGGCATTGGCAGCTCCCCACGCCCTGACCATGGCGACACGTCTCCGACTAATACAGACTTATTATCTCCATACTGCCTACCTTACACCCTCTAAAATGCACAGGGCGGGTCTCCGACCTACAGCTGACTGTCCCCGATGTATGAGACCAGACGCTGATTTTTTCCACATGGTGTGGTCATGCTCGATTATTAATACTTACTGGAGGATGATCTTGCGAGAGATCTCGTTGACCCTGCAAGTGGACATGGAGCTGACACCATTGACATCCCTATTAGGGGTTATGGGAGATTCGGGATTACGCAGAGCAGAACGAACCTTTCTAGGGGTGGCATGCCTAGTGGCCAAAAGAGATATCGTGGCGGACTGGAAAGCCACTAAGGCACCGGTCCTGACCAAATGGAGAGGGGGGATGGATTGGTGTGCCCAATGTGAAAAACTCGTATATGAGGCTAAAGGGTGCCCGAATAAATATAACAAGATCTGGGGGAAGTGGGAGGGCACGACAACTTAACCCCCTATGCCGCAGACCGACACAATGAGAGGAAGAATCCATACACATTCCTCCAACCCCTCTGGAGGGAAATGAAGCACATACGTGACACACCGACATTGACGTGTACAATCTATTCATTCAGGGTGTTGTCTGGGGCATTGGATTTGACCACTGTTTGGTGCCCATTGGCGCCTTGTTATTTATGTATATAATTGCTTTGTTTGTTTTGTATTACCTTACTCTATTGCAAAACCAATAAAAAAATTATTTATAAAAAAAAAAAAAAAAAAAAAATGTGCAGGCAATATTCATCTGGGGAGGGGAACCTGGAATAGGGGAGTGGGACCGGGGACCAGTGCACATGCTCAACCATAAAGAAATTGGACAGTCTCTTGGGTTTCAACGTTTGAGTGATAAGTTCTTCCAGGAAAAGTTCTGCACTAGGCGCCTCCGCTTTCTCTGGGACCCCTACCGTCTTGATGTTGTTTCTTCTTGCCCACCCCCTTCATAATTCACAAGGTTGCCCATTATGAATTCATTGTCTGGGTGAGCTGGGTGACAGTCTCTTTCAGGGCTTTAGTGGTGGCCTGCAGGGCAGTCATTGATTGCTCTGCATGGGTGACACATGCGCTAATTTTCTGGAGATCTGCTTGCAGGATGGAGACCTCCAGTGTTAGTGTGTCTAGTTTGGGCTTTATCGTCTCCTTCACTTCCCTCACTGCCATCATGATGTCTGCCAAGTAGGGCTCTGCCACAAAGGCCGAAGTCTTTTCACTGCTCGCTGCAGGTGTCAACAGCAGAATAGTGAATTTATCTATATTATGCTGAATACCTCCGTGCCCTTTACCCCCCACTATTTTGGGTCCAGATGGGTGAAGGCCCCACAATCACACTGGGGTTAGCTACCCCTGCTTCACTCAGGACAATACCGACCAACAGCGTCCCATATGGGTAGACAGGGCCAGATTCGGGTCACAGCGTGTTCACTTACTGATTATCCTGCAGGTACCCTGTGGTCCTAAGGCTGTGATTCTGGTGTCCAGCAATGCTGCCACACTGATCACACTCCTGTTCGGGCCGGGGGCGGGTTTCCCATCTGCTGACCAGTCCTCCCATCCATGCGAAAGCCCTTAGTTGCTGGCCACGAGGCACCACACTACTCCATAGGGCTCTGCTGTGGACCACTGCTTTGCCAAGTCAACAAGGCCCTTCAGGCTACATAGTGGAAAACCAGGGGCAGGCCAAAGGTTTGATGCTGGCCGTTCCCCGGGTCATCTGGCTGTCTCTCCCTCAATGTCCCGGCCGCTCCCCAATGCCACCTCCGTTACTCCACCCAAAGGGAGGAAAGGAGGGGTTCCTTCCCTCCCTCCCTCCTGGCACTCACTCACACCCGGATCACTGCACACTAGCCTCTGGGTCCCCCGTCTCCTCCTGTAACCCCACAGTGGTCATTGTGTCGTGCCATGCAGCTATGGAAGCCCTCCAGGCAGGCGCCCGCACACAGGGAGCCCAGAGCTGTGCACAGGCCTCAACTAACTGTGTGCCCTTCTCGGCCTTGCAGGCTCTGGCAGTTTCACCCCCAGCCGACTACTGCCCTCCGCCGTCAACTGCGTCAGTTGATCCTCTCCAGGGTGCCGATTAAGTACAATTTTAGGGGGGGCTTATTCCATAGGTCGCTGGAGCCGCGGTGTTAGGCGGCCATCTTTCTCGGTGCCTAGGCAAGTCTCGCTGCCCCCTTTCCTCCGCTGGAGGTTCTGGGCCTTCCAGCCCTGCCCTGGGTTGCCTGTGATTGACTATTGACAGGGCTTCGCATGGAGACTGGTCTGGCACAGGGGTCCTGTCAGGGACGGCGAATTACATGGTTCCCAGGTTGGGTGCTTTTGTATTAAACTTTGTATTTTGCATCCATCAACTACACTAAATGAAGGTTGCATAAAAGGATGTTGATGGCGTCATTTGCTAATGAACCCTTGGTGGGGAGCGTACTTTGGTGGCACCAGGTGCCTGCTCCTACAGAGGATCTGAACAGGCGATAGCTTCCGGTCTGCAATGTGACCGGTGTTCGGAACATGCAACTGGATGTGTTGTTCCTCAGTGTGGAACTGTTTATAACTGCTGATGTATACCAAAGTGTATGTTGTTTTATATATTCCAGTGTCACTTGGCGTGCTATCTAATCCGTGCGATGCCTTCCTGATTTTCATAGCTGCCCTTCTATTCCTTGGCTGATGTTTCATGTACGTGAATAACCACATAACTATGTCTTGGTAGAGAACACACTCTTGGTGTCTGACTGTTTCTCGTTTGGAGTGGATTGAAATGAAGGGAAGGGTGGTGTTCTGGGGTGTATCTTCTCTTCTTCTATTTGGGATCATAGCGATTGGCACGTTGTGAGCGCACTATTAGTGTGTTAGGTCTATGATGGAAGCTTCTATTTCGGAGACTCCCATGTGCATTAGCTGTATGACGGAAGCTGGCATATGCATTAGCTGTTCTCCGGAGGCTCCCTTGTGCATTAGCTCTATGATTGAAGCTTCTGTGAGTAGCAACTCTCTAAGAATGGGGGCAGGCTTGTGAGCACTATAATGGAGCGCACTGGGTCTATTGGCTTTACAATGCAGGTCCCATGTAAGGAGCCTGATAATAATATCGCCCACAGGCCTTGTGTACTATGTGTGTAAAAAGGTGCCCTGTTCATCAGTGCTAGAAACAAGTGTTCTTGTGTTAAATTTGCACATACCCTCGAGTTTGGTTAACTCTTAAGAAATGCATTAATAAAATATTAAATTAATGAATAATGCAGATCCTCATGTATTTCAGTTTTGAACTGATGGGGCATTGATTACCAGCCCTGTGGTGATTAAGCTCTGTAATGTATGTAACTTGGTCTATTAACTCCATAATGTGATACCTGTAGGTATTGGCCCCAAAGTAAACTGGACCCCTTGTACTTGCTCAAAAATGATGTGCATGTGAGTTTTAATGTCACGCTAACACTACATTTTCCTCTTCGGTGGATTGTTATTGCACGGCTTATAGTCCACTTGAGCCTCTGAAGAACGCAGCGTGCTGTAGACACATTTGTTAATGTCAGTTTCATGGGCCATGTTGTCCTGTGGGATAGTAGGAGCGTTGCTTCAAATGGTGCAGCAGGTTCTGTGGCACCGGGGCCTAGAGGCCTGAGGAGCACATTGATCCCTGATTATTGCTGTATTATATAATTCAGACAGCAGCCGGGGGCATTTTTCTGTTTGCACTAGGGCCAAGCCACACTGGTTACACTGCAGTGGGGCAGTTTGCCTTATTGCCAGGCTCATGAATCCTCAGCATCTGTAGGAGACACAGAGACACAGATTGACTGGTTAACGTCTTCAGCCCCGCTGGGTAGGATAAAGATAGGATAATAAATTACAGATTACAGTGGTCTCGAGCCCCCATGTTTAAATTTTGCTGCAAATTATTTGCTGATGAAGACTGGCGTAGTGGGTGCTAGGTGAACATCTCAAATATGTCTGCGGCTTCCAGCGCTTAATTTGTAAATAAAAACGTGCCGGTGCTCAAAGCACTCTTAAAAACGCGGCTGCTGCTATTAAATGTGCGAATACTGAGCCGGCGTAATCCTGAAACCATCTCGGGCCTCTTCAATCCATTTTCAGCCACTCCCTATCCCTTCAGCTCACTTTTGCACCTTTCTGCTTTCTCCCATTCTGACGCTTTTTCGTTTTTCTCTTCTCCCGTGTTTCCCATATGTGTCTTTTGCTCGCAGTAAATGCTTGAGGCAGAAAAATTAGTGCCTGCCCTCAAAGATAAGTGCCGGTGCTCCGCACCGGAAACAAGAAGCACAAATTAAGCACTGGCGGCTTCTTTGGAATTGGTATCCCAGGCTCTCTCTTCCTGGGTAGAGAAATCTGTCTCTCCTAGGGGATTCAGAGTGAGAGGAAAGGTGAAGGTTCACATATTAGCACAACCTTACTTTATTTTTTCCCATTAGCCCGTTATTTACTGGCTCGAGCCTTTCCTTGTGAAAAACATGTTGGCCATCTTTGAAAGGTTGCCGTCCTTGCCAGTGCTTGCAATGGAAATATAAAAGTGTAAATGCTGTCTATCAGAGCATCTATTCTCAATCGAGCAGTACCAGTAGCTTCCCATTAAGTGCACTGCATGTCAGCTGAGAAGTGGAGATATTTTGGACCTGTCAGCACCTGCCCATTTATAGCACCGATGCATGCCCCCTCTGTTGGATAGCAGAGGAGAGTGTACCTTGAATGGTTCAGTTGTCCCTGGGTAAGCTTCCTGTATGTAACCCCAATGCATAGATCCGGAGATCCAAAGCTGGAAGCACAAGCCTGCGTACAGTTTCCCGTTTTGGCTTAGATTTACAGGAGGTCATCTGACCTTCTGACGTCTCTTGAAGACCCATCCATGCTATTTCAGCTACTCATTTCGAACAAGACATTCACAGTTGTCCAGTGGGTGTCTATAGTGTCAGGTGGCTATTGGTGGCAGCCAAGTGTAAACTAAACAGGAAAAACAGAGGCGATTCCAAATGCTCTCATAAATTGGGACATAGGTACTCAGTTTCAGATGGAAAGCTGACGTCCCAGGTGTGCTTGACTCTGGAATAGCTTGGCTGAGCATTCAAAGCATAGCTGAAAGTGGGGAGTGTGAAGCTTGAGATAGCAATTTTGCAGTGATGTCATGGCCCTGGAGCAGGCAAGGAAAAGGGCCTCTTGGACTGCTGTTGGAGTAATAACATACAACTTTGTCAGGGTTCGACGGGCCCCTCAGTGCTCTGTGCCCCTGTGCCACCACACCTGATGCACCGATGGTAGCTATGCCCCTGGTTGAGACTAGAAACACTATAACACAAAAATACAAGTCCGAGAGTTCGTTTTGTATAAAAAAGAACATTGATTTAATTACATTTTAGATACAGAGCGATATGTGGAGTAAAAATAGTAAACACATCAGTAGAAACTACAAAAATCAATAAAGCAGTAACATATATCCAATAAAATGCTTTATCAACACTGCGAATCCACATTACACAATAAATATAAAATTATCAGTCCTTAAGTGTTCATTAACGTTGCAATGTTTATAATTGAGTTACGTAATGCAATTCTCCTGCCAAAGCAATAACTAACCTCCTACAGAGCGCAGTGAACTAAGGGCCATATGTACGAACACATTTTCCCATTGACACAGAATGGGAAAAACCCTTTGATACATCTGGCCCTAAGTGTGTCAGGATGACTGTTGCTATGTTAACTCTACATGCTAATTCTGTATGTCATATGCGCCTACTAGTGCGGAACTGCTATTTATGGGGGCTTAACTTTGTATTATGAAAACGGCAATAAATATTAATTAAAAAAGGAACTAACATTGCGATAGGGAAAATTGTACTAACCTCACATTAAAAAGATGCTAAAATTGAAGCAACGTTTAGGGAAAGAGAAACAGATGGTAATACAGTTAAATTATGTGTATCTTAATGTTGAGTGGAAGAGTTATTTGACTTTTAGAGTTAGATTTGGAGAGTACCTAGTTGGATATCACATGATGCGCCGGGGCAAATGTTGGTATTGAAATGAAGCACATTTGGGCCAGACGCTCATGGGGATATTGGGAGGGTATTGGCCTTTAGGCACAAACAACACAGACACAGGCAGCTCCTTGACTTTGGGTTCCAGCTAGTTGGCATGCCAGTCAGGAAATGGACCATGGTTAAACATGGCAAAGCCATGGCACCCCGATATGTGGCTCAGGAGCCAGCACCCAGTTCATTGAGAGGGATGATGGACTTTTGTTCACCCAGTGACTGAATAAAGGAAAATCAGTACTGTGAGAGGGACCAGAGGAGGGGGGGGCGGTCCCACCAGGTGAAAAAGCAAGCAACATGTTGGTTCAGGAAGAGACTGTGATCACCCAATGGAGCCGCCACTCATCTGACATGCAGTTGTGCGCAGACTTGGGTCAGCCCTTCCCTTGTCTCTTGTGAGGGGTTGGAAGGGATTTTTTGTTGCGTTGTGCCCGCATCTCTTAACTCACTGGGCGAGCTGGAACATTCATGCAGGCAAGATCAGCATCACCATGACAGGCTAGCAGAACCTCAGCAGGGAATTTGGCTCAACATTAGTTATGGAAAAATGGGCAGTATGCAACTCCAAATTATGAACCCACAAGAGCAGGGTCAATACAGGAATGTGTCAGTCAGGCGGGGCTCAAGCTTATCAACTCTGTCCTTTTGAAGTTGAGAAGTAGCTCACTACCAGGCAGATTAAGTGCATTAATTAATTTCGAAAATTCAGTGAGCCAGATTGGGTCAGATTTCCCCTCCTCTGAGAGGACGCTGGCTGTAGCAGACTTTGCCTTCCTCTTTGTGTGCATTCTGAAGTTTGATGCTTATGTGACACGAAGGCCCTCATTACACTTAGGGCGCACTTTCCCTGTTTGCTCCACGGCGCACCTTTAACTAGGTTCGCCATGCATTAACAGGGAAAGTGCACACTATTACAGAGCTTGCACTGCCCTTAGGGCACATTCAAGTGAAATACGGAGTAGCTGCTTCAAAGCCACTCTGTTTCACCATACAGGAGGAAACCCACCTACACTTTGAAAAGGGATTAGAGCTACTGTTACAGGCAGGCGCAGTGAGTGATTTCCAGAAGTTGCCCTCAGGTGACGCGCTGACAGCGCACCACTTTTTTGTGGCACACTTTCAGTGCGCCTCCTGACAGCTTCTTTGCCCACGTTCATAGTACGCCACAGACACAAAAACAAAGAGATTCCCTCATTTGCAGGGAGCCACACCCCCATGCAAATGAGGGAATGCCCTCTTGTTAAGTGCTGGCACTACATGTGCGCCAGTGCCATCAGTATTACAGAAGCACTGCATAAACGTTTGTGGCCCCTTCTGTAATACCAACGTGCCCAGGAGGTGCACAAAGCTGGTGCACAGGCCTGTTGCGCCTCAGGATGCACTTTCTGTAATAGGGCCCCAAGTAGGTACATTCTACAGGTGTCAGATCTGATGGGAAGCTATGTGTATTCCACTCAGGCATCATCGGGGACAAACATGCAAGAGGGAGGACGCAGGGAATGACGTACTGTTCCTGTTGCTTATTTGAGGGCAGCAGCCATCCTCCAGCTTACCTTTAACTTTCATACAAAAAGATGTTCATCTGTGGATAACTCTAACAATATGTGTGTCTGAAGGTTATCAACTTCAGCCTTGTATCCTCAATATTGGCCATCATTATTGCATAAACAATCCAAAATAATATTAATTAACATTCCCATTCAATAAAAAATAGTACAAAGAAATTGGCTTACCAGGGCTCTTTGGAATTGTTTAAACATGGAGGCCTACAGGCATTATCTCCGGGTGCTTTCACTTCCCCCCAAAATCCACCAGAATGCTGTCACCAGAACCTTTGCAGAGGATTCAAGGGAGGTACCTCCTTGAGACTAAAGTGTGTTAGATATGCAGCTTGGGGTCACATGGGATTAGGGCCTTCTCCAAATTGGTCTTTAAAAAAAAAAACTACAGAAAATTCAGGAACAGAGGAAACATGGCTGGGAAAGCACATCTGGCAGAGCGGTTCTGATACTCAAGTTGTTACAAACAGGATGCAAATCAGTTTTTATCTTGGGAGGCTATCCTTGTCACCCCCACATTTGCAAGACCCAACATTAATTTATGTATCAGAAGATTGGGGGGTGGTGTGGAAAACAATATTGATTCTATTTATTGACAATTAAGCTCTTCAACAACATCCAGGTGCACATTGGTCTGTATTGCGTATAGGGTGACCACCTGGGATTGAGGCAAATTCTGGACAGGACTGTAAAAAAATCAGGACAAAGGGTCAAAATTCAGGACAAAAATTCAGGACAAAGGGTCAAAATTCAGGACAGAAATTCAAGAACAAACATCAGTTTTACAGACACACGCAAGAGAGGCCATGCCTCACTATGTTGTCAGCGCATTTATTTACTCTTTTTTAACATAGCAATATTTAGTCACTGTGGTCATTTTGTGATTGCCTCCTGGTATGCTACATTCAGGTGTCACATTACATTCTTGTTCAGTAGTAAATTAATGCCCTTTCTGTACTGTGGAAAGCCCATCCCCCCTACCCAAACCTACCCGATTTCTTGAAGAGAAAGTAACAGCAACATTTTGATTATGTTTCTGAACATTTTAAAACCCCTGGCAAACAGTATGGGAAACATTAAGGTAATTAACCTTATGCTAATTTAAACAAATTGAACAAAAACACCTGGCTTACCCCAACCGCCCATGGACTTTCAACCTAATTTTTTTTTAAAGAGGCTGGGCAGATGGTGTGGGCGACAGTCTCACACCTAATGTCAGGATAAGAGGCACCCTTAACTTGTCTGTAGTCTCACTGCACTAGAGTGTATGTCTGGGACTCTACATTTATCTCAGAAATGGGAGCCTGGACTACAAATCAAAGATAATAAAAGAGGAGGATGAAATTGAGATCAAATGGGAGATCCTCAGCAAGTAATTCAAAGCGTTGTTGCTAATAACTGGATAAATAAAGAAGAGAAGAACAAGGTGGGACAATTCCTTAAATCAGACAAGATTGGTCCACCAAGACTATTCGAAGGTACTGGGTACCTGGGGAAATGTCTCTGCACACAGGAGCGAAACAGAAGAGGCACAATCAAGTGGTCGAACAAGCAACACCCATCCACCTTGGCAAACTCTTCTGGTGCAATGGTCCGCTGTTAGTGCTTGTGAAGGATGAGCAGGGGGCAGACCCCTTTCAAGGTTGTGCAAGGCAATTGCCTGCTTTGTCCATGTCTTTAAATGGTTTTAAAATTGAGCAAAAGCCAAACTAGAGATCTGGGTTATCCTTAAGTGTCAAGTACACATAGAATCTTCAAAATATTTGGGATGTAAATTTTACAAACAAAATGTACAAATTTTAAAATGTAATTAGTGTTTCTTAAACATATGGCACTGTTTTCCCCTTTATATACAATTAGATCTCAGATTGAACTAGGAACCAGTTACCTTTTGATATCTAGTGATTAAGATCTACCATTCTTACACTGATTTCCAGGATGAAAATCTCGGCAGAGCGAATGGTCCCTCCAAGCCCAGTTTGCTTTTTGGTCTTCTCTTCTGCTTTCTTTAGTGGGCCATGTGGCACTAGTGAAGATGGTGTGCTACCCCAATGATAGTATTATTTTGCAAACCTTCCCCTGCTCATCCTTCATTCCTTCTTCAGACAGGCCACACATCTGATTTGGTTGCTGCGTTGCCATTGGGTAGCTCTTTCCACTCTAAAGTTACCTGTGACTGTGGGTGGATTAGGTCTTCTGGACTTAGAATGCTATTATTCAGCTGCACAGGTCCAATGGGTGGCTCGCTGGCTTTCTGCCCACCTCCCTGCATTAGATGGGGTTACCAGTAAATACTTTTAAGGAAGGCTTAATGCACTGCTCATTGTTTCCTACTGGCCATTCTATGGATCACCATCTGGGGTTTTCATGCACAGCTTTCTCTTGCCCTGCCAGAACCTATAAACTCACTGACCTGAAGAAACCCTATGCTCCTGCACTACCTTTGCTAAGCCTTCCCACCTGCACACTGCACTGGTCGCCACTGTACTCTACACCACTCTGCTCTGTACTAGTGCATTCTGCACCAATACACTCTATTCTACTACACTCTATGCCACTCTACCCTGCCCAATGCCACTCTATGCAACTGCACTCTACACCAGTGCACTCTAAACAACTGCACTGTGTGCCACTGCCCTTTACTCTGAACCACTGTACTCTATGCCACTGTTCTCTGTACCACTCTACACCACTGCACTGACACTCTACTCTGCAACTCTGCACTCTACACCACTCTACTCTATGCCACTGAACGCTAGGCACTATACTCTACTCTACAATAATCCTCTCTGTACCACTCTACACCACTGCACTCTATGCCACATGAGTCTACTCTGCACTCTGACACTGCACCACTCTGCATTACTGCAGTCTCTGCTACTCCACTGCACTCTATGTAATTCTACCCCATGCCACTCTATGCCACTGCACTCTGCGCCAATGTACTCTAAACAATTGCACTGTACTCCACTGCCCTCTACTCTGTACCACTGTACTCTACGCCACAATGTGCCACTCTACATCACTGCACTGACACTCTACTCTACAGCGTTGCACTCTCCACCACTGTACTATACACCAATCTACTATGTACAACTGCATTCTATGCCAGTGCACTCTATGCCACTGCACTCTATTCCACTCTACTCTGCATCACTCCACTCTACAGCACTATACTCTACTCTGCACCATTCTACACTACGCCACTGCACTCCCTGCAATGCAAGTCTACTCTGCAATCTATGCCACTGTCCCACTCTACACTACTGCTCTCTCTGCCACTCTATTGTATGCCACTTTACTCCACTGCACTCTACTCTGTCCCACGCCACTCCATGCCACTGCACTCTAAACCACTGCACTCTACGCTAACGCACTCTAAACAACTGCACTGTACCCCACTGCACTGTACTTTGCACCACTGTGCTCTACGCCACTGCTCCTAGGCCACTCTACTCCACTCCACACAACTATGCCACTAACCTTAAGCCATGCTTAACAGCAGCTACTCTGGTGTATAACATGGCTAATGGCTAAAACACATTAGCAAAGACAATAACTCTTTCGTAGACGAGACCTGTTGGCTTTGCCAATGTTTGTTAGTACTATGAGGTACAGAGGTCGCTGAAAGAACTGTGAAACATACAATTACATCATAATAAAAGCTGCTACAAAATGCGCAAATACATTTCGGTTAAATAAAAAAAAGCGCTTCTCAAATACAGATTTGAATAATATACAGTTTATACCTACTACTAAAAAATGTTATAACACTCCATTAAAACCACACACTCCACAGCTCACCTTGGAACACCATTAAAATCCCTCTCTAAAAGAAATATCTTTGCCACCAGAAAACTTCCAGTGACTCCTTTTAGCAAAGTCAATGCAGGTTTTCAAGCCCCTTTGTATTTGCAGATTTACCAGTTGCACACATTTGCATGTCTTTAGGGAAGGTGACACCCTAGCAAGAGGGTCTGATTCTTATCTGTCTGCCCCTCCCTCCCTCAGAGCACAAGAGATTCCCTGCCTTTGAAACCTGCTGGGGAAACTAATCGGCCCGTAATTTCGCTTTACCTTCCCTTGTCCATTTGGTGAAAGGCTAAAATTACGGACAAATGCCGTCCGTTAAGCATTTCATCACGGACAACGGATTACGGACAGTCCGTGAAATTTACGGACGGGTGATCACCCTAATTGCGTATAACTTCAAACACTCGTCGATGCTGTTAGAAATTGAGTAGTTAGCCCTGTGTTTCCAATAAATTTTCCTTGGGGTGAATGTTAATGCTGAACGGCGTGGGAGCAAGAATTGACTGTTGACTCCTTGAATGATAGCACACTTTATATGTGGGAATATCAAGCCCTGTTTTGTTGATAATGCATCTTGTTTTCCAGAAACCAGGCGACCCATTTGAGTACATTCCCATCTTTCCCACTGAAGTGTTTTATAATGTTGATACATGCCCAGAGATGCACTTCATCAGAAGCACAGAGAAACTGAGAAGATATATAGGCAGGCTTTTACCTTATCCATAGGTTGTGTATAAGAATTGTAGAGCGGCATGGTTAGTACCAATCCCTGAGCTCATCCCTTGCTGGTGTTCTCCTAGCAAGCTTTTTATCTGTACTTTGTTTGCTAGGCTGTATTACCGAGCAACCCTCTGTTGTGTTTTCCAGGATGAGAGGCTGGTGATCGACAGATTTTAAACTCTTCTGGGTCTGTTGTAGTATTCTACATTAGTGGATTAACCAGACTAGTTTTTAGATACTCTGGAATTGCAAAAATACTCTTGCCTTACGAAAATAATTTTACCATATTCAGCTAACATAGCCTAGTTTTTGGAAAGTCGTTTTAACGAGAGCAGTTGGAAATGGTCTTCCAAGTAGATTATAACTGCTAAATGATAGTGGAGTGAAGTCCTGCTGGCGGTTTTGGGTGTTACCATCTGGGTTATTTGTAGTTGTTGAGGGAAGTGGAGATCTATTTTCTAATTTTGTGGATCTTGTTCAGCAACTCGTGACACCATTCTGCTGTGAGGGTTGTTGGATTGAAGTTATATCCTACAACTTTAGAGAGTTTGTTTTAACTGTTTCTGACTACTACAGTTTGGGCCTTAACATGTGGAGCATGGAAGATAAGTATGTTCGCTGTGTTCTGCTTCCTTACTCCTTGCAGAATGGTGAGACGGTCGAGGGAAAGTTTCCTTTCATTGCTCATAAGGGTTTATTTCTTAATTTCTCTCGGAAGAGAACCAGAGATCTGTTTTCACGCTTATTCATGCTATCCCGGCCAGGTCTATTAAAATCACTGTGATGGTCTTTCATACATGCTCATGAGGGTGTGGATGCCTATAATGACCTAGTTCATGGCTGGTTGTGCAGTCATGAGGTTGTTGAATTTAGATATATATTTTACTCAGGTTTTATTTTCGATGCGAGTTATTTATGGTGCTTCATCTTCGCAAAAGGGTACCAGAAGGCAATTTGGGGGTGAGTTTACAACTTCAATAAAATTAAGTTTTGGATTTGTAGATTTCCATTATTATGGATAATTATATCTAGTATGGATACCTTGCTATATGTGAGTTTAGTGCATTGCTGTGTTAGGTCATTGTTGTTTAGGAATAGGGTAAAAGTGGAGTTTAATGGCTATGTGGTGCTTCCCAAATGTAAATTTAGATAATCCAGAAAGATGATTTTTAAGGCTTCAGTCCTCTAGATTGGTGTTCTTCTTAAAGATTTTGATTTGTCAGAGTTGGTAGTAGATTATGTTTAGCATGGGATGCCTGTACTTCTACTAAAAGGCATTCAATATGGAGAATGTGTGAGGAAAATATTATTTGCGATTATGAAACCATTTAAATGTCATGGCTACTCAGTTACAGGTTTTGTCTAGATTTATAATGCAGGACCCATCTGATAGAGTGGGGTCCAAGATCATTTAGGATATGAAGTTGAACAGTTCCTTCATTATGTGGACATTTGGTTTATACTCTAGTATGCTGTCTGATAATTCGATGTCATGAACTATTGCTGATCGTTCTTTGTGTTAGGAGCAATCTTCAATGGTAGATTTTGTGACAATGATGGAGATTTCAGTGGCACTATATCACAGGAATAAGATTACCAAGCAACACAGTCCTGTTCGGAGATTTCAGTGGCACTATGATCACAGGAATGAGATTATCAAGCAACACAGTCCTATGCCATGTACAGATATCAATGTGATTGTTTGTCCTTTGGATAGATTGTTGAGTATGTGATCATGGTAGTTTGTTGCCTCTTTTTATGCTGAAGTGTTTACAAGCACAAGTGTTTGGAATTCTTTGTGTGCAAGTGAAGAAGTTTTAATTTCCCTTGTTGGAACATGTCTTAGGGATGGGGACAACAGGGGCAGCTTAAGGATTTTGGGGGCCATGGGCCAAATGTATTTTGGGGGCCCATGTTCGAAACTGCTTTGATCCAGTGATCCAGTTCTAACTCTTTCAGGGCCTCTTTGGCGATGTCACTGAGGTGGGGGAATTGTGTTTCTATAGAAGATCCTGGCAGGCATCCATGAGCTGCTTTTTAGGTTGAGCATAATTATAAAACCTAATGTATACTTTTAAATGTACTTCTTCTGTGGGCTTCTAGCTATTTCATTTGTTAGTTTGTGTCATTTAAAAATCCTTGCTTGCTAGTGGTCAGTCATGCCTCTTTGTCCCGCCTTCTTCTGTGTGGGAGCGGGGACCAACTAATGTATAGTTACGCTTTGTCATGTTTATCTGGTCTGTAGGGGACTTTTTTTTTTTACTTTGTTTCCTGCTCCTGTCCAGGGAAGCTTCCCTTTTTCCTTTGCAGAGCATTCATCCTCTGAGCTTATCTGTAAACCTTGCTATAAATCAGGCTGTTATCTTGGTAACATTTGGTCTTTGAGGTCTCTATGCACCCTCTATCAGCTGCCTGGCTCCCGCCCTTCCTTGACTTGGATTTTCTTTACCAAGTCTGCCTGCCTGTGTGCTAAGAGCAAGGGCAGAGGATTGCTTGTAATTGCTTATAGCCTAGGCACACAGCTCTACCAGGGCTCTGCAATCCTTAGAGACAGTGCCCACTTCTGCTCCATACTGGGATCCCACTCGTAGCTCCATCAGTGCACCGCAGTTCACACACTCTAAGCCCTCAGCCATTCCAGTGCCAGGAACCGCACACACGCTGTCTGCCAGAGCACCGAAGTTCTTGCAGTCAGTACACTCTGCTGCTCCAGTACTGGGACCTCGGCTGCAGCTCCATCAGTGCACCGCAGTTCACACATTCCAAGCCCTCAGCTGTGCCAGGAACCCCATACATGCTGTCTGCCCGAGCACCTCCGTTCTTGCAGTTAATACATTCTGCTGCTCCAGTATTGTGATCTTGGGCGCAGTTCCATCGGTGCACCGCAGTTAACACAGTACAAGCCCTTAGTCGTGCCAAGCCCAGTAACCCTACACACGCTGTCTGCCAAAGCACCTCAGTTCTTGCAGCCAGTACACTCTGCTGCTGTAGCACTGCAACCTCAGAGTGCAGCTTCATCAGTGCACCGCAGCTCACACACTCAAAGCCCTCAGCCCTACCAAGGCCAGGAACCCCACACACGCTGTTTGCCAGAGCACCCCAGTTCTTGCAGTCAGTACACTCTGCTGCTCCGGTACTGGGACCTCAGGCGCAGCTCAATTAGTGCATCGCAGTTCACACACTCCAAGCCCCTCAGCCGTACCTGTGCCAGGAACCCCATACACACTGTCTGGCAGAGCATCTCAGTTCTTACAGTCCGTACACACTGCTGTTCCAGTACTGGGGCCTCAGGCACAGCTCCATCAGTGCACCTCAGTTCACACATTGAAGCCCCGCAGATGTGCCCATGCCGGAACCAAAACACACGCTGTCTGGCAGAGCACCTCACTTCTTACAGTCAGTACACAATGCTGTTCCAATAGTGGGACCTAGGGCACAGCTGCATCAGTGCACCTCAGTTCACCCTCTCCAAGCCCCTCAGCCGCTGTGCCTGTGCCAGAATCACAAACACGCTGTCTGCCAAAGCACCTCAGTTCTCGCAGTCAGTACAATGTGCTGCTTCAGTACTGGGACCTTGGGCACAGCTCCATCAGTGCACTGCAGTTCATACTCTCCAAGCCCTCAGCCGTGCCAGTGCCAGGAACCCCACGCGCGCTGTCTGCCAGAGCACCTTATTTCTTCCAGTCACTACTCTCTGCTGCTCTAGTACTGGGACCTCGGGTTTAGTTCCATCGGTGCACTGTAGTTCACACACTCCAAGCCCTCAGCTGTGCCAGGAATCCCACACATGAGCTGTCTGCCAGAGCACCTCAGTTCTTCCAGTCAGTAATCTCTGCTGCTCCAGGGCTGGGACCTCGGGCGCAGCTCCATCAGTGCACCACAGTTCACACACTCAAAGCCCCTCAGCTGTACCCGTGCAAGGAACCCCACACACTGCCTGCCAGACCACCTTCGTTCTTACAGCCAGTACACATTGCCGTTCCATTACTGGGACCTCGGGCGCAGCTCCATCAGTGCTCCTCAGTTCACACATTGAAGCCCCTCATCCATGCCCATGCCAGAACCCCACACGCGCTGTCGCCAGAGCACCTCAGTTCTTGCAGTCAGTATACCCTGCGTCCAGTACTAGGACCTCAGGTGCAACTCCATCAGTGCACCACGGTTCTACCATGGGGAAGTCACATTCTTTCCTATACTGGGACCCCGCTCACATACAGTTCCATTACAGTAGCTCAGTTCTAGTATTCAGTCCCACTGCCAAGCCAATACTGGACCCAAAAGAGCAAAACACAGCTCAGCCAGTGCACCTCAAGTCTAACATCTAACATCACTGTTGATAGGAGTCACCACAGCTCCCCCAGAATCCGTCAATTCTAGCATTCAGCGCACATTTCTTCTCAGTACTAATGCTCACATACACGTTCTTCAGGACTCTTCACTTCTGTGGTTCAGAGGCAATGCCACTCCCATATGGGGCCCCACTCGCAGTTTCACCAGGGCACCTCAAGGCTAACACTTGGCAACCCTGGCACACCAATAGTATGTTCCTCACATAGCTCCATTAACATAACTCATTTCTGACCTTGTGTGCCCGTTCCCATTCCAGTACTGCAGCCCACATATAGCTCTGTCAGTGCACCCCAACCCTAACCTGCAGCGCCCTGTTATTCCAATACCAGGAATTACTCAGCACTCCATTTCTCATTCCTCATCCATTGCCTTTCTCTTATTCCAGCACTGGGCCGGGATACAGCTCTATCCATACCCCAATCCTGATGTGAAGCTCCTCAATATTGCTGAATTTGGGTTCACATAGAACTCTGCTGATGCACTTCCTGCTGTTCTGCAGTGCCCCCTGCTGTTCCACACTCTGACTTCTGTTTGAGGGTGTGGGGAGCCAATTAAATCTATTATCAGCTGCTATCTTTATGAGGGGGATCTGTTTCACCTACCTCACTCTGTTCTTTCCTTTACTTTGTTTACTCTCAATGTTTTCTTTCTCCCCCGCTTTTCTCTTTCCAGCTCTTACAATCGCATCTTAACAGTTTCGGTGTTTCTTTCAACTGTTTATTTCTACTCCTCTCCCTTTTTTAATTGCCCTCTTCCTCTTGCTACCTCCTTTTTCAAACTCACAAAAACTTGGTTATTTCTTTCCTTGTTTTGTTTTTCTCTTTTATCTTCATCAGGCGTTCATTCTTTAACTATTTTTTTCCCTTCGCTTCATTCTTTCTTTCTTTTTTATTTTATTCCTTTGACTTGGTATGCATTTGTTTTAGATCTTTCTTCTTTTCTTAGGTGTCTTTCTTATCTTTGTCTGTCAATTCACATTTTACTATGACTCTTTCTTTTTCCCTTCTGTATGTGGAAGCCACAAGTTACTTTTCGGGACCGAAGGGTCAAAGTGGTTTTCCCATTCTGTGTCTGTGGGAAATCTGTCAGTACATACATGCCGTGATTCTTTCGCTGCTTGTTTCTCTCACTATCTCTCTTTTTTACCTAATGTTAATTTTTCTCTTTCTTTTCACACTTCTTACATTATTTTTTCCTCTTTATCTTCCGTCTGCTAGCTTCCTTCCCTTTTTTCGTGTGCCTCACACATTTGCTCTATTTCTTGCCTTAGTTGTGTTTTCATTTTCTCTTTCATTCTTTCCTTTCTTTCTTTTATTTTGTTACAGCCCCATCTCTTTCTTCCTTTTGCCTGTTGTATTTGTTTTGCTTCTCTTTTTCTGCCCCATCCGCTTTGTCTCCTGAGGCCTAGTTATCAATGGAGCAACAAGTGCAGTGGCACCGGGGCCAAGAGACCTATAAACCTTACTCAACTCAAATTACTCCCTCTTTCCTTTCACCATCCAATCTGTCCCAAATGATATTTTTGTTATGGTGTTTTGAGCATTACACTCTAAAGCCAAAAGTTTATTTCTGATAAAAGTTTATATGATAATTTTATATGTTTTAAGATAGAGGAAGAAGGTAAATGGAAGTGCTTTAGTTAAATGCTAAGCCACTGGAATTATATGGCAGGAAAAGATGAAATTATGAGGGAGGGTTGACCAATTTATGTGGCAAGAAAAGTCCAGGTATGAATTTACAGTGCCAGAAGCGCTAACTTAAGAAAATGCTAGACCTATTGCATTGTAAATGCGTGTTTGCTTATTGTGGGTGTTTTCCTACCATGTGAGGTGGGCATGAACATTCAGTCATGGAGGGGCTGTGGCTTAGTGTTATACACATCTAGCATTGTGTTGAAAAACATGCAGACCACCACTGCAGTACATGGCCGAGGCCCATTTTTAAAATCAAATGTAATATCATACATACTCACAGGTAATGAGGCGTCAATAAACAGAGTATGTTAGGCTTAACTTTTCCAGCATAGGTATATAGATGTGGGTATGAGTTTGCTAATTATATTTGAAAAATTCTTAAATTATTATCCAAAATTGAATGATGCAAATTGTAAAATCTGCTTTTTATCCGCTCCTCAAATTTATATTTGTCATCATTTGCTTTTTTTTCCTTAATTAACACATACTTATTTTTGGTGGGTGCTATTAAGCGCAATATGGAAGTTTTCGCATATATGAAATCCACTTGCACTATGTCCTCAATGTATGCAGATGTGGAAAATTACATGTATACTTCCCTATAGAAGCTTGCCTCCGAGAACATAGTGGTAATCGATCAGTATTGGAGAGGGAGAGGATCTGGGGTAACTGCTAGAGCTGCCTAATTTGGAATTGGGAACCAGGATCGAGCCTCTGTGTCCACTCGATATCCTGTGATTCTGGGCAGATCACTTAACTTTCCGGTGCCTAAAAAAACAAAATGAATGGGTCCTTGTGTAATGTAACCAGTGCTCATGTAAATCGCTCCAATACCTTTTGGGAGAGTTCGCGCTATATAAAACTGCAAAAGAAGAAGAAAGGAAAGAAGATAACATTGGCCTTGATATTGTGATATACAACTAATTAGTCCAGGAAGAGGAACAATAGTGACTTTGGTCCATCCTTAGCTCGCCCAAGTCTGCCCCCGGTGGTTTTGATTAATACATTCTTGACAAGTCCTTTTGATCCTGTTGATACTGCATCACAGGCAGCACAAGACTCTTGATCATGGGGAATCTCAAAAGCCGTTTCAGCTGGATAGGAAATCACTGGTGAGATTTGCAGAGCCATCACCCAACTCTCTCCTTTACAGGTGGCATCACATTGTGGTGTGAACAAGTGGACCCATTAAAAGCGTTTGTTCAATTCAGTGCTTTACATCTGCAGCAAGACATCCTTTGTTTCTATAACAAATGATGAGGATGAGCCTTTCAGTCCGTACCCTCTTGCTGCATCCTATCCTCATGCAAGCGCTCCTTCCACTTTGCGAATAATTTAAGACTGTGGAAGATTGTTTCCTGACTGCCATTTGATTAACTGATCTTATTGAACTATACATTTGGTGCACTGTCTCTGTTTGCTGGTCGACACACCCCTATCTTTTTGCACCCAGCGCGGACCTGGACAGTGTGCCCATTTACACTAAAAATGTGCTGCCCTCAGTGCGGCCACAAACTCTGGCAATTCGAGGAGAGTGCATTATTGAAAGCCAGGGACCGCCGCAAGTGCCTCTTTCATTGGACCCGGACAGGCTTAATGCATTCAGGGTAGAGATCCTCAGCAAGTGGGCTAGTGTGTTAATGCACTTCCTGCAGTGTGGGTGCAGGGGAGGCCCTCGAGAATTCCGCAATCTTCTTCCGAGTAGCAACCTTAGGTTGCGGGGGCCCAATGGCTGTGTGCCACCATCTACATGGCAGGGTCAGTGTGCAATCAAAAAGCATCCTTGACATCGCACCCGTATCTGTAATATAGCACAGGTCAATGGCAAAGTTTTCCTTCATTTGCATGGGGCCATGCTCCTCAAGCAAATGAGGGACTGCTTCCTTGTGATCGCACTTGCGCACATCTTGTGACTGCATGTTCCATATTACAGAAGCTGTCGCACAAGCTTCTGTGAGCCCTTCTGCAATACCAAAGTGACCCGGGGGTGCAAACAACAGACTTGCATGCAAGTTGCACTCTTGGGCTCTTTGTACAATAGTGGCCGCTGGTGTCTCTTAGAGGGGGATAGTTAATGACCGTGGCATCTCTTACAGGAGGGATTGCTTATGGGCCCTACTGTCTCTCAGAGGAACGGTTGCCTGGGACCCATAACACGCCTTTGTCGAGGGTGTTACTCTCAGGCCAGTAGTCTGTCTTTGGAGAGGGGCAGTGCCTCGTGGGAACATGTTCATGAGCCCCTGCTGTCTATTGGAAAGCGTTTGCCCAGGGATGCCTTGTGTCTCCAGGTGGTGTGAGTGATACCTATATGGCAGTGACAAGATCCTGCCAAAGACATGTCTGTCATATGTTACATTGAGCCTGACCTCTTGACGGCTCCATATGAGAGTCTGTTGCTAAAGAAGTGTAAGACTTCAGGTGACAAGATCTGCTTTTAGATGTTTTCCTGCAGGCCACCAACGTACCATGTTCCTTATGTACTTCTCTTCAATCTTCCTTTAAGGTGGCTTTAGTTGATGTGGTGTGCCTCTCATCTGGAGCTCTGGCTACAAATCTCTGCCAGTACCAAAAGGATGTTGTACTTATCTGCTCCTAGGCTTGTAAACAGTGTTTATTACAGGGATCTGTCCACCAGCTTTAATGTTGCTTTTACTTATTAATGCCGTAGGAGCTTTTATCCCGGAAAGCCCCTGGGCTTCGGGCAGCGAAGATGAGTGCCGTGTGTTTAGTGTGTACATCAGAAAGCTGCTCTAATGTTATGAATGGGGAATTCTCCTGAGGTATACTGAACCGGATGTGCTAAGTCCCAAATCAAGGCATTTCCATGTTGACGCTGGATAAAGGGATTTAGCACAGGATTGTGCCTTTTGAAAAGTGTCCTAAAATTGGGTACTTGTGTTTTTTTTTCTTATTATTGTATGTAACTTGCCCTTGGAACGTCTAAGTCTGTTTCCGACTCAGCGACTCCCTCCCATGTCCTCCCCCACGCCCTGCTAGAGCAGGTTACAACTCTGCACTCATAGCCCTAGAGCACTTTGCTGAGCACATTAAATATTCATTGATCTGCAGTCTACATTACCATTCATAATGGGGTGTTGCTCCTAACACATCTCCTAAGTGTTAGAAGCTACCTTCTTGCTTGGAGTACTTCCTTCCTCGGGATTGTGACCACCAAGCGCCCATCCCATGGCTGAATGAAACTGGCCAAAGCTTCAATAAGGCATAAGCAGAAAGGGTACTGGGAAGCATTGAATATGTGCATTGAGAAACTAGAGGCCATATGTACAAACACTTTTTCCCATAGACACAGAATGGGTAAAAACCTTTGCTACATCTGGCCCTAGATTCTCAAGGTTCCGCTCAACGTCAGATTCATTGTGCAAAGGCAGCTTGTAGTTGTTTTCCTGGCTGGGTTCTGTTATTTGAAGCTGAAAGGTTGCTCGGTGAATGTCTCCTGTATATATCTGTCCTCAACCTGGAAACTTTGATCTACCCTTTGGGTTAACTCATCTGAAATGTGGAAACCTCCTTGTTGCAGACCTTCAACGTGTGATACTGAGGAGCCTTCAGGTAGTGCTGAATATTGTCACAGGCTGAACTGGATGCTTTGTGATCAGCAGCAATGCCATGACTTGTGTACCTTTTGGTTGCCCAGATATTGCGCCCACCTGAGGTTTGCCAATCTCCCTGAGCCCAGCGTCTGCCACAGTATGCTGAATCCCCATATTATTGCACTTTACTATGTAGTCTTGTAACCTTTCTACCTAACCCATGTGAATTTCTCACTTGTAGAGTGCTGCCGAGGTGCAGTAGTTCACAGTGGGGTTTCCGGTCTTTGGACTTAACTTCTAACCCAAGTCAGTTATTGTTCACTTAACACACAGGTTCGGTTCTAACAAGCTTTGTGTGGGTGTCGTAATCTTGGACGGCTGTGTGGCTAGAGTGAGAGATAATACTTCTACTAGCTGTTTCAAAGTGGGAAGTGAGGCTCCTGGTGATGGCTCAGCGCCTACTTATGTTGACTGGTGCTTTATATTTGGTTGCCACCCGCTTCCCTGCTTATTTAAGATCCTGCATGCCTAGTATCACACTGCTGTTGTTGTGATCTATCCCCAAGGTAGGATGGGCCTGTGGGGAGACCTGGCATTGCCGGAAGCGCTGGTCTGACAGGTCAGTGTGTGGATCTTATTTTACCAGTTTGTTGGACTGTTTTATGGCCACGTGGGCTGGATTTTACTATTTATTTCCCGGATGTTGCCACAGGTACAGCCTATTGTATGCAGTCTCCCATACCTTGCAAAATACCTATACTGCGTGTCTTCACAAGTTCAAAACTGGACTGGTGTGCAAACGTGCGCCACTTGTTTTTAGCTATCTTGTTCGCCAGTGGGGCCACTTTTATTTCTGTGCCCTGTATATTTTTTGTCCCAGTTTTACCCTGTCTATCCCTTGTACCATGTTCCCGTAGTTGCTTGCCTTGGCCTTTTGTTATCCTGCAGGAGGCGTAAGGAAATAAGCAGGCCAGTGGGGATACCACTGAAAGAAGCTTGGTCCTGCTAGATTGTTAGAAGTCGGGGTAGCAGGTTGGAGGGTTTCTGTTATCCTAGATAGCAGCAGAAGACCTCCCCGTCCCTCCTGGTACGGTGTCTGCCACCAGGACTTCCACTCTGCCGATCCCTAATCGATAAATTAATTTGTGGGGGCTCGTGAAGGCGAGAGCCGCGGATCCGGTCATCGTATGTGCTGTCCTTTATTCACGTCTGTGTCTTAGCGCCCCCTTCATTGCGATGGATGCACTGGCACACTGAGCACTGGATTTAATGACATTTGATCAGACATCTCATTTTAAACGGCTTCGCTGAGCACTGGATGTAATGATATTTGACCAGACATCTCATTTTAAACGGCTTGTAAACATTTTCCCGACTGGTGAGTTTTCTGTCGGGCAGTGCTCGATTTGTTTGTCTTCTCATGAGTTTTGCAGCGGTCCCCCGGGGGCGTCTAGTGTCAGGTGCTGGAAAAATGCCTATTTTCACATAATTTCGCAGAGTGGCTTTGGCACGCAGCCTGTTTCTCCTGCGGGATTTTGACTGTGTAAAAATCCCCTTGAAGCCGAGGAGTTCCTGGTTTTATGTACCCATCGCTGCCTAGCGCTCTGGAACACGTGTCTAAGCCTGTCTAACCGTGCCCGCCTCACATTAACCAACCCTCACGAAATTGCAGGTTCGGTTAACCGTCTCAAGCAGAGAAGCCAAGCACTGGATGGTCACGGGGACTGAACTCCTTTCATGCATATAAGCTGTTTTTTGTCCACTGTTGGGAAGTGTGAGGGGATTGCACGGCCGAGGAGAAGTTCGGGATTCACTGTTTACTATTCCGCGTTATTTGCACCAGTAAAAATTCTGAAAGATACCTATAGGGGATTCAGTTCACACTAGAAAAGAAATCTTAATCACTTTGTGGATTCTGCGTGCACGGGCGTCTTTCCATTCTATTCTTCTTTAATTAAACGTGCCACATTAAACTCGTGACTACATTCAAGCTCATAAAATAAATTATATACAACATAAATACGTATCCAAAGCTTGAAAAATGCAACTACCGCCTAAACAATTCAAAATACTGGCAAACCGATTTATATCTCCAACTCTTTAATACAGGAAATGGTTGTTTATACAGATTTCTAATTGAACATTATTCACCTAATAAGCAGCCTATCTTCCACAGCTCCACGGTCTAGTAATTTCTGAAGGAAGTCGTTTTTTTGTTTTTTGTTAGCCCCAATCCGAATTAGTGTGTACGTTTCTTGTTTTTTACTCAATGTGGGATTTCTTCGGTATGCAGCGCTACAATTTTGTTTTGATTCCTCCGTAGGCAGATTTTAGGAATCGATCTGTCTACCAGCCACTCCCAACAAGGGTTTCATGTGTGCATGTGTTTTGACTTTGGCCAAAACATACAAACAAACGTGTATGTTTGCTATATTTCGGAGTCACATTGCCCATGTGAATGTGGGTTTTAGGGTCCAACTTTAAACCTGAAAGCACAGGTGTGCACCTTTTTCGAGGACCGGGTTAATAATATGTGTCCTTTTTGCGGTCTCCCTCCTGAGCACACCCTCTTTCTTTGTTGTTTTCTTTATTTGACATCAAGAGCTTATAGCTAACCACAGACATTTCCTTTCTGCTGATCTAGTCACAGATTTTCCAATAACTTAACCTCTGGAAGCTGCTTTAGGGTGTCCAACAATAACTACATCAGGCCTGAGAGAATCTAACAAGAGAGTTATTTGTTAAAATTGACAGGGTGAGCTCTAGATCTTCCTCAGCTTGTCAATGAAAAAAAAATGTATTGTGGCTTCCTCAGGTCCAATGAGTCACAACCAAATCGCCAGACTTTCAAGGTCTTTCTAGCTGCAGGAAGGTCTCCAGGATGACCCAATGGTTGATTTTGGTGTGGTGAAAGTAGGTTCACTGGTTATGGAGGCCCAGGTCATTACATTAGTTCCAGGTACTTGGGCAATGGGCATTCACCATATGTGGACTTTTGAGATTCTCATGTCTCAGGTTCTAGTTTTGTGTTTGTCACAATAAATCCAGAACATCAAGAATTGCTTCTGTCTTGGGGCGAGATAGTCCTTTTATCTCAGAAGAGGAAAATCATTCCAAGTTTTCCCACAGGAAAAATGTCCCAGCATTCTTTATGTCTACATGTGGAAATGAAGACCAATTAGGGGGCTCCTTCTTAGGCTTCAGCCAATCAGCGGTCAGTCCAAGCATATACCTTACTATACTAGCATATGCCTTTTTGTGGACTCACGAACAGCTCTTGGCTTCCTTCTGGGGAGCTGCTTTAGCAGATGTACTAGCCAATCAGGAGCTCAGCCTGCAATTTTGAATCAACATCTACCAGAAAAACTGAAGCTTTGTGTATCACTATTTCCATTAAGGATCATTGTTTTATGCAAGAGGTGAAAAACGAGTTGCCAAGCACATTTGTGTACTCCCTACTTTTCAAGCTTAATCCGTCTCGCTAGCGCCCTTTCAGACAGTACTTGAAAATCGGGGTTTGTGGGGCACGTCACAATTTCATTCCAATATTTGAAAAAGTACCAGAGTACTCAATAATAAATATTCTTCAAACGGAATGCTTTCGTAAACTTATTTTCGAAAGCCAACAAAATCCACATTGGATACTTTCGAATTTTCTAAAATTGTTTGTTTGTCGAGGAAAGAGTCAACATTTGTTTCATAAAAGTTGCGTTAGTAGGACTTTAAATGTGGGTTATGCAGAATTATGGTACATAACAGAACATATATACTTATTATTCCACAAATGCATAAAAGGATATAATACAGTTCATAATTTGCTATCATATTAAAAAGAAAAACATTAATATTAAGAGTAAGTAAAGATGAATTTTAAAGAAACTATTCTACAATCGGAGCACCATTTTGACATTTATTTTTGCTTTATTATTGATATTGAAATTCACGGAAAGAGAAATAAAACGTTGTGCTGTTAGCGGTGCCCACACTTTGTCAACTCCATTACATGCTTTTGCACGAATTTATATATAATTTATTGCAAAGTCTAAAGCTAAGTTCTCAATTTTTAAGAGTTATATTCATGGATATTAAGGCATAGAAAAGACTCATTGGTACCTGCAATTGGTTTGTTATGAACATCTATTGAGGTAAAGGTGGAAGGAACATATTTGATTGTTAAGAAATCATCTTATGTGAATTTTGTTGGATTTTGAGAATACATTTATGGAGGAAACCCATTTAAAGGATATAAGCAACTGATCCTTCAAATACTGTAAAGAAATAAACACTGATTCTCAAGTGTCATTATAGATCATAAGTTATTTTGGAAGCAAGTGATTCCACATGGGGGATTCAGTGATTTGTGATCTTATATTCATGTCTCCAAGATTCCAGGCTGTGTCTGGACAGCAGAATGATTAGGACTTTTTTTTTTTTTAAATCCAAAAATCCTTAGAGCTTCTGAGATTTGCGAACTTGCGTCTCTGAACGGTGCAACTGCATTGCCTTTGATTTTTGTGTGTGCACTCTGTGTTCCAATTAACACCCACAGTTGCACTGACCCGGTGCAACTGTTGTACTTCATCTTGGGCATTTCCATGTTGACTCATGATCTCTCTATTGTGGGTATAATGTCTTGTAATTTTTAAGTAGATCTATATCTTCATGGGTCGCACGGGCCCCAACTTCTGTATTGTGACCCGATCCTTAAGAGATGATGATCGACTGTGTGAAGATGCCCCACTCCAGGGAAGTATGGCAGAGAAAGCATTTTTGTATATATGTTGGTTCTCTGTTTTTTAAACAAGTGTATGCCACAGTCTACAACGTTGAGCAAGTGGACACCAGCCTTCCACATCAAGTGGACAAACTGAATATTTTCGAAAGAAAAATATTCAGTCACCACATATTTGTTTATAGATAGATAATGGCTATTCCAACATACATAGCGGACTCCTCATCTCTGGTGAGCTTTGGCACCTCCAACCCATAGGCTCTCATTACAGTAGCTGCAGTAATCTTGCCCAGAGACGATACCACAATGCTTGTTTTTCACCAGACGAGCAAAACTTACCCAATTTGGGTTTCACAGACCAGAAAGGGGAATAATATGGTAATACTGTAACTTTCCACTACTCCCTGCTGCAAAACTGACTATACTGCAGCAGGGCCAGACTGCAAACCCAAAGCAGCCCTAGCAATTTTGTCAGACCAGGCCCCTGGGGGCAAAAGGGGTAGTTCAGCTGCTTTTGCTACTGCTGCAATACTGGCCCCCACTAACAAAACCAGACCCCAATGCTGCAAAACTGGACCCCACCCTTCCAGCCTCCTGGGGAAACACTTGATGCCCGCTACGGCCAGTCTAGCCCTGCACTGCAGCTTTTCCCTGCACAAAGTCTGCCATGTTTTACCTAGCAATATTTGTGCTGGTAGAAATTGCTGGAATTGTGCTTAACTCGTGCATAAATAATAACTCTGATAGTGGCACAAATACTTGTTTACTCCCTGGTGGCAGATCACCATGACGTTTGTAACGAAGGCCGAAAACTGGTTGAGCGTTGGTCAATGGTTTTCTCCCCAGATGACATCTCTTTCTCAGCCACCTTAATCTTGTAGGGAGATTTTTGTGGACTACCATATTTCAGCTGCTTCAGTAACATTTTGGATACTTGTATCAACTTCAGGAACGCTATAGATACTTGTATTATTTTCTACCAATTGGAGCTACTGTATCAATTTCACAGACATTTGCGGTCATTGTAAGCATTTAAGGGGAATTTTCAGTGTCCTTTTCTGTGAGATAAAGTTTTATTGTAGTCATATCATAAATATTTGTTACATTTCTATTCCTTTTCTGAAATATGGACACTGGCATATTTTTTGTGACTATTGCGCAACATGTTTTGAGTTCTGTTATATTTGGCTAGTTCTTGGATATTTGTGGTTGTCATAACCCCTTTCAGAAGGCCACAGGGCAAGCAGGAGCTATTAGCCTAACCCTGATGATTTAAGGCGTTTACTCCCTATGTCATTGGGCCCGACTTACTACCAGCTCCAAGCAACTGGGCCAAGCACCCCTTCAGCACCTGACTCTCAGTGGTAGTGTCATAGTTGGACTCTTGCTCTAGGGCAAGACTTCTGGTATAGGAATGACAGCACTTTTGTTTGTAGGTGACTAGGCAAATCCTACAACAAGTCACAACTGTCGTCTCAACCCAACTGGCTCACATGCACGAAGGGCAAGCACATTGTGAGAATTCTATGATTTTCCTGTGGTCCCCGTAAGGGGAAACACAGCTTCCAGCAAATTAGTTTTCTGGGCTATCCAGAACGCTATTTTCTCTTGTTCTGTGGGCACTTTGCCCATGATAGAATGTCCTGTCTGTTGATTAATCCCAGTAGTAAAAAAATGATATCCAGCAGGCGCTGGTAGTGCTGGACGCGCTAATGTTGTGTTCAGAGTTTGCATTACGAACTGAACGAGTCGTCTATGTAGTGTTACCAGCTCATTGTACGTATTGCACAGATCAGCTGTCTGCATGTTTTGTACACCAGGGTGTGGTGTATATGTGGCAAACATTGGCCACGTTGGTCCGTCATTACCTAAGGGACCTAATCTCACAGGTTGTATTACATGTGGTAGGGCACCATTAAACCAGTTCTGATGTTCTTCATAAGTAATCGGTATTTCCAGATACTGGTATGCTCGGTACCAATGTGGTATGTTTGCAATTCTGTATGTGTGGAATGTGAATGTAGTGTTATCTTCCTCAGGAAAGGTAACCCAGGAATAGAATGTTTCTATTTGGCAAGCTTCATTAGCTTCTACAAGGAGTGTGACATCCGTGCCCTCATCTGATATGCCATGCCCTATTAGGTGGAGTGTTAATGTATGTCTGACATTCTCGGGGATGTTTATGGCAATAGCCATATTATGAAATGGGTAAAGAGATGGAACACCAAATGGGGAGAAAGTGGTTTTAAGAGTTCGAGCTCGAACAACCTACAGCCTATCTTGATGTTCCCTGTTCAGCTGAGGAGGATTATCCCCAAGACCACGGACGTCTCAATATATTGGTACTTAGCGTACCTGTTGTGTGTGAGACAGTGATACTCAGGGCATTTGAAATTAGTGCCAAAACATCATTGATGGTGGCGCCATGTCGTATTTGGACTCATACTCTAGGCAAGACTGCTGGTTTAGGGATGGCAGCACTTTTGTTTGTAGGTGACTAGGCCAATCCTACAACGAGTCGCAGCTGTCGTCCCAACCCTCCTGGATCTTAAACAGTACCTCACCAGAAACCCAAATAGTAAAAGGTGATTTGTGGCAGCCTTAAAGCATGGACTCAAGAGTGCGACATTTCAGGGGAGTCGTGGTTAAACAGAAATTACCCTTTTGTCACATGAGCAACAAGTTTCAGGGACACACAGGCAATGAAGGAGATGCAGTAAAATTTTAAATAGGTTTTATTAATAAGACTGCAATCTATTGTAAAATGAATTTGCTGCAATGATTAGGATAATGAACAATGCAAGAAACAGAATTGTAAAATCTAGAGTTGTGAATACAAGGACCCCCAGAATCTTGCAATAACATAAGATGTGAGATATCCCTAAATCCCTAGCATGATGAACCTAATCTCTAAGCTAAAGAGAGCTAGGTGTGTTACACCTAATCTGCCAGTACCATGTCCATTAGAAGAGCCCCTCAACCCTTGTTACTTTGGAATGAGGTCTCTAGATCAGACTCTGTGGGGACACGAAGGCTGGGTCTGCATCAAAGCGACTTGTAGCATAGGTAGTGTTGATGGCATCTGGTAGGAATCCCTCTGATAGCCTTGTCTGTGGGAGATGTATTTATATAGATCTGGTAGGACCCCTGTTGCAAGTATGTTCCCAAACAATAGATGAGAAGGCATGCCTGGGGAGGCAATTATATAAACAATTCCCTGAAAAGTACATTATGTTTACTGTCGCACATGATGTGAATACCTACGTATATCACTTGTCTTTGACACTGATAGTGATGCCTTCACACAATGGCACTGATAACGTGAAATCAAAACATCTTCCTAACTATAAACATAGCAGTCATCTTGGAAGAAATAACTAAACAAATGCACTAAAACAGAGCAGGCTAAGTAGGTTAAAAGCCACTGGATGACGGGGGCACAGGCCTGCAAGCCAGAAGGCTAAGCTATCCCATGATTCCCAATAAAACCAAATAGGATCCACTACAGTAGGTCAGGACAAGCAGGCCAAGGATTCTAAAGAAGCAGGTAGGTGTAAGGCGAGCACAGACTCTCAACTCAAGATACTTCCAGCAATCCCAATAAAAGATTTTCCAGTGAAATACTTGCTTTAATGTAAAAATATGTATTCATCTACTAACACAAGGTAAAACACACCACACTGCAAATAATATTCACAGTGCCCTTAAGGCAGGCCCACTAGCATTACCCTGGTCAGCTCCTGTCCTACTTCCCTGGCTATCGATGCTAGTTATTCCCCATTCACATGTGGCGACATCCAAGCTAGCCTCTGGTAGTGAGGTCAAATCTTAAAAGTTTGAAAAGGGCTTTTAGCAAAAATCCACATGTCCCTGAGCCTGGGCATATCAGTCAGAACAAGTTTCCCCAGGGCCCAATTGCCTGGTATCAGCCTTACCCACGTTGCCTGGTTGGCAGTCTAGAGTCCCCAGTGTGCATTCCTGGCCCAATGGTGAGTAGGACTCTGGAATCTGTGATGGCAAATGTCAATGGCACTCCTCCGATCAGACGATATGTCTTCTTGTTCATCTGGGGGTTGGGTCTTCAATGCTTCTGGGCTCAGGAGGGTGAAACCTGGTTCAAACGCCATGGGTCACAATCCACTGGTTATTATAGCTGCATGCTGTCCTAGGGTGACAGCCCCCTTCTTTGACTCTGGCTTCCTCCTAACATTCAGGGAGACTTCACAGCGTGGATAGGGCAATAGCCCTTAGTCTTCTCTTCGATCCTTTCCAGACATAAAGGGATCACTGAGCAGCATTGATAAGTTGACAGCCTTCTTCAGCTCCTAGCACTACCAAAGGCACTGGCTTTCACTTTGTGGCAGTATGGCATCAGAGTGACAACCCTTCCTTTCCGCAGCAGCCCCCTCCAGGCATACGGGGGCACCACAGCGCACATGGGTGATGACCCGATTGGCACAGTGTTCTCAGTGGAACAGAATCTCACACTCTGTGACTCAAATCCTTGGACCTCACTCTTTCCAGGCTACCTCCTTCGTCTCATAGGACCCACTGATCTTGGGTGAGGTAGAAGATGTTGTTCCAGGAGAGTGTTCTTGAGTCCCCTGGGTGATATCCCCTCGCCCAGCATGGGAGACTTGCAGACCCCTAGACCCCAGTCCTGGTCACAATAGGCAGATCTTGTGCCGAGCTTCTCCACGCTGATGAACAGCATCATTTTGACAATTTGAGAGACTCATTTTCCCCTTTTTTTATAATCCATTTCCAGACACACTTGTGATTTAATATCTCTGTCTTTGAAGTGCCTGCCCTGGGGGTTGCCCACTTTGAAGTGCCCACTGCTTTGTTGCACTTTCCCTCTAGAGAGCAGTATCTCACAGCAGGAGCAGAACAGTCTCCAATCCTGATAGCCCCAGACACATGTCATGGAAGTGACTAGAGGTTCACACCTGGATGTCGGTCTCAGAAATATGTGCGTCAAAAGGTTTCCAAAGGGCCCCAGCCCTACTCTTTATGATTCACTTATCAGCCCCATATCTTCCCTGAAACGTGCTCTGGCCCCTTTTGACCAGTGACCTCTTTTCAGAATCAAAGAGCCTCTATTGATGTGCATCAAACAGCGTGGCTCTTCTTTCCTCCAGTGTGTGTCCCAACCCAGTTCTCAGGAATGTAGCAATCCACAAATCTCTCAGTGGAAAACCTCAACCTCTCCCTGCTGCTCAGCAAGCACTGTGCCTCCCAAAATGGAAGCCCAGGTCTTCCATGTATTGTGTCCATTGCAAGCACACACACACACACCCCACTACGTACACACATACACATGTGCTGGCTCCAATGTACTGTACCCTTGCACTGGCATCCATACATCCCAGTATGCTCATGCACCACCACATGCTTGCTCCTCTATGTGGTACCAGCTCACAGGCCCACATATAGCCACACACGTTATTGTAATCCACAGGTACACATACATCCCATCGCTGTACAGAATCCAGTGCAGGCCAACTGTGAGTTAGGCACACAGCAGCAGAACTTTACCAGAGTAGGCCAGGAAGCGCCACTCTAATGGTACAGGTAAAAAGGCCTGGTCAGTGTGCTAATAACTAAAAGTACAATATGCTGCCACCACTGTGCTTGTGGTACTTAACTCCATGTGAAGGCAGTAGCCTTCCACCACTTGAGGGTAGCGCTTTTGGCACCCCTCCTGATCTAAGCAGACCGCAGTCAATGAGACAGGCCTATGTCATAGCGCACACGCATGATGCATGTTTGCACATTACCAAAAATTGTTACCAAAGGTCCAGATATCACTTCAGAAGGGGCACTTAGGACAGGGGTACACATCTATCATCATGCAAGGGAGTTTTCTATCACAACAGTGGCCAATTTCAGTAACAGTTGGGGGTCACATATACATTTCAAGGACATGTAGGATACCTGCTTCTTCTCCCAATTCCTGTGAAATTAGGGGCAATTGGATTTGTTACAGGAACATTTCAGATATTTCTGTACATTTTGTGGCATTCCGAATACTTGTTTCCAGCCAGGGTCAATTGAGGTACTTTAATCAATCCATGGGCATTGAGTACTTATTTCGATTTCAGTGGTCCTAGGTGGATTGTTTCTTTTTCAGCCTCTTGTCACCTACAAACTCCCTTAGCTGTCTGGTGTCACAAGTCTTGGAGCCTGATTTAGAAGTTGGCGAAGGGAATACTCCATCAAAAACGTGACGGATGCCCTGTCTGCCATGTTACGATCCCAATAGGATAGAATGGAATTGTAATACGGCGGATGGGATATCTGTCATGTTTGTGACTGAGAATTCCCCTCAGCCTACTTCGAAATCAGGCCCTTACTGTCTACAATACAGTAATGCGTAAAGTGGGCTTTTGGTCAGCCATTTTCTCACGATTGAATGGCTTTGTATTCTAACTCGGTTGGGTGCTCATGCTTCTATGTCTTTTTCCCTATTCTTGTTTTTATTCTGCCCCTGGAGTTTAGATTCTTTACCAGAATGTTGATTGGATGACTTGTATACTTCCACTGTTGACATCAGGTCACTATTATTTCATTTGTTCTTTAGCACTCCATGGGAGGGCGTGGCCTACCTTGCTCTTTCTTTTTCTGCTCACACCTCCAATGGCCTGCCCTGATCATCCATTGTCCTCTCACCCCTACTGTATTGGCTTTTGTGATGGCTCAGCAGCTGCACACTGTTATTGGGTCCCTTGTCTTTCTTCACCTCCATCTTGCTTTATGTATTTATTTAACTATTTTTGTGAGGTCCCAGCAGCTGCACTCTGCTTTCAAGATGTTCACTTCTTTCATTATCCTAAGCATAATTATTTTTGGAAAAAATGTACTGTCCTGAAATGGCCGCTGGCTATACTGAAACAGTTAACTGAACTTTAAATAAAATTGGCCACTAGCGTGTCGCCATGCATGTCATGCACTCACATACATGGGTGGCCCTCGTTGGTATTCAATTTTATGAGAAATCACATTTAAAGATGGCCACCCATGAGGGCATATGCTTTGTGATACATTAATGGCCATCTTGGAATGTTTTTTCTCTTAAAGTAAAAGCATTACAAGATGGCAGCCCAGGAGTGCACATGAGTGGTAACACACGAGTGCCCATTTTGATTTTTTTCTTTTTGGTAAAGCCAGTATCTCAGCACTCACTTTTTATAGGCAAGACTTTTAACTTGGCCATTGCATATGTGTATTTATTTCAGGAATGTTGGGGGCACGGGTATTCATTTCAGAGTTATGTTACACCTACACAATTTCTGAGATGTTTTCTGTACATTTATAACACCAGTTGGTCTTTTATCACTTATGGACTAAGCCTAAATAATTGTATACTTACCATCAAGTCTATTTGCCATTTCATCTTACTTAAAGGGAGTTTGGGTTTGGCATGATCCGAATAACGGTGACCCAACCAGGCAGACTTAATCGACAGGGAAAGGTACTGCTATGCTGAGACATACACAGGGCTGTAGCTTATGGGGGGTTTGAGAGTGTTATACCTCCTAATAAATGTATTTTCTGAAATATAGTTGGGTACAGGTGCTTTCAGTCTAGTATGGTGAGGTGTCTGTTGGATTTCACCAGGAATTCTTACAAATACACAGACAAAAACACACCGACAATCTGCTTTGAAACTCCTCACAGATGTTGGCTATTTTACAAAATATTATGTTTTCTCTCAATTTGTACTCTAACCAATCTCTATTTCTGTCCCAGGGATGTGGAATTCCTATCCGGGACATCTTGTTTGGGGTCAAGGGCAACAAGTTTTTATGTTTACTTTGTCCTTGGGACAAGTAGGCCCAAGCCCCTGCAGCACAAATCCTGGCTGCCTGTTTACAGAGAGTTGAACTCTCTGCAGTTGAGGTAATGTGTTTCCAAAAGATAATGCTGTTCGAACTTGTATTTATGGTTCATTATTTGAAAGCCTTCATTATTAGGGTGCGTGCTGTAAATAAATGTTTTAAGGTCACACTTCACTACTGACGTTGTTCCAGTACAAAACAAAAAAACATGTACACACATGTTTGAAAAGTTTAGGCTAAGAGGCTAAGTATAATGCTCCCAGAATGCTCTCTGATTATATGCAAATGAAGTGTCATTTAGTAAAATGTGTTGATGCATGCTAGTATTTCCCAAAAATATTTCTAATGGAAAATCAGTGTAACCATTTTCAACACGATTATGGGAAGCATGAAAATAAACAAACACTGACAAAGCCAACTGATCTGACATATTTTTATAAGTCTTTTAGTTTCATCAATGCGTGTCTTGTTTTGACATGGCTTTTGTAACACTTTATTGTTGTGGGAGCTACCAGGCCCTCAACATTGTAACAAACATTGGCAAAACCCCCCCAAAAAGTTTTTGAACTCTTAAAGCACACGTTGCCACCAGCGGCATAACAAAGGCCCTGCAGCCGCCCTCCAGGGGGCCCGTCAGCACAGCACCTGCCCTGAGTGAGTCTGGAGAGGGGGCTCCTCCATGTTCTTTGCGAAGGGGCACCCTCCAGTTTCGTTACGTCACTGATTGCCACTGTAGTTCCTGACACTGAACAAAACTACTTTGTGTGGCAATATGCTCCTTGTGGAAGAGCAGAATGCGATCACTCACAGTAAAGCCAGCCGAAAGAGAGAGAAATAGAAGTTTAATAAAAACAAAATGTCTTTGTTAACACCAGACCTAATTAGGGACCAAGACCCACATGTAGGTAGCTTTTTGCATGTCGCAAACAGCGACTTTCGCTGTTTGCGACGTGCAAAAAGCACATTGCGATGCACAAACCCAGTTTTGCGATTCAGTAACCTGGTTACCGAATCACAAAACGGGTTTGCGACTCGCAATTAGTAAGGGGTGTTCCCTTCCTAATTGCAACTCGCAGTGCAATGTAGGATTGTTTTGTGACCGCGAACGCGGGCGCAAACCAATCGCAGTTTGCACCCATTTCAAATGGGTGCTAACACTTTCGCAAAAGGGAAGGGATCCCCATGGGACCCCTTTCCCATTGTGAATGTCACTGTAAACATTTTTTCAGAGCAAGCAGTGGTCCTGTGGACCACTGCCTGCTCTGAAAAAATGAAACAAAAACATTTCAATTTTCGTTTTTGTTATGCATCTCGTTTTCCTTTAAGGAAAACGGGCTGCATTACAAAAAAAAATGCTTTATTGAAAAGCAGTCACAGACATGGTGGTCTGCTGTCTCCAGCAGGCCACCATTCGTGAGGGGGTCGCAAATTGCGACCCACCTCATGATTATTCATGATGTGGGCATTTGCGAAGCCCTTGCGAATCACAGATGGTGTCAAGGACACCATCCTACATTCGGATTTGCGACTCGCAATTTGCAGGTCACAAATCTGAACCTACCTACTTGTGGCCCCAAATTCTTAAAGAAAGTCACAAAAGTGCACCCATGGTATATGTCGTACCCCTATAAAATATTTGTGAACTGTATTTTAGCGTGGGTAAATACGATGTGTAGATTTGCTCATGTGAAAATCTATTGAGCATTTGCAAGTTCATTTTCCCTCCAGCCACTTTCTTCCCAACCCTGGAAGAAGTTCTAATTCTGCCATTGTGAGGAGTAAATGTCCAACCTTTCTTATTATGGGAAAATATTAGAGAGAAGCTGGTAAAAATCTTTAAAACATGCAGGTTAGTAGGTTTGCAGACTCAAAGGCATTCCAGCCCTGGAACTATTGCTTACTGCTTCCTCCAGCCCCAGTATGCAGATCTGCAGAAAGGTGGCAAAATAAGGAAATTGCTACAGTAGGGATTGAAACTCCAAGTATTCAAGCCCTACTATGGTAGTAGCCCTGGCATAATCAGAGAGGCTATTAATTGCTGCCATAATTTGTCGCCACACTACATGGCACCAAAGGGACAAGTAGATCTTTTTACAGGACAAGTAGATTTGAGAAGCAACCTGTCCCCTGGACAAGTAGATATTTTAATAAATTCCACACCCCTGTGTCCTTTTTCACTGTCCCTTCCGGCCCTCTCCTGGATCCTACTTGTCATATTGTGTATTTTAACATATGCCAGTATGATTGATGGAAAATCTGAAGCTCACATCCCCTCAATCCTACTGAGCAAACTACTCTCCTGTACATACATATCTAACATTATTTACACAAAAAGATACACAAAACAGGCAGTCGCCGGTAACAAAACACAATCATTATCATGCAAACAGAACACAAAACGTTCAGTACAGAAAGCAACTCTACCGACTTCTTGCATATTTAGCAAAGCTACAGCACAGATAACAGAAGTGCATGCTTCATTTGTATATACAAATGACGTACATCATTGGGAGGGCACAATTCCACTCTTCCTTTATAGACAAGTATACACTACACAGGTAGTCCATGTTTTCCTTATACACTCACAATAGGTACATCACGAGTAATAGCAGTGCAAGCTTCTCCAACACACAGAGTACGCGGTCAACGACAGCAGCAGTGCATGCTTCTCCTACACATACAGAGCAGTTGTAGTGCAGCCTTCAGCGGTGCATGCTCCCCTCCTTCACAGATCAGTTAGAGTATCAGCAATACAAGTTTCCCTCATCTACACAGATACTAACATTAGTTTCCCTCGCCACCGAGCAGGGACAGAGTGAGCAGCAGTGTAAGCCTCTTTGAACTGAGACTCAGTTATTTGTGTGAGTATCTTAAAGAGACCCTGCCCTTTTAAAATTATTTTTCCTTCCACCATGTTGGATCCTCACCCTGCAGGCTCCACTTCCCTTAAAGCCGACAGGGTGACAATTCGTAAACCGCATTCAAACTCCGGTGGCTGGGTGTTCCCAAAAGTGTGTGTTAAGGCCACTATTCTCACCCTACTGGCTGCTTGAGTGTCGCACTGTTAATGACAAGGTCTGGGTGTAAGTAGTGCCTGCTGTACCAGATGATGTCGACCTGCCATTCCTCTAAACTCCAGAAACTCGATAGCGGTTCCGCCTTGTCTGCCCTGAGGAACGCATACTTAGGTGCAGGAAGAACAAGTTGCTTACCTTCGGTAACGCTTTTTCTGGTGGATACACTGACTACCTGTGGATTCCTCACCTTATGAATTCGATCCTTGCGCCAGCATCCGACGGAAAGTCTTCTTCCTAGCTATCTACGTCGACGTCATAATGGCACGGCTCCGCGTGGCTCCGTCTGACGTCAGCGTGCCAATAAGAGGTCCCCGTCGGCGTACTAACGTCAGTTTCACCTCACTTTTTTCGTGCCCTTAAAGCAAATAGGAGTAAACCGACCATGAAAATTGATAAATAATTTAGAAAGATATACACACACAAACCTTGACCATTTAACCCCTTAGCTGCTGGGCCTTTTCCCCCCCAGTGCTGAGCCCTTTTTTGGCTATTTGGGGTAGTTCGCGCTTAGGGCTTCATAACTTTTTGTCCACATAAGCTAACCACGCCAAATTTGCGTCCTTTTTTTCCAACATCCTAGGGATTCTAATGGTACCCAGAGTTTGTGGTTTACCCTGGAGGAGACCAAGAAAATAGCCAAAATACAGTGAAAATTTAGTTTTTTCCAAAAAAATGGGAAAAAAGGGCCGCCGAAGAAGGCTTGTGGTTTTTTCCCTGAAAATGCCATCAACAAAGGGTTTCTGGTGCTGAAATCACTATCTTCCCACCTTTCAGGAACGGGCAGACTTGAATCAGAAAACCACATTTTCCAACACAAATTTGGCATTTTACTGGGACATACCCCATTTTTACTATTTTTGGTGCTTTCAACCTCCTTCCAGTTAGTGACAGGAATGGGTGTGAAACCAATGCTGGATCCCGGAAAGCTAAACATTTCTGAAAACTAGACAAAATTCTGAATTCAGCAAGGGGTCATTTGTGTAGATCCTACAAGGTTTTCCTACAGAAAATAACAGCTGAAATAAAAAAATATTGAAATTGAGCTGAAAACAACAGCCATTTTTCTTTATGTTTTACTCTGTAACTTTTTCCTGCGATGTCAGATTTCTGAAAGCAATATACCGTTTTGTCTGCTGGACTCTTCTGGTTGCGGGGATATAAAGGGCTTATAGGTTCATCAAGAACCCTAGGTACCCAGAGCCAATAAATGAGGTGCACCCTGCAGTTGGTTTTCATTCTATACTGGGTATACAGCAATTCATTTGCTGAAATATGAGGAGTGAAAAAGAGGTATCAAGAAAACCTTTGCATTTCCAAAATGGGATCAAGATAAGGTTTTGAGGAGCAGTGGTTATTTGCACATCTTTGAATTCCGAGGTGCCCATACTAGCATGTGAATTGCTGGGCATTTCTCAAATAGACGTCTTTTTTACACACTCTCTTATATTTGGAAGGAAAAAATGTAGAGAAAGATAAGGGGCAATAACACTTGTTTTGCTATTCTATGTTCCCCCAAGTCTCCCGATAAAAATGATACCTCACTTGTGTGGGTAGGCCTAGCGCCCGCGACAGGAAATGCCCCAAAACACAACGTGGACACATCCCATTTTTTCACAAAATACAGAGCTGTTTTTTTGCAAAGTGCCTACCTGTAGATTATGGCCTCTAGCTCAGCCGGCACATAGGGAAACCTACCAAACCTGTACATTTTTGAAAACTAGAGACCTAGGGGAATCCAAGATGGGGTGACTCGCGGGGCTCTGACCAGGTTCTGTTACCCAGAATCCTTTGCAAACCTCAAAAAGTGGCTAAAAAAACAAGTTTTCCTCACATTTCGGTGACAGAAAGTTCTGGAATCTGAGAGGAGCCTCAAATTTCCTTCCACCCAGCGTCCCCCCAAGTCTCCCGATAAAAATGATACCTCACTTGTGTGGGTAGGCCTAGCGCCCGCGACAGGAAATGCCCCAAAACACAACGTGGACACATCACAGAAAACAGAGCTGTTTTGTGCAAAGTGCCTACCTGTAGATTTTGGCCTCTAGCTCAGCCGGAACCTAGGGAAACCTACCAAACCTGTACATTTTTGAAAACTAGAGACCTAGGGGAATCCAAGATGGGGTGACTCGCGGGGCTCTGACCAGGTTCTGTTACCCAGAATCCTTTGCAAACCTCAAAAAGTGGCTAAAAAAACAAGTTTTCCTCACATTTCGGTGACAGAAAGTTCTGGAATCTGAGAGGAGCCTCAAATTTCCTTCCACCCAGCGTCCCCCCAAGTCTCCCGATAAAAATGATACCTCACTTGTGTGGGTAGGCCTAGCGGCCGCGACAGGAAATGCCCCAAAACACAACGTGGACACATCACAGAAAACAGAGCTTTTTTTGCAAAGTGCCTACCTGTAGATTTTGGCCTCTAGCTCAGCCGGCACCTAGGGAAACCTACCAAACCTGTACATTTTTGAAAACTAGAGACCTAGGGGAATCCAAGATGGGGTGACTCGCGGGGCTCTGACCAGGTTCTGTTACCCAGAATCCTTTGCAAACCTCAAAAAGTGGCTAAAAAAACAAGTTTTCCTCACATTTCGGTGACAGAAAGTTCTGGAATCTGAGAGGAGCCTCAAATTTCCTTCCACCCAGCGTCCCCCCAAGTCTCCCGATAAAAATGATACCTCACTTGTGTGGGTAGGCCTAGCGCCCGCGACAGGAAATGCCCCAAAACACAACGTGGACACATCACAGAAAACAGAGCTGTTTTTTGCAAAGTGCCTACCTGTAGATTTTGGCCTCTAGCTCAGCCGGCACCTAGGGAAACCTACCAAACCTGTGCATTTCTGAAAACTAGAGACCTAGGGGAATCCAAGGAGGGGTGACTTGCGGGGCTCGGACCAGGTTCTGTTACCCAGAATCCTTTGCAAACCTCAAAAAGTGGCTAAAAAAACAAGTTTTCCTCACATTTCGGTGACAGAAAGTTCTGGAATCTGAGAGGAGACACAAATTTCCTTCCACCCAGCGTTCCCCCAAGCCTCCCGATAAAAATGATACCTCACTTGTGTGGTTAGGCCTGGTGCCTGCGACAGGAATAGATCACACAACGGTCAATGTTGGTCCTTACGTGAGGCAGCTGTTGACCCTGGGGTGATCCATTCCTGACACAGACACTAGGTGTAGGCACTCAAGTGGGGTAGTGTTTTTATCAGGACAGGTGAGGAGTCACTGGGTGGTAGGAATATTGTGGATCCCAGCATATTCCTGTAGTTTGTGTGACAGAAATGCGAGAAAAATTGAGTTTTTTTTCAACATTTCAGCTTTGCAGGGTATTCTGGGTAAGAAAACTTTGGGAAAGCCACACAAGTCACACCTCTGTAGGCTCCCCCGAATGTCTAGTTTCCAGAAATGTTTGGGTTTAGTGTGTTTCTCGATATGGCCGCCGAATCCAGGACCAAAAACACAGGTGCCTGCCTTACAAAACCAGTTTGTTTTGCCATGGATAATTTTGATGTCTCCACAATATGATTTGGGTGGTGGAATTTGGGGCTGAACTAAATTGGGGAGCTCCCAAGAGAGCACTCCCTCTCTGCTTGCCGCCGCATTCACCTGCTCTCTGGGTTGGCCTAACCCACTTTTACCCAGTTGCACAAACAGCTTGCGAAGGGACAGCAGGACTGTCCTCATCACCTCCCTCATAATGTACTGGAAGAGGAGTTATCGAATGGGACTCCTCTGACTGAAAAATCACTCCCAGAGTCTGCGCCATTGTCCTATCCCTCAGATGCTGTCTCAGTATCTGATGTCTCAGTCTCTGATCCTATGTCAGAGCGGTCCTCTATAACCCGAGTGCAGGCAGCAGTCATCCATCAAGATGCCATCTCTGCTATTGGCTAAACTGTTGCTCTAAAACACTAGCCTACGTAGACAGTCACAAAATCGATGGTGTGTGAGATACGTGCAACAGTAGAGGCCACCTTACCTGCGCTTCTTCCCTCAATCAGCACGTACTTTCAAGACACTCAAAAAACACCTTGTCACATACCATTCGTCACAGTCTTTAGCACCTCCTGCGCCCAGTCCAACAATCATTATTGGTGCTCCCACTCCCTCCTCCTCGGATTCCCTCATTACCACCCAGCAAAAGTGCCCTTCATCTCTCCATAGACTTTGCTAATGTACTCAGCTATTTACATAAAATACAGATTTGCTCTTTGCAGTAGGCATATAAACCTTCTGCGCTTCTTTATGGCACTAAAACTGCCACTAGACAAGTCGGACCCTTTTCCCCCCAGGGAAACCACACACATATTGACAAAAGTGATATATATATGACAGCCAATCACCTGAAACTCAACTCAAGCAAAACCGAAATAATCCTCTTTGGCCCACACAAAAACACCTGGGACCCCTCATGGTGGCCCACCACGCTAGGCCCTGCACCCACCCCGCCAACCACGCATGCAACCTCAGCATCATCCTAGACTCCTCCCTCTCGATGACCCAACAAATCAACGCTCTCACCTCCTCATGCTTCAACACACTCCGTATACTGAAAAACATTCAAATGGATCCCCACAGAGACCAGAAAAACTGTCACTCACGCACACATCAGCAGCAGGCTTGATTACGGAAACGCCGTCTACGCCGGCACCACTCTAAAACTCAAGCGCAAACTACACGCATCTAGAACTCAGCAGCACGACTCATCCTCGACCTCCGCCGACACAAACACATCTCTCCACACCTCAAATCCCTCCACTGGCTCCCCATTGACAAAAGGATCACCTTCAAGATCTTCATCCTCGCACACAAATCACTCCACAACACAGGCCCTGCCTACCTCAACGAGAGTCACCTTCCACACCCCCACACGAAACGTCCGCTCAGCTGACCTCTCTCTCGCCTCTGTCCCCCGCATCAAACACACCACCACCGGGGGCAGATCCTTCTCCTGCCTTGCACCCAAAACCTGGAACGCCCTCACAACCCACCTTCGCAAGACCCAAAACCTACTTCTTTTCAGGAAGGGCCTCAAAACCTGGCTTTTCGAACAGTGAACCTCCCAGCCCCTTTCCCTCCCCCCGCCCCCCTCCCCCCAAGCGCCTTGAGACCCTCACAGGTGAGTAGCACACTTTATAAATCTCTTTGGTATATATAGATCTACCTCTATATATATATATATATATCTATGTACATAGATATATCTATAGATCTATCCATGTACATAGATATATCTATCTACATAGATATATAAATATAGATCTATATATAGATCTATTTTTTTTAGTTGTTGTATGGTTTCCTTGGGGGCCAAAATGGCCCCCAGGGAAACCCTACAACATCTAAAAAAAAAATTGCCCCCACAGGGGGTCACCCTGCCCACGGGCGACCCCCTGTCATTTTATTTATTTTTTATTTTTATGGAAAAAAAACAATCCCCTGGGGGGGGGGGGCGCAATAGCGCCCCCCCCCCTCCCCCCCCAGGGGGCACCTACCTTTTTTTTTTAAATTAATTATGCCCCCGGGGGGGGCGGCCCGTTTTCCGAGGGGGCCGCCCCCCCAAAGTGAAATCCCTGGCGTCTAGTGGTGTTTCCTGGCCCCCGATCGCAGCTGTGCTGCGATCGGGGGGCCAGGAAACAGTTTGAGAAGGCCTTGTAAGAAAGGGGAGACTCTCCCCTTTCTTACGAGGCCTTCTCAAACTGTTTCTGGCCCCCGATCGCAGCACAGCTGCGATCGGGGGCCAGAAACAGTTTCAGGAAGGCCTCGTAAGAAAGGGGAGACACTCCCCTTTCTTACGAGGCCTTCCCGAACGTGGGAAAGGCCGTTTTCCCCATCAAAGCAGGAAGCGGCCGCAAGGCTGCTTCCTGCTTTGATGGGGAAAACACCTTTGCAACGTCAGCGCTGACGTCACAAAGGGGCGGGTGGGGTGGCGGGGGGAGACACGGAAGCTTCCGTGTCTCCCAGGGGGGGGTTTAAAAAAAAATAAAATCCTCAGATGCGACGCACCCGAGGATTTATTGATACCCTTCCTGGTGTCGGCCACTGGTCGTGACCCGCACCAGGGAGGGTGTGTGGGAGTCGGCCAGTGGCCGACGCCCGCAACGAAGAGGTTAAACAATCCAATCTTATTGAGAGCTGAAATACATAAATATACAAAATAAATAGAGAAATATCACTATATACATATAAATAAATATACATATAAATGCGCTTTCATATATATAAATATAAAAATATAATAATAAATATTAATCTAAATACTGCAAGATAAGAGTGTAACCAGGCAGGCAACGGGGAGGCGGGAGGGACCGTGAGGAATCCACAGGTAGTCAGTGTATCAACCAGAAAAAGCGTTACCGAAGGTAAGTAACTTGTTCTTCTGATGGATACAACTACCTGTGGATTCCTCACCTTATGAATAGAGTCCCAAGCAGTACCGCACTCGGTGGTGGGTGCCCACCTGATTACACTAAGAAATCTTGCAATACCGAGCGAGCAAAGTGACCGTCCCTCCTCATCTCAGAGTCTAAACAGTAATGTTTCACAAAAGTATGGAGGGACGCCCAAGTTGCGCTTTACATATATCTATCAATGGAACTCCCCTCGCCAAAGCCGAGGATGCGGATTTAGCCATAGTAGAGTGGGCCCTGATACCTTCAGGAGGGACCTTTTTTGCCAAAGAGTAACAGATCTTGATACACAAGATGGCCCACCTGGAGAGTGTCCTTTTCTGTACAGCTCTGCCCTTTTGCTGACCAGCATATCCAACAAACAGTTGCTCATCCAAACGAAAGTCTTTAGTTCTTTCGAGATAAAAACTCAGGGCCCTCCTAGGGTCCAACCTATGGAGTCTCTCTTCTTCTTTAGACGGGTGGGGAGGAGGGTAAAAAGCAGGAAGAGTGATATTCTGCCCTAAATGAAAAGGGGTGACAACTTTCGGCAGAAAAGCAGCCCTGGTTTTTAGAACCACTTTATCAGGGAAAAACATAGTGAAAGGGGGCTTAACAGAGAGTACCTGAAGCTCTCCAATCCTCCTAGCAGAAGTAATTGCGATCAAGAAAACAGTCTTGAAGGCTAAATATCTTAATGGACATGAATGCATGGGCTCGAAAGGCGAACCCATTAAGAATGTTAAAACAATATTTAAGCCCGTCTGAGGCATGTGAAAAGGAGTAAGAGGAAAGCTATTCACCAAACCCTCAAGGAACCTATGTACAATGGGAGACTTGAATAAAGACGGCTGATCCGGAAGGCAAAGAAACGCCGACAGAGCTGCCAAATAACCCTTAACTGTAGCTATAGCACAGCCTTTCTTCGCCAAACTAAGAGCAAACAAAAGTACATCTGAAAGGTGGGCTTTTAAGGGATCTTTTTGGTTCTCTCCACACCACAACACAAATTTTGCCCACCTTCCGGCATAAATAGACTTAGTGGAGTGTCGCCTGGGCGATAGAATAACATCCACTACATCCGGTGGGAAAGAAAAAGAACTCAGGTTGCCCCGTTCAATCTCCAGGCATGAAGGTGCAGGCTCTGGAGGTGGGGGTGTAGAACCTGCCCCTGCGATTGAGAGAGGAGATCTGCCCTGAGCGGGAGACGGAGCGGAGGGCACTGAGAGAGTTGAAGTAGGTCTGTTTTCCATACCCTTCTCGGCCAGTCCGGTGCTACCAATATGACTTGGGCCCGGTCTTGACGACCTTCCTCAAAACCAGAGGAATCAAAGGTATGGGTGGAAACGCATAAAGGAAGTGGCCGTTCCAGGACATCTGAAACGCGTCCCCCAACGCCCCTTGCATCGGATACTGGAGGCTGCCGAACAACGGGCAATGCGCATTCTCCCGAGTGGCAAATAAATCCACCTGAGGAGTACCCCACATCTCGAAGATGTGGAGGACTAGATCCGGATGGAGACGCCACTAGTGATCTAATGAGAAGTGACGACTGAGAACGTCCGCACGTACATTCCACACTCCGGCCAAATGGTTTGCCATCAAGCAAATCTGATGGTCCTGAGCCCAGGACCAGAGTCGTAGGGCTTCTCGGCAAAGAAGATACGACCCCACTCCTCCCTGCTTGTGTATGTACCACATCGCGGTAGTGTTGTCCGTCAGGATCTGAACTGACTGACCGCGAAGGGAAGGGAGGAAGGCCTTGAGCGCCAAACGTACAGTCCGCAATTCCAACAGATTGATATGCAACATCTGTTCCGCTGGAGACCAACGACCCTTGATCTCCAGTACCCCCAGATGAGCTCCCCACCCTAGAGTGGAAGCATCCGATATCACTGTGGCCACCGGAAGTGGTAGTGAAAACGGTTTTCCTTGGGAAAGGTTGCCGTCCACTGTCCACCAATGAAGATCCGCTACAGCATCCCTGGAGATCTTGAGATCCCCCTTGTGCTGGAACCACTGTCTGCGGAGACACCACTGAAGAGCCCTCATATGCCAGCGAGCATGAGTGACCAACAGAATGCAAGAAGCAAACAGACCTAGCAGGCGTAAGACTTTGAGGACTGGAACTGCCGCTCCTCTTTGAAACAAAGGAATCAGCGCCTGAATGTCCCGTACCCGCTGAGGGGGGGTAGCCCCGAAACCTTGTTGTGTCCAATACTGCCCCTATGAACAGGAGGCGTTGAGAGGGCTCCAGGTGAGATTTGGGTACGTTCACCGAAAAACCCAGATCGAACAACAACTACGTTGTCATTCGCAGATGAGACAACACAATCTCTGGAGACTTGGCTTTGATCAACCAATCGTCCAGGTAGGGAAAAACCGCTACCTCCCTCTTTCTGAGATGTGCTGCAACAACTGCCATCACCTTTGTGAAGACCCGGGGTGCTGAAGTAAGACCAAACGGGAGAACCGCAAACTGGTAATGTTGCGATCCGACCACAAAACGGAGATACTTCCTGTGCGACTTGATTATGGGAACATGAAAGTACGCGTCCTGCAAGTCGACAGACACCATCCAGTCTCCTTCGTTCAACGCCAATAGCACCTGCACTAGGGTCAGCATTTTGAATTTTTCCTGCTTGAGGAACAAATTCAAAATCCTCAAGTCTAGGATCGGCCTTAGACTACCGTCCACTTTGGGAATCAGGAAATATCTTGAATAACACCCCTGACCCCTTTCCTGCAATGGTACCAACTCTATAGCACCCTGACTACAACCTCCTGTTGCAACAACAGAAGATGTTCTTCTGAACAAAAGGAGGGACGGGGAGGGAAGGGAGGAGGAAACTCCTGAAAGGGGAGAGCATAGCCCTTTTCCACAATTCCTAGCACCCACGAGTCTGTTGTAATTGACCTCCATTGCTGCAGGAAAAGACTCAATCTTCCCCCTACAGGAGAAGTGTGACTGATAAAGTGGGGAAAACTAGGGCTGCTTCTGCTGTTGTCCACCAGAGGAGGATGAAGAAGAAGAGAGCTGCTGGGCTGGACCTCTAGCCCAACCCCTACCTCGCCCTCTGAAGGCACGATAGGGCGGGTTGGCAGGTTGTTGGGCATAAGATTGAGACCTACGAAAGGCAGAACCTCTAGAAAACCCTCGAAACCTACGAAAAGGCCTGTACAATGTAGCCGAAGGGGTCTGCAAACCCAGGGACTTAGCTGTAGCCCGACAGTCCTTAAACCGTTCAAGGGCAGAGTCTGCCTTGTCCCCAAACAGCTTTTCCCCATCAAATGGAAGGTCCATTAAAGTGGATTGTACATCTGACGAGAAGCCCGAAGACCTTAGCCAGGCATGCCTTGTCGTAGCCACCGATGTTCCCATGGCCCTGGCAATAGAATCCGTAGTATCCAAGCCAGATTGAATAATCTGCTGTGCAGCAGCTTGCGCATCCAAGAAAAGGGCCCCAAAAGATTTTTGCACTTCCTGTGGCAGATGTTTTGCCATCTCCTTAGCAGAGTCCATTAGGGCATGAATGTATCTGCCTAGCACACAGGTGGAATTGGTAGCTTTCAGGGCCATGCTGCAGGAGGAGAAAATTTTCTTTGTGGATTGCTCCATCCTCTTGGATTCTTTGTCTGTCGGAACACCAGGGAATGTACCGGGGGCAGACTTTGCAGAACATGATGCCTGAACTACCAAACTCTCCGGAGTCGGGTGACGAGAAAAAAAAAACTGGATCTCCTGGGGCACTTCTATGCCTTCTCGCCACTGACCTGTTCACCGCAGGAGATGTCACCGGCTTTTTCCATAGGTCCATAATAGGCTCAGTCAAAGCCTCATTAAAAGGCAACAAAGGGTCAGCACTGGAGGAAGAGGGATGAAGAACCTCTGTGAGCAGGTTGGTCTTAACTTCTGCCGTGGACAAAGGCAAATCCAGGTAATCAGCTGCCTTCCTCACCACAGCATGGAAGGAGGTGGCCTCCTCAGTAAACTCCCCCGGAGAAGCAATGTCCCACTCCGGGGAAGTATCCAAACCACTTGCAGTGGCAAGTCCCTGGAAATCATCAGAAGGCTCTATCTCACCTTCCTCAAGCCTTCTGTATTCCTCTTCCTCCAGAAGCCTCAACGCCTTCCTTCGAGATCTTAAATGCGTCTCCAGAGCCGGCGTCGACAAGGACTCCATCGACGCCGACGATCTCAGACCTTGAACTGGTTCCGGAAGGCTCCCGGATTCAACCGGCGCCGGAGTCGGTGCCGGCCTGAAGTCAGCAGGTGACCTCCTCGATGCCGAATGTACAGAAGGAGATGGAGCCGGTCTGGATGAGGCCCTCAATGACGCCGGATGGCGCGGAGAAGGAGTCGGATGAGAAGCCGACAGATCCACGGTCCCGGGCGAAGGACTCCTGCCAGGGGAAACCCCCGGCGCCGGACCACCAGGCTCTGTAGGGCAGAAGGGCATGAATGGAGCAGCCCTGTACGATGCCGGCGAGCCCAAATTGAATGCCAATGGCCCCGTGGGACCCGCCGGTGCACCAGCAGGGGCCATGGATTGAAAAACAGCATACATCGCATTCAAGAATGCGGCCGGATCCGTCCCTGGAGTCGGGAAAGCCGGGTACTGCTGTGTAGACGTCTGGGGAACATCAGGATCCCTCGGCTCCGGTGAGAAGCGAGGACTACCTTGAGTGACCTCATAGACTGAAGGGGCCAGTGACAACCCCGGACTCTCCGGCTGAGGCGTGACCGTAGGACTCATCTCCCACGTCTTCTGGCGCCGTGACGAACGAGATCTCGACCTCGAACGGCTCCTCGATCGGCTCCGCTCCGAACGGCGCCGAGAGTCATGGCGGCGCCGAGAGTCATGATGACGCCGCTTCTTATGTTTTTTCGGAAAAGCATGGGAAGAAACCTTGTTGTGTTGCTTCTTCTTTGGCTTGGCCAAGAAGAGCTTCGCTTCGCGTTCCTTCAGAGCTTTCGGATTCATGCTCTGGCACGAAGAACAACCTTCCACATCAGGTTCAGAGCTTAAACACCAAATACAATCCGCATGGGGGTCGGTCACTGACATCCAACCCCAGCATTCCCTACACGGCTTAAACCCTGACTTCTTCGGAGGCGACATTGTAACTTCAAGAGATCGCTACAGTTACCAACGGGCCAGGAAGAAAAAACCGTTGGAGTCGAATGCACGGAAAAAGGAAAACTGACGTTAGTACGCCGACGGGGACCTCTTATTGGCACGTTGAAGTCAGACGGAGTCACGAGGAGCTGTGCCATTATGACGTCCTCGTCGACGTAGATAGCTAAGAAGAAGACTTTCCGTCGGATGCTGGCACAAGGATCGAATTCATAAGGTGAAGAATCCACAGGTAGTTGTATCCATCAGAAATCTCTTTATCAGTGTAAGGCGTTGACGTACAGGATAACATTGGTCTCTTCGTTTCCTATGTTTGGATTAGACCTTTTTAGGTCCCCAACTTCTTTGGGGTAATAACTTTGGAAGATCAAGGGTAAAAATATTTCGATTTTAGATTCTTACTTTTAGTTGTTACACTGTTTGTATTGTGTGCTAAGCATATTATTTGTAAAACTAAATGACTGGAAACCATCTTTAAGAGTCACCCTATCTGCAAGAGACATACCTTTAATTGGCAGTAGAAACACATGCATATTAAAAGCAAAAGAGGTGTCTCAGATTGAAGAAGCCTACACACCAATAACTAATAAGGAGCCTCTTGTTGACAAAAATAACACATACGTCTGAAAAAGAGAAGCTGCTTCACGAAGAAAAGGTGGTAATCTGAGGCTGACCCGTTTGAATTCCAGCAAGGTCAATTCAGCCTTTCCTTCTTAGACGTTGGTAAATTGAGTACCCATGGATTTGGATTTATTTGGTATTTGTATAGCACCTTCCTACACCATTTGAGACCGAGCGCACTTCTCTGTTTTTTGTCTAAGTAGTTACTTGTTCAATGTCATTTATATAGCAATTCATACACCTGATGATATTGTGAAGCACTCTGATCTGCATCTGATCCCTGTGCATCATAGGGGTGCGAGGTTGCAAAATTGGAATAGTTGGGCTCCATCTGTGAGGTTTGAAAGTGCAGTGTGAGCATGGAGCAACAACGTTTACTGCACACAAGCATAAGTGTTACGTAGAGGGTGAGACTAGATGCAGCCACATATAAAGGTACTTACCGTCTCTACGGTTGATTGTGTCATAAGTAGAAACCGTTATTGTGGAATATCAGTGGTGTTGACAAGGCATATAAAGATCCTGCCCCATAGCAAGCATACAGTGTTCCACTATGGGGAGTTCACCCTGTAGTGACAGAAAAGCCTAACCCCTTGAAGGCACTGTTGAAAACCAGAAAGGGGGCACAATCTGAAGTCTACCCAGGAGCAATGGCACCTAAACCACTGCAGACACTGCTGGGCCACCAGAGAGTACTTCATGGTGTACACACAGGACAGACAGGACCATCTCCACAAGAGGTAAGATCGCTTTATTCAATAGATCGGTGAGAGTTCTTATGGGATTAGATTTAGCTGAGTCAAATATTTGGGAATATCCATGTCTCTATGATTTTCTGAATTCTAGCTGATTGCTGGTTAGCGTTCTTTTCTCGGTTTTGGTGATACTCAAAGTTCATACCAAATGCAGTGTTCTTAAACTCACCCTTAATCAAACAAATGCATTTACAAATGTTGCAAATCATTTTACAGGATTACATACCCTTACCAGTATGACAGAGATGACTATGGATGTGTTATCATTAGCTGTTTTGATTTTATGTTTTGCTTTTGGGTGTTGTTATTTACTGGTATTATTATTGTTATGAGGTCATAAGCATTGCATTTGTGTGGGAGTTATGCTTGGCATGTCTGTTGGATGAATTATATATTGTGCTCCTAACCATAGCTTGCGAAATTCCGTGTTTCTTTCCATAACTGCACTTTAACTGTGAGCTTTTAGGCGAGTTCCTCCTCTGGCTTTTTAAGCATACATTGAGGGGTTTAATCAATGCTAAACATAACTTCACTTTAAGCTTTGTTTTTTCCAGTGAAAGTTTTTCCTTTTTTTCCTATGCAAAGTGCAAGAATGCCCCGTGCTTAATCCTCGGTAGACGGCCATCCCCAGCTGTCCATGAGCTTTAGCTGACGACAACAGGAAGGCCTGGCCCTGTACTCACTGCTGGGCTTTGACTGAGGCCAGGAATGTCTCATCCTCCAGGAATGTCTCATCCTCCTCCATGCCCACCCCCACGTGTGGATGTTGACTAAATCAGTGTTAGTACAGTATATTTTATTTTAAATCTGGGGGACTCTCTTTGGGCCCCACAAAAATATATTTGGGGTTCAGGGTAGGTTCCTCTTGCCCCCTAATCCACATTTGCTTTGAGTTTTCCCAGCATGCTGCTCTGAGTATCCTATTGGGCAACGGTAGCCAGTCAGAGTACAGTGGATTTGTAAATCCGGATATGAATATGTGAATCCGTAATGTATGAAGGGAGAAGGTCTCTAGGCAGTGGGGTGCATTTATGTTTTGAGATAGTCATAAATTCATAGAGGATCTGCAAATTAGGTGTCCAGGTATCGCCATCCAAAATGAAACTCCTTCATACTCAACCCAAGCACCTTTTTAAACTCAAATTAGTAAAAACTGCTGAATGGATTTCCACCAAAACAACAAAAGAACACTCGAATATTCTTCAGTACATTTCTACATTCATGGTGTTTTCTCTGTATCAAAGAGCAAATTAAAACGGTAATTTGCACTTTTGGACCACCCCCTCTACCGCTTGTTTCTTGGCCCTGTTTTATGGATCTGCACAGCACTTGCCATAAACAACCCAAATTGGATGTACTTTTTTGTTTCAATGTTTTGAGCAGAATAGTCAAATGGTGCCACATTCATTACAACATAAAAAACCTTTCCTAAGGAAACTGTGACCTAACCATTACTACATTGGCATTATCACCACCAGTTAGATATCTATTCAATTCAAACAAAGGTTACAGGGATGTTATAGTTAGGAAATAGGATTAAAACAAACCTAGAAATTCACTTAAAAAAACAAAGGTTACAGGGACGTTATAGTTAGGCTCACATTTTAAACGTACAAATCCATAGAAACTCACCTGTTAGAGTTATCTCAAGTAACTAGAACTCATGCCCTAAGGTAACTACAACTCACGCCCCTACCATGTACAGTTTTTTGTTGAATATTTTACTGCAAATATTACATTGATATTATCAATAATGTTATCAAAGAAGTCATGAGTGCCGTAATTTGTCGGATCATTAGCAATACATGGCGAGGGTGAGATTTATAGTTACCTTAGGGCACGAGTTATAATTGCTCTCTTTTCCATCCCATTATGAGATGGAAGAGACGCAGAGAGAGTGACAAGACTGTGGGGGCCTCTGAAGGCCCCTGTGGTCCTAGCCGTCTCCCCATGTTCTGCAGGATCAAGCATTGCTCCCACAAGCAGGGAGCTGCTTGAAATAGCAGCTCCCTGCTTGCAGCAGCAATGTTTTTATCTATTTCCCTGCAAGCATATTTGCATGCAGGGAAACAGATGAAAACATCACTTTCTGCAAGTGAGAGCACTTTGGCAGTTCTCTCTTGCATAAAGTGAAGTGTTTGCTCTGACTTGGCGACAGCTGTCAAAGCTCCTGTCAAGTCAGAGCAAACAGCTATGTTCCATGGGTGGACATCCCAAGATATAGCAGCAGCCGGCCCTCGGGGTGGCAGACCCCGGGGCTATATGACGGGCTGCGCAGCCCACTACAACTTAAATAGCCCCGGAAGGTGGTGGTGCCTGGGGCCGGGGATCTGTAACGGACCCCCTTCATTATTTAAATTGTGCCCTGGGGAGATGGCAGTCTCCTGCGTTGCATGGTGGCCTGGCACCACTCCCCATTTGTTTGCAATTTGTGTCCCGGGGAGGTGGCGGACCCCCAGGGCTACGTTGGGGGGTGGGGGGTGGCAGTCACCCCTCCCCCCACATCTGTTGACAATTTATGGCCCGGAAAAGTGGTAGTCCCCAGGGCTGCAAAGGGGCCCAAGAGCCCCCCTTGCATTTGTTTAAAAATTGTGCCCTCTGGAGGTGGCGTTCCTCAGGGCTGCAGTGGGAGCCAGGTGGCCCACCTGCATTTGTTTAAACATTGTCTCCCAGGGAGGTGGCGGTCCCCAGGGTTATGGGGGGCTGGGTGCTCCCACATTTGTTTAAAAATTGTGTCCCGGGGAGGTGGCAGCCCCCAGGGCTGCATGGGGGACCCGGCTGCCCCCCCCCCCCCAACCTCACATTCAAAATTCAAAATGTCAGTGCTCCCGGGGCCTGGCCCACTCGGGGGCTTCTTAAAAACAAGCGTTGCAGCCTGTGTTTCTTTTTTTTTTTTTTTTTTTTTTTTTTTTTCACAAATTCGAGACATCATTGTGAAATCACAGCAACATTTCTTTTTTATTTATTTTTTAGCCCTGACGGGATCCGTCTGGGACTCCAGCACCAGAATTAAGTGGTCATGGTGATTCTACCTTGGCCTCTTGTCTTATTTTTTTACTTTTTTTGTGGGTATCGGTTGGAGCGAAGTCCCAAGATGGCTGCCAACTCTTCCTGGTTGAAATGTTGGCAGCCAATCAGAGCTGTGCATGAGCTCTACATTATTCGCGAAGACATTGTGACCTCAGATATACAAATTTGGATTTCCTTTAATTTGTCAACAGCTACTGACCAGATTTACACCAAATAACTAAAAGCGTAATCTGCATACCAAAAGCTACCTTGCTGCCAAGTTTGCTGTAATTCTGTCCAGTAGTTTGGGCTGTAGTCATGCTCAAAACTCCAAAGGGAGTTAACATGGGAAATGCACACTTTATGACCTCCGCTCTTTTTCTCGGCCCCCGCTTGACAGATCACCCTGAAACCTCCCATGCACAACAAGAATCACTGGCACACTTCTTTTTTGAAAACTTCGTGAAGATTTGTGAAACGGTGCCAAAGATATAGACAAGTCAAAAAAAGCTTTTTCAATTTTCCTAACAAATGCCTTTTTTGCTTTGCGTATAACCTTGTCACTGTTTGACGAATCTTCACAAAACTTTCCAAAAATGTGCTCCATTTTTGCTTAGTTTGTACATGGAAAGTTTCGGGGTGACCGTCAAGTAGGGGCCAAGGAAAAAGGGAAGTAGTCAAATGCAAAAACCCCAAGCATTTTTCTTAATCTTTTATCAGAAGCGTTTTCACAAAAATGTTGAACGGAATTACACTAAATTTGGCAGGAGCATAAATCTTGGTTTGCAGATTGAGCTTTTGTGATATAGTATCATTCTGTTCAGTAGTTTATGAGAAATTACGGTTTAAAAATATTTGTAAATCTAGGCGGTTGGGTCCGAGGAACTCCCACGAGAATCTTGTGAGAACGCCAGTTTAAAAATAGAGCATTCTCATTGGCCCTGTGAGCTTTTTTCCATTGGGCCATCTCTCCACCGCATGAGCTAGCTCTCTGATTGGCTGCCAGCAACATGAAAACAATGTTGCTAGCAGCCATTACAAGACTCGGGGACTTAGTCCCCTGTACTGAAGTTTAAAAAAAAAACAATATAAAGGGGCAGGGTAGGGATAAGCTGCTCCTCTAGGCTCCAAGAGGGCCTACATATACATATACATATATCTCAGCCACCATTTTTTTGCTTTTGTCACAGTCCTGCATATATATATATATATATATGTATAGGGAGGGCGACATCAGTAGGGCCCCCCTCCCCAGCCCATTCAGGGCCTCGGGGACCCCATTGCCTAGGGCTGGGTGTATTTAAGGGGATGGGTGCGCACAGCCCCTTCCCCAAGCCCCTGAGAATCTCATTCCCTGGAGACAATTTCGTACAAAAAAGGGAGGGGTCGATGCACCCCCTTCTTTGAGCCAGTGAGGGCCCCAGGGACCCCATACCCTGGGGATGATTTATTTTTTAACAGGGAGGGGGGGCCGCATTGCCCCTCTCCATGAGCCTTATCAATGCCCTGGGGACCACATCCCTCAGGACTGTAATTTAAATTAAAAGGGAGGGGTGCCATACGACTTTAATGGCCCCCGGAACCCCATCTTCCAGGGCCAGTTTACTAACACTGTCCCGGCAAAACAACCCCCGGGGCACAGTAGTTTCCCTTCCCACACTAGCGCAGACACGGAAACGTGTTTGCTCCCTTCTAGCGGGAGCTATTTTAAGTTTGCACCAAATGGGAACAAACGCTAAAGGCCCGATTTAGATCTTGGCGGTGTTACCGCCAATCCGCCACAGCGGCCGACCCGAAAACACCGTCAAGTCGATGGTGTTTCACCTGATGTATTGCGGCTGAGATCAAACTGCCACAACAGAGTGCTCTTCCTAACCGTCAGGCTCGCAGGTTCCCATCGCCCATATTTAGATGTTACAGTCCTGCAGGCGGTGTACTGGCGGACGTTTTCTGATGGAGGAATACGGCAGCTGGACCCAGTGCATTCAGTGACATTGCAAAGGAATAGAAGTAAGTCACACACACACTGTACCTCAGCCATATGTGTCCCCCTGCACACCACACTACAGAACACACCACATACACACAATAATCCATTGCCATTCCAGCATCACTCAACACGTACATGCTGAAAAAACCCATTTCAATACATCCATGACACAACAACCACACATTATTGACACTGAACCCACACACAACACAACTACACACTCAGCTACACAGACTCACACACATGCACAACTACACACATCAAAACAAAGACAACCACACAGCAGACACTCACCTGAATGTTGTACACACCACACAATACACACCCAAACATACACAACATCAAACTCACATGTAAGAGGCACACATACAGACACAACCACGTCACCCACTCCAGCTCTCTCTGCCCCAACCAGCCAAATCGAATTCCACACACACATAGATGTACTGGCTCAGATACACCACTGGGAGCACAACATCACAGGTACAGGTCCTCTTGCAATTTGCATAAATGGACATAGTTGACAAATGTGAATCTAAAGTGACTGTGGTGCCAGCATTCATTTGGCAATGAATACTGACACTAAAATGACAGTTGTGTATGTGTGCGATATGTGTCATGTACCAGTGTTTCCCCATCTATGTCCAACACATATGTGCTCCCGACATATGTATGGCACAGTAATTCAAAAAATTACTTTGACGTTTATATGATTGCAATTGTCCCAAGCTCTTTTGTGGTGACCACACAATGTACACAGCCAATTCGGGTTCCCTACCTTTAAGTTTGGGTGACAGGGGGAGATTGTGTTTTCTCTGTGACCCAGTGGCAGCAGCGCCAGAAGGTCATGTCCAGTTGAAAACGGAAGTGGGATGGGGGAAAGGGCCAGGTTTGTACCCCATTCCCCCTCCAATTCACCAACTTGGGTGTGGAGGTCAGACTGCCACAGTTGAAATGGCGGTACGGCACATCCAAATCTGCTCGCTGGTAAAGGTCTCCTACCATCAGCCCCTTTTCCCAATGCCGCTGTCAAGGTTGCTGAAGATTCTTTGCGGAGTTGGTGGGACTTGGGCGCTCTTTCGCCTATGGGACTGCCAACATCTAAATCGGGCAGGCGGACCACCAAGGTGGCGGACAGGTTTTCAGTCAAAATATCAACTGTGGGACCATTATCGTCAAGATCTAAACCAGGCCCTAAGTCTGTTCTCTTCTGGTGGTAGAATTAAAAATGCTCCCACCGGCTGGGATCAGGCTTATGTTCGGTTTCAGCAGGGAAACAGAACAGATATTGCTCCCGACGGGAGGAAGAATGCAAAAAGCAGCTGCTCCCTCCAGGTGCGAGCAAAGCCAGCTCCTGCACCATGCAAGGAGCCGGCTGGGGGCTCAGAGGGCCTGGGGCTACCACGTGGCCCCTAAAGTGTTGTTTTTGGGTGCTCCTGGTGGGCACCCCAGTACCCACCCATATTGCAGAAGGGTCCCAGGGGATGTGGTCCCCAGGGCCATAATAGGCTCAAGGAGGGGAAACTGCACTGTCCCCATCTCTTTTTCATAAGGTATGGCGCCGGGAGACGGGGTCCCCAAGACCTATGAAGGCCCAGAGAGGGGGTTGCGCAGGCCCCCCTTCCCTTTTGAAAAAACAGACCACTCCAGGGGAGAGGGTCCCCAGGGCAAAAAAAGGCTTGGGGGTGGGGACCACAAGCCCCTCCTTTTATTGAAATATGGCTCCAGGGGATGGGGTCCATGGGGCCTAATAAGTCTTCGGTAGGGGGCCTTGCAGCCCCTCCACCTTTAAAAAACAGCCCCTGAGATGGAGTCCCCAGGGCCAAAAGAGGTTTGGGGAGGAGGGAAGTGTGACCAATTCCCCTTACAAAAAATAGACTGCCCCAGTGGATGGGGTCCCTGGGGCAAACAGAGGCTCGGCGAGGAGGGACACACAGCTCCTTTCCCCTTTTAAAAAAGAGATGACACTAAGAGGTGGGGTCCCTGGTGTCTGAGAAGGCTCAGAGAGGAGGAGGGCTGTGCACCTCCTTTTCATTTAAAAAAGTAAAAATGTAAAGCCAAGGGACCTAATAAGTTTCTGAGAGGGGGCCGCACTCCCCCTCCCCATAGATTTTGGCCCTGGGAAGTGGGGTCCCCGGGATCCAAGATGGCTTGGGTGTGGGGGTCCACATCCGGCCTCCCCTGTTTTATTGTATTTAGCTCCGAGGGATGGGATCCCTGGAGTCTTTCAAGGCTTGGGGAGGGATCCACGTTACACCTTCCCCTTTTCATTGGAACTGGCCCTGGGTATGAGGTCCTTGGGGCCAATTAAGAATCAAGGAGGGGGGCTACATGCCCGCCTCCCCTTAATATATATATTTTGGCCTTGGGGTGAGTGGGCCCTGATGGCCAACCCTACGCCACACAGGCCAAAGGCTGTGCGCAGTGTGGAGTTGGCAGCCTGCTGGGTTTTGCCCACAGAGCTGGTTGGCAGGCCAAGCCCTCTGACCAACCCCCTACCGAGCACAGCCAAAGGGTAAAAATTTAGCAAAAAGAACTTCACTCATAAAGTAATTTTTTTGTGATTTGGTGTAAATCCGTGCAGCTGGTTTTCGGAAATGAACATTGAAAGAAGTGCTCAGGTGGGCATGAAGGGGTTAAAAAGTTATATACATCTGGATGGTGGGTACCACAGGAGTCCCACAGAACTGATTTGTTTTTTAATATAGGGCCTTCTGGTTGGCTGATAAACCTTTTGCTCCCATCTGCCACTCTGGGCTCAGGACCAGTAAAGATCCTGAGGCACAGAGCAATCTGATTGGCTGGCCATAAATGTGATGAAAATGTTACCGCTGACATTACAGAACATGAGGACTCAATCTACAAAAAAACTATTCTCGGTCTTGCCTTTTTGTTATCCTTCTACTCAGTCAACAGCATCTCTGCGTGGCGCACATTGATGTATGAATTAATGGGCTTCTCTGATTACACCCCTTTTTTAGTGTACTGGCACAGCATCCCATTGGCCCTGAGGCTAAACTGGTTGGTCCTTATTATAATTAGTGCATCAGTCTCTCACATACCCACACCCATCATATTGCCAAGTGTGGCGTCCCATACCAGGGTAACTGCCCGTCGGTGGTCATCATGCATGACATGACACTTCTTATATAGGCTCAAAACAAAAACACCACTCCCCCACCCGCACACCCTACACTGTGTAGCTTGCTATCCGTGTGGGTAAGAGCTTCAGTACCCCACGTTGGAAGTAAGTGTTATACAAATGCTACAATACTATGGAAGCATTGTGTGGGAAATATGTAGCTACTGTGGGGAAAAGACCACCTTGCTCTATTGTTTCAAGAATCAGCTGGTTAAATCCAAAGGATAGTATAAGAACTTATTACATTAAAAATTGCTAGGGACAAGCATACCATTTCAAAATACCCAGACCTGGGAATCCGCCTTCATGTGCATGGGAAATGCAGCTTTCACTTTAAAAATAGGAGAGGATTTATTGTCAAGGGAGCCTTTGCAGCCTTTTTTTAGAAGCCCATATGTCTTCCTTACCAGAAACTAAGGTTCTCCCGTTCTCCTACAATTCAGTTCGCTAACGATCTATACAGGAAACAATCAATGACTTTAAAAATATGATCAGTAATTATATGAATGCGTGTCAATCCCCGTGTAATGGCAGCTGTTGTTAAACATTAGCGCTCATTCACACATCTGGTGATCGATTAAAAAATGAAATGTTGCCCCGCCTCGTGGTACAATAATACAAATCTCGGTATTATGTCGTATCTTGTGAACTTCACTTTTTTTTTTTTACACTGGGTGAGTTACTGACAGTAGCTAATTAGTGCAGATTAATTAGGCAAACTTGTTAACTCCTACATTTCCATAATGGTATCCGCGATGTCCTGCATAAACATCTCGGATAAGAATGCACATGCATGAAATCAGCATCACATTTGAAACAAATCGTGCTCAGCTTCTGCCTAATACAATTAATTCAATGTCCTCTCTCTTATGAAAACATGAAACTGAACACTACAAACAGACAGAATTTGTCTACATCTCTGCAGAAACGTTCCACTGACTTTCGGTTGAAGCCAGGGCCAAACTCTGGGTTCTGTGCAATGTCCTCAAGTCCGTGTGGGGAAAAGGCTGAAATGTGTAATCCAGACAGAAACCTTCAATTATCGTCCCTCCATTTGACCCAAAAACGATCTTTCAGAAGGTGGTAATAAGAAGGCAGGAGTCCTAGGCCCCAGACTGTAGGCCTCCAACCTCTCCATAAGAGATGAAACAAGCTATCTTCGACTAAAGAAACCTCTAAAGCAGGCTTCTCCAATGAGTAGCTAACGAGCTACTGCTAGCTCTCCAGATATATGTAAGTTCCTCTCCTGCGTTCAGCCCAGCCTACTAAATTAGATGCTTTTGTTTGGCTGAATTAACATAGGTCGACCAAAATTGGCAAGTGTTTATTGGAGACAAATTGATGTGTATTTGCAGAACTCATAAGCTGGTGTTTGGAGAAAAATGTCTGAATTTCAAAAATATATTTGGGAGATAAATCATGTGGCACTAGAGAGACATTACTAATATTATTACTTTGATGACAGGTGCTTTCAAGCTATGAATAGAAATAAATATGTAAAAGCAATCGAAATTGACAGCCTTTTTTTAATATCACTGCTTGCAACTATATATGATGCACTGGTGGTAAACGTGCACAGGGTGGCCACTAATATAATCTTGTTTGATGTGGTCACCCTTACAACACTAATAATATTAATAGCTCAGGATTATTTTCATTGATCAAAAGTAGCTCTTATTACAGATAGGGTTGGAGATCCCTGCTCTAAAGGCTCCATCTGCTCTTGCCTGGTTTCTCCTTATAAAACTGTTTATTCACAACTCTTCTGAAGTAACTAGAAGGTAACAGGCAGGACTGTACAAAGCTGACAATAAATAAATATTGCGAGAAGTTCAAAGGTCACCTTCTAATGATACTGTGTTCATTCATAGCAGTTGCAGTTATTTTAAAATCGATAAAATGGACCTGATACGAGAATATAGATAGTGGTGATTTTACCTTAAGGCAGTGCTTAATTTGTATAATAAGCACCAGGGCTCTTGTCAGGAGGCCACTGCAGCTTGCATCCCCCATTGCTCCTACCAGTACTACCAATGACAGTACCAACACAACTACTAACCATCACACACCTACAAGTGTGACAGTGGCTTGTGTGGCAGGTTTTATTCATTTGAATGTATACTGAATTAATAAATAAATGTGCTAATTTATAAATTACACATACAGTGCCACCATGTGACAGAAGGTTGTAAGTGGCAACGTTGACAGTAAAGTGCTGATGCTAGGAACTGAGAACCACCGGCTCAAATTAAGCACTGTCTGAAGGATAATACAAGTGGAAGAGAGGCTATTTACAATAGCTGTTATAACCGGTGAACTGCCTCAGAAGTCCTCGTGGATGTATTACTGTGTTAAAAAGTCTTCATTAATTAGAGTAAATATTTCTGTTGGCAGTGATCATAATGCTAGATCAGAAAACCTGTGGTGATGCAAGCTGTGCATGTCCGCGCATCTGCCAACTGCCACATGATTTTGGCAGACTAATTATTATTTAGTGCATATAAATGCCACACAAATAAAAAATGAAACGTGGCGACATCTACATTGAAATAAAAAATTTAATTTCATTTTTTTTTTCATTTATTGTTGTGATTGCAGTTGTATTGATTATTTTTTAAGACATATACACGCCACCTTTGGACAGCAGCATTTTACCTTCAGCTACTTTAAAAATACTTAATGTCTATTGTGTATACTCTGCAAAAAAAAATCAAAACATCGCAAGTTTGAGAAATCCATACATATTGGATTAGCCAATGCACTTTATTTGTGAATATGTTTCATTAAATGAGGCTAAAAGGATGGTTTAGGCTGCCTCTACGCCAGATCTAAAAAGGGACTTTAAAATTCCAGATAGTGATCCAAAAACACAACGTCTTTCCTGTTCAATGTCTTGCAGCCTGGTGACTGAGTTTCGAGCATACTAGAGGCTAGATTACACACCTCTATAGCATGTAAGTGAACACACATTTACACAGCCTATTAGCAAAAGAAGTTGTCAGCACATCTTGATACCCAGAAAAACAGGGCTACAGCCACAAAGCGAAATGAAGTACTAAATAATGTCAGATTAGATCTAAACTCCAGAAATACATATTACATTGGAGAACAGAAGCATAACTGATGACCAAGTAAAAGATAAATGACTATAGACTGGAGATGGCTCAGAGGACATTTTCCAACACTTTGACCTGGGTCTGCCATAAACTTGTGGGGACGCGGTTCTTCTACTATTTTAGGGTTGTTTGCAGAATCCCTGATTTCACAAGGATGGAGATAAAAACAAGTTGCCTGTTCTGCCGGGGATGTTCCCGTAGCTGGCAGAAAAATCTGCATAGTACCTGTCAGCCTAAAATATAATCATAGACACAAAAATCTTTCATCAAACATTAGTAACCCTTATGAGTTTTTAAACCTGGGCAATCTCTGTGAATACTATGGTCATGCCAATAAATCGAAAAGGTATTGTATTGTTCTTGGTGTGCTTAGCCTAGAGATGCCAGGTTAAATTCAGTTCATTCTTCTCTTCCACATTCATTCTGCACTGTTGATGGAGATTTTTCAGCATGATGGGGAAAGCGGAGAGTTGCACTTTGAAGACTTCGGGGGGTGACTAGGGACCACTTATGTGTGTGAAATTTGGTAATTTTGCATTTCATGTAAAGTGCTGCTTGTAGTTCAAGTCACTTTCTTCAGTCGACCTCCAAACAGACTTTAGTTTGCTTGGCCTTGTTCTGTTCCTTTTGGTCAAGTCCCTGCTTCTCTACTCGCGCAGTCATATCCTTCTTCTTCCTGGGTCAAAGGCCAGGTCTCCCAACAGAGAATGTTTGCTTTAGCTGGGTGAGCATGGACAAATTTGTCTCACTGCAAATTCCAAAGTCATGTAATTAGTCAGATACCATCTCAGCTGATGCAGCAATTGAACAGAAGGAACTGCTCTTGAACAGGCAGGTCTTTTCCAGTTTGGAGGGTAATGGGGCACAGATGGGATTCTTGGGCCAGTTTAACGCTGTTCCACTTGGGCATTTCTTCCAACGCTGTCTCCTCAAAGGAGGGGTGCATGGAGGCATCAACTAGTCAGAAGATTGTATGTTGCCACAGAAGACGTGTAGACTTCCAAGACTGGTCTCGATGATTTAAGACCACTTGCCGTACAGGACAAAGAGTGAGGCCACAGAAGGCCAAACCATATCTCAAGCATGCATAACAGCCAATGTGTCAAAAACTGCTTTGGCAATCCTTTGTTCATTTACAAAGATAGGGTGTAAAGTGGCTGAACACAGCCCTCTGTAATGGTAAGCTTATTGACAATGTCACATGTGCATCCAATGTGGATCTAAAATCACTGGTTCCTCCTGGAGGACAACATCTGCAAAGGACATTTTGCACCCAGTTATGTACTACATGTACTCATGCACACACAAACACATCTGCCACACATGTCAAATGGCCCCAGTCCCTGTATGAATGTTAAGGAATCTGAAGGACTCCACTTTAGCCAGACTGAATCGATTTTACAAGGATAGTGGTTAGTAGACTCCTATCCCAAGATTAAGGCATAAAAGGTTGATGCTCCTCACTTATGCTGCAGCAGAAACAAGCTTTTATTGCTAATTCGAGCAAACGGGAGACCCATTGCATTGCAAATGCTTGTTTAGAAAGAGTCAACTGAAGGTGTGAAGCACATTTTTATTCTATGTTCCAAAGCAGGGTTAGTTAGTGGGCGTTATAAGGAAGCAGTTTATTAACAGGTATGATACTGGGTTTAAAAAAAGCATTTTGTTTTTTATTAGTATCTATTTTGTGTTTCTATGCTGAGGAGCTCGAGAGATGTAAATTGGTAGCCCTTCTTCTATTCTTGGGAAATGTCCCAGTTTTTGGTTTTTAACATCTTGTCACCTTATATTTTACAAAACTTCTTGGGGGCCATCCTGCTCCCCCAGTTCCTATTGCTGCCACTAAATAAATGAACAATTTCAATTGAATGTAGAAGTACGTATTGGTGGGTGTTTGAATTTGATATAGTGAGATTTTTATAGTATTTCTGTGACTCGCATTGAATATCGTTGTTTTCAGGGATGTAACTACTCACAACATTTTTAGGTTAAAGGTCAAGTGATGTCACTTCCACGCCCCCAATTATTTTGGTGGTAAATCTACAACAGTGCCTTATAAGAACGCCACCCACACCACTAACTCCTGATGTTCAATGAGTACTTGGTCCAACCACCTCCCCGGGCAAAGCTCGCCCAGCCACCTTCCTATAACTGTTCGTATAATAGGTACCTCATACATTCCACCCTCCAGCACAAGCTCCCCCCACCACCACCCCGGAAACACTTCAGACCGAAAGACCCAGGCCTTTACTGCAGCCTTGGAGAAAAGCACTAGCCTAGGGCTGTCGAAACATGCAACCGAACAAGTTCCATTTCCCCTCGGTTCACTTAGATGGGCTGTTCGATTTTTGGGAAGGGTTGGGAGCCAGGGTGCTACGCTGCCAGGAGCACGGTAACCGAGCTTTAAATAGCGCTTTCTCTGCAAGGACAGCTGTTATCACGGCCCTGCATGCACAGAGGGAGGGGGCGGGGGCGTGAGGGACAACTGTCCCTGATAGCTGGGGGTGGGATTGAATAAAGGGCAAGCCTGAAAGGCCAGGTGGGGTTTTGTCGCTGTCGTCACCTGCGTGCAACGGCTGAACTGGGTGGTGGTGTCAGGGCGTTGGCATCCACCGCCTCTGCCTGCTCCGAGGCTGCGGGCACCGGGGAGGGTTTTTGGGCGGTTCATTCTCTCATGGCTGACTCAGGAGGGGTGGGCAGCACCGAAAGGAGAATCGGCCTACCCTTTCCTTGAAGGGTTCTGCAATCCTGTGCCAAATGGCAGAGCCGTAGCTTCCTTCTGTGAGCTGGGCCATTAACGGTGAGCCGTTCCTTCCTGCTTCGACTGAGTTCATCAACGGCTCAGCCGTCTCTTCCGCGAGGCGTGGGTTGTACAAATGTAAACGGCAGATTGTTTTGCTTCCTGACGATTTGTTTATCAATGGGCGTCGATTAGTTATTTAAGTTAGTTTTGAAAAGGTTAGACCCGTGCTGGAGTTTTAAAAAAAACTTTCCTCGAAGAATACATAAATTGGGGTGAAAGTGTGGCAACAAAAAAGGGGTGTGATCACAAGAGACGGAAAAAAAACTCTGCCACAAAGAAATTGGCAACAAGGAGTAACTTGAAATCTGTTTTAGCTTAATTGGTTCTAAAGACAGTATCACATCCAGACCTTTGCAGACTCTTAAAACAACAAAAAATAGCAATAATTTTATCTTGAAAAGGTGGAAACCCTAGCTGTAGAATAGAGAGCTCTGTGTGCTCAATAAATCTTAGGAAACACTAATATTGGTCCAATAACTGTGGTGGTTAAGTCATTGTCTTATGTAATGTCCTGGACATTGATTTAGACGCTTGTTTGGCTTATTATTGTCAACAAATGATGTGCGCATGTGATTTAAAACTCTCTGACACCCTACATTAGAATAAGTAATGCTAATAAAGAATTAAATAAAAAAAATAGTAAGGGCTATTTAAATTATTTGTGTACATTCTTGCAGAGACCAGTACATCTGACATTCTTACAGTCCATTTGTATCTCTTTTATACAGGGATTGAACAAAGTGAAAAGCTTACCTCCAAATCGTAGTTTTTCTGAGGTACTTGTAAAATGACAATAAGTTGTGTTTGCTTGTTTCCCCTTGATTGCTTTTGCACCCAGGTGTTAGACTCCAGATAGCGTCTGCCAAATTTATACTCAAACAAATGGAGGGCTGATGGCCCATTACATCTGGTTTTGGTTTTGAGCCTAGAAGGACTCTAAAATAAGAAAGCCCTTGTGCCGCCTGGACATTGCTGCTTCTGTATGGTGTTGCCAAATGACATAGGACAAATGGAGTATATTTCAATGGGACTAGGCACAGGTGCTGGAAGTAGGAGTGCTGCAGCACCCTCAGAATAACCATGCTGGAGTTTAGAAGATGAATAAGCAATAAATATTCCTTTAAATTGTGTGTTTATCTAGCCACATTTGCTGTGCTTCAAAGACAGATGTCAAATGTCAGGCTATGTCTTCTGACAAATTGCTGCTTAGGGCCTGATTACAAGGGGGTTGGTTAATTCCAACCTGTGTGTAAACCCTGTTTACCCATGGCTTGGAGTTGTGAGTTCAAAGGTATTTAACACATCCAATAATTATCGAATGCAGTAAATAACTCCTGCTTCATTACATTTCAGCAGGTCAAACCTGCCAAAATTTAAGAGGAGAAAGTAATACAGTATTTGCCATATCATGTGAATTTTGGTGTATTGAACACCAAAATCTACTTGTTATTCCCTGCTCATAATAGGTGTTATTTATTGCACCCTTTAAATAACACACCCCATGGCATTGTTATTTATCAGGTGCAATAAATAGCATATACATTTGTAATTAGGCCTTTCTTCTTTTAACCTGGAGATTTGTGTTTATTCTCTGTCTCTGGCTCCAAAGAGAGAGGGTTTTGTAAAGTGAACTGTGTGACAATCTCACTGATGGAAACAAAGATCTTAATAGGATCAAACAAATCAAGACACTTTACTTAGTGGTGGTCGCAAACGATAAATATTCGCTAAAACCTGATTTTCCCACATTATCTTTTCATCAGTGAAACTAAATGTCTGTGCGTATTTAGTCACCAGGTCAATGGAAAATGTGCTGTCTGTATCTTTGTGGCATTGTGCACCCTAATCACTACCAACTACACCTTTACACTCTGCTGCTTAATACGTTTGCCACACTTGTTCTTTGTGTGATGGTTCAATTTTCCACAATCACTGTGACTTTAGTAATGTAAAATTGATAGCAGAATCCACACTCTGAACAATGTTTCTGCCCCACTGGGGCCAGATGAATCCTTGATCTGGCTCAAAAATAGCTGCAGAATCTGGCTTGATCCCCCCTTCATTTCAGAATTGATTTAGACCCATCTTTCTGGGGTTCTCCTCTAAAGTTAAAGGCCGAGTCCAGGCCTGAACATTTACCAACTCCGAAGTTGGGGTGGTAAGCCATGTGCAAAAGATTCCCTCTGGGATCCTCTCCCCCTTTATGAATAAAAAAAACATTTTTGAGCAGTATGCAACGGTCCTGGGGACCACTAGCAACACTCAAACAAACTTTTGAAAAGAATTACATTTTTTTTTAAACGCATCTACTTTTTCTTTGAAGCTAACTGGCTGCATTTTGTTTTTAGAAAATGTTTGACTTAATTTAATGCAGTCACAGACACTGTAGTCTTCTGGCCCCCGCAGGCCACCATCCCTGTGCTCCAAACCAATCTGAGTAATTGTAATTTGCAACCTATCTCATGAATATTAATGAGGTAGGTTGGATTGTAACCCATTCCAAATGGGAGTTCTACAAATGGACTTAGTACATAGGTTGGTTCATGCAATTCTTCACTGGGCACAAAACACTGGTTGCAAATTGCAACCAGTTTTTGTGCAACCATTAATTCATACATCTGGCCCTTAGTTTTAAGATAGAAAACAATTGAGATAACATGTGGTAACATAGAGTTCTCATATGTTTTATTTTATTGTTACTACCTGCCATTTGCTGGAAGTAACCTTTCACAGACTTTGTGCAACGTGACATGGTAATATCATCTTGTGCCCCACCAATCAAAATACGGATTAATCTCAGAAATGTTTGGTAAGGGTAACTATTGCACGTTTTTGCAAATAACAGACAGAGCTTTATTAGTGTCTGTAATGGGTTCTTTAACACCTCAGGCACCCCTTCTCCCATGAGTGAGTTCTCAGAGGCTGAGAAGTCCTTCCCTCATAGTCGTGGGTTCCGAAAGAAGTTACTGCTAGACCATTCTTTCCCGTAGGTGGGTTCTAGTCAAAGACTGGCTGGGTCATCCCTGTGTTGTCTCTTTATCTGTCACTCTTTAGACACCCCTTCCTCTTGACGTTTTCTTTTTCAGATAGGGTTGGGCCACCTTAAATCCTCCCAAATGGATCCATTAACAGCTGAACTTCGACTTTCCCTTCCCACTGTGACAGAATTATTTTAACCATTAATGGATGAACCATCCGTCTCACTCACCTTTGTGAACAAGATCTCAAATGGCTCAGCCATTTTTTCCTTCTATGAAGCATTGTCAAACGGCTGTGATACCTTCTAGCTGTCATCAGCTTCTTGTTTGGCTCAGTCACTGCTTTTTCATTTGATCAAGATCTTGAATGTTGGGTCTTCCATTGCCATTGTGGGCAGTCTCTAACAATTCATGCATCACTTTCTGTGTGAGAAGGTCCTTTCATCAGTGGCAGTTAAATCGTCCATGACCTCTCTGAGCCTAACCTTTGAGCGATCCCTTCCTCCTGTAAGCAGCTTCTATAATCATTATTGGCCAATCCATTATTTCCTCCTGTAAGCAGGCACAGAAATGTCTAGGTCATCTATACATTCTTTAAGCTGATGTTTTGTGCACTTGAATTTTCTGATCTTTCAAAATTCAGATATGCATACAGAAATGTCTGAGCCACCTCTTCCTACTGTGAGCAAGTTCCCGAATGGCTAGACCATTCCTTCCTTAAGTAAGCATGTCATCAGTGAGCTGAACAACTTCTTTCTTTGAGCAAGTGCTCAAATACAGTTGCATCAAGCCCTCTTCCAAATAGCCTCTATTATTCTCATATGGCTGGATTATCCCTTCCTCTTGCAAGCTGGTTCATGAACAACCGAGTCAGTCCTGCCTCCTGTGAGCACAACCTCCAAAAGCTAGGTAATCCCTTATGCCTTTCAATAAGTTCTTGCAACATCTGGGTCATCTCGTTCTTGTGTCATCTCACTCTGAGTCAACCAAACCATTCCTTCATCCTCTGACCTGGAGATAAGAATTGCCAAAAATAATGTCTACTCCTCTCATGTTCAGTCCTCTCCTCCGATCTCACGTTTTGCTTTTTTGCAGCCCTCATTTTCCTGGCCTCTATCCATTGGCCTTTGGAGGCATTCGCCTTCATTCTAAACCCTGTGGGCTTCATTATCAGGAGCCTGTGCTTTGCCTTGCAGTATAAGTTGTTTTGAGAACAGCTTCCCACAGCACTTTCACACGCTTTCACATTTTTCTTTTGCTCGAATTATCTCGCTCCCTAGTTGTCTGACCCCCATCTCCTCCCCATGTGCTGCTGACTTACATCAAAGGCTTCCCTTAATATATCTGCAGTAATGGGCACCCCTCGACACCTACCTCACTAAAACTAGTTCTCCTCCACTCATCCCTTCCACTTACAGAGCAATAAAACAATACGCTACTCGGTGCCTCCTTAGCATGGAAAATCAGACAAGGAAGACCAAAGATCCCCCACCCCTCTCTTTGAGTGGAATGATGGAAGGTAAAAAAGGAAGACCAAAGGGAATCTATGGCATAAGTCTCTCCAGCAGTGGCGATTACAGTGTTCGTGCCATGTAACAGCTCATTCTAGGTTATCCTCCGTTATGCATTAGTGCAAAGTGTTTCTTCTTAGTAACAGGAACAACGCATTTTCCCAGGCAATGTGAGAAAGAAAGTGTCCCTAGTGTCTTCATAAACAGGCGGCACAGGAGACAATTTCTCTCTGTCTCCCTCGCCTAGGAGCAGGCAGATTCCCTCCTCTCGATGTTTGTGCTATGCTCTGTGACTGTTGGTCTCTGTTTCCAGCCCATGATGTCTCAGATTTTTATTGGCGTCTGCTTGTGCCTTTGACTACAGTGAAATATTCGAGCTTGTTGTGTTTGTAGGTGTATCTCCACGTGCATCCTGTAGAGGGCGCAGTGCTTCCTTAAGAGGCTGGGCAGACATTTTCTGTTTCTCCTTTTCTGCTGGTTGATCCTGAAAGGGCATTCCAGGGGCTACAAGATAAGGATAAGCTAAAGTCTTTAGCTGTTTGGTCTGTCAGTGTCTAGTAGTGACAGCTATTTATGCCGCTCAATTTTATACGGCAGCAGCATTTGAAGTTGCATTTCAGGCCATTAAAGTTAAACAGCAGGGGGAGCGCTCCCCGCTGCGGTTCCGTTCCCATGGGTTAGGCAGGTTCCGTTTGTAGAGCTAGGTTGGCTCGACATACAATGCACACTGTGATTTTAAGTGTTTTTATTGCCGTGTAAAGCTGCCATGTGCACTTGTTCTGATCCCTAGGCAAGTGTACTGTGTGTCCGACCTCTGTGTTACTAAGAAAGAATTTTTATTTTTATTTGTTTTTTTACTTCTGAAGAACCATGATATTTTTTACGTCGTCCGTCGCAGCCTATGTTTTGCTGTACTCTTCCTGCAAATTCAAACTGTACTGCTGACCTTTAGCGACTGTCAGATTGGCTAAATTATTTCCTTGTTACAAACATTTCATTTCTGAGCCTTGGAGCATGAGGCCTGTGTCTAGGCTTCTTCTAGCAGTGACAGGAAGCCATTGATACAGAGGATGAACAAGGCTGGGCTGAAGATGCCCCTTTGATTTCCTTCCTGTTCGCGCTTGAATGTTCCATTTTGTATGCTGTTTGTCTTCATTTCAAAGCTGATTGAGTCGTGCATAAATTGTATTATGTTTTGTTGTTCCTTCTAACCAATTGAACCCTACAGTAGTTTAACCTTTAGTTCTGGGTGCCTGATAGAGTTACATGGTTTTAAGAAGTCTGCAAAGCAAGCAATGTTCCCCCCCTGTATTTGCTGACAAGAGTGTGCAAAGTGAAATTATAGTCTGTGATGTGGCGTTTGGGTAGGACACCTACCCTGTGTAAAAACGAATTACCAACTAAGAATTGAATTTAAGCTTGTTTTTGTTCATAAGGCTTCAAAAAGTGTGCTTGGGTTTCTGTTTACACAGATTCTCCTTTATTTTGGTCAGTCCACTAGTTTTGTAGATTGCTGGGGATTGGCACTTCAGTCTGGAAAGTGCACAGATTGTAGTACGATGTTGAAAAGTTTTATCTGTGGTATTTGAATTTGGTATGAGCTGTCTTTGAACTTCTTGTTTACAGAACCAGATCAAGAATGTTTAGCACTTCAGGCAAAATATCATTTTGTCTACTGGAGTGGCCCAGATACTTTATATAAGGCAGTTTATTGGACCTTTTGCAGTAATTTGGCACCACCACTCGGTGATGCCCTAATACTGATACCTTACCTAACCTTTTGGATGCTCTAGTCCTGTAAGTATTTTACGGAGGCACAATATGTTTTGCTTTTAGATTCATCTATTGTCACATTTGCTCATAGGTGTTATTTCACTGCTCTTAAACGATTTTTTCAGGGGATTCAGTTTTTCAAGATATTTTTTGGCCCTCTATGAAGATTTCAATGGATATCTTTTGTATAAAGTCCTAATGTTGTCTCTTTCTAGGTGACCATTCCAAAAGGGTAGGGACTGAGACCTTATTTATTGAAAGTTTCCCCTCACAGTTTCGAGGAGCGTCTGTCAGTTGCGGCTTCTGTGTTCATCCATGTGTCATGTACTTTCACATTTTTTTTTGTATTCCTGATTTTTATTAGGTGTTCTGAAATATTTAATATAACTCATGCTTTCCGGTGCCCTTTTGTCTTAGGTTAGACAGTTTACAAGTGTTTCCTTTTGTTTAATGCAATTCCTTTCAAACCCGGCATTAGCTTAATTTGGTAATTGTATACTGTAAGGGGGTTGACAAACATTTTAATATCTAAAGGAAATTATACAAACTTTATCATGTTTGCACTTCTATTTCTTGTAGAGTTATCAACGATATTTTCCTATTTACATCTCTCGTCAATTTTCCCACAAAAATTCCCTTTCCAGAAAAAAGTCTTATGCAAAATGTTGATTTGCAACTTTTATTTTCAGGAAAATAAGTGAAAAAGATCTTTAGGTTGTTTTATTTAATATGCTGAAACAGAATACAGCAAAATTATAGTTTTTAGACCTTTTGACTGTGTTTCAAAAATCATTTGCAAACTTCATTTGTTTTTCCAAAACAAATCGAAGAATGCGGGAGAGAACTCTGTTGCTGCAGAGAGAGGAATTTTGTTTGTATTTCGTGACTTTGGTTTGTGTGGGCTGCCGCCTGATTGCCTGCGCTATTAAGGAATGCATTGGTGATGCACGTAGTTCATTAGAACAGAGGGCAGGCACCCTCCCCACTTCCTCTCCCTTCTTACTCTTAACCCGCCATCTTTGTAGCCCTCTTTCAAGCTGGCATACTACATCTTGCAGCCTGCAAAAGTGAAACAATTCCAAGAATGCTTGTTGCTCTATGTAGAAAAATGAGGACTTGCTAAAAGTTGCTCTAAAGTTGCTCTCATGACATGGGGCAAGTTCACAAAAGTGGCATGTTGATGCTTGTAGGAAAGCACCCTTTTTGACATGATTAGCCCCCACTTTTTGCCTGGTTTCTGTTATGGCTTTGACTGTTAGTGCACTGGATCCCTACTAAACAGGTCCCCAGTGCCAGATCTGTTTACCCAAAACTGCACAGCTGTTTTGCTCAATTGGCAAACTCTTGGGTACCACTAAGTCCCTACTAAATGGTACCCCTGGTACCTAGGCCCTGGGGTACTAAGGAAGGCCTCTGAGGGCTGCAGCACCAGCTATGCCACCCCCAGCGACCTCTCACCAAACTCACACAAGTGCTGTCTTTGCAGGCTGCGTGTGTTGGTGCAGGCGAAATTGAAGACACAACCTCTCACACACCCCTGTGTGCCCGGTCCCCTATCACTGCATGTGCCAGGTGTAAGTCCCCCCTAAAGGAGGGTGCATCCAGGCACATGTGAGGGCATAAATGTATGAGCAGATATGCCCCTGCTATGTCTCTGTTGATTCTGAGACATAGTAAGTGCACAGGGAAGCCATTTTAAATGCATGTTCTGGACACTGGTCATTACGAGTTCCCCAGCTACAGGATGGCTTCTCTGAATCCTGGGATGTTTGGTATCAAACATCTCAGAATAATAAACCCTCACTCACCCCAGTGATGGAAAATGCACACAGAGGACACCTTTGAGATGTTGCCTGAAAACCTACCAGCTACTAGTGTGCTAACTGACTGGTCCTGGCCAGTTCAGCCACCACAGATGCGTTTCTGGCCCCCAAGCTGAGAGCCAGCACTCTCAAGGGCCTGAGACAAAGGCCTGCACGGGGCAGAGGTGTGACCTCCTCTCCTAGGCAGGATGGACATTTCAGGAGAAGAGGACCAAAGGTGCACCTACGTTCCTGAGCAAACCAAGTCTACTACCTACCTGTTTGTTGTCCCCGACTAGCTTTCCAGCCAGAGCCTGCAGCCTGTTTGTCACGGGGTCAAACTCCCACAGGAAACCATTTGGTACTGGCCTTACTGCACCTCTGCACATAGCCACCCCAGTGCCGCCCAGTGTGACCTGTTGGTTTGGTTCCGATCAGTGACCAGTACTTACCTTTACTCCCTGAGATTGGCTTTGTAAGTTGTCGTTAACCCTGTGTTTGCTGAACATTGTTTTCCTCCATAGGTTAGCATTGAGAAGAACTCTAAAAATGGCAGTCTCTTTCTGAAACTGCAAAGTATTTATGCTTAAAATTCTACTTACCCAATTACGAAGTTCTTGGGTTTGAAACATATATAGAAAGAATTGTTATTTTTCTAAATTGGTCTTGGACTTATTCTTTGAGTATGTGTCTCATTTATTGCCATAGGGAGTACACCAATTGCTTAGCACTGCCATCTGATAGGCCTAACTGCTTGCCCACAGTACCACAAATAGAGCATTAGTCTGATCTACTTTTGCCACTGCAATACCAATTGGGGATCCACTGGACTCTCTGCAGAGTATACTTCATTTTAGTGAACTATATAGAGAGCTAGCTTCCTACATTGCTGGAGTGCTGTATTCTGCCATGCACTCCAGAGCTGGCAGGGGTGGGGACTGTGCTTCAGCCACCTAGGGAGTACAGTCTCCCAAGTACACACATTATTGCATCCCTAACTGTAGGAGGCTGGCCTGGCTTGTAGTGGGTACCAGAGGCACTTACACCTTGTGCCAGGTCCAGTTATCCCTTATTAGTGTAGAAGATGTGTTTCTAGCAGCTTAGGGTGATAGAAGGTAGCTATGGCAAAGCAGCTTAGGCTGAACTAGGAGACATGCATAGCTTCTACTATACCACTTATATCATATGCACATTATCATAAGAAAACACAATACACAGAGTTACTAAAAATAAAGGTACTTTATTTTTATGACAATATGACAAAAGTATCTCAGTGAGTACCCTCAGTAAGAAGGTAAGTACTATTCACAAGTTATATGTACACAAACCAAAATTAGGTAAGTAAGAGCAAGAAAAGTAATGCAAACAGTGTAGAATTACAATAGGTTGCAATAGGCAAGCATAGGTATAGGGGCAACACAAACCATATACTCCAAAAGTGGAATGCGAACCATGACTGTACCCCAGACCTATGTGAGCTTGTAGAGGGTCGCTGAGACTGTAAGAAAACAGTGAGGGTTAGAAAAATACCCCACCCCAAGACCCTGAAAAGTAGGAGTACAGTACACCTACTACCCCCAGAGAGCACAATAGTCGTGATAGGGGAATTCTGCAGGAAGAACAAACACCAGCAGTGCACTGACAACGGATTTCCGGACCTGAGTACCTGTAAGACAAGGGGACCAAGTCCAATAGTCGCAACAGTGTCCGGGGGGGCAGGAGACCAGGAAGCCCTGGATGAAGGTGCAAGGAAGCTGCCTCCGGTTGGGAGAAGCTTGGAGTTCTGCAAGAAAGAAGAGGACTAGGAACTTCTGCTTTGGAAGACGGATATCCCACGTCATGATGAAGCTTGCAGAGGTATTCCCATGCAGAAATACCGCAAACAAGCCTTGCTAGCTGCAAGGGTCGCGATAGAGGTTTTTGGGTGCTGCTGAGGACCAGGAAGGACCAGGATGTCGCCTTTTGGAGGAGGAGACAGAGGGGGTGCTCAGCAACTCAGAGAGCCCTCACAGAAGCAGGCAGCACCCGCAGAAGTACCCCAACAGGCACTTAGAAGAAGAGTGAACCAGAGTCCACGCAAAGTCACAAAAGGGGGTCCCACGACGTCGGAGGACAACTCAGAAGGTTGTGCACTGCAGGACGGAGTGCTGGGGACCCAGGCTAGGCTGTGCACGAAGGAAATCCTGGAAGAGTGCACAGGAGCCGGAGCAGCTGCAAATCATGCTGTACACAGTTTTGCAGTCTAGCGTGGGGAGGCAAGGACTTACCTCCACCAAACATGGACTGAAGAGTCAATGGACTGTGGCAGTCACTTGGACAGAGTTGCTGTGTTCCAGGGACCACCCTCGTCAGGATGAGAGGGGACCCAGAGGACCAGTGTTGCAGTCTTTTGGTGCCTGCGTTAGTAGGGGGAAGATTCCGTCGACCCACGGACTGAAGAGTCACTGGACTGTGGCAGTCACTTGGACAAAGTTGCTGTGTTCTAGGGACCACGCTCGTAAGGATGAGATGAGATGAGAGGGGACCCAGAGGACCAGTGTTGCAGTCTTTTCGTGCCTGCGTTAGCAGGGGGAAGATTCCGTCGACCCACAGGAGATTTCTTCGGAGCTTCTGGTGCAGGGTACAGGCAGCCTACCCCCAGAGCATGCACCTCCAGGAAACAGTCGAGAAAGCCGGCAGGATTAGGTGCTACAACGTTGCTGGTAGTCGTCGTGCTACTTTGTTGCAGTTTTGCAGGTGTCCTGGAGCAGTCAGCGGTCGATCCTTTGGTAGAAGGTGAAGAGGGAGATGCAGAGGAACTCTGGTGAGCTCTTGCATTCGTTATCTGAAGAATTCCCCAAAGAAGAGACCCTAAATAGCCAGAAAAGGAGGTTTGGCCACCAAGTTAGGAGGATTGGCTACCAAGAGAGGTAAGAGCCTATCAGAAGGAGCCTCTGACGTCACCTGCTGGCACTGGCCACTCAGAGCAGTCCAGTGTGCCCCCAACACCTTGGTTTCCAAGATGACAGAGGTCTGGGACACACTGGAGGAGCTCTGGGCACCTCCCCTGGTAGGTACTGGTCTGGGGGATCCCTGAACCGGTGTAGACTGGCTTATGCAGAGATGGGCACCGTCTGTGCCCATCAAAGCATTTCCAGAGGCTGGGGGAGGCTACTCCTCCCCAGCCCTTCACACCTATTTCCAAAGGGAGAGGGTGCAACACCCTCTCTCAGAGTAAATCCTTTGTTCTGCCTTCCTGGGCCAGGGCTGCCTGAACCCCAGGAGGGCAGAAACCTGTCTGAGGGGTTGGCAGCAGCTGCAGTGGAGACCCCGGAAAGGCAGTTTTGCAGTACCCAGGTTCTGTGCTAGAGACCCGGGGGATCATGGAATTGTCCCCCCAATACCAGAATGGGATGACAATTCCATGATCTTAGACATGTTACGTGGCCATGTTCGGAGTTACCATTGTGACGCTATACAGAGGTAGTGACCTATGTATAGTGCACACGTGTAATGGTGTCCCCGCACTCACAAAGTCTGGAGAATTTGCCCTGAATGATGTGGGGGCACCTTGGCTAGTGCCAGGGTGCCCACACACTAAGTAACTTTGCACCTAACCTTCACCAGGTGAAGGTTAGACATATAGGTGAATTATAAGTTACTTATGTGCAGTGGTAAATGGCTGTGAAATAACGTGGACGTTATTTCACGCAGGCTGCAGTGGCAGGCCTGTGTAAGAATTGTCAGAGCTCCCTATGGGTGGCAAAAGAAATGCTTCAGCCCATAGGGATCTCCTGGAACCCAAATACCCTGGGTACCTCAGTAGCAAATACAAGGGAATTATATGGGTGTACCAGTATGCCAATGTGAATTGGTAAATTTAGTCACTAGCCTGTTAGTGACAAATTTGGAAAGCAGAGAGAGCATAACCACTGAGGTTCTGGTTAGCAGAGCCTCAGTGAGACAGTTAGGCATCACACAGGGAACACATACAGGGCACATACTATGAGCACTGGGGCCCTGCCTGGCAGGGTCCCAGTGACACATGGACTAAAACAACATACATACAGTGAAATATGGGGGTAACATGCCAGGCAAGATGGTACTTTCCTACACAACCCCCCCCCCCCCCCAAAGGAAGGACAATAAGACTAGCCATGACCTGATGAGTCTTCATTGTCTAAGTGGAAATATGTGGAGAGTCCATTTGCATTGCAGTGGGTACTCCCAGGTCTATGTTCCACTGTATAGTCCATTCCCTGTAGAGATATGGACCACCTCAACAATTTAGGGTTTTCACCTTTCATTTGTTTTAGCCAAAGTAGAGGTTTGTGGTCTGTCTGAACAATAAAGTGAGTGCCAAACAGGTATGGTCTCAGCTTTTTCAGTGCCCAGACCACAGCAAAGGCCTCCCTCTCTATGGCAGACCAACACTTTTCTCTAGGGGTCAACCTTCTGCTGATCAAAGCAACTGGTTGATATTGGCCCTCAGAATTCAGTTGTTATAAGACTGCCCCTACCCCTAATTCAGATGCATCAGTTTGAACAATGAATTTCTTGGAGTAACATGGGCGTTTTAGGACAGGTGCAGAGCACATGGCCTGTTTTAGCTCCTCAAAAGCTTTCTGATAGCTAGCTGTCCATAATACCTTTTTAGGCATTTTCTTACTTGTGAGATCATTAAGAGGGGCTGCTATGGAGCCATAGTTTTTAATGAATCTCCTGTAATACCCTGTGAGGCCTAAAAAGGCTCTCACCTGGGTTTGAGTTGTAGGAGGAACCCAATCCATGATTGTCTGGATTTTCCCCTGCAGTGGTGCAATCTGTTCTCCACCTAACAGGTGTCCCAGATAAACCACCTTACCCTGCCCTATCTGGCACGTTGAGGCCTTGATAGTGAGGCCTGCCTTTTGCAGTGCCTCCAAAACTGTCCAAAGGAGGACCAGGTGCTCATCCCAGGTGGAGCTAAAGACAGCAATATCATCAAGATGTGCTGCACTGAAAGCCTCCATCCCTTGCAGGACTGTGTTCACCAACCTCTGAAAAGTGGCAGGTGCACTTTTCAAACAAAAGGGCATCACTGTAAATTGGTAGTGCCCTCCTATAGTTGAAAATGCAGTCTTAGGTTTAGCATCTTCTGCCAATTTGATCTGCCAATACCCTGCAGTCAAATCAAAAGTGCTAAGATACTTGGCAGATGCCAGTGTATCAATGAGCTCATCTGACCTGGGTATAGGGTGAGCATCAGTTTTTGTTACCTGATTGAGACCTCTGTAGTCTACACAAAACCTCATATCCCGCTTTCCATCTTTTGTGTGAAGTTTTGGTACAAGCACCACTGGGCTAGCCCATGGGCTTTCAGAAGGCTCAATCACTCCCAGATCCAACATTTTCTGCACCTCTTGTTTAATGCAGTCCCTGACATGGTCAGGCTGCCTATAAATCTTACTTTTGACAGGCAAGCTGTCTCCAGTATCAATTGTGTGTTCACACCAGGAGGTTGTACCTGGCACAATTGAAAAGAGGTCAGAAAATTGTCCAAGGAGATTGATGCAGTTGTCTTTCTGTTGTGCAGTCAGACAATCTGCCAAAACTACTCCCTCTACTAGGGCATCTGCTTCAGTGGTGGAAAAGAGATCAGGGAGAGGGTCACTCTCTTCTTCCTGTCCCTCATCTATTGCCATGAGCAGGGTGAGATCAGCCCTGTCATAGTAGGGTTTTAGGTGGTTGACATGAATCACCCTAAGGGGACTCCTGGCAGTGCCCAGGTCTACCAAATAGGTAACCTCACCCATTTTCTCAACAATTAGATGGGGTCCACTCCATTTGTCCTGGAGTGCTCTTGGGGCCACAGGCTCCAATACCCACACCTTCTGTCCTGGTTGGTACTGGATCAGAACAGCCTTCTGGTCATGCCATTGCTTTTGCAGCTCCTGGCTGGCGTGAAGGTTTTTATTGGCCTTTTTCATGTACTCAGCCATTCTGGATCTTAGGCCAAGTACATAATCCACTATGTCCTGTTTAGGAGCTTTTAAAGGTTGTTCCCAACCCTCCTTCATAAGAGTGAGTGGACCTCTTACAGGGTGTCCAGAGAGGAGTTCAAAGGGGCTGAAGCCCACTCCTTTCTGGGGTACCTCCCTGTAAGCAAAAAGGAGGCAAGGTAACAGGACATCCCATCTCCTAAGTTTTTCAGGGAGTCCCATTATCATACCTTTGAGAGTTTTATTAAACCTCTCTACCAGTCCATTAGTCTGTGGATGGTAAGGAGTGGTGAACTTGTGGGTAACGCCGCACTCCTTCCACATTGCTTTCAAGTATGCAGACATGAAGTTGCTACCTCTGTCTGATACCTCTTTAGGGAACCCCACCCTGGAAAAGATTCCCAGGAGGGCCTTTGCCACTGCAGGAGCTGTAGTGGTCCTTAGAGGAATTGCTTCAGGATATCTTGTGGCATGGTCCACAACCACCAAGATAAACCTATTGCCTGAAGCAGTAGGAGGGTCAAGGGGGCCAACTATGTCAACCCCTACCCTTTCAAAGGGCACCCCAACCACTGGAAGTGGGATTAGAGGGGCCTTTGGAGTGCCACCAGTCTTGCCACTGGCTTGGCAGGTCACACAAGACTTGCAAAATTCTTTAGTGTCCTTCTGACATCCTAGGCAAGTGAAACAAGGGGACAAGTCTTTCCCATGTTTTGATCTGGCCTAAATGCCCCGCCAAAGGAATGTCATGTGCTAGAGTGAGAAGAACTCACTCTAGGGGAATGACCAATCTCCTGGCTGCTCCAGGTTTTGGGTCCCTTGCCTCTGTGTACAAGAGGTTGTCCTCCCAGTAAACTCTATGTGAGTCACTGACATCCCCATTTTGCTGCTTGACAGCTTGCTGTCTGAGACCCTCTAATGTGGGACAGGTTTGCTATGCCACACTTAGCTCTTCCCTGGCAGGCCCCCCTCCACCCAAAAGCTCAGCGGTGTCTGCTGCTAGCTCATCTGGTGAAGGTTCTGCACAGGGAGGAAATTCTTCTTCCTCAGAAGGAGAATCATCTGTAGAGGGAGGGATAGTGGGTAGGGATTTACCCTTGCCCTTGCTACCCCTAGCTTTAGGGAGCACTTGGTCCATTGTTCCAGGATCCAAGTTACCCTGTTGTTTTTGCTTTTTGGCCTGAGCCCTGGTTAAAGCAAAAATATGCCCAGGAATGCCCAGCATTGCTGCATGAGCCTCCAACTCCACTTCTGCCCAAGCTGATGTCTCTAAATCATTCCCTAGTAGACAGTCTACAGGTAAATCTGAGGCAACCACAACTTTCTTTGGACCAGTAACCCCCCCCCTCCTCCCTAGTTGAGATTCACAACAGCCATGGGGTGGCTAAGAATGTTGTTATGAGCGTCTGTCACTTGGTACTGCTGACCAAGTAGGTGTTGTTCAGGGTGGACCAGTTTGTCTATCACCACATTTACACTGGCTCCTGTGTCCCTGTAGGCCTGAACCTTAACACCATTTATTAGGCGAAGTTGCTTGTACTTATCCATATTAAGGGGACAAGCAAGCAAGGTTGCCAAATCAATGGCACCTTCAGAGACTAAAACAGCCTCTGTGGTCTCCCTAACAAGACCAACCCCAACTACATTGCCAATAGTGAGCCCAGCTACACCCTTGGATTGGCTATTTGTAGGTTTCCCACCACCACTGCTATTACTAGGGGCACTAGAATTTGCAGCAGGGGTTGTGGTAGTGGGAGTTTTGGTGTTTTTCTTTGGACAACTGGAATCAGTTGCCCAATGGCTTTTGACTTTACACAAATAACACCAAGGCTTTTAAGGTTGATTATTAGAAGAGGATTTGGACCCACCACCCCCACCAGAGGATTTTTGTGGGCCTGATGAAGACTCCGTATTTTTACCTTTGTCCCCACCCTTGTCAGAAGACTTACCATCCTTCTTCTTGCCATCCTTGTCACCCCCTGTATGAACTTTTCTGTTCACCCATGTTCTGACCCACTTGTCTGCCTTCTTTCCCAATTCTTGGGGAGAGGTCAGATCCGAGTCCACTAGGTATTGGTGCAACAAGTCAGACACACAGTTATTCAGAATATGCTCTCTCAGAATAAGATTATACAGGCTTTCATAGTCAGATACCTTACTACCATGTAACCACCCTTCCAAGGCCTTCACTGAACAGTCCACAAAATCTGTCCAGTCTTGAGAGGACTCTTTTCTGGTGTCTCTGAACTTAATCCTGTATTGTTCAGTGGTTAAGCCAAATTCATCCAAGAGTGCATCCTTCAATACTGTGTAGTTGTTAGCTTCACTTTCTCTAACAGTAAGGGGCCTATCCCTACCCTTTTCAGTGAAAGATAGCCACAAAATAGCAGCACACTGCCTTTGAGGGACCAACTGTACCATACAGGCCCTCTCAAGTGTAGCAAACCACTTGTTGATGTCATCCCCCTCCTTGTAAGGGGGTGGACTATCTTGTGCAGATTCCTTGAATCATGCTCTCTAACAGGATTACTATCAGGAATACTGCTGCTGCCACCATGGGGTCCTAACCCCAACCTCTTTCTTTCCTTCTCAATGTCTAGGGATTCCCTATCTAAGGCCAGCTGTTGCTGTTAAAACTTCAGTCTGGTCTCTTCAACCCTCAACTTTTTGAGTTCCCTTTCTAACAAGTTATCCTCAGGGTGGGTGGGTTGGGAATGCTTTGACACAGATGACAAATTGGAAACTTCAGAGGGGGATCTGTCCCTATCTGTCTGGACCCTGGTAACTTGGCCTCTAGGAATAAAGGATGCCCTACTGTGATGGGACCCTCCATTACTACAAACATTAGTAGGTGTCCTGCTAGGGGGCAGACCCTGTTCAGAACCCTCCCCACCCTTCTCAGGGAACTCTCCTCAATCAGACTGGGAAGTTTCTACATGTTCTAACCTCTCATTTGATGGGCCAGCTTGGGTCTCATCATCTAAATAAGCATGTTGAACAGAAACTCTTTTGTAGGGTTCTTTCCTATAACTAAACCTCTATCTAAGCAGAGACTCCTTAAGATCTTGTAATTCAAACTCATTGACAGTTTTGGGAGCTGAATCTACCACTGACATGATAGCAAAAGGTTTAGAGATAGTGAGAAGAAAGAAAAAGTTTCAGAACTTTTTAAAGCACAGAGAAAAAAACCTTTTTCTAACTTTTAAAAAACTTTTAGAAGTTTTAAGAAACTTTTCAGAACTTTGTAAAACGTTTTAGAGAAGAAAAGCAAACTTTTTTGGTTAGGTGTACATACACTGAACTGTTTGGTATATGATTCTCTTATGAAAAGTACAAAATGACAAAGTGGTAAGTAGTTACAAGTACTTATCCCACCGTTGCCAACAATGTAGGAGGCTGGCCTGGCTTGTAGTGGGTACCAGAGGTACTTACACCTTGTGCCAGGTCCAGTTATCCCTTATTAGTGTAGAAGAGGTGTTTCTAGCAGCTTAGGCTGATAGAAGGTAGCTATGGCAAAGCAGCTTAGGCTGAACTAGGAGACATTCAAAGCTCCTATTATATCACTAACATCATATGCACAATATCATAAGAAAACACAATACACAGAGTTACTAAAAATAAAGGTACTTTATTTTTATGACAATATGCCAAAAGTATCTCCGTCAGTAAGAGGGTAAGTACTATACACAAGTTATATGTACACAAACCAAAATTAGGTAAGTAAGAGCAAGAAAAGTAATGCAAACAGTGTAGAATTACAATAGGCTGCAATAGGCAAGCATAGGTATAGGGGCAACACAAACCATATACTTTAAAAGTGGAATGCGAACCACGACTGGACTCCAGACCTATGTGAGCTTGTAGAGGGTCGCTGGGACTGTAAGAAAACAGTGAGGGTTAGAAAAATACCCCACCCCAAGACCCTGAAAAGTAGGGGTAAAGTACACCTACTACCCCCAGAGAGCACAATAGTCGTGATAGGGGAATTCTGCAGGAAGAACAAACACCAGCAGTGCACTGACAACGGATTGAGTACCTGTAAGACAAGGGGACCAAGTCCAGTAGTCACAACAGTGTCCAGGGGGGCAGGAGCCCAGGAAAGGAAACCCCGGATGAAGGTGCAAGGAAGCTGCCTTCGGTTGGAAGAAGCTTGGAGTTCTGCAAGAAAGAAGAGGACTAGGAACTTCTCCTTTGGAAGACGGATGTCCCCCGTCGCGATGAAGCTTGCAGAGGTGTTCCCACGCAGAAATACCGCAAACAAGCCTTGCTAGCTGCAAGGGTCGCGATAGAGGTTTTTGGGTGCTGCTGAGGACCAGGAAGGACCAGGATGTCGCCTTTTGGAGGAGGAGACAGAGGGGGCACTCAGCAACTCAGAGAGCCCTCACAGAAGCAGAGAGCCCTCACAAAAGCAGGCAGCACCCACAGAAGTAGCCCAACAGGCATTTAGAAGAAGAGTGAACCGGAGTCCATACAAAGTCACAAAAGGGGGTCACGACATCGGAGGACAACTCAGAAGGTTGTGCACTGCAGGAAGAGTGCTGGGGACCCAGGCTAGGCTGTGCACAAAGGAAATCCTGGAAGAGTGCACAGGAGCCGGAGCAGCTGCAAATCATGCGGTACACAGCTTTGCAGTCTAGTGTGGGGAGGCAAGGACTTACCTCCACCAAACTTGGACTGAAGAGTCACTGGACTGTGGAAGTCACTTGGACAGAGTTGCTGTGTTCCAGGGACCATGCTCATCGGGATGAGAGGGGACCCAGAGGACCAGTGTTGCAGTCTTTTGGTGCCTGCGTTAGCAGTGGGAAGATTCCGTCGACCCTCGGGAGATTTCTTTGGAGCTTCTGGTGCAGGGTGAAGGCAGGCTACCCCCAGAGCATGCACCACCCGGAAACAGCCGAGAAAGCCAGCAGGATTAGGCACTACAATGTTGCTGGTAGTCGTCTTGCCACTTTGTTGTGGTTTTGCAGGCGTCCTGGAGCAGTCAGCGGTCGATCCTTTGGTAGAAGGTGAAGAGGGGGATGCAGAGGAACTCTGGTGAGCTCTTGCATTCGTTATCTGAAGAATTCCCCAAAACAGAGACCCTAAATAGCCAGAAAAGGAGGTTTGGCTACCAAGTTAGGAGGATTGGCTACCAGGAGAGGTAAGAGCCTATCAGAAGGAGCCTCTGACGTCACCTGCTGGCACTGGCCACTCAGAGCAGTCCAGTGTGCCCCCAACACCTCTGTTTCCAAGATGGCAGAGGTCTGGGACACACTGGAGGAGCTCTGGGCACCTCCCCTGGGAGGTACTGGTTAGGGGAGTGGTCACTCCCCTTTCCTTTGTCCAGTTTCGCGCCAGAGCAGGGCTGGGGGATTCCTGAACTGGTGTAGACTGGCTTATGCAGAGATGGGCACCGTCTGTGCCCATCAAAGCATTTCCAGAGGCTGGGGGAGGCTACTCCTCCCCAGCCCTTCACACCTGTTTCCAAAGGGAGAGGAAATCCTTTGTTCTGCCTTCCTGGGCCAGGCCTGGCTGGACCCCAGGGGGACAGAAACCTGTCTGAGGGGTTGGCAGCATCTGCAGCTGCAGTGGACACCCCAGAAAGGCAGTTTGGCAGTACCCGGGTTCTGTGCTAGAGACCCGGGGGATCATGGAATTGTCACCCCAATGGTATTGGGGTGACAATTCCATGATCTTAGACATGTTACATGGCCATGTTCGGAGGTACCATTGTGACGCTATACATAGGTAGTGACCTATGTATAGTGCACACGTGTAATGGTGTCCCCGCACTCACAAAGTCCGGGGAATTTGCCCTGAACGATGGGGGGGCACCTTGGCTAGTGCCAGGGTGCCCACACACTAAGTAACGTTGCACCCAACCTTCACCAGGTGAAGGTTAGACATATAGGTGACTTATAAGTTACTTATGTGCAGTGGTAAATGGCTGTGAAATAACGTGGACGTTATTTCACGCAGGCTGCAGTGGCAGGCCTGTGTAAGAATTGTCAGAGCTCCCTATAGGTGGCAAAAGAAATGCTGCAGCCCATAGGGATCTCCTGAAACCCCAATACCCTGGATACCTCTGTACCATTTACAAGGGAATTATATGGGTGTACCAGTATGCCAATGTGAATTGGTAAATTTAGTCACTAGCCTGTTAGTGACAAATTGGGAAAGCAGAGAGAGCATAACCACTGAGGTTCTGGTTAGCAGAGCCTCAGTGAGACAGTTGGGCATCACACAGGGAACACATACAGGGCACATACTATGAGCACTGGGGCCCTGCCCGGCAGGGTCCCAGTGACACATGGACTAAAACAACATACATACAGTGAAATATGGGGGTAACCTGCCAGGCAAGATGGTACTTTCCTACATAAACCCTTTTGGAAAAAGAGGGGAGTGACTGACATCAAGTTTCTCCTACCGTCCAATCAAGTCGCCATAAACACAGTGGATAACACAGTTACAAGAGTACTCTATTATCTACTCATTGCTTAAGACTACAATTGTACTATAAAGTGGTAACAGAACTGTGTGGAGACCGGTTATCGGAGGGCGTTCCAGGCAGTATCAAGTCAGTGAGAACCAAAAAAATTGAAAAAATGAGAAAGAAACTAGTACTACTCACCACGAAACACTGACTGCACTAAAAAGTAGAACCAGGGTAAGGACTTCTAGTGTGTTGAAGAATCATTTCAGTTGATATATACCAAAAAAAACTAAATGCTATGGAACTGCATCCAAAGCCTGCAAGAGGTGCCTTTGGTGAGCTTATAGGTCTAAAGCAAGGTCGCCGGCTGGAATGGTTGGATAGCCCACTGTACGTTTGTTATCAAAACCCCTGAAAAGCCTTGAATTCAAGTGTTTGTCTGCTACTTTTGTCCATCCGGAGTGAATGTGAAGGACTGGAAAACAATCTTTGTTTTGAAACTCCAATTTCATGGGGAGGGTCCTTTTAACTGAGGGTGAACTTCTTTCGCAGAGCACCGGTGGGAAAACATAGCTCCTTGACAGAGTGGGCCTCGAAAGTGGACATATAAGTGGCCGCCTTGTTTTGCCAGCAATTGCAGACCACTTTCCAGGCATCCATCCATAAGTGACTCAGGGACCTGTTGATCCTGGCTAAGTAAGTGGTCAAATCATAACTATACAGGCACTGTCACATGTGGGTAGACTTCTCTCAGTGAGAATAAGTGAATAGGCAGATCATAACTGTACAAGCACTGTCCCACACTCAGATATAATTCTTTAGATAAATTAATGGCAAACGGTTGTGCTTTGCATTGTGTGAATAGGCTTTCATCAAAGAGTTAGGCCTGTTAGAGGTGGTAATGGAGAGTCTTTCAGTAGCTGATTGCACAGACCGGATATTATATTGTGTAACATCTTTAAACTATTTGAAATATGTGTGGCAAGGTTAACATGCTGCAACAAATTTCAAGCCCTAGTACAGTCCCTGACCTCGGTCACTCCTCCACCAGTACTCTGTACACACCGAATCTATTAAGGCTGACGCGTGCTGTCCTGATCTCCCTTGAAAGTTAGAGTGTGCTAGCAAACCTGGAGATTGGAGTGTTAAACACTCACTGCTGGAATTTGCAGAAGTTTGCATATCTTAATTCTGAATGCCTGCATAACTGAGTAAGCCTTCTATCTTCAAGGGGCCGAAACATTTAATGCCATTAAATTGTGTCATTGTAGCATCTGTTGTTTGCAACACTAAGAAATGCCAGGAGTACAGCATGAAGTGCTATTTCACACGCTTTGTCTATTAGTATTAATATTGAAAACGGCCCCAGGATGCTTGTTTCCCAGTCCAGGGAGGACCTGACCTGGCAGTTCGGGCTGGACTGTTCCCATGGGGAGCGGGGTCAAGAATGATTTGCATATGTCTGGGCCCAAATTGAAATGGTGTGGCAAGCAAAAAAAACAAGGGATTTAGGTCCAGATCTAAGACTGGGGGTGAATGTTTGACATGTTCAGCTTTCCATCCATCATCTGTTATTTTTGCTTCTATTTTAAAGAGGCATTTAATTTGCGTCATTGTATTATCTATTGTTTGCGATGCTAAGAAACACAGGAGTACAGCATAACGTGCTATTTTACACGTTTTGTCTATTAGTGTTAATATTGTCGTGGGGCCCCCTAAAGCGGGTCCTAGGATGACCCCTGACCCACAAAATATAAGAGGGCAGGCCTGTGCTGCCTCTGATCCTGACAGAGTGTTTCATTATGGTAGCCTTCACTGTATTATATTTTAAAAACTGTTATTGTCACAGAAGTACTCCATGCATGAAACACGTATCACAAAGATGAACAACTTTAATTAAGGCATTGAAGAGAAATGTTAGAATCAGGGAAGTACAGTAGTTGTTTGTGCGAGTGATTACATCTTAGGCATTTCAAAAGTTGGCCCTACATATACATTTCTAATAGTAATGACCAGGGACAAAAAAGAACATGATTTAAATCCTATGTTGGACAGTTACATCCTATGTTCGTCAGTTACAAACAAATGCAACCAACGTCCCTATTGCCAAAGTCCGATTCCAGCAAACATTGGCCCTCATAAGCATAATGTCGACAAATTTAAAGTCCACATCAAACTGCCTAATACTGGGATAAACTTTGAGGCTCAGGAGTAAAGTAGCACTGCCTGGAGCGCTAGTTCAGGAAGAAGGATTTGCTACAGCTCAGGAACAAGAACAAGGATAGCTACAGGTCAGGAACAGGAACAAGGAATAACTGCAGCTCAGGAACTAGGATTGCTACAGCTCAGGAACAAGGATAGATACAGCTCAGGAAGAGGTACAAGGAATAATTATGGCTTAGGAACTCACAGTGCTTAATTTGTTCTTGTTTTTTCCGGTGCTGAGCACCGGCACTTATTTGTGAGGGCCGCGGCTTACTCTTCTGCCTCAAGCATTTGCTGCAAGCAAAAGACACATATGAAAAAGACAGAAGAAGGAAAAACTAAAAAGCGTCATAAAGGGAGAAAGTAGAAAGTTGCAGGATAAGCTAATGGGGCAGGGAGGGACCGTAAATGGACTGAAGAGGCCCGAGGTAGCTTCAGGATTACACTGCCTCAGTATTCAGTGCTGGCAGATTTAGTTACAGCAGCCTCGTGTTTAAGAGAAGGGCTTTGAGAACCAGCACCTCTTTATTTACAGATTAAGCACTGGGAACTCAGCAACTAAGGATAACAAAAGCTCGGGAAATAAGGGAGGAATAACTAAGGCACAGGACCAAAGAATAATTATGGCTCAGAAACTTCAGGAAACAAGGGTCGGTCTCACCGGAAAACAGCTACAGTGAACAACACTGGGCTGAAGGGAGCTGAGACTTAAAAGGGCTCACAGTAATCACATGCATCAGGTGTGAGCAGACTAGCAGCAGCCAGACGTGGCTGTGTTCAGTTCCTCCACCCATCCTTGGCCTCCAGGGGTGGACACGAAGCAGTGAGCAGGGGATTATAGGTATTGAAGTTACAAACATGAGCAAACTGGCTTCCACAAAACCTGTATGCAAATAGTGTCCAAATGGCTGGAAGTCAGGATATGCATGCAGGGGAAGGTCTGGAAGCTTATTAGAGCATTGGAAAGCCCCACAATTTGGCCACTGGTGACGGGCATGAGGGTGCAGGGAGTGAATCATGACAGTCATTGTTAAAATGTGCTGTTATAACCTGCCCTCACTTCTTTCTAAATGTCAGCTAACCCTGCGAACCCTGCACTGTTACTGATAGCCCTGCCTTCCTGCATTTTTAGCCAGTCATGGTTACCCTGCACTGTTAGAGCCAGCTCTGGCTCCCTGCACAGTTTCATCTGTCCCAGTCAACCGTGCACTGCCACCGTTGACCTTCGGCACAGTTTCAGCTTGCCCTGTCTACAAAGCACTTGTACAGCCATCCCTGACTTCCTCCATACGTTTAGCTTGCCTTGTCTGCAATAGACTGTTAGAGCGACCCCTACTTCCTGCACAGCTTCAGCTAGCCCTGTATACAATACACTGTTACAGCTACCCTGACCTCTTCACAGCTTCAGCTTGCCTTGTCTACAATGCAATTTTACAGCCACCCCTGTCTACATTCTACCGTTACAGCCAGCCCTAGCCTTCTCCATACTTTCAACCATCTCAGTCACCCATGCACGGTTACAGCCACCCCTAACCTCGTGCACAATTTCAGCTAGCCCTGTCTGCAATGTATTGTTACAGCCACCCCGACCTCCTACATAGCGTCAGCAAGCCCTTCCTTCAATGCCCTGTTACAGCCACCCCTAACCTCTTCCATACTTTCACCTTGCCCTGTCTACATTGCACTGTTACGGCCAGTCCTACCCTCCTACATACTTTCAGCTAGGCCTGTGTACACGGGTACAGCCAGCCCAGACCTTCATTTTCAATATAACATTGAATGACTCCTCTATACAACTGAGGCCAGAACTCACACCCCTGTCCTGGCAGGTCCAGACTTTCCAGCTTCAACTGGCCTAGCTTCTTGTGCCTAGCCATTACCAGCCCTGACCTCTTTGGACAGGAGCTGCGCCTTCACCTTTGTACACTGCAAACCCCAGTCCTACATTGTAGCGGGACCAGTCCTGACATCCTCGTACACTCTCACAGGGCCAGTGCTGTTTTCCTTGTACACTCTCACAGGGCCATTCCTGACATCCTTGTACACTCTCACAGGGCCAGTGCTGACATCCTTGTACACTCTCACAGGGCCAGTGCTGTCTTCCTTGTACACTGTAGCAGGACCAGTCCTGACATCCTCGTACACTCTCACAGGGCCAGTGCTGTCTTCCTTGTACACTCTCACAGGGCCAGTCCTGACATCCTTGTACACTCTCACGGGGCCAGTGCTGACATCCTTGTACACTCTCACAGGGCCATTCCTGACATCCTTGTACACTGTAGCGGGACCATTCCTGACATCCTCGTACACTCTCACAGGGCTAGTGCTGTCTTCCTTGTACACTCTCACAGGGCCAGTCCTGACATCCTTGTACACTCTCACGGGGCCAGTGCTGACATCCTTGTACACTCTCACAGGGCCATTCCTGACATCCTTGTACACTGTAGCGGTACCAGTCCTGACATCCTCGTACACTCTCACAGGGCCAGTGCTGTCTTCCTTGTACACTCTCACAGGGCCAGTGCTGACATCCTCGTACACTCTCACAGGGCCAGTGCTGACATCCTCGTACACTCTCACAGGGCCAGTGCTGTCTTCCTTGTACACTCTCACGGGGCCAGTCCTGACATCCTTGTACACTCTCACGGGGCCGGTGCGGACATCCTCGTACACTCTCACGGGGCCAGTGCTGACATCCTCGTACACTCTCACGGGGCCAGTGCTGACATCCTTGTACACTCTCACGGGGCCAGTGCTGTCTTCCTTGTACACTCTCATAGGGCCAGCCCTGACATCCTTGTACACTCTCACAGGGCCAGTCCTGACATCCTTGTACACTCTCACGGGGCCAGTGCTGTCTTCCTTGTACACTCTCACGGGGCCAGTGCTGTCTTCCTTGTACACTCTCACGGGGCCAGGGCTGACATCCTTGTACACTCTCACAGGGCCAGTGCTGACATCCTTGTACACTCTCACAGGGCTGACATCCTTGTACACTCTCACGGGGCCAGTGCTGACATCCTTGTACACTCTCACAGGACCATTCCTGACATCCCTGTATACTGTAGGTTGACCAGTCCTGACATCCTTGTACACTGTAGCGGGACCATTCCTGACATCCTTGTACACTCTCACAGGGCCAGTGCTGACATCCTTGTACACTGTAGCGGGACCAGTCCTGACATCCTTGTACACTCTCACAGGGCCAGTGCGGACATCCTTGTACACTGTAGCGGGACCAGTCCTGACATCCTTGTACACTCTCACAGGGCCATTCCTGACATCCTTGTACACTCTCACAGGGGAAGTGCTGTCTTCCTTGTATGCTGTAGCGGGACCAGCCCTATCTTCCTTGTACACTGTCGCAGGGCCAGTTCTGTCTTCCTTGTGCTTGGCCGTCCCTGACTTCCATATATGGTTAAAACCAACCTCTACTTCTCAGTACGATATCAGCCGTCCCTGACTTCCCTTTACAGTTACAGCCATCCTCGACTCTCCCGTCCGATTACAGAGAGGCTAGCTTTCCTGCGCAATAGCAGCTATCCCTTGTTTCACTGTGAAGTGACAGCCACCTTTAACTTTTTTATATAGTCAGAGACAATCGTGGCTTCGGTGCACAGTGTTAGCGAGCCTTACATTCCCTGGACAGTTACAGTCCACCTTCATTTTCATTACAGATAGAGCCGGTGTTGGCTTTTCAGTTCAGAGTACAGGCTACAGTTGCAGCCACCCCTTATACCCTCCCCCCCCCCCCCCCCCCCCCCCTCGTCACAGCAGCCCTGGCTTCCTTGTAAACGTTAAAGTCAGTAGCCAACTCCGATTTCCTGTAGAGAGACGCGGCGAGCCTGACTCCCTGCGCCCAGCCACTCTTGGACAAGCTGAGTGGCCCGACGCGGCTTTCACAGCTGCCTGATGTCAGCGCAGCAGCTGGAATGTTTGTTCAGAAATAGGCTGGAACCACGACATGTGCGCCAAAAACCGGCTATATTTAGAGCTGCTCTAACTGATGGGCTTCGGACCAATGTCTCTCTCGGTGTACATATGCCTCCTTCCCTGTGCGACCTCTGTGCGCATGTGCATGGAGGCACTTGGTCCGCGCTTAGGTGTACACACCAGAGTTTTTGCATTCTCGTATGCATGGTTTAGAGTGAACAGATTTTTAAAACTAAAAACAGGGACATTCAACAAACGTAGAAGCTGGACTGCAATTTTGCATCCAACGACGGCTAAAAAAATACTTCTTTGACAGCGTTCACCAACGTAGAAAGCACGATTATAAAACTAGATGCAGCTTTTACACACAGCATCATCTGGGTAATTCATTGCTTTCCTCAAAGTACTGCTAACTATTCTGTACTAGAAGACATGGAAACGTGCTTCCCAATGTGTTCAGTGTACTCTCCCTGAAAAGAGATAATTACTGAAATTTGCCAGAACAAATGGTGAGCAAGCAGGGCTATTGGGGCAAATCCGCGGCATCTGGTCCACCTAGCTTGTTTTGTTTTTTCGTATGCGCGAGTTTGTGAAAGTTGTGTCTTCATGAAACACGTGTGCATGCATGTCCGGTTTAACTTCAGATTTCTGGTAAATCAGGGATGATCATCTGCAAGCTTTGCAAGCGCCAAGTATCATGAATAGTTGTACTGATTCAGCTTAGGGCAGAGCGCCTGTTTTTGTACGTTTAAGATGTCTAAAGTTAACACATAAAACTCAGAATTTCTTCGAGTTAATGCATACATGACAAGTCACAAACATTCAGCAGGTTTGCCTCAGTTTCTGATTTCTGCTGCCTAAAGTGAATGCATTAATTCAGAGAATTTCTGAGTTCTGTGAATAAACTTTAGACACTCAAACAAGGCTAGCATTGGCAATGCCAATAGGTCTGGTTTTAGAGAAATGTTGTATGGTAATGCAAAGCATTAAAAAATAGAATGGGAATGGATATGTATTTGTGAGGAAGCAGAAAATGTAGAATGGTATTGGAGCAGGTTAAAATTAAAATTACCTTTCAATCCAGACCTAAATATCTAAGTACTAACTTCCTTCCTTCCTTCCTCCCTCCCTCCCATCTGTGCTGCTGCCAAAGAAAAACACAATAGTTGTCTAGTTATCTAAGACCCTCTAAAAGCATTAGAGTGCTGTGTGTGCCCCTGAAAGTTCTAGCATGGGCAGCTGAATAAATAAACAAAATGATCACAGCTGTGTGGGGGGGTGAGCACTTTTTTGTGGAAGCACACAACTGCTGAATCAAAGTATGTACTCATGGACTCCATTGTGTGGGTGGAGCAAAAGCCTCTCTCTAGTGATGCTCACATAATTGTCTGGCGACAGCTGCACTATCAAGCCAGACTATAAAAAGCAGCTGTGCAGCTCTGCATTGTGTCAACTCAGCTCTTTATATGGCCTCCAGCCAGTCTTTGGTGAATCTTGTTAAAGTATTCATGCACAAGGATGCAAAAATGTGGCCCACACTTCTTTAATACATACTTGTGCCATGCCCACATTTCAGCCACCACCCACCCTTTGAACTGTGTACATTGTACACATATGCTGTACAAGTGACTACAATGAAAGAACAGTAAGGAAGGTCCATACTTTCCAACATATCAAGAAAGCTAAACGTCTAAGAATACCCAAACAAAAAAACCTACCTAAAGATTTTTCAAGCGTATTTTTTGTTTGTTTTTGTGCACACATGAGAGGAACAGTGGCAGCCTATAAGTACAGCTTAGAGGGGGCAGCGGAGCACACACACACACACGCACATTCACTTACACCCATGCATTCACATGCAGACATGTGCAAACACACCCATTCACAACCCTCACAAATACACACACATAGACACAAACACCAGTCAATTAAAACACAACACTTGCCTGCTGCAGCTCTCAGAAAGGAAAGCCTTGGAGATGCCAGGAGAGTTCAGACTACTGCCTCGTCACAGTGTTGGATGGGGTGAGAGAGACTGCTCATCCACCTATTCTGGGAGAGGTGTCATTAATAGATTCCATATCGCTCCATAGGAAACTTTGCATATGTGGGACACTTTGTACATGCAGATACACCGAAATATGTCTGTTAGGGTGCAAGGGTGACTGAGTCACGCAGCACATTTTTGGGATTTCCTTCCATAACCACTTCCTCTAAATCAGACCTTTAAAAAATATATTACTTAGCTGGATGTTGAGCTTACTGAATGCAATTATAGTGTTGCGCTGCCTTAACGTTCCAATCCCTTTACCGCCTCCTGGTGTAAGTTGAACTGCTCGCTATTAACCCTTTTGACAACGCAAGTTTAAAAAAATGAATAACTCAGTTATGCACATGGGGTGAAACAGTCTTTGGCTCTAAAATACTCCTGGTAAACAAAAGTATCCTCCAAGGATACTTGTCAGGAACCAGCTACTGTCCCAGGACATAAAGATAAGCATTCACAATCTACTTCTGCCTTTTTCCCATTACATGAAAATATTGGGAGGGTTTAGATATGAAGTAGGCTTGATACAGATAGCAAGTACCATAAGCACTCCTTGGTAGGACTCTTAAGGTGTTGCATTTCACAGAGAGGGGTCAGACACCACCGCTACGTATGGTCCAGTAGGTACATTTTAGCCATAGACTTGACTTGACGTCTAATCCCAGCTTCACCTAAATATGCTGCAAATAAGCACTATATTATAAACCTAGGCAGGGCCCAAAACACAGTGTCATTTCCCTGGCAGGGTAATCCCTTAGACTTTCCATCAGCATCAGTGCCCCCAATAGTAGGTTAATTGGAAACTGTCAAACAAAGAGACACAGCTTTAATCCTGGCTTTCCTCTTTGGCTAGTTTGTGTATTTGTGAAATCAACTTTCCAACTAATTCTCCTGCTCTCATTTTTACTAAGCTTTGGTGTAGAAAAATGCCACTATTGGCATGGTTATCCCTTACGTTTTGCCTAGTGTTGATGGCAACTTTGATTGAAAGTGTGCTGGGACCCTGCTAACCAGGCCCCAGCACCAGTGTTCTTTCCCTAAAACTGTAACTTTGTTCCCAGAATTGGCACAGCCCTGGCCCACAGTTAAGTCCCTTGTAAAAGGTACCCATGGTAACAAGGGCCCTGTGGCCAGGGAAGGTCTCTAAGGGCTGCAGCATGTATTATGCCACTCTGTGGACCTCTCACTCAGCAGATGCTCACTGCCTTGCAGTTTGTGTGTGCTGGCGGGGAGAAAAAAGGCTAAGTCGACATGGCACTCCTCTCAAGGTGCCATGCCCACAAACCACTACCTGTGGCATAGGTAAGACACCCCTCTAGCAGGCCTTACAGCCCTAAGGCAGGGTCACTATACTACAGATGAGGGCATAGCTGCATGAGCAATATGCCCTACAGTGTCTAAGTCCATTCTTAGACATTGCAAGTGCAGAGTAGCCATATTAAATATATGGTCTGGGAGTTTGTCATTACAAACTCCACAGCACCATAATGGTTTTCTCTGAATACTGGCAAGTTTGGTATCAAACTTCTCTGCACAATAAACCCACACTGATGCCAGTGTGGGATTTATTGAAAAATGCACACAGAGGGCATCTTAATGACGCCCCCTGTATGTTAGCCCAACTGCTAGTGGAAGACTGACCTGTCTGTGCCAGCCTGCCACTTTCAGACGAGTTTCTGACCACATGGGGTGGGTGCCTGTGTGCACTCTGTGGTCAGAAACAAAGCCTATCCTGGGTGGCGGTGCTTCACACCTCCCCCTGCAGGAACTGTAACACTTGGCGGTGAGGCTCGAAGGCTCAGGCCTCGTGTTACAGTGCCCCAGGGCACTCCAGCTAGTGGAGATGCCTGCCCTCCGGACAAGCCCCCACTTTTTGCGGCAAGTCCAGAGGGGTAATTAGGAAAAATAAGGAGGAGTCACCCCCTCAGCCAGGACCACCCCTAAGGTGTCCATTGCTGAGGTGACCCTCTCCTTGAGAAATCCTTCATCTTGTTTTGAAGGATTAGGACCAATAGGGAAATGAATGTGCCCCCTCCCCAAAGGGAGTGGGCACAAGGAGGGTGTAGCCACCCTCCGGGACAGTAGCCATCGGCTACTGCCCTCTGACCCTAAAAATGCCCCTAAATCTTGTATTTAAGGGCTCCCTGAACCAAGACATTTAGATTCCTGATGACATCAAGAAAAGAAGGAGGACTGAGGAGCTGAAAACCCCACAGAGCAGAAAAGGAGACAACAACTGACTAGGCCTCAGCCCTACCGGCCCGTCTCCTGCTTCAAAGACCCTGCAAAAGAAAAGCAACGCAGTCTACAGGACCAACAACCCCTGAAAAGCCTCCAGTGGACTGCCTGCATCACCGATGACCAAGAAACTTCCCGGACAGTGGACTTGTCCAACAAGAAGAAAAGGAAACTCCTTCCAAGGGACTCCCACCTCACTCCAGAAGTGTGAGTCCAAACCCACTCTGCACCCCCGTGTTCAGGTGGCTCAACTATCAAGAGAGGATCCCCAGGCGATCCCGACGAAGTGTCCACCCTGGGCTGACCCCTCCACTACGACACCTGCAGAGGGAATCCCAAGGACACCCCTGACTGCGACTGCCCAGGACAAAGATATCCGACACCTGGAGAAACACTGCACCTGCAGCCCCCAGACTCGAGAGAAACTGACCACTGGTGCAGCAGTGACCAGCAGCCAGCCCTCCTCCCTGTCCAGTCGATGGCTTGCACGAGAAGCCCCCGTGCCTTGTCTGCAGCACCTAAGTGACCCCCAGGGTCCACCCATTGAGTTCCATTGGGAACCCGGCGCTCTGTTTCCACCCTGCACCTGGCCGCCCCCATGCCGCTGAGGGTGCGTGTTTGGTGCTTAGTTGGGCCTCCCCAGTGCTCCTCTAAACCCCCCTGGTCTGCCCTCCGACAACGCAGGTACTTACCTGTAAGCAGACCGGAACCGGAGCACCCCCTGCCTCCATAGGGGCCCATGTTATTTTGGCCCCTGTTTGACCTCTGCACCTAACCGGTCCTGTGTTGCTGGTGCTGGGTGTTTGGGGTTATCTTGAGACCCCAATGGTGGGCTACCTATGCCCCATAGACTGCACCTGTAAGTCGATTACTTACCTCCAAAACTGTACTGTACTTTCTTCCCCCAGGAACTGCTGAAAATTGCAGTGTCCACTTTTAAAATAGGTTTTTGCCAACTTAAGAAAACGTGTGTACATTGTTGATTCCATTCAAAGTCCTGAATATATCTATGCAAAGTGCCTTTCATTTAATGTACTTACCTGATAATTGAATCTTGTGGTTCTAGAAATAAATTAAGAAATAATATTTTTCGATATATAAAAATGCTACTGTTCTGGAGTTAAGTAACTGAGTGTGTGTTTCTCTTATTGTCTGTGTGTGCACAACAAATGCTTAAACTACCCTCTGATAAGCCTAAATGCTCGACCACACTACCACAAATAGAGCATTAGTATTATCTATTATTGCCTCTTTCAAGCCTCTTGGGGAACCCCTGGACTCTGTGCACACTAAATCTCATTTTGATATAGTATATACAGAGCTAGCTTCCTACATTTGTCATCTTTAGAATTAATCAAAGCACTTCTTTTAGGTGTGTGTTACAAGACGAAACTGGACTGAATGTTACCTTGTAGTGAGTTGGTGGAGGGGCTTGTGGGCTAAACGGCACAGAGTTTTATGGTCAGTTCACCAAAATTCACCAAAATGTAATATATCCTTTCCAGTAAAAAGTACTATGTTGCAGTGTCTGGTCTCTATTTTATCAACATATGTGATTTTCCATTAATCATGCAGTCTTTGTGTCCTATTTTGACCAAATGTGTGTTCTTTGAGACAGGCTGAATGGAAGAAATGAACACCAAGGGTTTATTCCCAGAACAGGCTTCAGGATGGTTTTCATTCACACTTCCAGTGTTGTTTAACCGTAAATTCCTTATTAGCATCTCTAGAGGCAAATGTGTTCCTGAAGATGGGTTGTGCAGGGCCCCTCCTGCGCCCAGCTTCTCCCTCCCGATCTATCAGTAAGCAATGGCTTGGTGCAAACTAGGCCAGCATAACAGCGCATGTAGGGCCGAAAGAAGAGATGGAGATGTCTATGTGCAGACGTGGTCTCAGAAGTATAGACAAATGGTTCCCAACCTGTGGTCCGGGGACCCCTGGGGGTCCGCGAAGCCTCCTAAAGGGGTCCGCAACTGCTTAGAAAATTAAATAATATTAACAGATTAGGTCCCAGCAGTCAGGGTAGGGGGCCCCCGGATTCCAATAATGATTCAATGGGGGTCCCTGGGTTCCAGTAATGATAAAGTGGGGGTCCACAGAAGTCAAAAGGTTGGGAACCACTGGCATAGACCATTGTGACAAAGATGGAGCCAAGATTAACGTTAGCCTCCTCTTCTATTTTTGCCTCTTCTTTAGGAAATGTTTTTACTAAACATTTTCAAGCAAGAATATTACATGCAATATCGATATAGCATTCTGAGCAATTTACAAATTAAAAAGCTGCAGATTGTAGAAAACATGGAAATAGTCATTGCTCTAAACTCCCATCACATGGATGCTATGTGGGATATCCCTGAGAAAGTAGGTAACAAAGAAAACAGGTTAACAGTGTGGAAAGACGTAGGCACTAGCAGATAGACAAGTACGAATCTGCTGCAACCTGGGTAGGTGAGGGGGCAGGTTAGGCATAGAGAAGCAATAGGGCCCTTGCAAATGGAGAAAGCCAGGGGTATGTGTTATCTATGAGCCATGATTGGATACTGAGGTGCTAAAGACCGATAAGTGATTTTTGCAGGCAGAAACATCAGTTACTTCCAGTGAATGTGTCGGACTGTGATCTCAAGGTGTGTAGAGTCACCCTACTTTGATGCAAAGTGCCTTACTTTTAGCTTCGGCCCAGCAAGCCAGTGCGCATCACCAGGAAACCTCCAGCAGGTGCAGTGGCCATTTCAGAGTTGTAGTCCGTTTAGCCAGTAAAGGTCCGAGATCAGCAGACCTACTAGCCAGCTTGTTATATTAAGAGTGCTTGTAGATGCTGAGAGCACCGCCTCCACGGAATCAAATCCTTCACAATGGATAGCGTCATTTATACTAGCAAGAACACCTCGCCAATAGTGTGCTACGGATGGACAGTACCTAGCATGTGACGGAGGTCAGCATTATCAGGTTGGCATCAGAGGCAGCAGAGTTTTGTGCCTAGGAAGATCTGATTCAGTTTAATAGGGGTCAGGTATGCTCTGTGTAGATAGGACAAGATACTCTTAAAATGGGTATACTGGAGACTAGGTGAGGGTATTCTAATGCAAGCGCCCACTCTAAATCGTAAAATCCCCTACCAAAGTCCATTTCCCAGCACTTGCGGAGCTGTTAAAAGAGGATTGAGGTGTGTTCCCCATAGGCTTTTTAAAGCCAGGTGACTGAGTGCTAGCCTACAACAAGTACAAGTAATTTTTGTACAAATGTGTGGGTTTGCGGCTCCTCACTAGTGATTCCCCATAGCATACAACAGGTCTGCTGAAGTTGCCTAGGCATTTAAAATTGCCCCAGTGGGATGCCAAGCTGTGCCATGTGTTGCTCAAAAGAGAAAAAGTGACAGTCCAGGAAAAGGTCCCCTAGGGTATGTATGTTTTTGCCGTGCCAATAATGTAAGTCCTTGGATGCAAGAAATCCTGAGTATCAGGGCAACCCAGAGTGGCATCTCAGGGGCAAACGGAGTGACATGCCACATGAGGAGGAAAACTCATTTGACACATCGTCATATAATTGTCATTGATCTATGTGATGTGTTTTGTACTTTAGTCTAGGGAAGGATTTGTTGGAGCAAGTCTTCTGATTTTCAGCAGGACCTGATTTGGTGTCTCCAAGGTTGCAACTGGTGAGCCTGCGAGATAGCCATTGGAGTTGAGCTGCTAGATAATACTACTCAAAGGAGGGAGAACCTAGTTCACGCTGGCCCTTAGGCAACTGAATTTTATTTAGTGCTATTCGGCGATGCCCAGATCCCTAAAGTAAATCACTGACTATGCAGTCAAGCTCTCAGAAGAACTTCCTTGGAGGAATGACTGGCACATTAACGAAATAATATAGTAAGTGCAGAAGCATTTCCATTTCAGCTATGCTTACTTTGCCTGTGGTAGCCAAAGGGAGGCCCCTCCAAAATTAAATTTTGGGACACGTCTCTGATTGGGTGCCAACCAGGTTGTTGTCATATAAAGTCGGTCTCAGTATGGTAAATCTCTGATCCTCAGGTATCTATATATGTTTTCTCTTCCCAGGGGAACAGGGCCGACCAAGATTTGTGTGTTGATAGGGGTGTTGTCTTTCCTAAACAGGGAAATTAATTATTTTTCCATTTAACCTGCATGCCAGCAGCTTTGCCGAATGTGAAACCTTTTTTAGATAAAGCAGCATGTCGTCCGCATGTAATGAGATGGCATGCGTTATGGGATACCTATGCTGCAGCGGCCTCAACCCAGATTTGTACTGCAAAGGGCTTCAATGCTATTGTAAAAAGCAAAGGAGAGAGGGTGCAACTCTGCCTGTACCTCTGTAGACAAGAAATTAAGCCAATATAATTTTGCCCATACGAACACACAAAGAGGGAGCGGTGTACAACAGCAGAGTAAGGGAGAGTAATAGCTTTCCAGACCCTATTTTGCTGAGGACCTGGAAGAGGTAATCCCAATCTAGTGTACTGAAAGCCTATTCCAGTTCCTCCACCAAGCAGGCTGAGAAGGGTAATTGAGGGGGAACTATGTCCATAACATGAAGAAGCCTACGGATAATGAGAGAGTTATTGCACTCAGGTACAAAGTCATTTTGGCCAGGGTGAATAAGGTCTGGTTGTATTTGTAAGTATCTGCCCACTAGGATTTTGCTTAAGATTTTGTATTCAGTGCCTAAAATTGCTAATGGTCTGAAAGAAGACAGGTCAGTCAGGCCTCAGTCTAGTTTGAAGATTGAAGATTGATACATGGAGAGACGGAGACTTTTACCCATCTGGAGGGTTTCAGTGTATTTCGCTGCCAAGCAGGTGTGTATCAAACATTTTGTAACATTAGAGAGGGAGCCTACCTAGGCCTGGGGTTTTCCCCATTGCCAGACTGTGAGTGCTTAATTTGATTTTTTTTTCCGGTTATTGAGCGGGGGTCAAGTTCTTGTGGCAGTCTACAAGCTATGCGATGAAGCATGAGTGATGCTAAAAACTAGGCAGCAGTGCCTGTGAGTTCTGTCATATAACTTTGAGTGGTATTTGCAGAAATCATCCAATATATAATTTTTTGGCATACTGCATCATGCCAGGTCGAAACTGTATGGATACAATTGTGCCTGCTTGGGTATTCTGGCATATGAGCCAGGCAACAATTTGACACCCCTATCTCCCTCTGGATGCGCCTTAGAGGTATATACAATATAGTTCAGGCAGTGCAGAGTTTCCATTAAGGCATGTGGTCAGCGTGGGTAGTTGTTAGCGCGGCAACCCCCGTGGCCTCCCGCATCAAGCCTTTTTCCAGACGAGACACGAACTGTTGCACATCCACAATGCTCCATTTGAGCATTTTGCACATCCATGCTATTGTGTAAATACACAAACCTCATGTCACCACCATATAAGATTCCCATTCCACCACTCATGAGGAAGCAGTGCCCAGGTTCTCTGTTGACACTTCTTGCCTTTTAAACAAAAGCAGCTTGTGTTCTGTTTTTTTAAAGTATGAAAGTCTCCCAGCCAAGTGTATAGACATTGTATTCTGTTAAAGTAGCATTTATACAGTGTCTCGATAGATGGGTATGGGAGTACTCTGTAAGTTGTTCTTGGTAGGTGGAGTGAGGATTTGCAATGTGGCGTGGGAGGGAAGAGTTTTGGTGTCATGCCTGAGGACTAGAAAGATGCTTCTACTGTGCTGTGCAAAGATGGATATGCTCTTTAGCATGGCAAGAAGCAAAGTGAAATAACAGATGTGTTTGCATAATATACTAATGAATACCATCATAGTGCTGGTGACTAATTCTTCATTTGTCGGGGTATTTAAGATCTAGCAGTGACTCTGTGGAACTGGTTTTGGTGAGAAGCCAGACCATTACTACCTTCCTGCATTGCAGGGGATCCTGAATTGTACAAATGTTTGCAGCCAGTGATCTCCAGAGTTTAGCTGCCTGAACAGAAATAGAAGGACCACTGACTGACATGCATTGTCTGGAAAGGAGGGACAGATAAGAAGTGTGAGTTTGTTTTTTGCCTGCTCCTCAGCATACATACCCCTCTTACCTTCTTCTCACATACTTTCCATTAATTTAGATAAGGTGGCTCTCATCACACTGTCCCTAGAGTTTTTTACGAGCACTGATACTCACCAATGCACTTTTGAAGACAGTATTTCATTAAGTTTCTAAAAGGTGCCATCCTGATAGGAGTATTATAACGTACTCAGCTCCTTCTCAGCAGCTGTCCAGAGCACAGCGCATCCCTTCTAGCCCACTGGACAGTTCAACAGGGTAAAACCGGAGATCTGTTACTACACATCTGTCATCTCAAATAGAGACCATGCAAGTCAATACCAGAGGCTATAATCAGAATATCCCGACTGCCTGGGACAAGAGTTCTGATGCTGGTATTATGTTGCTTTTTTTGACAAAAAGGCTTGCCTTGGGACCATTCACAGCTGCGAATATGAACAAGACCGCTGGGAAGCCTCCACTGTGCTGCAGCAGTGTTTCCTGCATAAATCTGAATTTGCCACACACTCCATCATCTGCTGCATAATGTGCATATATTAAGAGAAATGTTTCTAACTTGCTCAAACTGATCATAAGTTATTAGATGCTTGCGCTTGGGGTGCAAGCCACGCGGACACCTTTCGAAAAGTTGACTGCTTACCCTCAGCTCTTGGTTGCTCTAATCAGGCATTCATGTTCGCATCACAGACACCGTTCCCAGCGCAGCAGTTATTTCAGACTCTAGAAGAATCCCAGAAATGTTGCATCTCATTTTAAGGCCCAGTGTCTTGAATCATAAATGAACTTCTGCTGAGACACATACATAATATACCATTCTGTTCAGCAAGCCTGTTTTGAAACAAAAGAGGTGCTTACAAGAGGCCCTGTGATTAGGGTGACTACATTTTGATAACAAAAAAGGGACTTTCCACAAACATACACATAGGACAGCAATATTTTCATCGACTGAGCGACACAGAAGAGCTGAATCCACAGCGTTCACCAGCAGAGAAGACAGACAAAAAGGTATTTAAGAGTATAACATGCAACTTTTACGTTCAGTATTATATTTGTTGACTAAATATCTGTCTGCCAACAGCTGCTAACATTTTGCAGTGCTAGCTGATTCTATAATTTGGGTACTGCAGTATATGAATATTTCACACCAAAAGTGTGTATGTATGTCCTGCCTCAGCTTAAATTTGTTCACTCACAATGTTTTGACTATTTCTTGCCCCTGACCCGTGATTTTTGTAGCATTCGAGCCTCTGTGTTGCTGGCATAAAATAATTAACTTGTAGCATTTCTCCGCCTATAAGAGCTCCAGACAGGAAGGAACTTTGTATTTCCTCATTTACAAACAAACTTGGGCGAAAGTTAACCGTTGCCTTGGACAGGGTGGCAAATCCTGTAATGTAGAGGAACACTCCAATACAAAACTCAGAATGGCGCTGACAGGTATTTCACGTAGCGCCGCCCTATTCTGTGGTAGAAGTACGCACCCTAGGCGCTAAACGGGATGATGTCAGTTACGCCATCACTCCTCAGTCACCTCTGCTATCGTTTCTCACAGCGAAGAAAGGTAGAGAGCTGCCTGCTCTCAGACCCAACCATTTCCTTATAAAGACCACTTCGTGCACTGAGAAATGTTTGCTATAAATACTTTGATATTTTTGATTTATTTTTTGTTCTGTTTCCAAATTTTTGTGCCTCTTTGCAGAGGACGCCGAAATCAGCGACAGAGTCGTTTCCCGTACAGAGTAGAAAACAAGCATTTGCAATGCAAGGGGTCTCGCGTTTGCTCGTGTTAGAGCTATTAGCGTTATAAACTCCTAACCGGACTTTTCTTGTCACATAAACTAATAATGAAAAGTAAAACAGTTTCACAAATGCGAGCGAAGGCCGCAATTAGCGTGAATGAGACAGAAAAGGAAACAGAATTTTGCTTGCAGTGAAACTTATCGGCAAAAGTGTAATTATCCACGTTACCAGCAAAAGTGTAATTATCCATGTTATCGGCAAAAGTGGAATTATCCATGTAAACAGCACAAGTGCAATTATCCCTGTAACCAGCAAAAGTGCAATTATCCATGTAACAGGGTCGATATCAGGCAAAGTGCTCAAATTCTGCCCAGGAGATTGCGCTGCACACGAAATGAAAAGATAAAGTATCCCAGAAACCAGCTGAAAACACGGAGCCTCGTATGTTTTCAGTACTTTACCGGTGCGCTTGAGGAGGGCTAAACACCAGAAAAGTCATGACGTATGCATGCCTTTCACAAATGGAATCAATTGATTTTTAAAAGGCAAGCCCACGAACTAATGAAAGTGACGGGCGTGACATGGGCATGGTTAGAAGCCCACAGAGAGATTACAACATGGTCCAGAGCGCTTGCTCGCACTCAATCCTAAAAAGGATTGGTGTTTTTGTATAGTGCCTAAAGACGTCCACAATTGGCGAATGAGGGAACAGAGATACAGTGAGATGAGGTACACCATGACCAGCTGCAGCTGGTGAACTTTGAACGTGAATACCTGCCTCAGTTTTCACTCAGCGTCTGTTCGCCCAAGGGACTTCGGGTCAAATAGCGCCCCTAACGCCACTTTTTTGTTTACCATGCTGGTGGTTCCGAAGGGACACTCATAAAATACTCCTATATTTTTATGATGCGCTGTGCGCCAAGCAAGTCTGTCCTTCGCTGGGATGTTGTGTGTTTTTTCATCCCAAAAAACAGGAAAATAGCGGTGAAATACCTTTTTCATAAATATTGATTAAAATGTCATTTGTTTTAGAAGCAGTTAAAAATCTAGGCATGCAAATTCACATGCCCTATCATCTTTCTTACTTTGTATAGCATCTTTCTTCACTGCTGCATTCTGTTTCCTTTCTTGTCATGTCATTTTATATTAAAAAAAAAAATTTCTGTCTTTAAATATCAGCTATTCATGTTTATTATCTACATGTTCTGCACCTAAATATCATTATATCATTTTCAACCAATACACACACATCAACACGTTCTGTGTGTCTGTGCATCAGTGTATCACCTACCGATAATAATCACTTCAATCCTATGACACATATTTCCACCATCATGCCAGTGTGACAAATACGGGTACCGGTATGCCAGCTCAATCATTATACTAGGAATCTGCTTCATGATGCCAAAGATCCCCTCAATTTTCTAAGGATGACGAGTTGGAGATGCGGACAACAACAAAAACACCATAATCAAGCCACATTTGGGCACCATCGTGCACTGGATATCTACATTATGCCAAGAATTATCTTTAATATGCATCACCAGTGCTATGCCAGATACAGGATGCATCCATCATGTCACAGTTGCCTGCACAACGCCAAGATATACCACCATTATGACAGGGCCAAAATTATGTCAGAGGTGTGAGCTATCATGCTATAGATGCCCACATTACGCCAAGAATTATCATCATCATGCCACTGATGCCCACAATAGGCGAAGAATTGCGACAGTTATGCTCATTATGCTAACAATGCCCCAAAACACCAGACATTGCCAGCATCGTACACAGGTATTTCTCTTCTTGCCAGAAATGGCATCCATATAAAGGGTGACCAGATCTCGAGCACAAAAAACTGATATATTTTTCAAAAATAGAAGAAGGACTATATATTTACATCAACGGAGCGTCGGAGAATGATAGCCCTCATCAACACCGGAATGCAGAAGAGGCACTAAGAAAATAAATAACATTTTTTTTTTTTAAAACCAGCATCATACCTGTGAATTAAATTGCTTACTTACAATAACTGCTAACTAGCCCTGCTTTGGAACACCTTAAAAAGTGCCTCTCAATACTTTCAGTCGACCCCCTCTAAAACCTGGGACTTAAGCCAAATTTGCTGAAATCTGCAGGGATAGCTGCCAAAAAACAGAACTGTCCCAGCAAATCCAGGACGCCTGGTCACCCTATCCATATATCATGTGGCCCCACATGCTATGGCCTTCTATTGACACGGTCCACTGCGCTCAAAGTTATGCTCTAATAACCAATAGCTACAGACTTTGCAAATGTATCAAGTGTAGATGTATTTTAAAAGCTCTTTAAGCCAAATGTCACACGTATTTTTATGCATAGTTAAGTAAAACCTTTGCAAAAGCAACATACACTAAATTTAAAAGTTTTCACATGACAGATTTAAAACATGCTTTAAAAGCGGGGTTCTGGAAAGTCAAAATTGCGTTATAAAACAAGATTAGATTAAAGTTTGATTTGTACTTGAAGTGGCAATGTTGTTAAGAATATTTGCAAATGTGCTTAAAATGGCAAAGTGCCGGGACTGTAAAAGAAAAGGTGCTAAGGTCGTTGAGTTAATCAGATGAAGGAAAAATCACCAATTACCACGTCTGCATGCTCATAGACATACAGGGACAACACTTAATTACCCTAATGACAGAACTGGGCCAACATGCTGCTGTTGTTGAGCAGAAGCATCCTCTACCCACCACAGAACCTGGCTTTGTAAAGCAGACTGCTTTATTTTTTTTTCAAAGCTCCCACCAGGTGCAGTCTCCTAAAGACACAATATGTGGTGGCGGTCCTGTTGTTAGAAATGGAGGGTCTGACGACTAGCTTCCTGGGAAGAGCTCGAGGACAGGGTCTTTTCTAATTGGATATAGCCCTCTGTTATACCAGCAGATTTTCCTCTGCATTCCTTCCACAGCTCCGCTCCGTCACAGCAAAGTCCTAGGATCTGTTTGGAGCGCTTCGTATATGTCTGCAGGAAGGCATTGCAGCCGGGCTGCACTAGGTTGTGGCACCATGGCTATATTCAGAACACCTCATAAGCTCATCCATGAAACACCATAGTAGAAACAACTAAGCGTGTTGCCTGAGCTTGGAAGTGAGAGCTGTGGAAAAGGAGGTGACTAGCAAGGGAAGAAACGGAACTTATACAATGTCAAAAATAAAAAAGGCCAAATAAATCCTCCACATTGATCCCCAGATGGACTTTGATGCACTCAGTCAGATTATACTATTGTCTGCGGTCCTACTGGCGTCCTGAAATCAGGGTCGTAAAAGCGGTAATTGCACTGCCTATCTGGTGTGAACAAGAGAATTGAGAATTATGGACTTAAAAATGTCTTGCTGACGACCCAGTTCGCAATCCCGGCATAGGGCACAGGGTTTATGACACTCAGGGCACAAAATATAGTGTTTACAACTACCAGGGCCTGTGTTACAAGATTTACAGGCAGCAGGGCGTAATACATACCATTTACAATAAATACACACTCTATATGTTTAAATCTTACATGGCTCAGAGCACAGTGTTTACATCTGACAGAGTTCATTACATACGATACATATTTGCCATGGCCCACTGCTTAATTTGTGCCTGTGATTGCAGTTGGTGGTCTTGAGCATTCATTTTTCGGTGCCCGAGAGTTAATTGGTAGAAGAGGAGGAAAAGAAAGATCACAGAAGCCTCACAAACTGTCACAAAGGCAGAAAACAGAGAGAAAAACGTACAAGATTGAGATAAAGAGACCAAAAGCCTGGAATCAATGTAAGGATATAGGCCTTCGTTTATTAGGATTTGCCTACAGCACGCATGCATTCTCAGCGAATGCTATTCTTAGAAAGACCCTATGCATTATTTACATTTACTTACTACTGGTTGGCTCCCACGTCACTGTTGTTTCTTTACTTACCATTGGTCAGCACCTTCTTTTCACCTTCAGCTTCCTCCTGGGCTTTGAGTCCTTGTTGGTGCTGTAGAGCATGGACCAAGTACAGCTTCCGGTGGAGAGTGTCCTTCTACTGACCCCAGGCTCCTGCAAGTACTCTTTTGTTACTTTTGGACATGCACTTTTATTGAGTACATGTCTAAAAGTAACTCTTCTTCTTCCCACTCTTGTTTCCCCCACCGCTCCCACCATCCATTGTTCTTCACAAAGCCCCCACTGTCCTCCCACTGTCTCATGGGTTGACCCCCCCCAACCCAAACACTCCAGCACAGTTTTTTTTTTTACATGTTGCACAGCAGCGCAGGCTGCTATGCAACATGGCTTCAAGATTTAACAAGCATTTGCAATGCAATGGGTCTCGCGTTTGCTCGATTTACAGCTATTAGTGTTGTAAATTCATAACTGGACATTTCTTACCACATAAATTGAAAGTGAAAATTGAAACTGTTGACATAAGCGAGCGGATTCAAAGCATCACTGCTGCCATGAGCATGAGCACGAAGGAGAGACACACACAAAAAAAAGAAGTTCGCTTGGAGTCAAACGTATCACCAAAAGTAACAGGGTCGATGGCCAAGGCGGTAACAAAATTGCCCCAAGGAGGGACAAATGTAAAGCATTTTCCAATGATAACAAAGGATTTTTGAAAGGCAAGCCAATGAATAAGTGATAGTGATAGGCGTCCTGTGGGCGTGGTTAAAAGCCCAAAGATAGATTACAACAGGCTAGAGTCCTTTCATGCACGACCTAAAAATAAAAATACTATAACACAGTCAACGCTTGCTGTATCATAGCGCTTTTTTTTTCTTTTCATTTTTCTTTCAGTCATGTTGCACAGCAGCTGCTGTGGAACGTGTAAAAACATTGACAAAACCAATAGATTTAGCATAGTTGAAGCCTGTTGGCTTTGCCAATGCTTGTCTTGTCTTCCAGAACGTTCTTTAGGCTGTTTCCATCACCCAGCCCGCCAGTCATGTTTAGCATTGCCAGAGACTCCTTCACAAGGCTTGTATCTGGCAGGGTTAATTCAATAGAATATGTATATGTTATCACTTCGGGCACAGGCTTTACATCTGCTTGGCTCTTGGAACTGGCTTTCCATTAGGCTTAGCCTTGTACATTAGCACCTGCTGTGTCCCACACTGATTCGTTCAAGGTAATGCACAAGGAGTACTCCTGAACCACGAGGAGCTTATGCGGTATTGACCGTTTGCACATAATGTCTTCCAGTGTAAAAATATGGCACTGCTGCAGAAAACTACTAGACTTGTGAGCGTCTACAGAATGTTATAGCATTCTGCATCCGTTGTGCACGAATCAGTTGGCAATGTGTGCCGATGTTTTTGGGGCAAAATTGTTTATTGTTGGAACTGTGCAGTGTTTATGAATATCGCACCGGCTGTAGCGGGAGAGGGTTGAACTAGGAGGAAGCAGCTCTGAGGATGCAACTTCATATCTGTACCCTGGCCCACGGATCAATGGGATAATTTCAGCCCAAAGCCAATGGAATTATGTGATTCTGCTGCCGTGGCGGTTTCCACGCAATTATGGGTTTGCCGAATTTACCACATAATCCATCACCTTCTGCATACATTTCAGATTTGAATTAAAATTGTTTTCTAGATCAAAACTACACGATTTGACCCGCAGCGGGATACCTCTCAGTTGATGGTTGCTTTATTTAGGTGTTAAACTGATGCTAATTAGGTGAAACCTTTGCCAGTGTTAACGTGTAAAAATGACAAAGCGGTGAAGCAATACTGCCACAAAAAGTGCCCTTTTATGCCCCATAAATTGCCTTTCCTTGCCACACAAATTAGCCAAACCTGCCCTCCCCTGCTGCTTGGCCCAGTGGCACTGTGTCATCGTAGCATGTTTGGGTGCGCTTTGCCCGTATGTGGTATTCCGAATAAAAAATACTAAACCATCTCAGTGTTATAGCGAGTAGAAACGCATTCCATTACACTGTGCGACAGAGGAGACTCCCGAATATGGACAGACCCTCCATAGACCAAGCAGGTAGTAGTGAGATATCTTGCCTCTTACTCGAGGCACAGGAGATTATAGCTATTCACGTTCTCACGTGTCATCAGGGATAGGTAGCGCTTCAGCTTCCATGATTCCAAACAAAACTCAGTACGGTGTCAATTCACTGCTTTAGTTGTAAAAAATAAAACCATAAATGCAGAGTGCCAATACTTTCCTATTTTCTCTTCCTCTTAATGTGTCCCCTTTTTACCTTTCTCTCCCTTTCTCTGGGTCAAAGTCTGACGGTGACAAATATGTCCGCGTGCCCAACACATGCAGCAACGGGCTCCGGTTAAGCAATGTGTCAATTTGAATTTGCCTCAGTCCCAGATACGTTGTGACCTCTTCTGGGCAACGTGGGTTGTTGACAGCTGTGAGCACAGTGAAGCAGGATGGTTGGATGAATTTTGACAGTGCCTCCTTCCTACTTCAGCGTAAAACCAGAATTAAAATTAATAAATGGCCGTTTTATGGTCAAAACGTCTTCCCCAAGCCTAGCTAACCTAGGATAAACGCTCAAAACACATAGTAAATGTCAGAAAAAATTGGCCTGTTTCTTGACCCGGAAATGACTTCTGGTTAATGTTAACGACATGATATTCCTGGGCCCACGTGTTATTCTCCAGTCTCGGTGGAATAATTTGGAATACTAGTTATTTAATGCAGGAATGCCGGCCGGAATGGGCGGGCTCCATTTCATGTGAGGAGCTGTGTTAACAGCAGAGGGAGGCGCCTGATGGGGATTCCAGTTGGGCTAGAGGGGAAGGATTCAGATCGCCTGGCCCATCTCCAATATACAACGATTAAATCGCCTATTCATGTTTTACGAACGCAAACTGTATCGTTTTTTAGTGCCTGCGAATGTTTGATATTACCCAGCTCTCTATTTGCCCGTTTTTTCCGACTCCAGAAAGTTGAAGGACTGACTTGACTCTGCTGAGCTTCGAACCTAGGACCTGTAGGTTACACTGAGAAGTCTGCGCTAGCCCGTTATTACAAGCACTATGTAGGTGCCCCGTCGCAGGCTCCCAACTGGGTAGTGTGGAGAAGGCTGTGTGTCTGCAGGAAAAAGGTTGGCACAGGTGCCAGTTTCGGTGCAGTCGTGAATCTCCGAAGGAGGGCTTCCTGTTAGAGTACAGTGACTTCATTGTCTCCTCCTGTTGGCAGTGGCTCTGCCTGAGTCCTCCCTGTTATCATAACACGTGTCGCCAAAAATCTGCACTGCAGCTTGATATGCCTGGCTAGAAGCTACTGCTTGGTCTCTGTCCAGTGGCCACGGGTTCTTCATTCTATCAGGGCCAGCATTCTCCCTAAAGCCACCAACCAAGCATGGCACAAGACATAAAAAAAAAATAAGTGGGGGGACTAACCACGTTAGGCAGCATGAAAGTGACATCATGGTACATGACATCACACTGTGTGACCATACCTGGCATCACAGGAAGTGACATCACAGGAAATGGCATCACAACCTATGACTTAACAGTAAGTGGCATCAAAAGAAGTGACATCAGGTCTTAACACCTCAGACATGTTTAGCAGTTCTATCATGAGTATACCTGAGCACATTAAAACATTTCACAAGTGAAATTTTGCATCTGGTCGTGCCAAAAAGTGACTCCAGCATGACACAAAATCTGGGCCTCAACTTGAAACATTTATTTTTTAGAAACACTGCCACAAAAAAATTGGCAGCAATGAGAAATGTGGCATTAAATCTGCCCTGCTTAATTGGGTGCAAACTCTTAATTTTAAAATGTCTTATGAGGTTAAGGCACCTGCTGCAGAGATCTCCATGTGCCCAGTAAATATCAGGGAAAAATAGTTGTAAGATGTAGGAAATTGGCTCTGTATATACTATCTCAAAGTGAGATATAGTGTGCACAGAGTCCAAGGGTTCCCCTTAGAGGTTGATAGTGGCGAAATTAGATAATTCTAATGCTCTATTTTATGGTAGTGTGGTCGGGCAGTAGGCTTATCAGAGGGTAGTGTTAAGCATTTGTTGTACACACACCGCCAATAAATGAGGGACACACACTCAAAGACTTAACTCCAGGCCAATAGTTTTTATATAGAAAAATATATTTTCTTAATTTATTTTAGAACCACAAGATTTAAGATTTGAAGTAAATACATAAAATGCAAGGTACTCCACACAGGTAAGTAGGGAAATTTGAATTAAAGCAGTAGTACACACAGTATAGGTTAAAATGGCAATAAGCTATTTCAAAAGTGGACACACTGCAAAAATCAACAGTTCCTGGGGGAGGTAAGTATGGTTAAGTTTCTCAGGTAAGTAAAGCACTTACACAGTCAGTCTCATGGGCATAGGCAGCCCACCGTTGGGGTTCAGGGCAACCCCAAATTCACTGCACCAGCAATACAGGGCCAGTCAGGTGCAGAGGTCGAAGGAGGGCCCAAAACACATAGGCGCCTATGAAGAACAGGGGTGCTCTGGTTCCGGTCTGCTGGCAGGTAAGTACCTGCGTCCTCGGGGAGCAGACCAGGGGGGTTCTGTAGATCACTGGAGGGGACACAAACAGGCACACAAAACACACCCTCAGCGGCACAGGGGAGGCCGGGTGCAGTGTGCAAATTTGGCGTCGGGTTTGCTATATGAAACAATGGAAGGACCCGAGGGTCACTTAGGCGATGCAGGCAGGGCACAGGGGGGCTTCTCGAGCCAGTCACCGACTGGGCTAGGAAGAGGGCCGCCTGCTGGTCACTCCTGCACTGGAGGTTGGTTCCTCTCGGTCCTGGGGGCTGCGGGTGCAGTGCTTGGTCCAGGCGTCTGGTTCCTTGTTACCAGGCAGTCGCGGTCAGGGGTGCCTCTGGCTCCTCTCTGCAGGCGTCGCTGTGGGGGTGCAGGGGGGTCGACTCAGGTTACTCACGTTGTCGCAGTCGCCTGGGAGACCTCTCTGCAGTGTTTGTTCTCTGGAGCTCGAGCCGGGGGCGTCGGGTGCAGAGTGAGAAGTCTCACTCTTCCGCTGGGAAGGGAGAGTTTATTAGTTGTTTCAAAGTTGCAAAAATGTTGCAGTTGGTGAACAGTGCTACTGTTCTCTGGAGTTTCTTGGTCCTTCGGTTTCAGGACAATCCTCAGAGGTTGCTGGTCCCTGTCGGATGCGTCGCTCTGCAGGTTCTTTGATTCTGGAGGCAGGCCGGTAGGGCTGGGGCCAAGTCAGTTGTTGTCTCCATCATCTCTGCAGGGCTTTCAGGTCAGCAGTCCTTCTTCTTTGTGTAGGTTGCAGGAATCTGATTTCCTGGGTTCTGGGTCGCCCCTAAATACTAAATTTAGGGGGGGTTTAGGTCTGGGGGGCAGTAGCCAATGGCTACTGTCCTGGAGGGTGGCTGCCCCTCCCTGAGGGGAGGGGGGCACATCCCTAATCCTACTGGGGGAATCCTCCGAACTCAAGGTGGAGGATTTCTAAAGGCAGGGGTCACCTCAGCTCAGGACACCTTAGGGGCTGTCCTAACTGGTTGGTGACTCCTCCTTGTTTTTCTCATTATCCTCCCCTGCCTTGCCACCAGAAGTGGGGGCAGTGGCCGGAGGGGCGGGCATCTCCACTAGCTGGGATGCCCTGGTGTGCTGTAACAAAAGGCATGAGCCTTTGAGGCTCACCGCCAGGTGTTACAGTTCCTGCAGGGGGAGGTGACAAGGACCTCCGCCCAGTACAGGCTTTGTTCCTGGCCACAGAGTGACAAAGGCACTTACCCCAGGTGGCCAGAAACTCTTCTGGTTGTGGCAGGCTGGCAGAAACTGGTCAGCCTAGCACTAGGAGTCGGACTGGTATTCAGGGGGCATCTCTAAGATGCCCTCTGGGTGTATTTTACAATCAATCCCACGCTGACATCAGTGTGCATTTATTGTGCTGAGAAGTTTGATACCAAACTTCCCAGATTTCAGTGTAGCCATTTTGGAACTGTGGAGTTCGTTTTTGACAAACTCCCAGACCATATACTCTTTATGGCTACCCTGCACTTACAATGTCTAAAGTTTTGCTTAGACACTGAAGGGGCATAGTGCTCATGCACTTATGCCCTCACCTGTGGTAAAGTGCACCCTGCCTTAGGGCTGTAAGGCCTGCTAGAGGGGTGACTTACCTATGCCACAGGCAGTGTGAGGTGGGCATGGCACTCTGAGGGGAGTGCCATGTTGACTTAGTCATTTTCTCCCCACCAGCACACACAAGCTGTGAGGCAGTGTTCATGTGCTGAGTGAGGGGTCCCCAGGGTGGCATAAGACATGCATAAGACATGCTGCAGCCCTTAGAGACCTTCCCTGGCAACATGGCCCTTGGTACCAGGGGTACCATTTACAAGGGACTTATCTGTGTGCCAGGGCTGTGCCAATTGTGGGAACAAAGGTACAGTTTAGGGAAAGAACACTGGTGCTGGGGGCTGCTTAGCAGGGTCCCAGCACACTTTCAATCATAACTGGCGTCAACAAAAGGCAAAATGTCAGGGGGTAACCATGCCAAGGAAGGCATTTCCTCACATAAGATAACTCTCAAGGTTAACACATTTGCTGGAGAAATCTGTGTTTTGTCTAGTTCCAGTTTTGAATCAAAGTAGCACTGAGGGTTAATATGTTTCCTGCAAAATACATCATGTAAACATACAAATAACATGGTTTTGTTTATGTAGCTATGTAAGTGGGTTACTGCTTTTAACACAAAGATCATTTTGTTACTTCTAGATAATACATTTTAATGGTATTTAAATTGTTATTTGTGTAAATAATGGGACAGACCAACACATCTGACATTCTCACTTTGCACAGATAACTCCTATATACAATTACTGAACAAAGTCAAACGCATGCCTCTCAAGTTCCTGTAAAGTGATAAGATGTGTGCCTTTGTTTCCCCTCCATTGCATTTAGGTGTGGAGATCCAGATAGCTCGCAGTAAGGAGATTCAAACAAAAAAAGGTCTCACGGCCCCTTAACTTCAGCCTTTGTTTTGGGCCAGCTAGACTTTAAGAAAACAAAGCTTCTTCCACGCGTGCACGCTGCTGCTAGAAACAAAAGCAGACAACGTGCAGGAGCTGCTGAATGTGTGCCAGTGTGTGAAACCTACACTGGGCCGAATTCAGCATATTTTAGTAGGGCCCAACTTCTTGGCAGGGTGTACAGCATCCACCCAGTGAAAATGGTGGGTGGACGCCATCTCTTCGTGTGTACCCCCAACTTCTGCTCTGTAACCGCGTATGCAAATAATGCAAGTTAATGTCCCAATCTGCAATAAAGAATCCATTTAAATCTTTAGGTCTGGCCTTATCCAAGACCTTTTGATTTTACTAAAATTATTTGTATAATATGTTTACTTGCAGGAGCTTGCAGCCAGCAAGCTTCCTTTTCTTCCACCTACTGCAGCACACAGTATAGGACTATTATCTTTTCAAATGCTTGCTTCTTATTATTCATGCATTATACTTCTTATTTGTCAGAAAAGGTTGGTTAACAGATCCCCTGACTTGGTTCATGCTACTTGCCATTTGATCGCATGCCGTAACACTGTGTTGATTGCAATCACCTGTGGAGATGATTATCAGAGTTTTACGTGACCACTTGCAGTGTCTCTCAGGGTTTTCCGCTGTTGGTGATCTTGTTTATCACCTTGAATCATATACCTGACCCTTGATCTCCAGTTACGTTCCAGTACAGATGACACCTGGGGCCTGTTCCAACTGGGCCAGGATCATGTACCATCTCTTGCCTGAGGTTTAAGGATTGTCTGGCTACTTCCAATGACTAAGTGGATTTCTGTAGATGCATACTTAACCCATACAAGATGTAGGTGTTTGTACTTGGCAGCAACAATGGTTCCTAGGGGTCCATCTCCTGGCAGGGAAAGAGGGTTGTGTAGCCATCTCTCCTAGATTAATAAACTGTGGTTTCATGATCGACCAACATCTTCACTTTTCCCTGTCAACAGTTAGATACCGGGGTCAGTCCTTCAGCTCATTCTCCAGGGTTTTGAAGAATGGGAGATCCCTTCTTGAAGTCGCAAAGACCAAGGAATAACACAGGTTACATACAAAATGCTCACAGGAAAGCCTGACCACACCAAACAACCTTCCAAAGTGCTGGGTCCCAACTAAAGGACGGCTCTTGCAAGGCTGATGGCTCGGATCTGGGTAAGACCAGGACTGGACAAAAACAGTCAGGACTGGAGCAGAGTTGAAGATTGCATGACTGGAGCATAGCTATAGCGCAGACTTGGGCAATACATTCTGACATTATGTTTTGCATCAGGATAGAACGCCATAATTTTACATAAACCTACCCACTTCATCAAATGCTTATGCAATATGAGCACAGTACTGTACAGAAGACACAAACCACTGTCAAAGGTCAAGTATAATTTATTTGAAAAACCCCAGCTTGAAGTTGAGAAGTGCCTCCTGGAATGCCAAGATGTCACCCCATTATGTTGTACCGACAGTGGAGCTTGCGCATTACAGCACCACAATTTCTTTGTCCTCGTGCTTTTCCTGCAATCCATGTTACCCCACTCATGCGTGATCTGCAGGTCTGTGGTCCGTGTGCCCATTCGTCCAGTGATCCTGTGAGGTTCTGTTGTTAGTGGTTCTCCATTAGTTCCTCTTGATGTTTGGGTTAGCAGTTTCTGCAGGGGTCTGTGAGAGCCTGACCTCTTCTAGTTCTCAATGCTGTTTGGGGTATCTATTCCTACAGGGGGTCTGTGAGGTCCTAACTTCCTCTAAATCTCATTGCTTGCATACATCCTTGCAGAGATCTATGAAGTCCTGAACTCCTCTTCTTTGCATTGCTGATTGGTGTATATGTTCCTGCAGAGGTCAGTGAGCTCTTTTTCCTCAGTTACATCTCAGTGCTGTTGGGTGTATTTGTTCCTGCAGGGGTTGGTACCCCGCTGTCCTTCATGAGATTTAGTTGCTCTTTGGTGTGTCCATCCCTGCAGGGGTTGGTGAGGTCCTTATCTCCACAAGATTGAATTGCTATTAAACGTCTCGTTTTCTACACATAAATGTATGTTGTGTGTATAATAATGTGTATGTATATATACATGTATACAAGTATATAAGTGTATGTATATGTGTGATTGTGTGTGTGTATATGTATATCACATCACAAAAATGCATGGTAAAGGTCCATGTAATGTGTGGTAACATCAAACATCTCAATACAGAATACCTTGAATGGCAGTCCTGACCGTGTTATGTGGATAAACATTTCTGGTCCTCCAAGCAGTATGGAGCCATGTTTGTGTTGCTAAGATAAGAGTAACAGTGTCATGATACAGAGAGCCCACTGCCAGCACATTATGCATGGCTACAGGAGTTATTGTACTCCAGTACCGGTTGGACGTCTGGTCTCTTCTAATTTCATAAACTAGTAGACAAGTGTGCCCCTACTGGCCATTGAATGTAATGTTTTGTGTGAAACCTCAGCCGCATGGTCCTAAATGCATCACCACAACATCTTAGGGTTCCACCTCCATGCTTTGATGTTGAAGACTGTGCAGCACTGCTTCTCACACTCTCAGGGGACTTATGCCTTTCGTTATGGTTTGATATGGATGTAACACTGACGCTATGAAATGCAAGCGCTGCTTAGAGTAGCTATATGTGCCTAGTGTCTTTCTGTACTGTAAAATACCTTAAACAAGCTCTGTAATACTCACACACGGATGGTACTTTTTTTGGATCACGTCTGAGGCCTCTTGCCGTTAATTCATTAGAAATGGCACTGCCCTCAGAATCAGAGCAGCTGGGTTTGCATGCAAGACTATCTCTTCACACCTTCGGGGACAGTTGTTAACTTGGCACCAAAATCAGCTCCACTGGATATTTGGAATGAAAAGACACCACATACTGCAAGGTCGTTTGTGATGTCATCTTAATGGTAGCTAGACATTACATTGATAGTCTTTGAGTTGGTCTCCTAACCCAGAGTTATGCAAGTTGGTGCTGCGGCTTGGTTTGGTGCATGATGGCAGAGAGGACCATGGAAACTGGCAGGGGTGCCCAAGGATATTTGGTAAGGTCTATAGCCCTTGGTACCCCTGCCATGGCTTGTAGAGGAACATATTGCATGGTACTGTGGGCAGATGTCAACTAGCAGCAGAATTCATCAACAACCATCAAACATTGTAACAATTACTCAGTGCAGTATTGTGCCTGCTACCTTTGTTTCAAATACGTTTTTACCATACTAAGAGCCTCATTTAGAGTTTGGCAGACAGGTTACTTAGCCACAAACATGACTAATATTTAGTCTGCCGAATTACAAGGGCATTATTTCCTTTAATGTTGCATAGATCTTGTTATGAGATCTTGTTACAATGTGCCTTCTCCTGGGTATTTTTTTTTATGTAGGTTCATGTGTAAGATCAAATGTCAGGCAGTGACAAGCCAAACAGGGAGATAGATCTGAATGTGTAGGTTATACATGTACAAGTACGTCATATATGTTAGTTCAATCAATCAATCATTATACTTGTAGAGCGCACTACATACCCGCGAGGGTCTCAAGGCGCTGGGGTGGGGGTGGGATGGGGCGGGAGGGAGGGGTGCTGCTACTGCTCAAAGAGCCAGGTCTTGAGGTGTCTTCTGAAGGTGAGCAGGTCTTGGATCTTTCTTAGGTTGGTCGGGAGGGTGTTCCAGGTCTTGGCGGCGAGGTAGGAGAAGGATCTGCCGCCGGAGGATTTTCGTTGGATGCGGGAGACGGCGGCGAGGGCGAGGTTGGCGGAGCTGAGCTGTCGGGTGGGGGTGTAGAAGATGAGTCTGTTGTTCAGGTAGGCTGGCCCAGTGTTGTGGAGTGCTTTGTGTGCGTGGGTGAGGAGTTTGAAGGTGATCCTCGTGTCGACGGGGAGCCAGTGAAGGTTTCTCAGGTCGGGGGTGATGTGGTGCGGCGGGGTACGTTGAGGATTAGTTGGGCGGAGGCGTTTTGGATGCGTTGGAGGCTTTGCAGGTGCTTGGACGGGATACCTGCGTAGAGTACGTTGCCGTAGTCAAGCCTGCTGCTGACGAGGGCCTGTGTCACTGTTTTTCTTGTTTCGGTCGGGATCCACTTGTAGATCCTGCCGAGCATGCAGAGGGTGTTGTAGCAGGAGGAGGAGATGGCGTTGACCTGTTTTAACATGGAGAGGGATGAGTCGAGGATGAAACCAAGGTTGTGTGCGTGGTCGGTGTCAGTGGGGTACCCAGCGATGTTGGCCACCACGAGTCGTCCCAGGCGGAGGGGGTGGGCCCTAGGATGAGGACCTCCGTCTTGTCCGAGTTCAGTTTCAAACGGCTGCCTCTCATCCAGTCGGCGATGTCCTTCATATCCACGTGAAGGTTGGTTTTGGTGGTGTGCGGGTCCTTGGTGAGGGAGAGGATGAGTTGAGTGTCGTCGGCGTAGGAGATGATGTTGAGGTTGTGTTGGCGGGTCACTTGTGCGAGGGGAGCCATGTAGATATTGAACAGCGTCGGCCTGAGGGATGAGCCCTGGGGTACGCCGCAGATGATGTTGGTGGCTTCGGATTGGAAGGGAGGGAGGCGGACTCTCTGTGTTCTGCCGGAGAGGAAGGATGAGGTCCAGTCGAGGGCTTTCTCTTGGATCCCAGCTTCATGGAGGCGGATTTTCAGAGTGTGGTGGCAGACCGAAGGCGGCTGAAAGGTCTAGGAGGATGAGGGCTGATGTTTCGCCATTGTCGAGTTGGCTTCTGATGTCGTCTGTGGCGGCGAGAAGGGCGGTCTCGGTGCTGTGGTTCCGTCTGAATCCGGACTGGGAAGGGTCAAGGATGTTGTTGTCTTCGAGGTGGCGGGTCAGTTGTGTGTTAATGATTTTCTCGAAGACCTTCGTCGGGAACAGGAGCAGGGACATGGGCCGGAAGTTCTTGAGATCCTTGGGGTCCGCCTTTGGCTTTTTGAGAAGGGCGTTGATTTCGGCGTGCTTCCAGCTTTCCAGGAATCTCGCAGTTTCGAAGGAGATGTTGATGACCTTCTGTATGTGGGGTGCGGTGGTTGTGTCTGCTTTGTTGTATATGTGGTGTGGGCACGGGTCTGATGGTGATCCTGAGTGGATGGAGTTCATGGTCTTGTGTGTCTCGTTGACGTTTGTCCATGAGGTCAGGCGGTTGGTGCGGGTGGTGTTCGTGGAGGAGAAGACTGGCGTGGTGGGGTGGTCGAGGTGTTGAAGCTGTCGTGGATGTCAGTGATCTTCCGGTGGAAAGAGGTGGCCAGTGCGTCGCACAGCTTTTGGGAAGGTGGGATGTTGTTGACGTTGGCGATGGGGTTGGAGAGTTCCTTCACGATGTTGAAGAGCTCTTTGCTGTCGCGTGCGTTGTTATCCAGGCGGGCTTTGAAGGAGGATCTCTTGGCCAGCCTGACGAGTTAGTGATGTCTGCGTGTGGCGTCCCAGAGTGCTTTGTGGCTGTCGGGTGTGCATTCGTGGAGACATTTCTTCTTGAGTTTCCGGCAGTTGCGCTTGGAGGCTTGGAGGTTGTTGGTGAACCAGGTGGCTTTTTTGCTGGTTTGGTTGCTGGAGGGCTTCTTGAGTGGTGCGAGGTGGTTGGCGCAGTCGTTGATCCATTCCCTGAGGTTGTGGGCTTCGTTGTCAGGGTCGGTTGGGTTGGTAGGCGGTCTCTGGGCTAGGGCGTTGGTCAGTTGGTCTTCAGTGACTTTGCTCCAACATCGACGGGGTGGCCGATCGGTGTGGTGGTGTTTGGTTTGTTTCTTTAAGGTGAAGTGGATGCAGTGGTGGTCGGTCCAGTGGAGTTCGGTGGTGTGGTTGAAGGTGACGTATGCGCTTGTGGAGAAGATGGGGTCGAGTGTGTGGCCGGCGGCGTGGGTTGGTGCGGTGACAAGTTGTCTGAGACCGAGGTTGGCGAGGTGGGCGATCAGAGTGGTGGAGTTGGCGTCGTTCTCAAGGTGGAAGTTTAGGTCTGATGTAATCTGTGGAGGTGAGTGCGTGGGTGCTGGCGAGGTCAGCGATGGTGTTGCTGAACGGTGCACTGGGTCCTGGGGTTCTGTAGACGAGCGTCCCTCTGAGGGGGGTGTTGGGGTCGGTGTGGATTCGGAAGTGCAGGTGAACGGCGGACTTGAGGGTGTCGTCCATGTGGGTGTGGACTTTGAGGGTGGCCTTGTGGACGATGGCTATGCCTCCTCTGATACCGTTGACGCGATCCCTGCGGGAGATCTTGTAGCCGTCCGGCATGGCTATGGCGATGTCGGGCGCTGAGGAGTCGTTCCACCAGGTTTCGGTCAGAAAGGCTACGTCAGGAGTGGTGGTGTTGAGCAGGTCCCAGAGCTCGATGGCGTGCTTGCGTGCGGAGCGGGTGTTGAGGAGTATGCAGTGGAGGTGGTTGATTCCAGTCCTGGGAGGTTTAGTGGCTCTGTCGCAGGTGAAGCTACAGGTGCGGCAGGAGAAGGGTCCGTGGGTGCGTTTCTGGGTGGCCTGGAAGCAGGTGGTGCCTCGACCGGTGTTGAGTGCGAGGAGGGTGCTGGCGTCGTAATGGAGTCTGGCAGCATGGCTGTTGCGGGGTCCAGGGCTTCTGGCGCTGTCCAGCCATTAAGAAGGGGAGCAGCTGGGAGGCGGGAGGCGTGGGCAAATGGGGGCGCGAGGGGGGCGAGGCCGCAGGGAAGCTGGGGCGGGAAGGGGAGACGGAGAAAAACGAGGAGAAAACGGGTCAAAAAAATAAAAACGAGGCGCAAAAAAAGTGGAAGTACAGGAACAATACAGGAACAAGTGAAAAATAAAAAGAGAACACACTAACGCTTACCACTAGACACCAGGGAGGATCAGGTCCAGGAGGGCCTCGATCTCTTGGCAGCAGCGAGGGCGGGTGGGGAGACACAGGCACGGCTAGGTGGTGCTGTGCACGCGGGGAGTGTTCACCTGGCCAAAGCAGGTCAGGGGTCACATTTACACAGCGATCTACTGCTTCTGGTGTTGCGAATTAGCACTCTAACTGTGAGTGTTTGGACCATGCTCTACGTGGCGAGAGCTGTCTTGATGTGGTCTGGTTGTGTTGTCGCTACTGGTGGAAGTGCCAAAGTTTAAAGAAGTGCATGAGAGACAAAGAGCATGTTTCATCCAGGATTTGTTCCACAGCCGCAGTGCAAAAGTAGTTGCATGGCTGGTACATTTCCTGCTCCTCATTGTGTGTTAAAACGATCTGAGGAAGTAAGCTATGCCACTGTTATGGGTGTAGAGTATAATCGGTGTAGGCAATGACTTCAGGAGATCTATATACACCACAAGACACCTCAGTAGAAGGTATGTGGAGTTCATAACATATGGAGAGAATGCCGCCTCAGGAAATGTACAAAAACCACAAGACACCTCAGTAAGGGGTCAGTGGAATTAATTCAGATATGGTGGGAGCTTAGTCCCAGGAAATGTGCAGACACCTAAGTGGGGTGTCTGTGACGTTCAACCAAATATGGTGGGAGGGCAACACCAGGAAATGGAGAGACACACTGACACCTCAGTAATGGGTTTTTGGAGTTCAACCAGTTATGTTGAAAGCACAACGCAAGCAAATCTACAGACACATGGAAATTATGTGGCTGGTCTGTGGTGTTCAACAAGATGTGGTGAGTATGCCACCCTAGGAACTCTACTGACACCACAGACACTTCAGTGAAGGGGCTGTGGCACTGAACCAGATATGGAGAGAGCACTGCTCTAGAAATTGTACAGGCACTCAGTAGAGGGACTTTGGAGTTCAAACAGCTACATTGAGAACACAACCCAAGGAAATCTACAGACACCACGGACACCTCAGAGTGGAGTTATGTGAAGTTCAACCAAATACTGTGAAAGAGCCACACCAGGAAATGTACAGACACCACAAAAGCCTCAGTAGAGGATCTGTGGAGTCCAGACAGAAACAATGAAAGCACAACCCAAGGACATCTACAGGCACAAGCCACCTCTGTAGAGGGTACATGGAGTTCACCCAGAAGCAGTGAAGGTACAATATATATATATATATATATATGTATATATGGAAATCGGTAGTCCTGTGAAAGGAAAATAGTTACCAGAAGAGTTGGATAGGGACAAGTTGAAAAGAACATGGTTAAGAAGGGGAGAAAAATGAAGGAGTTCTAGTCCTAGACTCGTTTTGGGCACTAAAAGGCCTAAAAAAGTAATGAGCAAAATTCTTGTCAGAGTGAACCCTCAAAGTCACTAAATTACCCTGAGCCCAACCCCCTGGTAGGTATGGCACAGAGCAGACAGGCTTAACTTAGGGCCATGTGTAAATATTTATGCAGTACCACAGCAGTAATAAAGTCAAAATGGCAAACAATAAAAACCCCAAACCGAATTAGAAACAGAGTCAAAAATAACAAGTGTATTAACACCAAAATGGCAAAAATCATTTAAGGTGAACCAGATATTAATTTTGAAAGTTTTAAATTAAGAACAGTCTCAAAAAGTGGTAGGCATACATGATGGTCAATGGTCGCACAAGACCAGGACCTAGGCGCTATTTCAGGCTAACAACATTGGAGCTCGGGTCGGATACATCAAAGAGGTTTGCACAGTCAAAGGTTTTACCTTCTGAGTTAGTCTTTTAAGTCCCAGTCCATCACAGGAGTGTAGTTCTTGCACTTAGAGACTGCAAATGTGTCAGGCAGTGGCCAGCATCAGGGTACGGTTCAGGTCCACTGGTCAGCTGGGCACTTCCTATAAAAGGCCTCTTGTAGCTTGTTGTGTCCCTGTAGCCACAAAGGGGACTAGCCACCTGAACTTTGGAGTCCACATTTTGAGTGAGCATGTCCATTACCGTCTGGGCTCCTTTAAGGTCACCTACACCAGATCCAGTCTACCCCTGATCTTCTGCAGGTTCAAAAGGTGTTCTGTAATGGATACCTGAACATCCTACATGTATGCTTGAAGCCAGCTAGGGGGTGTGGCGACTCCTGAGCACACCCTAACTAAAAGTTCCCAGAGTCCAACACTACTCATTTTTTTCAGTAGTTCCTGTTTGCTTTATTGCAAACAAGCCAAAAAATGTGTAAGGGCATTTTCAAGATTGTGAAAGTCTTCACACTTAAACTTGGGCTCTTAGGCTGGCTGTTTTTGTGGAGAGTGTACTTTGTTAATATTGCCTAATCCTAAAAGCCAGTTTGAGGCAGTCACTGTACCCACAACAAATCCAGAGACAGACATTTGGTAGGACAAAAGCAGGATCCTTCAGCAACCAGACAGGGTATCCACAAGAATTGTCTTGGCATCCTGCGTTCCCTTTCAAGTGTGTCCAAGTGCTATATGTGTCTTAACAGACCTGTCAAGCAGGAGTTGACACTGCTGTTAAAAGGAGGCCCACATCCCCCACAGAGGTTACGGTTCATGGAAGGGTAGCATTAAAGGGTAGCCAGGCAAGGAGTTTGTTGGTGTCAGGGAAGGGTAGTGTTAAGGGGTAGTAATGGTGTTTAGGATTATGAGAAGGGTAATTTAAATTAAATAAGTACATTAATTATATTATTGGTAGTGTCATTTTTCAAAAGTAAATAATACATTCAATCAATAATTACATTAATTTTTGGGAGATGAGGAGCTCAAAAAAAATCTCTCAAGCCTGCATTTGTGAAAAAACGTCCTGAATAGCGTTTAGTGATGAAACACGGAAAGTTTCACTAGAGCTGTTGCCACTTTTGCCCTCAGGCACCTCATGCTGCTTCAGTTGGGTTGCTTCGTTTGAGGGCATCTCAGCCTGAATATGGGGCCTGTGCATGAAACAGGTTATAATGGGTGAGGAGTGAAGGACAGAAAGGAGAGGAACAAGACAAAATAGTTTTTTCTATAATATACATAGTTAGTACAGACTCATCACATTCTGCCATAAAATACTGTAACATGGCTTCCTGGGGCAAAATGACATCCTTTGCTAAAAGCCTCACACTTCTTTTTAAGTCTGGTTTTAGACAAGACGTTTTTGATTTTATTAAAATAAATTCAATGGTTAGTCTACTTATTTATTGGAGCTTTCAGTAAGGCGTCTTCATCCATTCCTCTGTTATTATTGCATGCACATTTTTCCACCCAGCCCCAACAGCAGGGGACAGTGGTCAGTCCACTTTAGCTATTGGCGAACTTCCCTGAGTGATAGCATTCTTCCCTTCCACAAAGAGCACATCTGCAAACAAAGTGGTTGTATATATGCCAGGGAGTATTACAGCAATGTGTGATTTTTTTAAACCAAAAAAATATTTATGATTTCAGCCAGTGTTTTTTTTCAGATTGATTGGCCCTGTGAGCTCCCTCAGCAATAAGGTTTTGCAAAAAAAAAAAAAAAAAAAAAAACAACAACAAAACAAAATTTGACCAAGTCAAAAAGGTTGGCAGCTAATGCCAGACCTTTTGGCCCTGCTAGTGCTCGTTTTCCTGCTTTACATGTCCAGAAGCTTGGGTGCCCTGCGTTGGGTAGTTGATGCTATACACAATGGATAAAGCAGTCTGAGGGCATGTGTTTTCCGTGAAGCAGGGTATCCGCGGCCAAACAGACGTCAAGCCTCAATGGAGATGCATCTATGACGTATGTCCCATTAATAATTTATGTCGTTAATACATCTACCATGCCCCTCCACCTTGTTTTCGGAATTGCTTTCCACTTTTACCACTAACGAGTGTGCATTTTTTATGTTGTCATCTGCACGGTGTGCTTCTTTCTGTGTTCGGTCCACTTACCTCGGTTCGGCCTCGTTCTGCCTTTTAACTTTTCCTCAACCGCCCCCACACCCTTTTATTAACTCGAATCGGCCTTTAGCCATGGTGTCACTGGCCTCCGGCTCAGTGGCTCCCGTCACTGCATACACACTGTGTGATCAGTAACTTGCGGTTTTCTTTCAAAGGGTGTTGTTGGTGACTGATAGCAGTCATGGGCTGAGCCAGTTACCCAGAATAGGAGGCAGGTCGGAGGCGTTTCCTTCCTTGCCTGCAGCAAGCCCCTCGGGTCGTAGACCCTTCACTGTGTCCTATCAGTCTTGAACTAGTAGAGACCGCATGAGAAGCACAGTAGGTTATTTTTTTACCCCTCACGCACCTGTTTGTTTTTTAGATTATTTTTGTTGTGTTGTAAAGTGCAGCAGTATTTTTTTATTTCTAAAAAATAACATTTTTATACAGCGCTTTTTACCGCGCTCCTGCCTTTTCTATGCGCCGTATTTGAACTACACAACAAATGTTACAGTTCCTCTAAGATAATGGTCGTGCTATCGAACATACTTTTGCATGTTGCCTACTAAAAACCAGTTTCAGACCAATCAGAATCCTCTTTGGATTCACAGAACTTTCTGACTCGCTTGAGGCCTACCCGCTGCCATCTCTTCCTGGCTGAGGGCGGGCTAGGGATGCTCTAGTCTCCGTTCAGAGCATTAGCCTCCAGGAAGCCGTTCGCCCCACGCATGTCCGGCCCATTCCAGGCTCTCAGCTTCGCGCGGCCTCTTCGCTCTCCACATCTCAGCGCTGGTTTCCGCAGGATGTTCAAGTTCCTCGGGCAGTGGTGCGTGCGTGCGTGCCTGACAGGGGAAGAGGGTGGAGGCCTGAGGTGATATCTATAGCTGGAGAGCGAGATGCACAAACAAGGTGACGAATATGAAACCGACTCAGAGAGAGATACTGGAGGGACGGGGAAGAACCCGAGGGGAGGAGTGGGAGAAGGCGAGACAGTATATGAACACCTTGTTTAAAGCGGTGGTTTGGAGGCATTGAATACTGAGTCATTCCAATAAAGTAGATGTTGGCCTGCACTGAGGCACACAGAAGGTGGGAGGAGCAGGTGAGAGAGAAGAGCGAGAGGGTTGCTGTGCCTTTGACTCCATCCACTTCTCTAAAAGAACACGCTGCGAGAATTAGGCGATGGTTGACAGATCTAGACGAGTCCATGCATCATGGCGGAGGAGGGTGGACATCTGGGTGGAGCACAGCAGCACAGGCTGGCAACTGGACCGGTGAATGGACTGACTAGATGTAGTCCGGAGTTAACTCACGACACTCAGTGGTGATGTGGCCGTGAGATGGATTCACCTGGCCCAAAAGGTGTTTCTAAAAGTCTCTGCCAATGGCGAATGGAGAAGCAACAGATTAGGGAAGAGAGTACAACGACATGCGTGTTGAGAGAGAGACAGACTCTGATGGAGAGAGTGAGAAAGCAAGAGGGAGCGAAGGAAAAGGAATTAATGAAAAGTAGAAGTAAAAGCACAAACACATGCAGCCAGTGCTGGAACTCGAAAATATTACCCCCATAAATTAGGGGGCCGGATGTAGCAGCGGAAAGGGAGTGGAGTCAGGAGAGGGCTAAATTATGTGGCAGGGTTGAGTAAATTATGCATCAAAAAGGAAAATTATGTGGCACATTTTGTAATAGTATTACTTCATTATTGCACTGTTTTTTAACTCTCTGTGCATTGGTTGCACCTCATAAGTACCAACTTAACACCCAAATATAGCAATAAGCAACAGAAAGGTGAGCAGTTCAGCTTTGCAAACAGCCTTCCAGCTCGGAGCAAGATGCGTGTTGCATTTTAAGTAACTTTTGATCCATTTGAGCCAGAAACAATAGCAAAAAAAAATATGAAGATGGATTATTTGGCAAATCTATAATTATGCGAAAATTGCTGCAGTCGCACAATCGCATAATTCCAGTGGCTCTGCTTCTATACTTTTTAACTCTCATTGCTTTATGTAACTTTTCCTGTACATTGATTTACACACTTCTATGATATATTGTGATGTAAAGCCCTTTGACAGCCTATATTGGGATGAGTTGTGCTATAAGAAAAAATATTAGTAAGTGCTATTTAACTGTTTTTTGGGATAATTACAGCTACAAACCAGACCGATCTGACATTCTTACAGTGCTTGCATACCTCTTATGTAGCTGGTTGAACTAAGTCAAAAACCTGCCTCCAAACCATGGTTTCTCTTAACCCCTTCCCAGCCATGGATGTAACGGTTACGTCCTTGGCTGCAGCACTGAGGCACCGTAACCGTTACGTCCAGGGACTGGCTCATGGGGCTAGCGCTCCCCCATGAGCCTCCCACCCCCCTTCCATGGACAGAGATGGATGGGAAATCGCTTACCCTTCCACCCCTAGATCCCCCCCCCCCCCAAGTGACTTCGCATGACCCGCCCCTATCGCGCTGGAAGCAATCAGAAGAGAAATGTAAAGCTGGAAGAGGGGACAGGCAGAGGCATGAAAGGAAAGGCCTTTCCTTTCCTTTCATGTCTCTTTGAGCATTTCTGCAGCCCGATCGTGAACGATCTGGCTGCAGACATGCCCAGTAGACACCAGGGAGTTTGTTATTTTATTACAAACAAAAAAAGGGAGCAACCCCTTGAGCACAGGTCGCTCCCCTGGGGGGCATTTTTTTAAGGCCTTTTCTGGCCTTCTCCTCCCCCCGGGAGCAGATCGGCCTATTGTAATTAGGCCGGTCTGCCCCCGGGGGGGCAGAAACCTCTAGACACCAGGGATGTTTTTTTTTAATGTTCTTTATTGTTTATGTGTGGGGAGCGATCCCTTAGGCAAGGGTCGCTCCCCTGGCGGGGGGAATTGTTTTTAGGCCATTTCCGCCCCCCTTGGGGGCAGATCGGCCAGTTTTTATTAGGTCAATACCCCCACCACAAATAAATGTAGACAAGGTTGTTATGCCCACCGGTGGACAGATGGGGCAATTGCCCCCAATCCACTCCCCCAGAGGGGGAGGAGGGGAGCAAAAAGCCTACAAGATGCCAGGGAAATAAGAAAAAAAAATAGTGGGGTGGTGGCTACCAACCAGTATGGGCATGGTTATGCCCCCACCCCAACTGAAGGGGGTAACAGTCTTTCGGCTCTCCCCCCGCACACTAAAAAAATCTTATCCCAACGGCAAGCAAGAGGACATTTGATTATTTGGGGTTTTGGTTTTACATTTGGGCCATGAGAGCTTGTCTAACTCTCAAAATCGTCCCACTTGGAATGGTGAGGGCTGCACTTTTTGGATTTTGGGACGCTGCCATGTAGAAAAATCTACGAGACCTAGACACATCTGAAAACTAAACATCTGGGTGAGTCCAGGGTGGTGTGCTTCATATGTACCCGCAACATTTTCTTACCCACAATGCCCTGCAAACCTCCCACTTTGCTTGAAATCACACATTTTCCCCACATATTTGTGATGGAACCTTCCGGAATCTGCAGGAATCCACAAAATTCCTACCACCCAGCATTGTTGCATCTATACAGATAAAAATTCTGCCCCACTTGTCAGCCTAAAAACAATTTTTTTTTCCCCAAACTGCCCTTTCGGACCCGCTTTGGTTCCCCCTCAATTTTGACATGTTTTTGGCTCTTCCCTGTCACAGGCACTTGGCCCACCTACACAAGTAAGGTATCATTTTTATCGGGAGACTGAGGGGAATGTTGGGTGATAGGGAATTTGTGCCGATGTGGTGATACCACACAGAAATGTGGGGAAAATTTGATTTATTTAGCTAAATATGAGGTTTTCTGAGGATTCTGGGTAAGAAAACACTGGGGGAACCACGCAAGTCACATCTCCCTGGACTCCCTCGGGTGTCTAGTTTTTAGAAATGTCTGGGTTTGATAGGTTTCCCTAGATGGCTGCTGAGCCCAGAACCAAAAATGCAGGTGCATAGAACTGTCCCCTCCAACCCTCCCCCCCCCCAATCCCCTGCAAAAACAGGTGGTTTTGTGTTTGATAATTTTGATGTGTCCACCTAGTGTTTTGGGGCATTTCCTGTTGCGGGCTCTAGGCCTGCCCACACAAGTAAGGTACCATTTTTATCGGGAGACCTGGGGGAAAGCTAGGTGGAAGAAAGTTTGTGGCTCACCTCAGATTCCAGAACTTTACAGCACCGAAATGTGAGGAAAAAGTGTTTGTTTGCCAAATTTTGAGGTTTGCTAAGGATTCTGGGTAATAGAACCTGGTGAGAGCGCCACAAGTTACCCCGTTCTGGATTCCCCTAGGTGTCTAGTTTTGGAAATGTCCAGATTTGCTAGGTTTTCCTAGGTGCTGGATGAGCTAGAGACCAAAATCCGCAGCTAGCCACTTTGCAAAAAACAGGTCAGTTTTCTTTGGGAAAATGTGATGTGTACATGTTGTGTTTTGGTCATTTCCTGTCACGGGCACTAGGCCTACCCACACAAGTGAGGTACCATTTTTATCAGGCGACATAGGGAAATGCTGGGTGGAAGCAAATTTGTGGCTCCTCTCAGATTCCAGAACTTTCTAGCACTGAAATGTGAGGAAAGGGTGTTTATTTTGGACAAATTTTGAGGTTTGCAAAGGATTCTGGGTAACAGAACCTGGTGAGAGAGCCACAAGTTACCCCATCCTGGGTGCCCCTTGGTGTCTCGTTTAAAAAAAATACACAGGTTTGGTAGGTTTTCCTAGGTGCCGGCTGAAGTAGAGACCAAAATCCACAGCTAGGCACTTTCCAAAAAACATGTCAGTTGTCAATGTAAAAATGTGATGTATCTATGTTGCGGTTTGGGGCATTTCCTGTCGCGGGCACAAGGCCTACCCCCACCAGTGAGGTACCATTTTTATCGGGAGACTTGGGGGAATGCTGGGTGTAAGGAAAGTTGTGGCTCCTCTCAAATTCCTAAACTTTCTATCACCAAAATGTGAGGAAAAAATGTTTTTTTGGGCCAAATTTTGAGGTTTGCAAAGGATTCTGGTAACAGAAGCTGCTGAGAGCCCCACAAGTCACCCCATTCTGAATTCCCCTAGGTGTCTAGGTTTAAACAATATACAGGTTTGGTAGGTTTCCCTAGGTGCCAGCTGAGCTAGAGGCCAAAATTTAGAGCTAGGCAGTTTCCAAAAAACATGTCAGATTTCAATGTAAAAATGTGATGTGTCCATGTTGCGTTTCCTGTCGCAGGCACTAGGCCTACCCACACAAGTGTTATCAGGAGACTTGGGGAAACACAGAATAGTGCAACAAGTGTTATTGCCCCTTGTGTTTCTCTACATTTATTCCTTCCAAATGTAAGACAGTGTGTAAAAAAGATGTCTATTTGAGAAATGCCCTGAAATTCACATGCTAATATGGGGACCCCGGCACTCAGAGATGTGCAAATAACCACTGCCTCTCAACACCTTATCTTGTGCCCATTTTGGAAATACAAAGATTTCCTTGATCCCTGTTTTTCACTCTTTATATTTCACCAAATGAATTGCTGTAAACCCGGTATACAATGAAAACCCATTGCAAGGTGTAGCTCCTTTATTGACTCTGGGTACGTAGGGTTCTTGATGAACCTTCAAACCATATATATCCCCGCAACCAGAAGAGTCCAGCAGACGTAACAGTATATTGCTTTAAAAAATCTGCCATAGTTGGAAATTACAGAAGAAAATGTGGACAGAAATAGCTCTTTTTTTCACCTCAATTTCAATATTTTTGTATTTTAGCTGTTACTTTCTGTAGGAAAACCTTGAAATATCTACACTAATGACCCCTTGCTGAATTTAGAATTTTGTCTACTTTTCAGAAATGTTTAGCTGTCCAGGGTGCTGCATTGGTGTTACATTGGTTTCTTTCACAAACTGGAAGGAGGCTGAAAGCACAAAAAATAGTAAAAATGGGGTATGTACCAGTAAAATGCCAGAATTGTGTTGAACAATTGGATTTTCTGATTCAAGTCTGTCTGTTCCTGAAAGCTGGGAAATTGTGATTTTAGCACTGCAAACTTTTTGTTGATGCCATTTTCAGGGAAAAACCACAAGCTTCCTTCTGCAGCCCTTTTTTCCCCATTAAAAAAAAACTACATTTTTGCTGTATTTTGGCTAATTTCTTGGTTTCCTCCAGGGGAACCCACAAACTCTGGGTACCTCTAGAATCCATAGGATGGTGGAAAAAAGGGCACACATTTGGTGTGGGTAGCTTATGTGGACAAAAGGTTATGCGGGCCTAAGCAAGAACTGCCCCAAATAGTGAAAACAGGCCTGGCACCTGAGGGGGAAAAGGCCTGGCAGCGAAGGGGCTAAGCAGTTGAAGTGATTACAGGTTGTGTGTCTTTCTTTCCATTCATTGCATTGGCATCTAGGTGTTAGGCTCAAGATAGCGCCCAGCCAGGATGATACTTGAAGAAAAAGAGTGCTGATGGCCCTTCAAAGCAGGCCGTTGTTTTGAGCCTAGCTTGAAGTGAAAATAACAAAGTCCCTTCCCCGCCTGCAGGTTGCTCAACTGAATCAGAAGCAGACAACATATGGGCACTGTAGAATGTGTCCCAGTGTTGGCACATAACACTGGGACAAATTCAGCATGTTTTACTGGGGCCAGCTGGATCCCTGATCAATAATTGCTGCTTGATCTGAGCTCCAGGCGGTTACTCTCATTTCCTGGACTGGACACAATAGGGAAGACATAGCATTAGACAAACCTTGCACCCAGTACATATTAGCACTTAGCATATGCTTGTTGTTACAATGTTGCACCAGTTCTGTGAGGGAGAGACTCCCACACTGCTGATATGCATGCTGTACCTTTTATAAGAAGGAAGAGAGCTTGTGTTGCAGATTCCTATGCTGTACTTTTTCTGTGAGGGAAGGAAGCTCGTGCTGCTGAATGTTGTGAAAGGAAAGAAGCTTTGAAAGCTGATTCCTATGCCATGCATTCTGTGAGGGACAGATGTTGGTACTGCTGATGCTGACTGTGTCTTTTCTGTGGGTAGGGGAACTGTGCATTGCTATTGCTCTGTAGCTGATTTGTTGCGATAAGGCCACTTTGCAGTGCCATTGCATGGTTTGTGGAAGAGGATTTCTTGCTACTGCTCAAGGTGTACCAGATATGTGTTTGACGGAAGCATGCACTACTTCTGCTTTGCTGTTCTTGTTCTCTTGAGGAAGGTAACTTGATTGCTGCTGCCCGTGGAGTACCTGTTGTATGCATGAAGGATGTTTGTGCTCCTGCTTTAAGGAATACTTATTTTCTTACAATGATGATAACTACTTTACATTACTGGCAGTCATTTGATCTGAGTATTATTGGGTACAAGATTCTGCATCATAAAAAATGCAATAGGCCCCTGGTGCATTTTTATGACCTATATTCAGGGCCACTAGAATTATGCGTCAGGAGTGAACCAAATTGTGCAGCAGGGTTGACTAAATTATGTAGCAAAAAAAGGCAAATTATGCAGTGAAATGCGCCACATTTTGTGATAATATTTCCTTATTTTTGAGATTTTTACAGAGATTCACCCCATTAGTAGCAGTTTTACACTGAAATACAGCTATAAGCAACAGAGAGAGGACCAGTCAACCTTTGCACTTTGCAAACGGTCTTCCACTTAGGAGCAACATGACGCCATGCTTTAGTAACTTTCGATCCTTTTGAGTTAGAAACATTTTTTCTTAAAATCTGCAGCAGAACATTGATTATGTGGCAAATTCAGAATTATGTGGAAAGCACTGCTGCTACAAAAGCACATAATTCGAGGTGGCCCTGCCTATGTATCACAAACATGTTAACAAATAGTGTTAATTGTTTTTGTGCCCGTTTTGTACTTGTTGTTATCTCATCTGTAACTCATCTGGGTAGTTTCCATTAGATAATATTTGGTCATAAGCGCTTGGGGAAAAATTGAGACAAATGTAATTTATTTTCAGTTCCTAGGAGGTACTAGTTCAAAAACAGTACAAATAAAGTTTGCACCAATTTCATCCCTACCACAGGGTCTCATGACCCAAATGGTCACTTACTGTCTTTGGTGTAAGAGTTAGTTTGCACTGAGATGCAAAATAACTGGAATTACTTAAGATTCAATTTCACCTCGTAATTTAGGGCCATATGTACGAAGACTTTTTCCCATAGATACAGAATGGGTAAAAACCTTTGCTACATCTGGCCCTTAGTTCCAACACATTTGAAACAGTTTGAATTAAGACATTGTAATTAACATGATAATAGATTCCTGCTGACTTGTGCAGAAGTCTAACAGTGCAATAAATAAACATTCTAGCATACGTATCCCACTATCAGCTAATGACTGAATGTGCCGCAAGAGACTATTCTGGAAAACGGGATCTGAAAAGATAGTCCTGTGAGAGCTGATTTTAACTCTCTTGCTTTAACAGAAGTGATTGGCACATAATACATAAACTGTAATAAATTAAGAACAGGAGAGATAGCACAAATATGCGTAATAAGGAAATTAAACACGTTCGTATAGGTAATGCAGCTTACCACCCATTGGGAGTATAATGGAAGCTACTGGAAGTATTCAGTTATGCAACCATGATGTTTTCTGCCTAATTATGGACCTAACACACTTGCCACACAAACCATCATCCTTTCCATAAATTGCATATTTAAGGTAAACGATTGTTTTTAGCTTAAAGAGATGAAGAGTTACAAAAAGTACAACTACATGGGACCGTTGTAGAGACTTCACAACGATCAGTTAGTCACTTTTCAGTTACTGTTCGCTGTATTCAAGCATTAAACTGGCACAAATGAGGTGCGCCCTTTACCTAGATGATTATTGAGCTGCTTCTCTGTCCCAGGTTCATTTATTAGGGAAACATTTTCCAAACAACTTAACTGTAGCCATCTGGAACTACACTAAATATGTCACGCCTGTCCACTTTGCCACAAACGTAGTATAACATTGATATATACAAACCTACGTATTCCTATGTAGAGCTGTCTCCACCCAATATATAAAGGGAGCCACAGCAAGTTATGTGTTGTGTTTTTTTTCTCGTTCACATGTTATCTAAATTTGGCTCCACTTGTCCAACTTGTTATACCGATTAGTTAGTGCCCGAGCGGTGAGAGAGCTTGAGAGGGAGAGGGAGAGAGAGGTGGAGCCGGGCAGAGCCGCGCCCTCCCGGTGAGTCAGGCGTCCTGGCACACACCGGCCGGCTCTGGAGTGCTCGAGTCGGGCGCTGCCCCGGTCTGAGGAGCCCGCAGGAAGGTGACGGGGCGTCCCCATGACGACAGCGAGCTCGGTGTGCGGCGCAGCCCCCTAGGCCATCCGCGGCCCCGGGCTCTGAGGAGCGCGGTCTCCCCCTGCAGACCTCCCGCCGCTGGGGGAAGCGCGCCACGCTGTGTGTACCTTCCGACTCCAAGCAGGTGCTCCGCCGCCGCGCCGAGGGCCTTGCAGGGCCGCACCTGTGCAACCGGTTCTACGTCCAGGGAGGCGCTGGGGCTGCCCCGAAGGTCGCCCGGGTCAAGACGGGCCGTAGGCCCTGGATCGCCGGTGACAGAGGCGGCGGCGAGACAGCGGAAACTTGCCTGCCCGGCACTGGGACGCAGCCACGGGAGGCTTAACTTGGAGCATTAGTGGAGGCCACCATGGAGGAAATGGAGAACTGCCTGAGCCCCGAGGCCCAGAGCCTGGTAAGGAAGGAAGGGGGCCACATCTGCTGTCGTCCGGGAGAATGCAAGGGGCTTGCGAGGAGACGGCTCTCTTACATTATCAAGTGTGTCTAGGGCTTCTCTGCGAAGAGACCACCGTCACCCCTTCTGTAACACCAATGGTGTCCCTTTTTAGTGTTGTGTGTCTTAATGTCAAGGGTGTCCCTTGTAGTGGTGACGCTGTCTTCTTCTTAATGCAAGGGTGTCCCTTGTAGAGGAGACGGCGTCTCTTCTGTACTGCTGGGGGTGCTCTCGTTCGTGGTGTTGAGGCTCCCTAACTGCAGGTAGTCTCCCTTGAAGCGTTTCTGTGGCTGTTCATCTAATAGCGTGACAGTGTGTAGCGACGAGTGTGCACTTCCTGTAGTGCCAAGGCTCTAGTCTTGCAGGGCTAAGGGTAGCATTCCTGTTTTGGTACTGAGTCTGTCTCTCCTGTTGTGATGCAGCGGCAGTCTCATCTGTAGTATTGCAGAGACTGTCTCTTTTTGGGCCTGTGTGTCTCTTCTTAAGTGTGGCCGCTGTCCTGTAGTGTCCCGAGAGGCCCTCATTGTGCCTCATGCTTCTGCTGTAGTTTTGCCGATGCCGTCTCTCTTGTAGTGCTGGGGCTGCTTCTGCTTGCTGAGGACGGATTTCCTGCAGTGCTAAGGGTATCCTTTTGTTGCTGCCGAGGCTCTCTCTCCTAGTGTTGCTGTGGGCAGCCTTCTAGTGCTGCGGGTGTCTCTCCCATGATGCCAAGTACGTTATTCTTACTGTACTAAGAGTTCTCTCTTGTGGTGGTTAGGGTGATTTTCCTGTTATACCGGAGGCTGAGGGTTGTTACTTAGGGATGGTCGGACGGAGATTTTCTTGTAGTTACGGAGCAAGGCGGTCAAGTGCCTCGCTTCATCTGCCACTTCCAGACTGTCCTTGCTTTTATAGTAGTGTTTGCTTCCTGTCACTTGTAGTTTAGTTCCCCCTATTATTCCAGCGTTAAAAAAGTTTACAGGCTGAAAAGCTGGGATCACAAGCTGAGGGTGTCATGAGCCACTTGGGGCCTCTCGACGGCTTCTGTCGAAGGAACTTTGCAGTGCCGTCGTATTTCTGTTGGACTGTATGAGTCAATTGGTGTTGCTCAGCTCTTCTTGAATGTGACTGTTTCAGTCAGCCCTGTATTTTCAACCAGTACATGGAGCCCGCAGGCTGTGTGAACAGTGGCACTTTATGTCCCAGCACTGTTCATGTTGTTGCCTGAAAAAAAAAAACTGAGTCAAAGTCACCTTCATGACAAAGTGCCACTTGACAGTCATGCTGGGATGCCTCTTTTGCAGCACTGGGAGAGCCTCTTATGGTGTCTTCCTTCTGTTTGTTCAAGGGGTGCCAGTCTGTGAAATCCTACCTCACTGGTACGATAGCTGGGTGGGTTAAGGCACGTGTAGCAGCAGCCTGCTGGAAACAACTGTCTCTTGTTGTAGGTCTTGCTGGAATCCTGGTTTGGGCGATCCATCATTTCACCATTTTGACTTCCACTCACTTTGGCGACAGGACGATCTGTTAATATTTACTAAAACATGTTTGCTTTTCGCCATTTTCAAACTGGCCACAGTACCTTTGAGGGAATGCCCCTGTCGGGCTTAGCGTTTCCTACATAGGAGGGTTTCATGGGCCTGATAATGATATGCCGTGAGGTTTTTCAGACATTATTTCATGACATCGAGTTGTGTAATTAGGGCTTTAAGAGGGCTGGGTCCACCCGGGTCCCAGACCCGGTAGTAATTAAAAACGGACATTGAGTTAGGTCCCTATTAGATCCCTGTCGGGTCGTATACCATTGTCTTTAGCCTTATTGCTTATTGAACATAGAATATAAATAAACGTTAAGGTAATCCGTGTCAGCGAGGTAGTTCCAATTTATATTTCACCAGATTTCGTTTAATGGTGCATTCTCTAAGAGTGTTAGCTATTGCCAGGAAGTTGTTTTTTGTATTTTTTTTTTCTTTTCTGTGTAGCATATTAGTATTGTTTAGTGCTTTATCTTAAACAGCTAACACTCATTGACGGAGCCAATACTCCTGGCTGGTTCTAGTTGTATGCCAGTTTATGTGTTACATATATATATATATATATATATATATATATATATATATATATATATATATCTCGTAATGCAATAACAGAACGCTTATAGGGGTATGAAAATACCGGTTGAGTGGCACACTATGTTAATCACAGAAATTAAGTTACGGTGTTTAATTCATTCCATTTTTACATAGGCCACGCCTCTTTTGAAACCTCCCACTTAAAGCCTTCTATGTATATGAGGCCTTTCTGATTATTATATTCACACCTTGCTACTTGTCTCTGTGTGGTTTGCTCGGACTCCTTTTTCATGTGCATCTCTGTATTCTCTCCCTCCTCTCTCGCTGCTTATTACCCAACCCCTTTCTTGACTGTCATGTGATTATATACTAAGTGTTATTGAACTATGGTGTGACAGAAAAGTGCCTGCCTCTGGGTCTGTTTTCAGACTTATTTTGTGGTATAATTGTTTCGTTTAGATATTAATGGTAAGGGCATTTCAATTTCACTAACTAGAAAGTAGAGGGCCCTTCAATGTAGCCCTTTTGTATATCTGGCTACAACGTGATCTCTTCCCCAAGACTTCCGCCTCAGAGCACCAGCAACACAATTAAAAGCAGGCTCCACTGGTGTAAACACTCCACTTAAAAGTAGGCCGCTGGTCTGTCTGCTTCAGCTACAGAACGTGTAGTATATGTGCTGGCAGTCTGGATATTTATATAAACTGAAACAAAGCACACACCCTAGAAAAGTACCCACACAGTTCTCAGCCGGATGACAGGTAAGCTTTGTTTAGCTTAAGAGGTCTTGCAAGTCTTTCCTCTTTGCAGCTCAGCTATCATGATGAAGTTCTGCTGGTTGCATTCCAGTTGGCAGGGAAGCCTTTGATCCCTGAAAACCTGGGCTTCACAGTGGCTGTGTATATTTTTTATATATATATATTTATATATATATATATATATATATATATATATATTCACAAAGGTAATTCTACATATGTACATTTACACTCATACTTTTGAGTAGCTTTACTACTTTTGGCTGTTGAACACTTATTAGTGTAAATGACTCCAAAATGTAGACTTACATGTCCCCACCCCTTGAAATAGTGGGTAGAGTCAGTAAAAACACCAAATTGGGAAAAATATTTTTAAATCTTAAATATAAATATTAACTCACATATATGTATTTTAAATATACAATGTAAAAATGCTACAGCATTAATAACACATCTAAGTTAAAAATTACTTTGTATTAAATTAAAATAACATTTTTCTGAAGTTTAGGAAAATAAATTGCACCAAAAGTACTAGAATTAAGTGATGTATATAACTAATTAATAGTGATTTAGTTATTTTTGTAATTTAATTTTAGCTGAAGTTTTAAATTGAAAACTGGCTTTATTTTATTTTAAATAATTGTCTTATTTATGATATTAAATTACATGTATTTGTATTTTCAATTTGTTTGAATACTTTCATTTATTTTTACCATTATTCCCTATGGGGTTTTATTTTAAGTCCCTACCTCCATGATTTTCTAGGGGAAGGATTTGCATTACTAGTAGTTGGCTACAAGTGATGATAGACTTACTCTAGATCTGACCCGGAGTACACTTACATTCGTTTTCGGCCATTTTTGGCTGTAGTAACAATAGAAGGACAGTATGGGAATAGCGGTCGGCTTACTATTTTGTGGATGGGTGTATGTGCTTACCTAAACCCCTCATTACTCCTCCCTTATCCCCTCCCCTTTAGTAGTAAGTATTCTTTGTTTTCCAACCACTCCCCTCTGTCTCTCCCACATTTACTACTAAAATGTATATTTATGTTTGCAGAGATCTCTGCACATACAAGGAGAGGCGGGATCATATGCCTCCACACATATGTATGTGAATGACATTTTGTAGTATATTGGTAGTAATATTCTAGTACTGTTAAGTGTTTTGCATAATGCAGTTTGTGAATGGGACCCAAAGTACTTTGGAAACAGAAGCACTTCAGTTCAATAAACACCACCTAAAAGCCTTCCTCAGTTGTGGAGTGCGTATTCCAGCTCTGAGCTGGAGTACACTTACAACTGTTTTCAGTCCTTTTTGGCTGTAGTAACTATAGAAGGGAAGTTTGTGAATAGCAGTGGGATTACTGTTTTGTGGGTGGGTGGAAGCCCTGTCCTAACACCCCCTTTTACTCCCCCTTTACCTCCACCCTTTGGTAGTAAATGGTCCCCATTGTCCATCCATTCAAATGTATAGTTACGTTTGCAGACATATCTGCACTCAGGGCAGGGATCACCACACATGAAATAAAGGTGAGACAGAGGTGTAGACCTCTAAATGTAGGTATGTGAATTGCATTGTGGAATACGTTAGTAGTAATATTGTAATACTATTAAGTATAAATTACTTTGAAAACCTAAGCACTTAAGTACATTAACTTAGTTGCGGAGTGCTTACTCCGGCTCTGAGCTGGAGAACACTTATGACGGTCTTGCTTCCTTTTTGGCAGTGGCAACTACAGAAGGACAGTTTGGGAACAGCAATGGGCTTACTCTTTTCTAGGGGGGTGGATAACCCTCCCTAACTCTCCCTAAACACCTCCTTACTCCTCCCTTTACTCCCTCCACATTAGTAATAAGTATTTTCCAGCCATTCCCCATTGTCCCGCTCACATTTACTACTAAAATGTACAGGTACGTTTCCAGAGAATTTTGCTGTTGAGGTAGGGATCTCTGCTCATAAGACAGGAGAGATGGAGACAGCCATCCTCACATAGGCGTATGAGTAGCATTTTGTAGCACGTTAGTAGTAATACTGTAGTACTATTAAGTGAACTGCATAACACAGTTTGTAAATGGGCCCCAGTGTTCTTAGAATACAGAAGCACTTCAGTTTATTAAAACACCACCTAAAAGTTTTCCTCAGTTGTGGAGTGTTTTTCTCTAGTTTGGTATGGGATGGGGGCATCATGCTTTTGCCCTAACTTAAATATGGATTCACTCTAAGTTCATTGGAAACAGTGAGGCCTTTTCTCTGAGACATTCACTGGTTTCTCGTCAGAATCCGGAGAGATTACTGTGATTTCTCTTGGGTCTCCTTACCTCAAGTAAAACTGCACTTTCACAGAAAAACCCAGATACCCAATTTGAACACTAGACACTCTTAAGTTTAAGAAGTTGAGCAGTCCTGGTGTAGTCAAGATTATAGAGGGTTTGGAACTCAGATAATATAGAACGCAATTATCTCTACAAACTCCATGTCCTGTCAGACTCTAGGTTATTGCTAGCAAATGCAGGACAGTTAAAATAATGGTGCACAAAACAACAGAAGCTCTTGGTACCTCCTGAGCAAAACCAGACCTTTAAATGCCATTACACCACTTATAGAATAAGCATATATACATTAAAATAGGATGTTGCAGCTAATGTTTATACAAAGCGGTATAGGTGGACTTGGTGAACTTGTTCAGTTCTGGGGTTTACTATTATTTCTATTCTGGTAGAAGTACCAATGACAATGCTATGATGTATCAAATTGACTAAGCAAAAATGTCCTAGTTGACCCAGTTCTCAGGACAAGGTTGGGCAACTTGGTGGATATGGTACCTGTGGGTGATTTATCCAACCAACACACCCAGGAAAATGCAGACACCCACCAAACACACATGAATGTCATCCCACCCAAGTCCAATATGTTGTGAACTGAGCCAATGGCAAATTAAAACAAGTCTTGGTATCCAGTTATTAGGAGTATGAGGCGTGTTATGGTCAGTATCCTTATTGTGATAAAGTTCAAGATCAGTGATGATGTTCATGTGGTTTCAAGTCAATGTATGGGACACCCACTCTATAATGACTGAAAACCCAAAGTATATCCAAAGGGAGTACCAGACTCCAGGCTCGTGTATAGAAACAGTTCAGTTGTGATCAAGATATTTGGTTAGCAGGCACACCCCTGGGACCGGAGCAACAACTGAATCTCTTGGCGGTTATGGGGTATAGGGTAGAATCCCACTGCAGCTTAAAATACTTGTATATCTTAAACTGTTTAGGCCAGAGCTATCACTAAGACTTCCCCAGAAACCAGTTGATGGCTGCATGCCATGACATACTACTACAGGCTTGCGGTCAAGAGAAAAAAAAAAAAAACACCCCAAAAGCTGTGAATGGTGCCAGGTGTATCGGGGATAATGCAGTCTCGCCACACTCATAATCCAGTAGAGTTTCTCTACTCCTCGACACTGGCAGACACAGCTCCTTTTTGGCCCAGTCCTTGCTAACTGAAATGCAAGGTCCATGTGGCTTCTTGGTTGTTGTTCACCTCTTTATATAAGGAGGCTCTAGACAGCTGGCCTTGCTCTTTGACTTCCATGCCGTACTGTGTTTCTCTCCACACTAGGCAGTGCACCTTATTTTACCAAGATTGCAAGAAGCATCTCTAAATCCCTGGGTCTTTCCTTCATTTGAGGGAAAAGGGAGTAAGCAGGACCTGTTATACACCTCTCCGGACTGAGGCATAGTCTTTCTGAAGTCTATAACAAGTAAAAGCATTGGATACGGCCACTATTTCCCCTGCTTATAGACAGGAGGCAGCACATAATTCATTTAAAATGTGATTGCCAATCGAGGCACAGTGCAGCTTCCTATGTTTTTTTTTTTTTAGACGCAGAGAAACAATTATCTGCTGTTGGCCTTAGGTGGTTAGGTGCCATCCAACACAAAATAGTAAGGAAACACTCTGGAATACAAAAACTGGGTGACACGAATGTTTGTATTCTCCCAGCCCAGCACACACCTAGAGTGTTTTATGTCAATGTCCCCACCACTATAGGCATGCAAAGGATCACACAGAGAAAGGAGAAAGGCAACCTGGAGAGTAATCACAGTGTGGAGCAGGCACTCACAGTTACCTCTATCGGACACCTCTGCTCCTGCTCGGTTGTACACCACACATGCAACATGGCCTTTACAGCAGATAACATTACAACCCAGGGGTAAAGGAAGGACCCCCATTTTGGGAGGGCTGCACATAGTTTACAGGGTAGAGGCCTGCAGGCATTATGTGTACAGGTAATATGGCATTTGCCCCTGAAACAAGATCATTCACCACGTAGCTTGGTATGAGGATCACACGCCACCCTCAACTATGGATGAAAGCACATTTTGTGTTCTCTTTCAAGCCAGCTGACCCTAATGCTCTGCGAGCGAACCTCACAAAATTTACAGAGCACCTCAGTGATTGTCAGAATCACTTGGAGATAAACTCGAGGAATGTTAGAAAATGTTGAGGAGAGGCACTATGAAACAGGTTAATGGCAGTTTGGAGTGAGCTGCTGCAGTGATACAGGACCAAGGTTGCTTTGACTAGCCTTGCCTCTGTTTGAGGTAGCGGGTGAAAAACAATGGACTGGAATGCAGCTGCAAGTGATTGCCAGTGGTTGAGACTGGGCTACGAATTCCACCTTTGTGTTTTCCACAGTTTCTTGTGCCAGTTTCAAAGGTATTTAGTAGGTTCCTTACGTCTTGTGCTTTAACACATGGTGCGTCTATAGCCATAAGGTCCATCTGTCCCATTCCGATCCAGTTCCTCTGCAATGAGCACTTAGATGTTCTGTGCATTCTCATTACATGCCATCTGCTCCATTTTTGGACACATCTCACCTGTTCTTGCTTAAACTGTATCAAAATGGTTTATTATTTGGGAAGGATGGGAGTGATAAATCCAAAATCTTGTCAGCTGCAACTCACAAGTTCAATAAATCTGGGCTCAATCCGTGTTTACTAAGACACAGAGTAAACAGGCTTAATTTAAGGAGAAGTCTATAAAGTATTTAGCAGTACCAAAGCAATGAAAACGTCAGAACACAACACAATAAAATAACACAACCACATTCTAAAAATAAAGACTTTTTAATTAAAGAAAATACTCAAAAATGATTACAATTTAATTAGGGGAACTGAGATATGATTTTTTTAAAAAAAGATTTAGTACAAAAAGTGTCAAGAAAAAGTAAAGAGCCAATCCAAAGTCACTGTTTATAATTAAATTAAATACACCAGTGCATATACTGGGGACCGGACAGCATTGCCCTAGTGTGCATAGTTAAAAAAGAAAAAAATAGCAATACCAAACAGCTAAAAACAGGGATTTTTCTAAGTGACCCAGAAATTTCGGCATCGAGACTGGAGATATGCACTTTTCTACCTCTTTATTCCGGAAGGCACCTTTGATCCAAGCACCAGACATATTTTCCAACTCGCCTGCACAAGACTTTTGCTTGTGTGCCTTTCACTGTGATACCTACCTACCTGCTATGCATACTGAACTGCGTAGAAGACTTTGTGGATTATTTGGTTGCTTTGCTACATGTTGTTCTCACACCCTCGTTATTGGTGTGGTTTTTAACTCCTTCTGTTTCACTATACAATTTAAAAATCATAACTTTGTTGAACTCAGTTTGTACAAGTTTGTTTGTTGCATGATAGAGAACGCTTCCACTCCTCTTACAAGTCTTGTGGTTTTACTAATCTTGATGACCAGTTTATTCATTGAGCACTCTTCCAATTTGCCAGTTTTTAAAGCCAATGGAAGTCTATAAACTATTACCCCAAAGTAGAAAGATGCTTTCCCCAAGTAAGTATGAGTATTTCCTAGAATTTCAGGCGTAATTTAAATCTAAGTCTGGAGTAAGATATAACTATTCACAGATAAAGCTTTATAACTATGATGGACCTTGTCAGATTTAGCTGCTTCTTTGGGGTACAGACAAATGTATGGAATTATCTGTTTCAGCTCTACCACTCTGTATTTTGTCTACCCCTGATAATTTTTCCATGGTAGTTTTCGAGCGATCACCAATATTTCCACTGCTGAATAAATTAAACCTGGCAGAGTGCTTAACACAGCTTGGCACGGAATCCCCAAACATGCTCCTCCTTCTATCCACAGGTAGTAAGTAATTGGTATGGCTGTGATGGGACTGCATGGGCAATGGAAGTATTTTTACTAGGAGTCATCCTGTTTATTTGGCTGTAATAGCCCAGGTTAAAACATATGTAGCCCCCCTAAAAGGGCCCTTCCTTGTCATTTGAGAATCTGTGGTGAAGTTGTGTAACTGACACCTGAGACCCATGTTGAAAGTAGGCACGTTGTGACCCCTGCTCCAGCACCAGCTAGTGTACATGACCTGTCACATCACCATGATTCCCGGTAGCCGTGAAGGAAAAATCTCAGGAATCAGCCGGTGTCCTTGGTTGGCACTCCATCGAACATTGGAAAGGGGCTGTACTGGCGAGCAGTATTCCTAACCAGCTCGTTTCTGTAACTGAATATATACTGTACCAAAGAGGCCAGTAGTTTAAAGAGCCACAACCCAGCAGAACTATGTGGACCTGGTTGGCGCTTTCAGGACATTGGTGGTGGTACCTGTTGACTTTTCTCTTTTATCCATAGATTGACCAAGTTCGAGACTTCTGTCTCAACCTACTGGACTTACCTCCCCCCTAAGAACTTGTCTGCTGATCATTAACACCTCCAGCAAGACACTATGACTAACCTCTGGACCACATTATTATACTGACCTAAAGACTATGATGGCAGGCCCAGTGAGGAGCAGCAGAAATTGCGGTGAAGGAGCTAATCCAGTGATCTGTACTGTGATAATGACAAAAAGAAGTGCACGTTGACAGAGTGAAATGTTTATCACGGCTGGTGAGCTTACATATTGCCACCGAGCAAGTGCCAATATAAGATTTTTTGAGCCCTCTCTGTGGCTGTGTCACATAGTATAAACTTAACGCCTTTCTGATGTTTAGATGGTAGCCATGACGTCTGCTGGCATCTAGTGTCTCAGGACACTTTGCCGTCTGCCGGGCATGGCGTTGAAGCCCAGCAACTGGCAGCTCCAATACCAGAATCATTATATCGGCTGTGTAGGGCCCTTGACCAGACAGAGCCCGTAGCCTGTAACTGTGCTCCATTATTGGAAGATCCAGCGATTTCACAGTTTGGAGTTCTGTTACAGCCCTGACCCTATCCTCAAGACTCCAGGACGAAAGGGACATCAAAACATGTGCACACTGACTTTCCACTTCTGAAAGAAGGGGCTTTAAAGTTAGTCTGGTACCCCAAATCTGACCCTAAGATCCCAGTGGCACCGGTAAAAAGTTGACTCTGATGGGCCAGTTTTAATGCATTTCATGTCTATTTGGTGGCCCCACCTGCCAGTTGTTAGCTAAGGAAGACTCTGGGCACAAGTCGACAGAGAACTTCATCTAACCTCAAATTTCCAAAAATATCAATTGACAAACGTTGTGTGATTGCACTTCAAATGGTTTCAGCCGGTTCTGATCCGACATTTAACTGGGCGAAACCTGCTGGGCTGCTTTCTGTAAAGGCACCTTTTGGCACTCGGATACATCATGTCATTTCGTTGACTGTCTGCCTTTTGGTAAATCAAATAGTGATTCCCGGAGACTAGGGTGATTGCAAAGTTGGTGCCACAGAGTTACTGCCACATACGAAGAATGTACGAGCATCATTTAGTTATGTTTGTAGTGCTTAACAACTTGTTGAGATCAAGCTAGGCACTTCTGGTTTTCACAGCTGTTTTATTTTAAATGTTATTGGAATCTAATTGTATATATGACACATCCACTTGCATAGAAACACTTACTGATGGATATTAACTTTTGTTAAACGTGGTGCCTGGTGTTGACGTAGTTTTCTGACAGCAGTCTTTGGTGTTCATATTATTTTCGTCCACGGGTAACCCATAACTCATAACCACAGTTGGCACTTAGGAGTCGAGGCAGCCTCGTTTTGACTTTGTAAGCAGTAGTGTCTAGTATCCTTTGTTTGTGGAGAGAACAGGCACTGAATGTGCTCCCTGAAAACCCGGGATCTGGAGAAAAAGCCTGAAATATTGGTACAGAAGACGCGTTCCTTGCTGCAGACTTTAATCCTTCAACATACGCAATAAATGCTGCCAACTTCAATTTCAAAGTTCTTGGTTTATTTACAGCCAGATGCTAGGATTGTTTACATAAATGAAAGGCAGCATACATTGCAAAAACATGCTGGATGATCAGAGTTACAGATTCGTTTGGTTCAGATTGAGACCACATGAGACAATTTCGACTGGTAAGCTAGCACTGACATGTTGGCTTTGAAGTAGCACTTCTATGAAACCATGAGAAAAGCTGTCTGATTTGCCCCGACCTTCGTTTTTTTTTTCTTCCGGATTTACATTTTCCATCTTTATTCTACCGATAGACCTGCTAAACTGACCTGAAATATGCGCAGTTAAAATAATATAAATGGTTCACCCAGTGCAGTCCTCCATACTGGATGTCTGGCCAGATCACATCATAGCTCCCTCCGGGGTGACACTGGAGAACATGTAAAATATTACTGACGCCCAGTGTGAAGGCAGCGGTACAAGCATAGTTGTATTTGTATTTTTTTTTGTATTTATAAGGCGCATTCCAGCATAAGCATCGAAGAGCTAGGAACAAAGGTGAGCGGGCCACAAGGATGGACGAGTCCAAGTTACTGCGGAAAGAGCCAAGTTTTTAACTTCATTCTGAAAGTCAAAAGATAGTATTCTTTCCTCAACATAGGAGGGAGCATATTCCAATATTTAGCTGCAGCCACTGAAAATGCCTTATCACCCCATCTGGCCTTTCGAGTCCGTGGTACGAAGGCCAAATTGGCATCAGCAGATCTGAGCTGGCGGCTAGGAATATACCAGCGAAGCCCTGAGTTCACACAATCCAGGCTGCTGGTATAGAGAGCTTTATGTGTTAAACAAATTGTCTTAAAGGCAGTACGTTTCTTCACAGGCAACCAATGTAGTTGCTTCAAAGTAGCGCTGGCCAACGTGGAGCATGGGAGGTTGTGTTAAATGAGCAGCAGTGTTCTAGATCAGTTGAAGTTTGCTAAGTGACAGCTTGTCAATATTAAACAATAGGGCATTGCAGTAATCTATTTTCAAGAAAACTAGAGCAAGAGATACCATAATTCGGAGCTTCTCTTGTAAATAGGGAAATATTTCTCTCAAAGTTTTCAGTATCCAAAAACAGGTTTTAGTGATGGAGTTAACCTGTGGTTTAAAGGATAGGGCAGTGTTGAAGATGACCTCCAGATTCTTAGGAGAATCAATCGGAACTGTTAGCTCTCCACACACTGATGGCCACCAGCGGGCGCTACATAGATTTCTACTAGGCCCAAAAAGAAGAATTTTCGTTTTGTCCCCATTAATTTTGAGCCAGTTCATGCCCATCCATCTATTAACCTCACACATACATTGCTGGAAGCGGTCAGCGACTTTCCCCAATTCCCATGAATAAGGATGATCAATTAGGTATAATTCGCGTAAGAAGAGGTCAGAAAGCCAAATGAGCGAATCAATCTGGCTAATGGAGCCATGTACAAATTAAACAAGGTGGGACTGAGTGAAGAACCCTGAGGTACCCCGCATGGTAACTGGTATGCAGAAGCTTTAAAATCCCCGCATGTTACTATAGTAGATCTGTTTTCAAGAAAAGTCTTCAGAATGTCTAGAGCTGTGCCTCTAATGCTTGCCTGATGTAGGCGATGCGTCAAAATTTGAGGAGAGATGGTATCAAATGCTGCTGATAAATCTAAAAGTACAAAAATAGTGCCAACTCCCTCATCGACTAGTTTCCGAATCGTATCTGAAGTGGAAATGAGAGCAGATTCAGTGCTATGGTTCTTTCTAAAGCCATGTTGAGTGGGATCTAGACTACCAGAGTCTTGAAGAAACTTGGCTAATTCTTCATTGATATGTTTTTCGAAGATCTTAGATTGGAAAGGCAGTAAGGCAATGGGCCTTAGATTCTTGAGGTCGTTAGATTTACCATCTGCTTTCTTTTTCAAGGAAATCACGTTGCCTCCTTCCAAGAGGAAGGGAACACCCTGAGGTCAAAACCTCTTGAAAAATGGGTACAAGAACAGTGGAAAATAGATCCGGGACCAGCTGTACTGTACTACTGAATGTGGTCTTCTATGGAATTGCGAGGAACAATATTGCCCGACCTGCACTATGTGGATATTCCATTCACTCACCCCTGGGAGTGAAATGTATTCCCCCAGCCCCTCTAAACTTCCTAGATGCTCACTTATACTACATCAGTGAACCAGCAGCCATGAGTCATGCAGGAACTGAGTACCTGGCAACACGCTGATCTACCAAGCCCCAGGTCTGTCGTCTAATGTCAAGCCATCCAGCTTTTCCATAAGGTCAATGCCAAATGCAAGGCTTTCTCTTCCCACCTCGGGCCCTCTCAGTCATTCCTAGGTGTTTCCTTCCGGCCTCAAGCATTCCAGCATGTAGCCAAACCTGATTACGTGATTACCCAGCCCGCAGGTCTTCAGCCCCTGAGGCTTGCCGATTTGGCCATGGTCTGGCCACAGAAATTAGAGCCTCCCCGGGGCTAGCAATAAAGACCCTTCCCCGACATACCTCTTCGCCCCAGGCCTCTGCGTGCTCTGTACATTGGCCACAGCGGATTTAGTGTGGCATGGTGTCATCTATAGAGGTGAATAGCCCTGCCCTGGTTCCATGCCCCAGTCAGTTAACTTTCCAGATGGCATATACCCTTCTACAACTCCTGGGCACCTGCGCCCCACACTTCTTCACCTCGCCTGGAAACAGGTGATGTATAACCCTCACCCGGAAACAGGTGATGTATAACCCTCACCCGCCCCCTGGATGCAGGTGGTGCATACTCCTGCATGGCGCATAAACCCAAAAGATCTCTACTTCTCCATATTGTTTATGCAGAGGTCCCACACCCCTCCTTCACACCAGGGTACTGTGGAGGCCTCCCAGAAGTAGGTGCTGACCTGGCAGCGCCCTTCTGTCATGTGCCCCATATGTAGGGTGATCAGATTTTGAAAAGAAAAAACTGGGACAGGTCATACATAAAAGTAGGACTGAAGCTCTTAGTCTCACTTTAATATCTGACCTGTCCGGTAAATGTGTGTCTCTCTCTCTCTCTCACACACAAGCGCGTGCGCAGAAACCAATAAATTACTTCTCAATTAGTTAAGACTCTAGTGCTGCATGTGAAAGGCGAGCACACCTTTCACTTCTGCCTCACAGGTTGACCTGACATTTGTCCCAAAAATTAGGACATTTATTTAAAATTAACATAGCAATCACAAGTTGACCTGACCTTTGCCCCCAAAAACTGGGACACTTATTGAAATGAACAAAGGCGTCGGGACACTGGGAGAGTACTCTGAAAACCGGGACTGCCCGGGCAAATCCGGGACGTCTGGCCACCCATCCATTTGTGCAAGTGTCTGTAAGGAGCGTGTGCTCGCGCAGGGCACCCGCAGGAGAAACGGGTTATTTGCTGGGTTCCCGGAACGTCTGAAGTGCAAGGGGGCGTGGTTCCTTTAATGGACGCCTTGCTGGAATGCACAGTGTGTAGAGAGCCTCCCCCTCCTGGGCGCCCCCGTGATGCCCTCTGTTCTGCTGCTCCAGGCACCACCCGGTGACCTCGTGCCGTGTATCTGGTGAAACAGCTCGCTGCGTTAATAAGCCTGTTATAAAGGTCTGGGTGTAAACACGTGGGACCTAAGGAACTCCGGTTGCCGTATGTGGGTGAGGGCCTCACTGGACGGAATTTTCTTTGTCTTGCTTTAGTGGATTTCTTCCTTCTCCTACACCGACCACCATAAAAACTGTGCTGCAAGTGCCAGAACGAAAGGAACGATTCCCGACTGAATGAATTACTCTCAAATATCTCAGAACAACATGATTTCGCAAGATTTTTTAGGTGTAACTTAAGTCACACCGAGGCCGAGTCACACCTCTCTGATGGCATTAAAAGTAACTAACAGCTGTTACTTGGGGATCGTCTTGGAGTTATTGTACTGAAATAGAAGTACATTGTTAATTAGGAATGGAAGTATACCGAGTGTAGCGTAAAACACAAAACAAAAATACCGTTCGTCCAACTCCTACCTAGGTATAATGATTATATTATATGATATTATATTATATTATATTGGTCCAAATAAATGCATTAACAAGCATTGGCAAAGCCAATAGGTTTTGCCTATGCAGGAGCTATTGGCTTTGCCAATGTGTTTTAGCCATATTGTACAGCCTCGAGGCTGCTGTTCAGCATAGCAAAAAGTAGGAGATTAGCGGGGAGTGTCAGAGTGGAGTGGCAGAGAATGTTGTGTATTGGAGTGACATAGTGTGAAGACTCATTGTAGGAAAGTACCATCTTGCCTGGCATGTTACTCCCATTTTTACTGTATGTGTGTTTGTTTTTGCCTATGTGTCACTGGGATCCTGCTAGCTAGGACCCCAGCGCTCATAAAGTATGCCCTGTATGTGTTCCCTGTGTGGTGCCTAACTCTTTCACTGAGGCTCTGCTAACCAGAACCTCAGTGTTTATGGTCTCTCTGCTTTTAAATTTGTCACTGCAGGCTAGTGACTAATTTTATGAATTCTGATTAGCCACTGGAACATCCTTAGAATTCCCTAGTATATGGTACCTAGGTACCCAGGGTATTGGGGTTCCAGGAGATCCCTATGGGGTGCAGCATTTCTTTTGCCACCGATAGGGAGCTCAGGCAATTCTTACACAGGACTACCACTGCAGCATGAGTGAAATAACGTCCACGTTATTTCACAGCCATTTTACACTGCACTTAAGTAACTTATAAGTCACCTATATGTCTAACCCTCACTTAGTGAAGGTTAGGTGCAAAGTTACTAAGTGTGAGGGCACCCTGGCACGAGCCAAGGTGCCCCCACATTGTTCAGGGCAGTTTCCCCAGACTTTGTGAGTGCGGGGACACCATTACACGCGTGCACTACATATAGGTCAATACCTATATGTAGCATCACCATGGTAACTCCGAACATGGCCATGTAACATGTCTAAGATTATGGAATTGTCACCCCAATTCCATTCTGGTATTGGGGGGACAATTCCATGCATCCCCGGGTCTCCAGCATATAGCCCGGGTACTGCCAAACTAACTTTCCAGGGTTTTCTCTGCAGCTACCGCTGCTGCCAATCCTCAGACAGGTTTCTGCCCCCCTGGGGCCTGGGCAGCCCAGTCCCAGGAAGGCAGAACAAAGGATTTCCTCTGAGAGAGGGTGTTACACCCTCTCCCTTTGGAAATAGGTATGAAGGGCCTGGGAGGAGTAGCCTCTGGAAATGCTTTGAAGGACACAGATGGTGCCCTCTTTGCATAAGCCAGTCTACACCGGTTCAGGGATCCCCCCCAGCCCTTCTCTGGTGCAAAGCTGGACAAAGGAAAGGGGAGTGACCACTCCCCTGACCAGTACCTCCCAGGGGAGGTGCCCAGAGCTCCTCCAGTGTGTCCCAGACCTCTGCCATCTTGGATGCAGAGGTGTGAGGGCACAATGGACAGCTCTGAGTGGCCAGTGCCAGCAGGTGACGTCAGAGACCCCTCCTGATAGGTGCTTACCTTTCTCTGTAGCCAATCCTCCTCTGAGGGCTATTTAGGGTCTCTCCTGTGGGTATCTCACCAGATAACGAATGCAAGAGCTCATCAGAGTTCCTCTGCACTTCCCTCTTCGACTTCCGCCAAGGTTCGACTGCTGACTGCTCCAGGACGCCTGCAAAACCGCAACAAAGTAGCAAGAAGACTACCAGCAACATTGTAGCACCTCATCCTGCCGGCTTTCTCGACTGTTTCCTGGTGGTGCATGCTCCGAGGGCTGTCTGCCTTGACCCTGCACTGGAAGCCAAGAAATCTCCTGTGGGTCGACGGAATCTTCCCCCTGCCAACGCAGGCACCAAACTTCTGCATCATTGGTCCTCTGGGTCCTCTCTCATCTTGACGAGCATGGTCCCTGGAACACAGGAGCTGGATCCAAGTGTCCCCGATAGTCCTGTGGCCCTTCTGTCTAAATTTGGTGGAGGTAAGTCCTTGCCTCCCCACGCCAGACAGTAATCCTGTGTACTGCGTGAACTGCAGCTGCTTGGGCTTCTGTGCACTTCTGCAAGACTTCCTTTGTGCACAGCCTAGCCCAGGTCCCGAGCACTCCGTCCTGCATTGCCCAACTCGCTGAGTTGGACTCAGACGTCGTGGGACCCTCTTTTGTTGTTCTGAGTCGACCGCCATCCTTAGATCTTCAGAACGCCCGTTCAGGTGCTTCTGCGGGTGCTGCCTCCTTCTGCGTGGGCTCTCTGTGTTGCTGACTGCCCCCTCTGTCCCCTCCTCCAAGGGGTGACCTCCTGGTCCTTCCTGGGCCCTGGCATCACCCAAAATCCTCAACCGCGACTCCTGCAGCTAGCAAGGCTTGTTTGCAGTATTTCTGCGTGAAAACAACTCTGCGTCCTCAAGCACGCCGTGGGACATCTTCTGACCAAAGGAGAAGTTCCTGGCACCTTCCGTTGTTGCAGAATCTTCAGCTTCTTCCACCCGGAGGCAGCCCTTTTGCACCTTCATCCGGGGTTTAGTGGGCTCCGGCAGTGCAGTGCAGTGCAGTGGTACAGAGTGGAGTAGGATAGAGTGGAATATTCACGGTATGGTAGCTCACTGATTACAGACAACACATTTTCAATTGAAATGACCAATACGTTTGCACAGACATAAACTATACAGTGTACACATGAAAATGTGTGGACATGCATGACCTAGTGTAATGAGTTGTTTTCATTATATTAAAGTATTTGCTTCCAACACACTTCAGAAATAACAAAAAATGTGCTTAATTTGTGTTCCTAATTCTAATATATTCTGAAATACTTACACAGTTCATTTAAATGTTGTGTGCTAGAAAAGAACTCTTTCTTACCCACCCCAGTATCCAGCAAGATTGTCACATAAATCCTGTCACTTTGAGGTCAGAGCAAAAAAGTAAACGGCCCTCAGGAAGACAGCACCTGACATTTGACCTCGGTCTCTGAATGCACAGCAAATGTGATGATATAAGAACAAGATTTACAGGCCAGTTTGCAGAAAGGGAAGGATACTGTAATAAGGTTTGGGTAATGGGAAGGTACAAACTCGAGTTTGACAGCCTAAAACAAAGCCAGAAAATGGAAAACAAGAAAATGTGAGTTACAATCCACAAAGCCAATGGCAAGTAATGAGCAGAATGTACTCCTAGATCAGCTTTCTTAATGGCCCCAGGATGTCTTTAGCAAGCCGCGCTGTGTGGTAGGCTGTGACCTAAAAACGAAGCCGATAGTTAAATTAAACTAAATAAAACCCATTACTTGTTGGCCTTTGCCTGAAAGTATAAGCACAACTTGTAAGCTTGTAACCTTTCCATAAAACCTCTCTCCTTATCTTCATTGTTTTTGTGCCTCCGACTAGTGGATTTTGCACTCAAATATATGCTTCGAATGAACATCATTCACCCTCAGTAAGAGACTTAATTGATAGGCTATCGAGAGAAAGCATTATCAAACCTGTTATGTTTTAAGGCACAAACTTAAAACTGACTGAATGTTTATGGCAGGGGAACCTGAGGTCAGAGGGCAATATTGAAATAGATCCGTGGGGTTACATTGTGGAATTGAGCGATTGAAGCACTGGTTGCGATAAAGTACTCAACACTTATGTATAAGTAGCCTCAATCTACCAAAGAATTAATCGCAGGCCAAGTTAGTTTTGTGCGTTTTCACAGAACTCAAAGGAACCTTAATACAACATGACATTGTAGAATTTTAACCTGTCTTCCACGCCTTGTACATTATAAGGATATTGCAAGTTACTGCGGACTTCTTGACCATATAGACGCATTCAAGGTGAGCGTAGTATACTTATTACTTCAAAGCTGGAGGACATGTTATTCTGTATATTTGATAATATTTGAGGCTTTCAGCTTTTACTGAACCATTATTTATACATTTTTCTGTTGATTCTTTACACACTTTTTTGCCCTAATTGTGACCCAATTCTACTTTTTCACAAAATTATCCGTACAATAAACTTTCAGCCAGTGCTTTTTATCCATTGGTCTGTTATTGTCAGTTACATTTTTCTTTTGCCCGCTGCAGCATGGGACAAGAGGGCCAGACTTAGGTCATTGGCCAATTTCTCTGAGTGACAGCAGTCTTTCATTTCAATGGGAAAACATACACACACAAACTAGTTTTTTTTGTTGCTTTTAGCCGCTGTTTTTTTTTTTTTTTTTTTTTTTTAAATGTGGGGCCAGGAGCTTCCCCAACAAGAAAGTTTTACAAAAAGAATGACAATAAAATATATGCATTGACAACACCAAAATGCTTGCATCCAACGCCAGAACTATCTGTGCGAATGCTTGTGTATATTTTTCAGTTTTTGGTAAGGGTGGGTTTAACACAATAGTTCTGTGTAAAAGTGATCTGTTCTTTATTTCTCACCTCTCTCCACTCTTCCCTCATCTAAGGTTGTTGCTACTTTGAGGTTTTATGCAGCATAGGTTCTGTACAGGTTGCGTACCAGACCTTGCTTTGGTGAGAGACTCACAGAGAAGATGGTGTATGGCACTCTTTCATCGACAGTGTGTTTAATAGGTTGCTGCTAGCACGAAAAAACATAGTATTGGGCTCCAGTCTGCCACACACCTCTCTTCACTCTGTCTGATTGTAGGTGACTGTTATATTATTGCCCGGATGGAACATTGTGACATCACTAGTCACAAGTAATGCATTTTTAGTGCGGCTAGTTGCCTCATTGTCGTGTTGCAGGTGCATTGTGATGTTTGAATGCCCCAGTAATAAAATGAAATACTACAGTGAGATAATAGTTTTCCATTCATAAATTTAAAGAATTCCTTTTAGTTCTGCTCGATGAGATCTTTACCTCTTTTTTTCGCAGATCAAATGCATTCTTTTTGCGCCTCAGAAGGACTCAGCGGCACAGTGAAACATTTTAAACTTTTCAGTGGCCCATATCATCATGTTTTTTTTTTTTACAGGTTCTATTATGTATTGTTCCAAGCAGTAGTGGCTTCTCCTGAGGCATCCTTTTGTGTCCCGGAGTATTTTTTGACGATTCTTCTTTTTCTTCAGCATCTCTTTGCTTGCATAGTAGTATGTGTATCACAGTCTGGACCGCGGGTAAACATTCAGTAGGGCCAGATTGTACCTAACCTGATCGCACCTTTCCAGCCACTATCCTCCACCACCAGTAGTACCCCAGCACACCCAGTTGTAAGGAAGCAGTATTCCCTCTAGAAATGCCCTAGATGTTTCTCCTCGGATCCATGATCTGCTGATTGCTATGGCTGTTTACCGTGGCCCACTTTTGATAGTTTTATATTTTTAGAAAACCTCATGTTGTCAACTTTTTAAATAAAAGTACAATAAGAAATGTGGGTCAGTTTCCTTCAGCCACTGGTTTTCATATTTTTCATGGTTTTCCACTTATTCAGTGAGCTGCCCACCAAGGCCATGGGTTTTCGTTTATGGTTGATTTGTCCCCTTTGTGTTCCCATATGATTTTGATGTTGGTCCGAAGTCATTCTTTAGAGTAGACAGTGTATACTTTTCGATGTATTTATATTGCTATTGTTACAGCATTTTAATTGCTCATTTATGACTTTTGTTTATGTGTTTGCTGCTGTGATGCTTTAGCCTCTTGTAAAGAGAGTATTCTACAGTTATTGCTCTCCTGTGGTCGTTATTTCACTTTATATTATTGTAAAGTTGGACTTCCAGCTATTTTGCTTTCAAAGTAATTTGTTTGCACATAGGCTTTCGTAAAGATGCAACAACAATACTGGCCCTTTGCCAAAAGTATCTTGTATGCTATATTTTGCTGTGTATGTCTTTTAAGTGCTATTAGCATGTAGATACCCATGGTCAACGTCTGCTGGAACTGTGTGTGTGGCTGCATCAATGAAAGACAGAAATCCTTCTTTTTAGGTTGCGCGTGCAAGCGCTGTGACCTGTTGTAATCTATCTGTGGTCTTTTAACCATGCCCTCCACACGCCCATCACTATCACTCGTTTATGGGCTTGCTTTTAAAAAATCCTTTCTTATTATTGCTAAATGCTTTATGTTTGTCCCTCTCTGGGGCAGTTTTGTTACCACGTTGGCCATCGACCCTGTTACATGGATAATTGCTTGTTTGACTGTGGGCAATCTTCTTTTTCCTTTTGTGTTCCTCCTTTGCACTTATGGCTGCCGTGGCGCTTTGAATCAGCATGCTTATGTCAACTGTTTTACTTTTCATTTTCAATTTATGTGGCAAGAAAAGTCCAGTTAGGAATTTACAACGCTAGTAGCTCTAACTTGAGCAAAAGCGAGACCCATTGCATTACAAATGCTTGTTTAGGACAGAAGCTATTCAAAACCATCAAAGATGACATGCGTCACCATCAGGTCCTCCTCACGCTGGCATGAAGGAAAAGATGCCGGCATGGGCTACATCCCTCCTAGGAGGTCAACTCTTATTAGGATTTAGTGGGAGGCATCTCTATAAAAGTAGATTGAGTGAGGTATAACAAAAGTGCAGATGGGAAATATATGCGGAAGGAGGTGAGGTTAAAGTCACCTCTGGGTGGCCTAAAATTTTATTGTTAACCCTACAGGGCAGGATTAAAAGGCATCAGGGAGGATAAATTCGCCCAACGAGAGTGGTCACCATGTTTCTGCCTGAATTTTGCCTTTTTGGCAAGATGCAATGGCATTCATTAGGAGCATACCTTATTTGATAACGTGTGATAAATAACAATTAAAGTTTTTCGATACAACACCACATTAAAAAAAGTTCTTGTGGGGTTCTGCAAGAATTCTTCTGTCTAAACAGGTGGTCTCCTTACCCATCACTGGCAGCACAGCAGACTAACATGTTGGTAATATGTGGTATCCCTGTGCATGGTCTTTTGAGAGGGTTGAGGCAATAACCTGTACTTATGCAGGAGAAATCACAGTTTTCGATTTAACATTTGCCAAAATCTATAACATATCTTCGCAAGTAAAACTTGGAGAGACATTTTTGTAAAGGAGGAACCTTTAGGGTATGTCCTCTAGTTGAATCACATTGTAGCACATGTAGTAGTTGATGGTGATGTCAAAGTTAAAAACAGAAGTTTGAAGATTGGTTGCTCATAGCATGGCACCCTTTGACTGTTAGATATTGCTTGTGGTACTTTAACTCTCACCTGTGATTTAACCCACAGCAATCTCAGGCATGGTCCTCATAAATGCCATCCCTCCCCCAATATGGCTGCACCACTAAAGGAGAATGCCCATTGCTTGACTTTTACTCTGGCTTCGCCTTTCTGAAAATCCTTGCAACAAAAATGGTCTCATTCTAGACGCTTTCTAGGATAGCATCTTCTTCCTTTAGGTCAACGTCTCAACTTAGTCCGTTCACTCACCATAATATGCAACAGCAACTGATGTATTCCCAGCCAATTTGATATTTAATGTCATTTTTTTGCTACAGGGGCCATGGGCTCTTCGTTAGATAGCCCTGAATTGGTGGGGTGGGTACTTATGTGCTTCCCTACCCAGTAGTTTCTTCTTTCCTGCTGTCAAGTGCACACTGCATTGTAATCAACGTCAGTGCCTCCATGAGGGTAAAGGAGCGTCATTCCACTGCTGAAAGTGAAGGGAAACATGAAAAATAAAATTGTAATAAAACCATTTTATTTTTCATTTTGGCAGCAGTGAAGTCTGAGAGGGCGGGGCCGGCAGCAGAGAGGAACAGAGGGCAGTGCACTTCAGTTTAAAGTGAGCATGTCACGTTGGCCAGCTGTCTTGCAATGTCCAGTCTGACGTGTGCACTTTAGACACTCCAACCAGAGCTGTCTTAGACAACTGGGTAGCGAGAATGCACAGGCCTCCAGGGCCTGAAGGAGCATCGGACGAGGGCACTTCAGTCAATACTGCAGCTGAATAGCGCTAAGAATGGTAGACGGAATGGAAGAGGGGAGTTGGATGAGGTTCTGGGAGTTTGCTGCCTGTGCTGGAGGAGCCACAGAGTGCCGACATGAAGAGGAGCAGTAGGTAAGTAAATCTTTATTTCTTTATTTTAATTTAACTCACTGACTGACAGGCACTGTGAGAAAATTACAGTGGCTCCAGCCTCAACTCCAGAGCTCTCAATCGTGGCCTATTATAAACACTGTTTAAAATGAACCACAATTGAGAGCTTTGGCGATGAGCCTAAGGGAACTGCTGATTGTTTTTTTTTTTGTTTTTTTTTTCTTCAGTCAGTCCGCTCTTCTTTTACTACATTGGTAAAATCGAGAATTTAGCACTGTTGCAGATCAGAATACTAGAACAGGTCATTCCTATGTGTACCAATATGACAGATTATCAAAGACAAAAATATCATGTGACTTAAATGTCATGTCCTAAGATTTCTTTACAAAATTATCGTCTCATTTAGTGAAAATCATTATGAACTACAATAGTGTGATCTTTTTGTGAATGAGATTTAGGGTAAAATGTTCATGATCTCCAACAATATTCTGACTATGGTATTCTGATACCACAGCCCACAATTCTGTCACTGCTCAGTGTTCTTTGGAAGCTGTTGGGCTCTATTCCCACTTCGGGAACATAAAGGGTGTTCTCTAGCATTCTCACTCACGTGTCTTCTTGTCTTACCATAAAATGTTGGATGCTTTTCCTTATGCCTCCACACTTGTCCCAACCCTTGCCCCAGTGACCAACTGGGATGTTGTCACAAATGGCCACTGTCCACGTGGGCTACGGGATTCGGTACTTCTGATCCATGGGGTTGTCTGTTATTGTCCCTATCTCAGTGTAGGGGTTAAGCTTTTTCTGTGGCTTAGCAGTATCTGTTGCCGAGGTCGACTGTGAAGATGATTGGAATTGACATACTTTGCATTGGCTTGCACAAGAGGGTATCGGATTAATTGGTATATTAATTGGTTGGATTAATTGGTATATTAATTGGTATACTGTAGTACAGTCTTTAAGTGGTGTGATAGTACGACATCACTTGTGCTGAGCAGCCCTACAGGGACTAGAACCTACTACATCTTGGCATTTTGGTAATGTAGTGGTATAGTACCCCACCCAAAAAAAAAAAATTTGCAGTAATCCCAGGCCGGTTTGATGGCAGACCACAAATATCAAACCCATCTGGTAGTGTCTGTGGTGGTTAAGTGGTTGACCCTCATGCTCAACCCACTTACTCAAGTGTTTCACTGTTTAGTGACCTCCATTGGGATATCCACGTTCGAAGGTTCTGCAAGGTAAAAAAAAAAAGACACCAAATGTATCCTTCCATAAGGCGGACCATAGAAACTTTATTACCTTCAATTCCTTCGCAGTGCATGACCCTAGGCTTGCAGGGAGGAGGAACACCGTGTGCTGGGAATCACCCTCAATCACTGCTGTGGCACGAATGCTATGTGCGGTTCTCCTGCACACACCCAGGAATGCCAGCGTTCTGTATCCTGAGCAGGACAGGTTGTGCCGCTTTATAATGTCAGCTACAAATAAAGAATAATGCCTCTGCTTTATTAATCTTGACAACAATTGTTCTTAAATGTCAAGATGAACTTAAGGGGGAGGGTGTGTGTGTGTGTAGGTCTCTCTTTCTGTCTGGCTGTATGGTTTATCTCGTACCTTACAAAGGTCAGTCTGAGAGTGGTAATACCTAGTAGTTTCAAAGGGATCCTACGTGTTCTCCCACGTGCCTAGATTTCTGGATCCTAGACCCGTATAAGAAAAGAATCCTTAGTGTATTTACTTTGTGGGACTAATGTGCATTCATAGTATACTTCATGGAAAGTGGGGAGCTGTGTACCAACGGTTATCAAAATTCAATAAAGGCTAGTGTCCATTGCGGTACTACATTTTCAGATGAGTATATCTTTATTATATTTGAGTTGAATACACCAGTTCTAAATAAAGAAAAGAATAATATATTTACTATAATACACAGTACTGTTTGGCTATACTTATGAAATGACTCTTGATTAAGCATCCTTGGGAGCTGGGTTGTTGTTGTTCTTTTGCAAACTTCATGGGCTGTCAATGTCTGCAGTAGTTTTGGTCCTCGGGTCTTCTGGGAAGTCATTACTAGTTACTATTAATTGGCAAGGGCTACAGTAGAGAGGTAGTGTAGGAAATCTACCTTTTCTGCATGGTCACCCAACCTGGACCCTGTATTTGTGCTGGCTTTAGAACTCTGTTCGCTTTACCCCTGCAGCTAGTAGTAAAGTGCATGTGCCATTCAAGCATGGTTGATTTGGCATATTTCACTTGCCTGTAAATCCCAATAACATGGTACAGAGTGTACCTAATGCCTTAAATATACATGCTACTAGTGGACTGCAGCACCTATTGTGCCATCCACTACAGTGGCAGTGCAAATATAGCTTCAAGCTTACGATTGTAGCCTGACTGTAGCAGTGTACAAAATTGCACTGCGAACTGTCAAAGTAAACCCCTTCTATAGCTCAAAGCCTCTCTTTTAGTAATAGGTCACTCCTACATAGGCCTCGTCTCCCACAAGGCAGAGTGCATGGTATTTTGAAGTAAGGCATGTAGAAATATAATAACATGCTTACAGTGACAGGCACCAAAAAACTGTTTCACTGTATGGAGTCTGGCTGGCCCATAGAGAAACAAGAGGAAGCAATGTTAAATATGTATACTGTATCAACAGAATGGCACTAGCTAGAAAAATAAACAAATATTTTAATATTTAACAATCCAATTCAATTGTGAAGTTGGATTTTAACAAATATAAGGAAAAGTAGCTTCTAGAAAGTTACCTTTCACTTGTCTGAAGTTCCTTGAGGCTAATTTGCATTGGTTCTCCAGCTTCTCCAAGGCATCGATTCACCTTAAATAGAGGTGAAAAGGGAGATGCCGCAATGGAACAAACAATAGGCTTACCTGGATGGGCAGAGATGACTTCTCTGAAATCCACAGAATATACATGCTAGAGACTGTGGGCATCTTTTTTTAACACTATGGTGTCAAATCCTGCTTGAGTTTAAAATCCCGCTTGACAGGTTTCCTGGGTTCACATTTAACACTTGGGGAGCAATTAAAAGGGAGGGAACTGAGTGCCAAAACAATTCTTGTGTATCTGCTGTTTGGTTGTTGAAGGACCCAGCTTTTGTCTTACCTGACTTCTGTCTCTGGGTTTGTTTTTTCGTACAGTACCTACCCCAAACTGGATTTTAGTGTTTAATGTGGAGGACATTAGGATTACTGTATTACACTTTACACACCAAATCCCCAGACCTCAAAGCCCACGTTTATGAAGACTTTCACTAGCTTGAATATACCCTGACATGTTGCATTTTGCCCCTGCTTGCAGTAAGGCAAACCGAAACGTCTGTAAAAACTGGGTAAAGTTGGCTCTGGGAACTTTTTCCCCCATTGGTTAGGGAGGGCCCACTTGTGAGTGTCTAGCATAAATGTGGCATCTCCAGAACAATTTCTGGACCTGCAGAAGAGGCCTGGACTGTCTGTCTTTGACTGCGAGAAGCCCTGAAGGACTGGACATGCTCTCTTTTGTACCCGAGACAAAGAATTGGACTCCTGGGATCAGTTGGCTGACCTCCTGTGAGGCAACAGGGAGACAATAAGCTGCAAGAAACCTGGACTGGTCCCAGCTGTTGACTTCTCAGGACTCACTGTGTGTCTCTAAGTGCCTCCTCTGAGGTCCTTGGGGTTCTGTAAAAACGTACTCTGTGGTGGACTGGGAATGAAAAGACTAAGCCAGAAGGTAAAATCTTTCACCGCAACAAACGTTGTTGGTCTATCTAACCTGAGCTCCAGTGCGGTCAGCCTCAAATTTTGCTTAGGCCCAACCTACCACAACCATTGACTAATAGTGGTGCTTTGTGTTTTTGGCTCTATTTCTACTTAAAACGTTCTAAAAATTCATATCTATGGTCCCTCTTTATGGAATTTGAAATGTTGGTCCTGTATTGTTTTTTAAATGTTATTCTATTTTTCTAATTTGGTTTAGTGTTTTTAATTGTTTTTTTATTCTGGTGTTATTACTGTTATGTACAGATTAAATATTCTACACATTTCCTTAAGTTCAGCCTGTCTGTTCTATGTCACAGCTATCAGGAGGTTGAGCTCAAGTTACTTTTGTGACTTTGAGGGTTCACCCTGACAAGGGTTGTGATTATTCTTGAGGTGAGTAGTCAACCATCCCAAATAATATTCCAATTTCTTACAGATATGTTGTGGTACAGTGGGACATACAGTTTCACTTAAGAATAGCACTAGCAGAATTACACTTTCTTTACGTCTGCAGTGACATCTGTGGTATTGGGGACGAGGGGGTCTGAAAGCCCCTGAAATAGAGTCTTCTTGAGGTAATTTTAATTTTTTAGATTTTTAGACTTTTTAATGTCCATTGGTGCTTTTTAGCTTTCCTTGGCTATTGTGGCTAATGGAGGCTGACAAACTACCAGTTATCATTGAGTTTTTCTGGTGCTTTCATATATTGGCAACTTGTGGTGGTGGCCTACTACAGGAGTTTTAATGGGTTTGCATGCCCTTTGGGGACTTCTGGCCCAGCGTTCACTATATCTGCTCTGTGGCTGGTTCAAGGGAGAAGCCAGAAAATTGAAACACCACACACTTCAAACATAAGCTCTTACTATATGGCACCAACCAAACAAAGTAAGTCATCACATCCCTTCCCAAAAGAGCGCTACTGTTTTAATTGTATCCATTCCCCATTTCCTCCTTCCATTCGCCTGCTGATATCCACCATTTCATTCTGTCATTCATTCATTCTTTCATCCATCATTCAGTCTTTCACCATTCTGTCCGAACACCCATACATTTCCAGTCTATCCATTCATCTCAATATATAGCCATCAAACCTATCCATCTATGCACCTATCATTCATCCATCCTTTCACACATCCATCTTTTCAGTCACTCACTCATTCATCCATCCATCGACCTTACCTTTCACTCATCCATCCGTTATTTCCCTCATCCATCTATCCACCCTTTAATCCATTTATCAATCCACCTTCCCTTTCACTCATCCATCCATACTTTCACTCAGCCATCCTTTCACTCATCCATCCATCATTTTATCTCTCATAATCTTTCCATCCATCCATTATCCACCTATCCATCCACCTTTCACTCACCCAACAATTCACTCTTTAATCCATCTATCTACCCTCCCTTTCACTCATCTATCCATTTTTTCACTCATCCACCCTTTAATCTATGCATCAACCCACTTTCACTCATCAATTCATTCTTCTACTCATCCATCCTTTCACTCATCTGTGCATTCCTTCGTTCATCCATCTATCCACACTTTCACTCCATCCATCCATACCATCACTCAACCATCCATACCTTCTCTCATCATCCATCCACCCTTTCACTCATCCACACATTTACCCTTTCACCATCTTTCACCCTTTCTTTACTTACCAATCCATTCTTTTACTCACCCATCCGACATCCATCATTTCACTCATATACCCACCCACCCTTTTACTCACCCATCCATCCACCCTTTCATTCATACATCCATCCTCCCTTTCACTCACACATCCATCCATCCTCCCTTTCACTCACACATCCATCCATCCTCCCTTTCACTCACACATCCATCCATCCTCCCTTTCACTCACACATCCATCCATCTGACTTTTCACTCAACCATCCATACTTTCACTCACTCAAGCATCCATAATTTCTCTCATCATCAATCCACACTTTCACTCATCCATCCTCCTACCCTTTCAACCTCTTTCATTCATCCATCCATCATCCATTCTTGAACTTAATCATCCATTTGCCCTTTTACCCATCCATCCTCTCTTTCACTCATCCATCCATTCTTTTACTCATCCATCCTACATACATCCTTTCACTTTTACCCTCCAACTGTTTACTCACCCATCTATCCACCCTTTCACTCATACATCCATCCACCCTTTCACTCACACATCCATCCATCAGCCATCCATCCATTCACTCACACATACACCCATTCACCCTTTCACGTTATTTACGACCCCCAGCTGACATTTTTGTTGCCTCACCTGGTGACATGGAGGGAAGCTTCAGGCCAGGCGAGTCGGGACTGACTAATTAAAATAAACACACGCACATGCAATGTGCAACACCTTGCTCTTTGCTTCACTGTCCCCACAAGTCTGCTTGCTGGCAGTAAATCTAAGGCATACCGGAGCTCAAAAGGCATCCAGCATGAAATGCAGCATGGGAAGCAGCACCTCGAGTCTGCGCAGTGTGACTTCAAAAGTCCAGCTCACACACTGCGCACACTCGATTTCGTGGCTTCCTGCTTGTAGTCTCTACCCCACTCGTCACAGGATCTGGTACCACCCCACCCTGTGACGAGTTGGAAAAGGGTGTGGTGACAATGGTCTCCTCTCACTGATTGACGTGGAGGCCGAGAGCTGCAGGGCTTGAATCTGAAACGCCCAGAGCTAACTCTACCTCCACGTCATCAGGGGGTGGAGACTGAACCTTGATGCAGTGTCTTTGCCGAGTTGTGACCTCACAGGCCTCAGGGATGTGAGATTGTCAGCCCAGCAAAATTCTCTAGACTTTGTGCCTGCCCAGGAAAGCGTCACTCCACTGTCATCACTGCAAGGAGTACAGTTCGTAGTGTAGAGCAGCCTCAGAAAGATAATTCAACATGTATATACACTGTGTTCACAAGTTGTTTTAAGGAAGCAGTTTCAGCTTTGCTTCCATGCATTATTTTTCACCGAGAATGTAAAGGGGGCGGAGCCCTGACGCCCTTGAAGAGAAACCGCCACTGTAAGGCAGGCAGGTTAGTCTTGAGCTGGGAATTTGTGTCTACCTTTGACTGATTACTTTTGGTCTAAAAGGTAGCATGTTCAAAAGGACACTTCAGATCAAGGTTCAAGAGCACATCTTCATTCCGACAAGGTTCCACTTGGAGAGGAAAGTATTCTTCGGATCTTAATAGGTTTTTAGGCTGTCTGCTGAGGCCATACGTTTATCTTGAGGAGTCCTACAGAAATGCAAAGCTTTTAGGTGGCTAGGCAATCAACAAACAGTTGTTTCTATGGCACTTTCCTAGGCAAAGTCGGGGTGGCAGGAATTTGCATTGGAGATCAAAGCTGGACATCTACAAATGTCTTCAGCTTGATGAGTGGGGAAACTCGTGACCACATTCTGGCCCTCTTGTGAGAAAACACAATTTGCATGTAGCCTTCAAGCACGGATCTCAGACATTTGTTATTAAAAAATCTTACTGCAGACTCGGTGTTTAAAGGAAAGGGGCTTAAGGGCAACAATGTGGATTGGATTTTACAGGAGAGAGGTGGCAGACCTCTCCTGTGTACAGTAAAAAGGTTGTTTTTCCACATATAATACACTTCCACAAACCAAGCAATTTCTCTTAGCCAATCAAGAGAGAGTAGTCCCTCAAGATTACAGTGGAAGCATGATGGGTGTTCTTCCTATTCCTGTTTCTCTCCCCTGCCGGGTGAACCAGACCCTATAGACTGTTATGGGTTGCTTCTTGAATGAATTTCGTGACTGTCACTGTTGTGACTGTGTGCGCAAATTTGAATTTTAAGCTGGTGTGATAACCATTGAGGACCAAGAATGGCTGTCTGTGGGTATGAGTGGTAGGAGGCTTCAAGTCTAGGATCCTATAGACAGTTGTGGCTCCTGATACCATGAAGGGGTGGGCGGCGCGTGGGGGGGGGGGGGGGGGGTTATAAATAAAAATTAAATTAAAAAAAATAAAAACACTTACCTTCTCTGCCGTGCACCGTTCCTCCGTCCAACATCGCTTGAAACGTGGCAGGTAGGCACAGGCTTCCAGCCTGCCCTGCGGCCAATCCTGACGCTGCTCAAAGAAGGGCACTCCCAGGCAGACTGGGAGTCTGTGCAAGCTCTCTCAAGCCCCGAAACTGTGTTGCGGGGTTTGCGAGAGCCTACTGTGCATGTAGGTTAAGCTGCATGCACTCTGAGGGGGAGTGCTGAGCACTCCCCCTCGCTGCTCTTCACCCCCGTGCCCCCCCCCTTAAAAGAAAAGGATAATAAATGAGGTGTATTATCCTTTTCTTTTAAAGGTTTTGCAGCTGCTGGGGGGGGAAGAGGGGTGGTGATGCTCCTACGTCCTAGTGGAGGGGCCACCCCTGCCTATAGACCTTTTCTAGAGAGACTGTACTTTCACAACTCCTACATGATGCCCCAAGTAGAGTATACAGATTTGCCCCGCCTGACTGGCACTTCAATTACCTAGTGGTGAGCTTTGCTGGATGAAGTGCCATCAACACCATTGTGGGGTGGATCAGGTGGTCATCTTTAATGTCCTGTTATACATATAGGTAACAGATGTTTGTGAATGTCAATGACAATGTGGTCTGTCAGCCTCTGAAATAGGTAGGTACTTTCTATAGTTCAAAAGGCATTACCAAGAAGTGGCATACTCCTTCTAGAATGAAAAACTTCATCTTCTCAGTGACACTTGGGTTTGATGCCCTCTGCCAGTGCCCACTGGTACAATTGAATATGGTCATGTACTGCCCTACTCCTAATTTGTCAGTGCTGTTTTAGTTTGGGGAATATGTTATATTGTTCCCTATTTTCAATTACGACATCTCGGCTTTCCAGTGTTCCCTAGCCCTGCAGACATCCAATATGCCTATGTACAGTGCTTCAGTGGTTAGATACTGTCCGGTACCGAGTAAATGCACTTCTGTAATTTGAAGGTTGAACGGTCCTTCACTTCAAAGCGCTTTTGCAATACATTACACCGGATGAGTACCGACACTTCTCCGGGGCAAACCGGTACTCTAAATAGCGAGCACCCTATATTTCCATTTAAAGCACTGCCTACGTGTTCTCTGCAGCAAAGCGAGTCGGGTAAATTTGAAGACCGATTACAAGCTGTTCCCTATAGAGATGGGCATCCCGGGTGAGTAGAGTGTAAAGAGGAGTACTGGCCACACTTGGGCCGACCTTCCACATCAGTGGCGGCTGCAGCCTTCAGAATGTAGGGAATGAAGGGTGAGCCACTGAACCAGCTATCCACCCCACCTCCCCACATAAAGGGGCATCCGGGCATGTCTGAGAGGACCACAGCACCAGAAAGGTATGGGAAGTGCAGTGACGGAAAAATGTGGGTACTGAGGCAAAGGGCAGTGTGCACAGTTAGAGGCGTATGCTTATTCATCACAGAGCCGCCATTCACATAACAATGGCACTGAAACCGCAAAAGAGCAATGCCTATTATCAGAAAGGGTCTGTAAACAACACGCGGTGTATCACTGAGCAGGGCGTGCAGGGGTTACTGAGGCGCCACAAACACTATCATCTCCGATGTACACAAAGTAACCACTATAGAGCTCAGCAGACGAGAATCCCATACCAGCCATGATAACACAGTAGTCCCTGAGCAGTCGTGCACGCAGTATTCACTCAACGAACAGTGATAGCCAACAGCCATGCACACTGAATAATCGGAGAACTGTTACAAGCAGCTACGCCCACACAACACCAGAGTAAAGAAACCGGTTATATTGTAAAGGTACACACAACTACAGAACAGGTGTCCGCGGTGAAGTGATTGAAACTCGCACACCCAGTAATCACAGCTCGTTTTACACCCAGGATTATCTGAGGACAGAGAGCAGCACACAGAGTAATAACAGGACGGATTTGGAGAGCAGTATTTACAGAGCAGCCGCACCCCCCGAGGAGCAGCAGGTGCACCCCCACCCCCCAAGGAGCAGTATAAACAAAGTAACCACACGGCAGCTCTACGCTGTGTCGTTACTGAGCTTCCTGCTCGCAGGTTAGCGCTACACTCAACAGTGGTACTATACAGCGGTAATTGTAGGGAATCGCCGATTCGTTGGACACTCAGGGCAGTCGCAAAGCAGCTGCGCGCGGTGTGGTCGCTGAGCCATCAGGTATCACTGATAGCTCGCGCTTCAGATGCATCTACAAGGGCGTGGCCTAGCGACAGCGCTGCAAGGCGACGTGCCCAGGAAGCGTGCTTCAGCAGCTCGTGCTTACTCTGCCTCAGGAAAGGCACGCTGGGACTGATCCGCATTTTGTTTCCCATTAGCACAGTAGCTGCAGCTAGAATGAGGGAGTAACCGAGAAACAATAAACGGGAGAGACAAAATGTGGCGACTAGATAGACAATTGCGGAGTTCGGGTAGCTAGAGCGACAGTCACGGCCAGCACAGCGGTGATTTTGCCATGAGCATGCAAACAACTTGCAAACTGGAAAACATATTTATAAAAACATCAGAAGCATTTTTGACCCTAAGAGTAGGAACACCTTATAGCTGACTAAGGGTAGAATTGCGACTTTAACCTTTAATCGCAGTAACAACAAGCATTTACCAGCTATGCTTGCGAATGGATCTTGGCCAACGAAAATGCCATAAAAACTTTGATCCTAATGGAATTATTCACCGACAGTGATAAACAAGGGTGATTTTTTTTTTTTTTTTTTTACCTGATTACATATTACCCACAATTAAAAGAACTAGGAAATACGCAGTCACTAAAGTGCAAGCTATTAATGAAATATCAAGAACGTTTCTGATCTGGTGCAGGCAGCTAAGTAGAATAACTCTAAAAGACAAACACGGAACAATAAATATTCTTACACAGAAGGAATTCCTAAGATACAGGGTTCCCTACATTCCTCTCTATCAATCAGAAGGTGCCTGGCTCATAGTTCACAAGGAACAATCATGTCAACTCTGCCACCTTCACATATAAACAATCGAATATGTGTTTTGTAAGTGACCTAATTTACCAGAATTTAGGAAGGCTGTTGTAAATCATGTACCAAACGGGATAGAGGAGATTTAATCTGGAGCTTTAATCAGCCTGCCACAGCGTGACTTTCTCCTACTCATACAGCTCACACATATAGGGCAAATACATACCTAAAACTAATCTTCAATTCAGTTTTTAACCATCTATAATTTTATGTAATGTATGGCCCTCCCAAATCTGCCCCTGCTGTCAACTGTTATACTGAGGAAGTAAGGTGTGTGTGGGAGGGTGGGGTGCGAGAGGAGAGGAGAGGAGAGGAGGGGAGGGGTATATGTAAAGGCCTCTCCTCCTGGCCCAAGATGAAAACAAATATTTGACCTGCCAAACCACCTTCACTGGCTTCCTAAACAAGTTTTTTTTAAATCGAATGTTGCTCGTCACAGCCGTGAGTTACCAGGTTTAGAATCTGGTGTAAACAATGGGGAGTTCATGTGGAAGCCAATCATAGCAAATGAGTCAATCTGATGGACAAGTGTGTGGTTTCAAGATGATGTTGTTAGAGTATGGTGACATTAATGGACGTGAGAGCAGGCTGAGGTGTGGAGAAGAAAAAGGAGAGGGCTGAAGGCTGGTTTTTGGAAAACAAGATGGTAACCGTGATGTAGGACTCCAATCTTTATGGGTTTCGAGGCGAAGCACAACATGGGTGGATCAGCATTGGCAGCGTAGCTGTAGAGAGCCGTGAGCCTAAGTTTTTACTTATTGATATCTAAAACAAAGCAAAAAAAAAAACCTACTAATCCCTGGAATGCAAGGAGCTGGTAGAAAAAAACAAGACCTGGATTAAAGTGTCGCACATCACATGGCGTTTTCCTGTAGCTTTATTTGGCCTGCAAAAGAAGTGGTCTGTGTTTGAAATAGACTTTTTCTTGGAAGTAATCACATGTAAATTAGAGTGGTGGAGGAAGATGGCAGGTATGGCTTTTCAAGTGCAGATGTTCACATCAAAACGCTATTGGCCAAACATTTGCACGCATCTGGAGCAGAGTGGCTTGTTAACATGGTTTAAGCACAGCAGGTCCTATATGGTACTCGTTGGGCTCAAATGTCATGACGGGGACTTGCATAGCAGTCCTAGTATAAGATAACCTTTAGGCAGGTTCAGGACTTTTCACATCAGCTCATTATCGCGCCAAATGGAGTTCGAAAATGACTGAAAACCCAGGGTTGGGTTTTGACAACACCATAGTTAAAAGCATTCCGACAACCCATTGCCCTTTGGACTCTCAACATTACTCAAGCATTAGCACAAACTAACGAATGGGAAATGTTAACACCTCTTAAAAAGCTACAAGTCAAACAGGCTTACACAATGCAATAACGACAGAGTACCTACCGAGCAATACCGCACCCCTTGGACTAACTGTAATCAACAAGCGTATTGCCCCACGCAATGAAAGCCCCCACCAGTCGTAGGATATGAACTCCCTTCAGCCCCAAACCCCCGTGATGTCTGCAGCAGAAGCAAAGAGTCAACGGCGTGATTTGTTGTACTGGTGCTCTTTTTCCCGGTTCAACACAGGCTTTTCAGGAAAGTCGGGTGCTGTGGCCTACCAAAGACTGCTGCTGTCGGAGTATTTTTCAATTTAACCTGCGCACTCCGGTTACTCTTGACTAAGAACTCCATTTCATCAACCAACACAATCGCTAAGCACAGTTGTGGAGGTGAATGGCCTTAGATGTTTTAGAGGTGGTTACTGAGTGTAGTAAGCAGTGTAAATAGTATGATGTTGCAACATTTATTAATTACAAAAAATCACCTTCTGTTTAGGACCACCTGCTGTGAGCGTCTTTGCCTTTGATAATCTTGGGGTAACCCTCCCCTTACAGATTTTAGACTTAAATATCACACCATCAACTTATCTCTGTTCGCCATCATTCAGGCTGATGTGGACTGCGAGTGCCATGCCTGCTTCAGAGGGGTAGCCCGACCTTTCTAGATGGCCCTGCCTTTTGGCATCTCAGAGTGTGCTCTGTTAAAGGATGCCCTCCCATTGGCCAATTTGTGACAGGAAAAGGAGTCTTTATTTTGAAGCATTTCATTGTTCTTTGTCGCTGCTCTTCTATGTCTTGTTCCCTTGCTGTGTAATGTCCCATGACGCTTCAACAGTATTTTAGATCGGTTTGATGTAAGGTAGTGGCACATGGCAATGCTGGGTGGCGTAGTGGCAGGAGCAAGTTTGAAAGACACTTTTAGTGGCATTGCAGCTCTCCCTTCCAGGATGCCACCCATCAGCACCAGCTGACTTGTACGGAAGAGTCCTCTTTAAGTTTTGCCATCCACCCTTCGTTTTTTTTAGCATGAGGTGAGATCTTTTTGCCTGTCTCTCCAGGGCAAGGGGGGGGGCGGATTAGTAGTTGCATTATTTTGAGGGGGGATGAGTTATACACCTGTTTGGGATGATTCAAGTTTATGATCAGAACAGCATTCACCCAACTGCTCGATGTCAGACTCTGTTGCCTAAAAAATAGTAATGATTTGGAGTTGACCTAGCGCAACATCAGTTGGCACAGGATGGTTGCCCCTCTTGAAGTTGCCAAACACTTCAAACTGCTAGCACTAACACTGCGAAGAGCTGCAGAATGGTTTTCTAATGACTATTTTAGCTAGTGTACCTAGTGGCTCATCTTCACTATACTGATGGCGAGACTCGTGGAGGAGAAAATCACTTCTCCCAAAATTATGGTCCTTGGTGAACTGAGCAGAGACAGTGGACCCAGGATTTTTATGACACTGTTGGTAGAATAAAGTGACTCAGCCCCCCTGGTTTGGAAGCCTATACATGTGCCACAGAATCTTCTTGACCTTAAAAGGACTGTTTTGTGGAATTCATGCTGGAAACGGAGTCCCGACCTTTAGAGGATTTAATGTGTTTCACTCACTCGCACATATATACGCAAATGGGCTTTTAAGATTGGTGTATTTTCTAGCCTTCAAGGGAAGCTAGTCGTAATGTCCCTGAACTCACCAAACTTGGGAAGGAGTACTTAAAGATGCCTCCAACATCTGTCAGAGGTCTCTGTTCACTCCTGGCTGTGTTGTGGTGCTGTTGCAGAGGACCTTGGGATTTATATTGTTCACAGTTCACATATTTCTTCCCTGTGAAATCTATAAGATTCCCACCATTTCCATGCAGGAGGTAGGGTGCATATATGATTTTGTGAAGTACTGCATTTGCAGGGCCAGACGAGGAACCTAAAGCAGCCCTGTCATATTTTGTCAGGCCAGCTCCCATGCTGCATTTAGCTAGCAATTGTAGCAAGCAGGACCACCCACTGCAAGCCAGTTCCATATATTAGAATATAAATGAATTAATAGATAGAACATCATTGCACTATAGGGGAGCCTCTCTAGTCCCAGGTACATACTAAAGGCATTAGTATAGCAATGAGGTGATAGGCCCTAGTGCAAGTAAGGAAACTTGGCCTTTTGGAATAATCAATGTTCAGTTGTCCCCTCAGGGCCCCAGTGGCACTGCTCCTGCTGCACCACAGATAACTATGCATCTAACAAAGAGCTCGGGCTTGGGGGAGCCATGGGGTGGCACACTATCAGGACTAGGGGATGGCAAGCTAACAATTTGAAAGGAAGAGTCCAGCCAAGCCAAGGGGCCTGGCTCGGTTCTTAGAGTCCATGTAAAAGCCCTCAAAATATGTGATATGTAAATCATACAACAAACCTTGTAAATTATGAAAATCTCTCTTCAAAATTCAAAAACGTGTATTTCTTTAACAATTGGATGCTCTGACATCAGCAGGGCACAATATAGCACTGCACTGATAAGTGTTAGTGTTGTACAACTGATAGTCTAAACTTTTACTCGAAAATGCTTTCATATGTGATAATGAAGAAAAAAGAGTTTTGGTGAAAAAATATAATTGCCTAAGATCACACAATTTAAGCAGGAAAGCAACGATTTAACCAAGTTTTCTGGTTTTACTCTGTACAAATCCGACAGTAAATGAATACATATTTTTCTTTCCATATGTTAAGGCTTTGTTTTTACATCTGAGTGCATTCTTCTGTAGTTTATAAAATATAGTACAAACTCAGTCCAAAGATATTTTAGTACTTCTTTAGATGAGTGCCAGTTACATTATGCAAGATCACATGCATTGTTTATAGGCATGGAGAGATTTAGGACTTTGCCCAGAATCGCAGGATGTTGAGCTTTCGCGGAGGCTAGAATTTAGTCCTTGAATTCCGTAGTCGGCAGCTCTCGCAGTAATACTACATCCCAGGTAGAGGGAGGCAGTACCCACATGAAAGCTTGTCTCGTTATGGGCTCGAAGTTTCAACAGGACCTTGAGCTGAGCCAGAGCCAACCTTCAAGCTCGAGTCTGTCTTGAGCTTTGAGTGGCTCACCCACCTCTACATAGGACAGCATAAACCCCGGCTCAGGCAAGCACTATGTGTCTAGAGAATATACGCCCTTTCCACTCTACTATGAGAGCATTTCACATTTCATTCAGCGGTCTGTAAAACGAACTTTATTTAAGTCTCAGATGCATTATGTAGTAAGGCTTGGCAGCGTTGCTTATTGGACAGTGGCAATTCCTACTCTCTATGTCGGCCTTATAGACTAAAAACCAATTGCAAAAACAAATGCTTTTTAAAGTTTGTACAGGCAGATACTGATCACTGACTGGTACACACGCTTTAAAACCTTGTGTTTTTGCATCTGGTTTTAATCCGCTTTCGAAAGCTAGCAGGTTCCTCGGCCCCCAGTTCATATACCAGCTCCCACCATTCTAGCCTCCCAGGAAAATGCCCGGGGTACCCAGTAGGAAAGGTGTGTTTGTGTGCATGCGGGATGGAGGGAAAGAGTAGATGGAATAGAAGGGTGAAAGGAAAGCGTGGATATGCTAGTGTCCAGGAGAGACCTTATACTGCATTGATGTTATAGATTCACATGCTGTGCATCATTCCTCCATTGTTTGGCCTTGAGTAGTAGCTGTTTTCATCAAAGTTAAAAATATCGCAGTAGACCATCGGTATGCCTGGAATAACTGGTGATGTAGCCGGCCTATAAACCACAGCTACATACCACGGTGTGCATCTTCGGGTTAGGAGACGTGTGATCAGAATGAGAAAGACCGGTGGAAGAGAGCAAAGTGGCTCATAAGCAGTCTAAGGGGAGGGAGGAGAGGTGTAAGGAATAGTGAAAGGTGACAACACAAGTGATTGTGGGTGACGTCTTTCTGTCCCTTCTTTCGCCGGTTTCAAAAGGCAGCAAGGGTGGCAGATGTCGTAATTCATGAAAGGGAGATAGATCCCGGTTTTGTGGTGAAAAGAGTTCATATCTGGGGTTTCACCAGGGACCCGGTGCTACTGCACTTGCTTCTCTATTTGTAGCTGCGCCCTTGTCTGCTACATTTCCCTGTATACAGTCGCTGTTCAGTGTTTGATGTAACTGCTGGAAATGTCTCATAATGTCTCACTCGCACCCTCTCTCCCAAACACAAGCTTTCTGTTTCCATCCACCGCTACATTCCTTGGTACAGTTTGATGTCATTTAAGTCCGAGCTGGGGTGCTCTGCTAGAGACGCCTTTTATGGAATAGCTATCACCCGATGTTTTGATTTTAATTAAAAAAGGATCCGTTCGTCGAATGAGTAGCAGTCACCTCAAAGCAAGTGAATATCATGTGAACCTTCATGGAAGGACTGGACGTCCCAGACTCTTACCAACGCCCACGCATGTGATGGAGAACGTTGCTTAATCTGTTAAAAAGATAAGTAATTTTGCTGAGGAGGCGGTGTTTGTTGCCTCAGAAGAAGGCCTTACTTTCACGGCCACTATGACCCAGTCACCCTTCCTCCTGCTAACCCAGGGGTCTTCAAACGGAGGGGGCTCATACGATGCGGTGAGGGGGACTGTTTGGCGGTGCCAGGCTCTGGCCAGAGAAGCCTTATGCTGATAACAGTGATTAGTTTTAAGCAGAAACAAATAAGCAGCAGTAAACATCTCTGTAATGGGCCTTCACTAACATTGTTTGTCACTTATATCCAAGCTGGGAGTATGTGTCAAAATGGAAGGGACTCCGAATACACTTCAAAACCCCCACCCCTACTTCTAGTATTCACACTGTGGACACCTTTACACGTTAGTAAGTCCTTAATAAAATCATTTTGAAAAACTTGGGGGGGGGGGTCATGACTTTTTACCCCACTTGTGGGTGGGGTGGGGGATTGGCAGCATTAAAAAGTTTGAAGACCACTGTGCTAGCCCTTTGGCTGTACAGTCAGTCTGGTTGGTGAGCAGCAGCATGCAACACCAGCTGGGGGAGAGTGTGTAGTAGTCCTCTTTTTGTTTCTTTTGTCCTTCATGGACATAGGACTGTCCACACAGGAATACTGATGGGTCACTTATTGATTTTCTTCTGTTTCTGTGCCATTGAAAATAGAAGAATGATTCATCTGTCCCTGCTGTTCATACAGGGAACAGGACAAAGAGGTGGCAAAGACTTCCAGATTCCTGATATACCTGCTGGTACTGCTCACTGGGAGGGCTGGCTCTAGGGCAGGGTCTTCAAACTGGTGGGCCTCAAATGACCCCAGGGGGGCTGCTAGGCTCTGGCCAAAAGAAAGATTATGCAGATAATAGTGCTTTGTTTAAAGAAGAAACATGTTTTTTGCACTTGTAAAAATGTAACAGAACTTAACTGCAATGTTTAAATAAGTCTAGACTTATTTAAACATTGCCAACTTAATAGAATAGTTTTGAAAAATTCTGAGGGGGGGGCGATTTTTTTTTTCCCACTGGGGGGGGGGGGGGGCGGCGTCATTAGCAAGTTTGAAGACCACTGCTGTAGGGCGATGCGACCGGTGCCACCCGCACCAGGTGTTGACAGCATGGTGGCACCCTGTTTGCAAGTATTTTATGGTATTAAAAGCACATGCTGTTGAGTTCCTTACATACAGCAATTCTGAACAATTAAAATGTCATGTTAACTCCAGTGATTAATGGACCATCTGAGAGAGATCGAGTTTTGTCTAGTGTGAGTTTTAACTCCTCATAAAGAAGCACAGAGTGTTAATGTGCCTGCCGCAAAGAACGTGTACCATGCAGATTACAAAGTGCATATAATGTAAGTAGGTCAGTGGGTTACTGCTTTGTTGGATATGTCATTTAGTTACTTGCAGTTTATACATTAAAATCCTCACATAGAACAGTGGCTACTAACTGTCATCAAAAAGCTGGAAGGAAACCGCAAGGTATATATAGATTAGAGCGTTATGATTTTTCCTGTGTCTTTTTTAATTATCCTAATTTTACAAAAAGCGTTCATCTGGATATAAATCAATTCTTATTAGAAAGACAACCCCTATCTATGATGGTACTTTTAAATTTGGAGTTTGTGCTTCTCCAGGTTAAGCACTCAAACTATACTGCCTACCCGTATGGATGACGTGACTCCTACACCTTGTAGTCCTCTGTCTTATGTAACTTTTCCTATACTCTTACACACGATTGATTTGCCTAGGTATAATGTGCTTGTGATGTAAAGTGCCCTGACATGCTACACTAGTATGAGTATCACTATTAAACTATTTAAGTGCAGGAGAGAGAGAGAGAGTGCTTATGGAGACTTGATGAGACTGGTAAAAGGTGTTAATGAGGGAATCTGTGGCGGAGGTAGTCATTGGGGGGTGGGAGCACCAACAAACATTGTCGCACCGGGCGTCACCAGCACTAAAGCCGGGCCTGCTCAATGGCACACACTTACCACTGGCAGGGAAAGAATATGAAAGGTCTGAGTGAGGAACCCTACCAGCGATTGCAGTGTGGCCTCGTTTTGATGATGCTTTAAAACAAAGATGCAAATATTTAATTAAAATGAATTCCTTTGTATCTTTACTCATTACTGACAATTACTCAGCATTCACTGATCCGTAGTTTGGTATCTGCATTGATCCTAACCTGAATTTTCAATTTTTCATTGTGTTTTAGTAACTTTTAAAAACAAACTTTTTTAGTGGGCACTGTCAAGACAAGCATTGGCAAAGCTAATGGATCTTTTCTTTGCAAGTTGTGGCATTTCTTTTTATTTCAAGCATGAATCACAAAAATAAAGACAAAAAAAAGCTTGCTCCCAACTAAAGGTGGTGGCCATATGCTAACCGTAAAAATATGAACTTAAAAAAGTGTCCATTGCATATATAGACCTGCATGGGTGATTCTTATCAGGCATGTGGACTTAGTACTGGTATAAAAACTTTTTAGTTTTAATACAGAAAAGTATGTTTCTTTTTGTTGCAAAAAAAGGTGCCAATGTCGCCACTAAAAGACTGACCTATTGGCTTTGCCCATTGTTTTCTCTGCTGCATGAGTGTGCAGGCATCAAGACATGGGACTGCATAGCTGATGATCTTGAAGTGGGGTTTCTACAACAGAGAACTAATTCCAAGATGACTGCAGATATGCATGCATCATGGCTCATGCATACGCATGTATTGTGACGTGTGGGTATGCACGTGTTGTGACTCAGGCAGCCATTTTTAATTTAATGATCTAACATGGTAGATGGCCATTATGGATCTTTAAATTAATATATTAAACAAGTGAAATCAAGTAGCGTGAAAAAGAGAGCGCGAGGCCCAACAGCACTTTGGATACAAATATGTATATTTATAACACAGGAAGTAGGATGGAAGAGGGTGGGGTTGTACTTGGAAGCGAGGGCGCAGGGAAAGGAATTAAGAGTGTGAATGAGTGGGGAGAAGAGAACTAAGAAACGTATGAACTCTCATGAAGTGTTCCATTTAAAATCAAAGTCCTTCCTGGTATGCGGTAGAAGAAAACAACCTTTCCAATTAGAACACTGGGACCAAATTGCTCTAGGGAATGCACAAACGCAGATAGAAAGCCAATAAGTTAGGAGCAGGCAAATGATACACCCAGAAAAGGCATTCAGTCATGAGCAAATGGCTGGCCAAAAGCCCACTTTTAAGTATATGTTCTGTACTAGAAATAAAAGGTTTCAAACCGACAGTTAATACTCGTTGCAGTTGAGACCTAAAAAGATAGAAAATGGAAAGAAAAGGCATTGGCAGAATAAAGTATTGATCTATCAGCTTTGGCGCCGAAGAGCTTTTTTTTTATTTTTTTATTTTTTTTTATTGTTACAAATATGGGCATGTGAGCAGGTAAAATTCCATGGCTAGTAGTGCAAGAGAGCGAATTGGTAAAGGTCTTACCTAGGGCCCGATGCTCTATGCTGTGATGGGCAGAAGCAATATGTTGAATAACTGTTAAACAACCCAAAGAAAGAAAGCGTCTGGCCTAAAGGAACTCCGTGTATGTATGTACGTATTTGTTATTCATGATTTTTTTATTAGATAAAACGTGCACGAGAGCTACAGCTGTTTTCGCTTTGTCAGACCTAAAAGGGCGATCAGTGTTTGAACTTTAGGAATGGATCTGCACTCAGGACTGTGGATCTTTGTGGCTTGCAAGACTTTGCTATAGATGACTTTCAGCTCTGTGATTTTTCTACATTTTAGTGCCCACTGTGAATTTTAAGTAGTGTTGCATGTTCTTGCTGCTCGCAGTTATCTTTTCACATATGAACTCTTTTTTTTCTTCTTTTTGTCTTTTTGCAGGCGGAGGCTCGACTTGCTGCAAAGCGTGCTGCACGTGCCGAAGCTCGAGAGATCCGTATGAAGGAGCTAGAGCGGCAACAGAAAGAGGTATGTGAGCATCCTTGACTGCCGTATTCTGGATCTGGGAGCGCCATGAAGAAGCATGGGTTGCTTTGATGGTGCTTGGAGAACAGGCTAAAATCCAGCAGTGGCCGCTGCATAACTAAAGGGGAGGTGCTGACGGGGAGACAGAGACGAGGTGAAAATTAAAAAAATAAATAAAAAAATAACGCATTTACCTTGCCTCCGTTCCTGTTGCCTCGCTCGTCACTCCTCTTGTGGTGTCCCAGCATTCACTGCTGGGACACCAGCACAGGCTCCCCAGCAATCCTAGCATTGCTTTCATGCTAACCCTATCCTGAAAGCAGCACCAGGATTGGTCTGAGCGGCTCGGACTGATGCTCAGACACGGCCCTGGCATCTGTGCAGTTTCTCCAGCCCGACTATTAAACTCCGCCGGGCTTAAGAAACCTAAGTGTGCATGTGTGTTTGGCTGGCCTCAGATGTCTGGCCAAACACACATGCGCTTGAAGGTGCACTCTCCTCCCACCTCCCGTGGTCTAGCCCCACCACTCCGTGCACTGCTGGCTGTGCCAGAAGCAGAAAAATAAAACAATAGTAATCTATTGTTTTATTTTTCTGCTTCTGGCTCAGCCAGTGGGGCGACGCTCCTTCACCATAGTGAAGGAGCCACCCTTGCTAAAATCATTGAAAGTTTTAGGAGGCCAACTGCTTTCTATGATGAGAAAACCCATCCACTTAAACTTAGCTTCTTAGACATGCTTATAAGTACACTTAGTCATGTTGATTCTAATGGATATTCTTTCCTCTGCAGATTCTTTATCTTTGAAGAATGCATTTCGATGTTTTAAGTCTTTGCACATCCTTAACACCATGAGATATTGAATGTACCTATTTTTTTGCAGTCTATTCACAATATTTTCTTTGTTACTTTTGGTGATCTCTTTGCCAGTTATTAGTCAGTTTCTCAAATATTACCTTCCAGAAAGTGTGAACCTTATCGCAGAAAACGTGCACGTCAATCTAGTGTCCAACCCCTCTTTGGCATTTCACAATATATCCCTCAAGTAGTTTTAATTTCATCATTTTGTAGGTGTTTAATGTGGATTGAAACAAGGTCTAACATTCATTCTACAGACCTGTACACATCTGAATCTAGCTTTATTGTGAACTGGTTTACGTTTGTATATAAATATGATGCTAAACTTAGTTTAAAAGGTAATTTAAAGTTCATTGACCAAGACTTAACATTTAATGGATAATAGATTGAGTGCCATTTATGTGCTACCTACATCACCCTAAAAGAGCAAGCCTAGAATTTTTTGCATCACAACCCCTGAAAGTAACAGCTAAAAGGAGGAGATTCTCTGTACTTCACGTAGCTCTCTAATATCTGCGTTCTGAGGTTCCAGAAGCAACAGGCAGTATTTGTTAAAAGGATTTCATAAGTCGTGGAGATCTGGCCCAGGAGTTGATGTCTATGTTGTGCAGCTATCTTTGATTGCATGATGTTCCTTGTTCATACCATTTGTGCCGCAAAGGCTTGACTGGTATTGAGTTGTACCTTGTGACTGTCAACTGTGCCCATAAACTATCTTGCCTGCTATATACCATGACGGTTCTCCGTTTTTCTTGTCCGCACCTTACAGCTTACTTGGCTACAATGTAGCAGTCCCACACAGTCTGTTCAAGATTGGTTTGTTTTTCTTTTTTAACCTTTCATTGCCTTTTAGCTTTCTAGATGCCAATATTGTATTTTTCTGTGTATCTTTTGTAGATGTTCGAGATGTTTTTAGGCTAGTGGTATTAAGTACCCCAAAGCAACTACGGTTCATTCGAAATAAAAGCATTTTTTTTTTTTTTTTTTACTTCAGTTTATTTGGCTACCCCTTTTGCCATTTGTTAGACACACGCTACAGACTGAATAGGTTCTGAGTTACTAATCTGCCTGTATTAGTGTTATTATGTATTATGCTCACCTTTTAATGGCAAAGTATACCCTTGAGTGTCCATGTTATCCTGTTTCCTGTTGATGTTGACATGTTGAACTAGTTCTGTTCTGTCACCCTGCTGGGGCTGGAGGCTTTGTAGTGTTTAGATTTACTTTGGTCCTGATTGAGCTTGTAGGTCTTCCTTTAACAGTTGTGTTTCAGTAGCCTATTTAGGCTGAATTCTAGAGCTGTGGCCTTTTTTGGTGCTGCAGTTGTTCCTCAATTAGTTGTCAGATCCGTGGTGGAGCTAAAGGTTACTCTGGTTTGGTCTAGATGTGCTATGATATGTTGTAGTACTAGAGGTCGTGTTGGGTTGGATGGTATCCAGTCCGTGTTGGTGCTGGGGGTCTTCCTGAGCTGGATGTGCTGTTTTTGTGTAATGGTACTGGAGAAGTCCCTGGGCCGGATGTGGTCCGATCCCTGGCTAGTTGCGCTATAGTTTCTGTAGGTGCATGGTGTGTGCATGGGATGGGTATGTGCCGGTCTCCCTTGGTAATGGGTTTCTTCCTGTGTTGGCTGTGCTTTTGTTTTAACTTAAGCTGGTGGTGGCCAAGGGCCAGCAGTACTCTTGTTTTGATTATGACATGGTCCTAGCTTAGATTTACTGTGGGCATTTTAGTTTCGTGGGCTAAATTTGTGCAGGGCCCAGTAAGCGCTGAAGGGCCTGTCGTCCCTAATAGTGCTGGACATGTTTACAGTTGTTGGATGAGCTCTGGTGTTGATAGCATACCTGTGGTAAATGTCTCCTGGACTCTGATGCTCCTAGAGATTAAAAGCTCTGCTTCTTGCTTGTTTTGAGACATTTAAAGGTGAGTTGGATGTGCCTAAGCCATTACTAACCTTTGAAATCTTCGTCGAGGTGATGTATTCTGATCCCTGTTCGTGCCCCTGCCTTTCTTGGCCTGGGTGTGCTCTGTTCCCAGTTTGTGCTGCAGATGTTGCTGTTCTGATGTGCCCTGGTCCCTGTTGATAGATGACATCTTGCTGGGCATGCTTTGCTCCCTGTTGTTGCTCGTCATGATCCTAAGCAGTACGTCCCGTGATCCTGGCGGGGTACGGTTCGTCCTCTTCTCCCTACTCTAGTCTGCTCTACTGTGCTTTCATGCTGCTTCCCCCTGCTGTGCCGAGCCCCGTCTGATCGGCTTACCCTGACAGTCTTGCTGAAATCCTTTGTAAATTGAGAGGACGCTGTCTGGCCACCGCGTGCTCAGCCGGGTGTTCGAAGCGGACCCTGTGATGGCCAGGATGCCATAACTTCTCATCTCTTGTTCAGTGTGGGGGGTTGAAGAGAAGCCAAGAACAAGAGTTGTCCTTTTGTGTCAAAATGACGGAAGATCAGGCAGCAAATGAGGTGAAACGAAGCGGATGATAGAAAATGTCAGAGGTAATTCACTGTAGGGACAGCGGAAGATTTTCATGTGACTGCTTAAATGGGTTACTTGAAGGTTAAAAACGGGGGATGGCTGCTCCGAGTGTCTGCCAGTGTTCTGTGAATGCTTGTGTGCCAACCTGTTGTGACTGCTGGTGAGCTGATGCTCTGTGACAGTTCTATGACTCGTTGTATGTCTGCATTCTTTTTTACTGCACGTGCTCTTTCTCTCTAGCTGCTCTTCTATGTGGTTGATCCGTGGCTTTATAATTCTGGTAGTTGTTTGAATGCCTGCTGTGTTCTCTGTATAATGCATATGTGATGGTGTTCTGTGACCCCCACAGTTTTTTTTCTCTGTCTGCCTGTACGTGGATACTCCGACGTCCTGCAAGCGTGGTTTGTAGCAGTCAACCAGGTTAAGGCTGGTCTATAAGTGCCGATATGTGTCCATTCAACATGCAGCTGGTCTGTGGTTGTAGTTGTACAGGTGGTGTTTGTGTGGTGGTCTGTGCGCAGCCCCTGTATGGCAGTTAGTGGACAACTTCTCTGGTGTTCTGTGCATGGCTCCTCCGTAACGGTATGTGCTTGACTGCTCCGTGGTTGGTCTGTGTGTCGCTAGTCTGTAACTACTCCCTGACAGTCAGCGATGTACCTATAAACGGTCTGCAGGTGCAGTGGTACCAACCCCAGTGTAGCGAGGGTCCATTCCAAACAAGTCCTGGTTATTTTACTACCCAGCAGGTGTTATTGGTGGCATTTCCATGCCTGCATTTGGACTTGTGGCACATTTGCTGTTTAATTCCAACAGCTGGGCTATAGCTGTTCAGTGGCTCCTATTATGAGGCCATCAGAGACGTTTTAATGGATAGTCAAACTGTGACATTGCTCTGCAGGGGCAGCTCCTCCGCTATGCCCCCATCCCCTTCTGCCAGCAGCAGTAACTGCTAAACTTTTAATAATGGACTATATTTATTATTGTTTTATAGTATAAGGGTCAGGCCATGGGGCTGTGACGAGGACAAAGGGGAGTGCACAGCACTCCCCCTCAATGTGCATGTATGTTTGGCCAGCCATCTGGGGCCGGTCAAAAACACATGCACACTGTGCTCTCTCTCCACCCCAGCAACGCAGGCACTGCTTTGCTGGGTTGGAGAAAGCAGACCGAGACTTCACTCTGCCTCAGAGGGCCCTGGCTAGGCGCTCCATCCAATCCAAACACTGCTTTCATCTCCATCCAATCCTAACGCTGCTTTCATTCTACCAGCGGCATGAAAGCAGCGTTAGGATTGGACACAGGTAAGGCTGGCAGCCTTTTTCTGCAGTCCAGTCGAGGAGCGAATGGGAGCGGCGAGGCGCAGCTCAAAAGGTAAGGTTTAAAAAAATATATATATTTTTTTTCTAGTTCCCTCGCCACACGCCACCCTGCCCCTTTTCCCACCCGTGAGCCAACACTGTTGCCCTACCTCCACCTTCCAGTGTGCCCCCTGGTAAAGTGAGTGGGGAACTGTTCATAAAAAATGCTTTTTTGCTAATTTGACAGCTGAGCATGTTTAACAGAAACTCAGGGCCAGATTCACTAAGTGTTTGCTCTGTTACAAAGTCACATAAAGTGATGAAAAGCAGTGCAAACCCTTGGACAGGCATTTACATTTCAGCACAAAAGTTGTTTTGTGCTGAAAGGTTCCCTTTTCTTAGTGTAAGTCGCTGCATTGCACCACTTTGCAACAAGAGAGTATTACTTGTCTGAAATTTTGGCTGATTCGAGCAAGGACCCATAGTTTTTGGTGCAGAGCCCAATTTTCCAAGATAGCCCGACTAGGCTTTGCATCAAAAAATAACTCTGCCTTGAAGAAGGCGCTAACATGGAGAAATGTTTTCGTTTTTGCAAACATTTCATACATTGCATTTACAGCACATATACAGAGTGTAGAATGATTAGGAATTTGTCTAGGCATGGGATTTTGAACTACAAAGGTGTGTAGCCAGTACAAATGCTATGTTACATAGGACACTCGCATCTTTGCACCATGGTGTAAAGGTTGTATGCTAGCTCAGTGGTAATAAGCAGCGTCAGGCCCTTTATATTAAACATGACTTTGCTTTAAAAATATGCGTTGCTTTCACCCCCTTGAGCAGCTCAGGGTAGCTGCTTTGGTTGCTGCCTTGCGTTGTGCTAAAAATACATTTTCCCATAGTGAGCATGTCTGGCCTGCTCACTGTTAACCCTTGAACTCTCTGACAGCTGGTGGCAATTAAATTGAGAAATAATCTTTCTGTGTAATTTCTCTCTCCTTATTTCACTTCCTCGCCTCCTCTACTTTATGCCTCTCATAACCTCTCTATCTCTGCCTCTCTATGTACTTCGTCATCTCGCTTTTGCAACCCACTCTACCTCATCTTGTCTTCATCACCTCTATCTCGGTAGACCTTTATCCCTCACTTAGTCTCAATCTGCTTTTCTTTCATGACCTTGCCTCTCTTTCTGTCACTGTCTGTGCCTGTTTCTTTAATCATTACTCTCGATCCCCTCTCTCTAACTCATCTCTCTCTCATCACCTCACTGCACTTTTTCCATACGACATCCCTGTATCTCTCCTCCATCTACTTCATTTTTCACACAACCTCATCTGTCTGCATCACCTCTCTCTCACCATCTTACATCTCAGCCCTTTCTCTACCTCTCCACTCCCCCTTACCTCTCAATCTCAGTTCCCTCTGTAGCTCTCATTTCCCTCCTTACCTCTCTGTGTCACTGTAACCTCTTAGGTTTACCTCACCATTAGTTCACTACCGCCCGTCTCCACCTCCTCTTTATCTCCTTATGTTTCTGTTCCGCTCCCTTCACCTCTCTACATAGCCTCCATATGCTCCATTCTAGCTGCCTCTATTTCTCTTTCTCTGTCATCAGTTCCTTTGCTCTTCTCTTGCTTTCTCTCTCTGCCTGTCTCTCTTACATGCAAACACAGAGCTCTCTCTGGACCTCCTTCTTCATTTCACCTCACCCCTTTCATCTTAACTGTCTCTCTCAACCTCCTTTCTTTATTGCTCTTTCTACCTCACCATCTCTTACTCTTTTTCTGTGTCACAATATAACTTCCCCTGTATAACCCCACCTTTCTTTGCCTGTCATGTATGCCTCTCAACTTCCTCTTTTCTCTGTACAACATATTTCTTTCTACCCTTCTCCCCGCTCACTACCTTTCAAACGTCACTACTCCTCCTTTTACCTGACAAATTTTTCTATACCTCTTCTCATTTTGCTCTCTTCCTTGCATCTTTGTTTTTCCTCCGGTCTCTGTGTACGTCTAACTCTTGCTGCCTTTTCCTACGTCTATTTCACCACTTTTTCTATATTACCTCCCTAATATGCCTTTGTGATACTGTACTCCTCTGCCTTTCTCTACCTTTCAATCTCCTTATCTGTTTCTACCTCTCGACCACACTTTAAAACTGTACCTATTTCTCTGCCTCTCTTTCTGCACCTTCTTCTTTCAATTTCTACATATCCTTATATGTCCTTCTGGCTACCTCACTGTTCTATTACATTAGTTCTCTCCTTCCCTCGCATATCTTTACACACGATCTATTGCTAACTCCATATCCTTCACATCTCTCGCTGTACTATTCAATGTGCATCTGTTTATCTCTTGTATCCTGTCCTGTCCCTTTTCTCTTACTCAGCAGTGCCACAGGTAACTGTCTAACTGTACCTTAGGTATAGGCAGGATGACGAGAAAGGTAAAGACTCGAATTTTCTAACACCAGAGTAATCTAAGGTGTGGCCGAAGTGCAACAACAATATCACAGCACTTTTGACAGCGGGACCTATATCTGAGGACCTGAGATGGGCAGGAATACAAGAACTACAAGAAGAGAATATAAAAAACCCAGAGAGTCCGATATGGGAACGAACAAAGATGGATCTATTCTTTATCAACTCATGAACAGGATTAAATGTTGAGATCCTAAGGATGTCACTAAAGACGACGAATCCTGATTCACTCTTACTTATGGAAATTGGAGATTAGAGCTCATTCTTGGGGACCCAGATTCGGGATAACATATGATAAGAGTACAAGAGTGTAGAATGTGAGTAACCGCGTCACAAGGTTCCTCCCCCTTTTTTATGTTTTTATATTTTCACCACGTGAGAATGATAGCCCTTAAAAATCTTGAATCTGTCTACATAATCACATATGTACACAGACAATGCAAGAATGATAGAGCCCTGGAGGGAATTAATACTAGACTCTCAATTATATAAGTGATAATCCTAGGAAGTGTAAGTAATGGGAGTCTCCATATAGCACATTTAGAAAATGTGGGCCTCTTTCGACCTATAGTGAAATGATTAGGCAGTAAAAGAGCATCTCACAATTGAGAATGTTTAGGTGTTTTTCAATAAATAAAACAGGCAAATTGCCAGCAGAACAGCCTCCGGTGGCACTCGTCTAATGAGACAGCAGCATGTCATCATCTGATGGTTCACGTGGGTCACATGACTCAGAGAAAGGGGGTATTTAAGGCCAGGAAAATATCCCCATCCTAAGTTGCAAGGGAAGGTAAAATCAAAAAGGTTCACAACCGATACGAGACCTTTGATGAAGTAAGTGGGGCATAAAGGGAGGGTTTGATGGGTCCTCTGACTTGGAGAACCTAGACCCAGGCACTTGTATGGATGTTCTTTTACATGTTTGTTTACAGTATTTGACTATAAGATCTACCTGCCCTTTACCCTCACGGAGCTCTGAATATGACGCTGCAGTGTAAGAGGAATGAGCAAAAATCACATTTTATATCCATGAGTGTAGCATATACAATATCTTGGTACGCTCAAGGATAACACTTGAACATTGTATACCATCCTAATGCATGTAGAATATGTGCACGGTTTTGAGTAATGGAGATTCATACTTTGTACTGCTTACACATTGGCCCTGGTTGATGTGAAGTAACCACAGGGATCCCTTGGAGACCTATAAAATGATATACACAGACATATGTAATGATGTTGTGCTTGATTCATTATCTCTGTCTCTCCAATACCTTCAAAGAAATGTGAACATAGAGACCAAATGATTTAGTATGTATGGCATGTATAAGTATGCTGAATGGAACTTTCACAACTATATTCATACAAAGAGGATACCTATGGGATCTTTGTGAGGCCCTGATGAATGCCAACTAGCCCGGTGAGGCATTGGTATGAGGGCTGAAGCCAGGGATACAGAGTGCATCCTTGCCTGTTTTTATCTCCATCATGGTGCCCTTTGAAAATAAAATTAACCCTCAGGACACCTTAGACCATTTTAAATCTAGGATCCCACCCGGTAAACAAGGTTGAGCCAGTCCAGGTACCTGGTGTATGTGGAAGCATGTCACTGATATACCATTTTAATACCATGGGGTGATCCCCTTGGGCTGTTATGGAGTGATAGACTGAGCACTGTAGGGGTTCCCTCCTGTTGTTTTTGCATGGCTAAATGTTTGGGAGGGTGAGCGAACCCTGTATCAGTTCTCATTCCCTCCTTGGAATATAGTATAACTAGAGAAGTGTGCACAAAGAAAGAAGAAAAGGGGGGCCAAGAAAGGGAACAAAAAACGAGTAAAAAGTTATTCGACTTTTACCAATTGAATGGTTCGAATCCTCAGAGCAGTGCTTTGATTTTTACTGTTGCAGCAAAAATATCACTACTGAAGGTGGATATATATATAGAGAGAGAGAGAGAGAGAGAGAGAGAGAGAGAGAGAGAGAGAGAGAGAGAGAGAGAGAGAGAGAGAGAGATTACAATTTCAAGTGGTATGTGCTTATGCCCTACTTTAATCTTATCTAACAAGTCACCATTAGCATAGACATTGAAATCTACATAAAATGTTCTTGCAAGTAAAAAAAAATATAGATCCAAACTCAAAACTTAAAGAGGCATTGTTAAAGGTATTTATTTTTCTGTTGAGTCTGTTGTGCTGGCAAACACCAGGTAGCTTGAGTTTTTTACTGTTTTTGTGTCCCTCTTTCTGAAGGCTTAACACATAAGTCCGTATTGTTTGGCATCACTAAGGATTGATTGAGTCAAAAAGGGGTCATGAATTCAGAGTTGCTCCAGGCAGGATGCCCCCAAAAATATATCTTGCCCAGGGCCCCACATATCCTTGAGATGTTGTTGGTGACCAGTGGTCTGTGGTGGTTTGTGTGTACCTCCCCCGTTTCTGTTGGACTGCTCTGTGATGACAGCTCTCTGGTGGGCAGTGTGTGACTACTGGGTAGCTGTTGAATGGCAGCTAGTTTCATAGTTGCTGTGCTACTGTTTGTCCGGCTGCTTTGTTTCTCTTGCATGCATTTTGCTGTGTGTTTGTCGTGAAACATTGCTTTGCATGCAGTGACTCTCTCTGTATGGGCCTTGTGCTACTGCACTGTTGTAGTCTGCGTACAGCTGCTCCCTGGTGGTCAGTGTGGACTTCTGTGTGTACTGACAGATGGTTCTAGCTGCTCCGAGGCTTTATGCTGTGTCTGTTCTGTGGGCTTTGTTGGGTTGCTGGCCTGTAGCTGAATGATTTGCTTCCTGTTGTTGCTGTTCTAAGACTGCTTGTTTATTTTGCGGTATGGCTGCCAGCTCGTGCCTGCGGGTAACTTGGTGGTTCAAATATCTCACTGATGTCCCTGGACTACCTGTTGGTCTCTAAAGGAATGAGACTGGCAAAAAGGGTAATCTGGCAGTGCGAATAGGACAGATCTGCTACGGCAAAGTGTGGGCTGTTTTTTTGTCTGTTTTGTGGCCCTGCTGTCTGGTCTGGTGGTCATTTCTGTTGATTTCCCTGCCATTACTACAACTGTTGCCTGCAACAGGTACAATTGCACTCCGTCCCTCGTACCTTCCAAATCGCTTATAAAGCACGCCTTTACATATTCAAAACTGTCCAGTTTCGACAACGAAGTCCAGTTTTTTAGCTATCTGTCTCACTAATGTGGGGTCACTTTTATTTTGGTGTGCGGGTCTATTTTCTGTCCCAGAAAGAAAACACCTTGGTCGCTACTCTGATGCCTTCTGTCAATTACTGTGCCTTCCTGCGCATTGCTTGGTGGTCTAGTGTCTGCACAGTGCTGCTTTGAGGGCTTCTCCTCTCCTGGCCCATCTTCCCAGACTATTATTAGCTGGGCATTTTTCCTGGAGCAGGCAGGGATCTCTGCAGTTAATCTCCAGTGATCCACAGGCCTTGCAATCCCATGTGACCCGCTGACCTAATTCTGACACTGGCCTGGGTGCCTGGTCGGTGTCGGTCTTCTCGTGTTAGTGTTGTGGAGAGGCGTGTGAAGAGCCCCCCGGGGTAAAATCCATCTGGAAAGTTCGTGGGTAATTATAGGGGCACACGTGCCATCCCGAAAGCCTTTGAGGATCTGCGTGGGGGCATAGACTAACCAAGAAGGGCTGTCGGGCCACTGAGGCGCTGGAAAGGATCAGTGATATTGTGTATGCCAAGCCAGGAGTTGCGAGAAAGCGTCAGTGTTTTAAAGAACGCGGGAGGAGCCGGGAGAGAAGCACACCGTTCCAGAAAGTGACTGAGGCGGCACGGAGAGTACGGGACGTCCAGGAAGGCCCACAAAGGCCTTCAGGATAGGGGAACATTTTAGAGGGGCACGAGACCCATGAGTGAACAGGAATTTTCTGCGAGACTCGCGAGTAGCTGTAAGAACTCTTGGCCTTTTTGAGGGCGTAACTGGAGCAGTAAAGGCAGGTGAGTGAGTGTTTTCTGCTGGTCCCCGTGGGACTTCTAAGTGCATTCTTACTCTAGAGGGCCTATGAGGTGCTTTGATGTCACAGTAGCGTTCCAAAAGGCCAATGTAGACCTGACGAGAGCCAATATCTCTGTGTGCGTCACTATGAATGTACAGGAACACACTTATAGGTTGAGTGAAACTCAAGAACCCAGCAATGCAGAAGCAACGTTTCTGTGGGATCCAGGAAAACCTTTCAGTATGAGGCGTTAGGGTAGCAGCTTCACCCCATGCTTAGCATCAGGAGCAGCAACTATTGGCAACTTAGGACTCCTGCAAGCTGTAGCAAAACCAGTGCCAGATTGCTAAATAGGCAAAGTAGACACTGGCCTTTGCGCTCCACTCCTTTTTAGGGGCCCACGACAATGGATCAAAATAACATTGATTTGATCTTGAAAGAAAATTACAATCAAGCTTTCTTAAATTGTTTCCAAACGATAAAAAAAAAATCAACTGAAAGAAACAAGAACTTTAATACAGTATTTTCTCTATGGAGTATTAAATGTAATGTATTGTGCAAATTAACAACCTAAAGTACATAAACCATAGACATCAGATTCACCTAACAGATTGTCTCTTAAAAACTATTCTGTCAGCTTGTAATTAAAAAAAAAGTGCAAACTGCGTATGTTTAATATTTAGTTTTGTGTAACAAAATTGGTTTATTGAAATTGTTGGTCAGTAAAATTTAAAAAAATTAAAAACGTACTAAGAGACAGTTTGCGGGGGAGGGGGTGTACCCGAAATTTCGACTGCCGAGGCACCTCCACATGGTTTATTTCAGCTCTGATGCTCTGCGGCTTCCTAGAGTTCTTGTTACCTATCCATCGTCAATCGGTGTTAATTAAAGGACACTGGTAGCTGTGCACTTGAGGCCTCCCTCTTTTAACTACTGTGGTTGGACCTTAGAAAGGTGAGAATCTTCACTGCAAGAGTAGATGAGAACCTGCCCCCTGGTCTGGTAAATGTGTGCTCGACATATGCTACCAACCCCTAAGCAGTTTCCTAATTTCCAAGCTGTCAGTCAACATTTTTTGTTGCGGATTATGAAACTCTTAAAGCAGTTCATTTCATTAGAAAAAAACATTTAATTAAGCAATTACCTGTGATATGGCTACACAACTGGTAAAAAAGACTTGCTTTTGTTTTTTCCAAAGAGTAATTTGTAGACATCTGCAGGTAATCATAAGAATTCAGCAGAGCCAGCAGTGCATATTTAAAGCACACCTGATCTAATGAAGACCCCTTGCCCAATGCTCACTGAACAAGAAGCAGTATATTGCTTCGTACTTATTCAGGATTTAGTAAGGTCATGGTAATTCATGTGTCTCTTGTAGGAACTGAAAAAAGTTTTTTTAATTTAGTAATCGTTTTTAGTTTCACCTGAAGCTAATTTGCAAAGCAATTGTGCCCTCTGAACCCAAACTGTATTCCAAGAAGGGTTTCCTGAGTCCCTCAAGCCGTCGGGGACACCGCATCCACATCACTGAGCTTCATTGACCGACTGAAATGATTCTGGGAATTGTAGTATTTGGTCTCTTCATTTGGCATGACATATGTGGTTACATCGGCTTGTAAAATAAAGTCCAAGACTGGAGCATTGTGTCCCTCTTTGTATGAAATCATCTTATAACTGTAGCTAAACGTACCTAAAATAAAAAAAGGTTGGGTTCCTGCAGAGGCAGATCGTTGTGTAACAGCAGTGGTAAAGGACCATTTTTTATACAGGGTTTATTGCATGAGTTTGGCTCCTTTATTTGTCAGACAGTGGAAATTGGGAACAGATGGGATGGGGGGAGGGGGTAGGGGAAGAATCACACAATATGATCATGTGCATGTAATCTGGGATCCAAGCTTAGATATTACAGTTCTATTGGTTCTAGAGTATTCTTCAATACATCGCCTTCATTAATGCAGCATATTCTACGAAGTGTATTTTCCACAACCAATATAAAGAAAGCCCAGTTCTCAAGGCACATTTCAGATCCGTTTTGATGAAAGAGATCATTTAATTCATTTGAACGACGGAAACAACCTTTATTATACTCCATGAGTTGATGGGAGGTGTTTACATACATGCCTAGATACAGATATGAACCACTAAATAGTTTATAGCATTCAGCAAAATGGTAAATGCAAATATTTCACTGTTGTCCTGTGGTGTCCGATTCACTTCAGAAAGTGCTTTTCCCACCACACAGACTATATGAACCTCAAGATTGTACTCTATGCTATCTTTCAAACATAGCAGAGAGGTCGGCATAAAAGATGAACAGATTTTAGAGTGTACTGCCCCTGCTTATGTTCTGCATGGAGCAACCTGGTCCCCTGCAGCTCCAGGGACCACCACCTCCCCGGGGGCACAATCACAAATGAAATGAGGGACGCTACCCACCCTCCCTGCAGCCCTGGGGACTGCCACCTCTCTGGGGCACAATTTGTAATCGATGTTGGGGGGATGAGTGGGGTGTGCAGCCCTGCCTGCAGCCCCGGGGACCACCACCTCCCAAGTCAAATATGCAGGGGAGCTGGGGGCGCACAACCCCCCTGACGACCACCACCTCCCAAGGGCTAAAATACAATAATGAGAGTGGTCCATTTCAGACCCCTGGACCACCTCCGTGGGGTAATACTCTTTGGAGGGGGCAGCGTGGCCCTCTTCGAGGAGCCAGTGATAGTCCTGGGGACCACCCTCCCCCTCTCCCCCCCGGGCCAATTCCTGCTATGTCCCAGGGTGCCTACCCCCAGGACATAGCTGTTTGCTTTTGCTTGGTGGGAGCTAATGGCTCCCACCAAGCAAAATCAAACCAAGTCTTTCTTTCTAAAAGTGGGAGCTGTCAAACAGCTCCCACTGGCAGAAAGCGTAGTTTTCATTTGTTTCCCTACACGCAAAAATGTGTGTAGGGAAACAGATGAAAACATTGCTCCCACAAGTGAGGAGCTGCTCTTTAGAGTTAAGATCTTTTTATTGAGTTTATATCATAGTCCAGATACAATAACATCACAAATCAGTTTCATTTGGTGGCCACCAACTTCTAAAGGAAGGGAAGAAACAGGGGGGAGCTAAACCTAACAGCATATGGTGTCTATATCTACTCTGGGTCCAGCCAAACAGGTCCATAGGATGAATATGGGCTATCTGTGAATTTCTATGTGGGTGAGTGCCAGTTAGGGCACATGTCATTATGTGTGGTCAAATGTAGCATGCAAAGGTAATGTGGGCAGGTCAGCTCCTTAAACTCATCAGAGAGGTAGTTGATGCATTGGCCCCATGTCTTACCAAACTACAGCATCGCCATCTCTGTGATCTTTTCCATGCCCAAAATATCCCATATTTGTGGAGCCAGTCCGTGTGTGGAGGGATGTCAGTTGAGTGCCACTGTGATGTTACTAAGTGTTTAGCAGCCCCTATCGCCAGTGTGATAGCCCTTCCTTTCAGGGATTTCAGGGGATAAGTCTGGAGATTCGAAAGCTCCAACAGGACATAGCTTGAGAATCTCGGGATGGTAGTATCATAGATGCTATCTATAGCCTATAGTACAGAGTCCCAGAATGAGGCTATTTTGGGCATTGCCACAGGATATGCGTCAGCGTACCCAGTTGACGACATTGGTACCAGCACCAATCAGTGCCACCCAACTTCCATCCAGCAAATCACTCTGGTGTGTAGTACCAGAAGTGGGCTATTTTTAGGAAGAGTTCGTTGGTATTCATGTTACATCCCAAGACCCTCACCCTATGCAGGACATCTCCCCACTCCTCATCCGAGAAGGATCGGTCACATTCCTTCTCCCATCTGCATCTCGCCTTGGTTTTCACCAAAAGTAGAGGCCTCACCAAAAAAGCATAGAGATCTGAAGTAAGTTTTTGATTGGTTGTGCAGATAAGCAGCCATTGTTCAAAGGGGGCAAGGGGTCTGCCCACTTCCCCGTGAATCGCTGGGGAGATCACCCTATTGTGCACTGCCAGATATTGCCAGTATGCCATTGATGATATTCCAAAATCCTCCTGAAGTCACGACAACTCCATGACACCATCAGCATAAAAAAAAATCCCCCACCCTCTTACAGTTTGAGTCCTGCCAGATCTGGAACGAGGATCCAGTGAGTGCCGGCGGAAAGTCAGGGTTGCCAGTGAACTGTGTATGTAGAGCTATGGGAGTGGACCGTCCCTTTTTCACATACACCTTAGCCCACACCTCTATTGTGGCATGCAGAATGGGGGATATGTAAACCCCAGGGGGTCGTGATGCCTTTTGAAGCCACGGGAACTTCCAAATGTGTTGCCCTGCCACTGCCTGATCGATGAAGCACCAGTGCTTCTCCGTGCTCACCCGCAACCACTCCGCCATATATCGCAGCTGTGCCGCCTGATAGTAGCTCAGCAGGTGAGGCACTCCCAGCCCACACTCAGACACCGGTAAATAGGCCAGTGCCTTTGCCATTCTCATCTTTTTACCTGCCCATATGACCTCCCAGAAGAGGTTCTGAAGTTTATCTAGAATTTCAGGTGGTGGTTGCAGTGGGAGGTTTTGCATAATAAAAAGCGCTTTAGTCAACAGCATAATATTGATTGCTGCCACTCGACCCAGCCAAGAGAGCCCATATCCTTTCCATCTAGTCAGCTCCATGTGTGCGCCACTTAATAACACGGAGTAGTTGCTCTCAACCATAACCAGCAGCGTAGGGTGTACCTGCAATCCCAGGTACCTCACCCCCCTGCATCGCCCATGTGAAGGGCAGATCTTTCTGCAACTGTGCCACATTCGCTCACGGGACTGTGAGGTTTAGGATAGAGGACTTGGTTAAATTGACTTTAAACCCTGACACTCCAAATTATGTTAATGCCTCCATAATTACCTGTAGGGAGTTTTGTGGTTGTGACACAGAGCAGCACGTCGTCCACATAGAGTGCTGTTTTATGGGATCTACAGCCCATTGGAATCCCAAATATGAGCGCGTTTTGGTGCACTTGCTCGGCAAATGGCTCCATGCACAGAGGTGACCAGGCAACAGCCGTTCCAGGAAGGCCTTTATTATAGGGGAAGCATCATCTTCTGGGCTTGCTCCCCATTCAGCCCCCTCAGCTGTCATTGCCTTCCACTACTGGGGCGCTAATTTCTTTGACAGAGTCTTGCTAAACAGGTCTTTGAGGGATGCTTCTTTATTATTTTGGCGCTGCAAGGTCATGCCTACAGTCCTGAGGGCGTCTCACAGCGCTGAATCAAAGCACTCTGCAGCAATTCAAATTGCTTCTCACCGCCACATCGGGCTACCACTCTGGATCTGCCAGCCACCAGGAGCGGGGCCCGCAGAGCACAGCAGTGACACTGCACCCTCTCCACATTTCCACTGCAGCACTCACGTTGGGGCACCCCGTTCAGCCCCTCAGTCTTTGAGCCCGGCCTGGTGTACCCCTCTTCAAAATGGCGAGCCTTCAGGCGCTCTTTGGCCTTCTCGCCCTGCTTCTCCTTCATTGAGGGTCAGGGCTGATGGAGCATCTTGGGTCGCTCCTCTTGCGCCCCGCAGCGCCACTACTGCCTGAGGGGGGCGGGGGGCATCCACCATTGCCCCACGTCACTGCTCTCCGCTCCCTCTGCCTGGCCAGTCCAGGGATGTGGGGCCAGCTTCAGCACAAGACCGCTGCCTTGTGGCTCTGGCTGCTCCTTTTTATCTGGGACCACCAGCATGGCCTACCTCGGCATGCGCAAGGCTCCGTCTCCATTGGGCATCCCTGACTGGTGTGGGCAGCCTGCGGCCTTCACTTCTTCTCCGTGTCTGCGTACCAGATCCCTTACAGCCGAGAGACGAGCTCTCCCGCCTGCCCCTTGCTCACCTCGACTCTTGTCGCTGCCCCCGCTCCAGTCCATGGTGCAGGTCTCACTCTGGGCCTCCCCACCTCAGGATCCCACTTGGCCAGAAGCCACCATGTCACAGGTGCTCTTCAGCCGTCACTCTCGGGCGCTATGCTGCCATGTTGCCGGTGCTCTTCAGCTGCCCAGGCCCAACCTCACCTTTCGTCATCGTCTTTGCAGTTCCACCCTGTCAGGGACCCTTTGCGGGCTCTTGCTTCTCTCCCCGCTATGCCGCCCCCAGCTCCGATGCAGGGCAGCAATTAGGTGGCCTTCTGCCTTCTCTGCCAAAATGCCAACAGCAGAGCTCTGTGAAAACGCTTCTACATGTGCTCCATCTTGGCCACGCCCCAGGAGCTGCTATTTAAAGCAGCTCCCTGCTTGCAAGAGCAATGCCAGCTCCCGCAGGACATGGGGAGCTGGCTAGGACTGTGGGGGACTTGAGGCTCCCCATGCGGTCCCGTCATATTCTCTCTCTCTCTCTCTTTCTTCCATCCCATAGATAGATGGGTGGGAGAGAGAGATTGTTATTGCAATGGTCTCTCCATACATTTACTTAAAAGATTCAGAGTAGCAAGGAGTTTGGTACAAATGTTATAGTAATGGTTGGATGCAGAGCGGAACAGTTATTTCTGGCCTAATGGTCGAGGTCTTGTGCTGTCACACTCAGTAGGCTGAAGGTTCAAATCCTCGTATTGCTTGGCAGTGTGCTTGTTTATTTACTAGTGTTTTGGCTGTTAAACCTTCCTAGTGATGAAATATTTATGTTTATTCCAGTCACATGAGTGGGTTGACTGTCATAGGTATGTCTGGAAGCATCACAATAAAGAGTCACCTATGGCCTAATGGTTAAGCTCACAGACCCTCACACTGAAAGTTGAGGGTTCTACTCCAGGTGAGCCCGTGGTCATTTTCCTTCTTTAATTTCCTTTAAACTTCAAAAGTTTAAGGTTCATACTGAAGGTGATCTCACTCTTTTTAATTGACAAATATATTTTATTTTCAATTTGTCCGGAAATAACTCATTCTAAGTATACCATTCCTCAAAGTCTAAAAAACTCTCTGGCTCTCTCTCTGTCACTCTTTTTCTCTTGCTCTCTCAATTTCTCTCCCTCAATCTTTCTTCTTCTCATACACCTACTCAGACCCTTCTGCACCCAGTCACAGACCCACTCAGACCCTCGTGCACCCCAAACCATAGAAATTCACAGAAAAAACTAAGGTTACGGTAACGTTATAGTTAGGCTCACATTTTAAACGAGCAAAACAATAGAAATTCACCTGTTATAGTTAGAGCTATCTCAAGTAACTATAACTCGTGCCCTAAGGTAACTGTAACTTTCACCCTCGCCATGCACTGCTATAACCCCACAAATTACGGCACTCATGACATCTTTAATTACATCATCGATAATATCAGTGTAATAGTTGCAGTAAAATTTGTGACGGAAAAACTGTGCATAGCCGGCAAGAGTTATAGTTACCTTAGGGCCCGAGTTACAGTTACTTGAGATAACTCTAACTATAAAAAGATTCATTTCTATGGTTTTGTACACTTAAAGTGTGAGCTTAACTATAACGTCCCTATAACCTTTATTTATTTATATATATATATATATATATATATATATATATATACACACACACACACAGTGCTTTAAATGGGAAAAAGTAAGTGCAAGTACTCACCAAAAAGTGTGGTGGACTGGGGTGGAGTTTGGGGCGAGCATAAGGGTGGTGCTAAGAGCAGGACAAGGGGCGGGGCTAGGTTTTTGGACATTCTAAGCTTTGTATGCCAGAAATCTGCATGCACTTTAAGAATGAATGATGCATCTGTCCATGAGTTATTATACTAATAGCCATTCATATAGTACTTATAGAAGTGCTGTTTATTAATGAAAGTAATCCTTCTTTATTAATCTTAGAATAACAACGTATTGAGGAAAAAACATCAATGTTCTCAATGTATGCATTGCTGTTTTCGTGTATTTTCTTGATGCAGGTTCATGAATCATTAAGCTATACCCCAGGGATTTTAACTACAGGTAACACAAGGATCTCTGCAGCAAAAACAATAACCAGCTGAGCTGCCTTCATAAACAAATCTGTGATCTGCATGTTTCATTCTGTGGATCATGGCAGGCGCATTGATCCAGCCTTCCAGGTGGGCCTCTAATAGAGCCAGCTCTGTCCTAGAGAGACTCCCGCCCTGATGACCTTGAATAATTCTTAAACAGATTGTTTCAAATAGTGTTTTCCTTTTAATATATTTTTAATGTGGGTGATGTTTGACATTTTACAGGCAAATGTTGTGTTTATGTTTAATGCAACCGTCATAAAAAAGTTTATATTACATCAAAACAGTACCTCACATATGAGAAAAGGGAGGGTGTCACAGAGAATATTTATAGTAATAGTGAGCTGATGCTGTGTTTCAAACTTAAAAACACATCACTTTCCCAGAATATTAGATGTAAACACATTTAGAATTTGGCCAAGTGTCTGTGCGCGGTCAGTGACCTGGCCAAAGAGGGCACAAAAGAGCTGAAACTGGATCATAAATTCAAAGCTGTTCCAAACAGGGCCCCCCTAAATATGTTTGGCCCGGGGCCCCAAAAACCTTAAGATGTCCCTGACTTATGCATTTCATACTCCTGAATCACCTTCAGTTTCACACAAACACAAGTTCCACATTTCATTCTCACAGGCATAACTGTGCTTGCAAACTTGCACACTTTTGCCTTTAATTTCCATCTCTCACATGCAGTGCTCAATTTGTAAATATAAGCGTGCTAAGTCCCAAAGTTCTCCTCTGAAACACACGGCTGCTGCAATTAAATGTGCGCGCACGGAATACTGAGGCAGCATAATCCTGAAGCCATCTCGGGCCTCTTTAATCCATTTACAACCACTCCTTGCCCCTTCAGCTCACTCATGCAGCTTTCTGCTTTCTCCCATTGTGAAGCATTTTCGTTTTTCTCTTCCTCAGTCTTTCCCATATGTGTCTTTTGCTCGCAGTAAATGCTTGAGGCAGAAAAATAAGTGGCGACCCTCAAAAATAAGTGCTGGTCCCCCATACCTTAGAAGAAACCACCAGCTCAAATTAAGCACTGCTCACATGTTGTATTTCACATGCACTGCTGGACAGTGGCAACTCTCAAAAATGTCGTAGAGCCTGTACCAGAAGCAGCACCCTGAAGGATTCAGTATTCACCATAAAAAAATGCCCAAAAATGGTAATTGTTGATCTTTGTTCTGTGCATAATGTGTGTGGACTCCCACAAAATATGTGAGCAGGGGCTGGTAGTTCCAAGTGGCTTGATATGTAGCATTTTAAATCCATCCATGATTTTTACAATACATGCTTTATATGCTGAGATTTTTGTAATCTCTTGCGTAGAATGAAAAAAAAGGAAACTACAAATCTCAGAATGCAAAGGTTTGGCCTCTAAAATTCAAAACTGTATGAAAATGTCACATCTTCCATGTAACATCCTGTAACAATTGATTTAGATTTGGTTTTCCATCTAGAGCAAGAGGTTGTCACTTGCAGAACCCTAAAAAAAAAATCATGAATTTTGCCTCTTATGTAGTTTTTCTTTGTAACTTTCACAGCAGCTCAGGTAGATCACTGAGTCCTACAAACAAGAGCTGCTGCTCTGGCGCTTTTACACCAGCTCAGCCCAGGCTTCCATCCTTTGAAAGGAATTTGAAACAAACTGCTGCTGAGGCAGGAATTCATGAGCAGCACCACTTGCGTCAAAGCCAGGACCCCCACGAGTACCAGTATACTTCTTCTCACAAGAAAAGTTCCGGTACTCAAGGGGAGAAAATGAAAAAGTGCCGGTACTCAGTACCTATGAGTTCCGGCCCATTTAAAGCTATATATATATATGTTCAATGGCATGTGTAGCTGCAGATACACATGCTGTGCATATGGATTCCGACATCTAGTGTTGGGCTCGGAGTGTTACAAGTTGTTTTTCTTCGAAGAAGTCTTTTAGAGTCACGGAATGAAGGGTGACTCCTCCTCTTCGGTGCCATTGCGCATGGGCATCAACTCCATTGTTAGATTGTTTCCTTTCCGCCGTCGGGTTCGGACGTGCTTCCTCTCGCTCCGAGATTTTGATTCGGAAAACTTTGCAAAACTTTCTTTTCGTCGATATGGTATCGATCGCGTTAATAATCTTCCATCGACACAGCAGTACCGTCGGGAAGCAACTTTGTTCGCCTTTCGGGGTGCGCATGCCCAACTCGGGCCGACCGCGTGGAGAGCCTCATGGATCGGACTCCATTTCGATTCTGCCCTCGGTGCCACGCGAAGTACCCATACACCGACCAGCATCTGGTTTGCAACCTCTACCTTTCTCCAGACAATCAGGAGGAAAACTGCGAGGCCTGTCGATCCTTTCTATCGAAAAAGACTCTAAGAGACAGAAGAGCAAGAAATTTCGACGTAGAAGAACTACTGCAGACAGCGGTCTCAGTCCGAGATTCGGAGTCAGAGCAAGAATCTGAGGAAGGCAGACCCGTCACAACTGGCCAGCATGTGTGTACGTTTGCCCCTGCACCCTCACATAAGAAAAAACAGAAGGCCATGGCTCGGCCCGAAAAAAGACTGTCGGTAACCGACCCCCCAGTTCGGCACCAACCCTACAAAATCCTCGTGAGTCGACAAAAAGCTTCATTTCAGACTCCAGTAAACAACAATTTTCAGAGTCGAAAATAAGAAAACCTGTTTTGGAGCCGAGACCTTCCTCATCCTTTTCGATCCCGAAAAAACACACTTCGGAGCCGAAAAAAACTGCATATACAGAGGAACAAGGACTTTCTAAAAGACTTAAAGAAAGCCACAGAACCTTTGAGGAGGAGGAGGCAGAGGTCGAACCAATACTTCAAATTATGGATGAGAGGAAGTCAAGGATCCACATCCATAAAGAAACGGAGAATTCTCACAGCACCTCCTTTAAAAACAAAGAGGAAGGTAGCATTTCAGGAGGAATTGGACACTATGCAGCCCCCAGCTAAAGTGCCAAAACAGAAGATAAGACAGTACCTCCTCAGTCTTCTCCTCCTCATACTTATCTACCTCTCCTCACACCAGCCCTACACCAATGCATTCGCCAACTCATTCCTATGACTCAACAGGACACTGTTGATCCATGAGATCTTTATGGCCCGGATCCCATCCCAAGCAACGATCCAGACAGCTACCCCTCTAAACCATCGAAACCTGAGAATACTACTGTATTTAACCAGGTCATAACTAGGGCTGCAGCCTATCATGGGGTTACAATGTATACAGAACCACTAGAAGAGGATTTTTATTCAACACATTATCCTCAACTCATTCTAGATACCAGTTCCTCCAGATGCTCCCAGGCATGTGTAAAACATGCAGATCAAATTTTTAACGAGCCAGTAAAAGCACGCATTATAACACCTAGAATAGAAAAGAAGTACACACCTGCACCTTCTGACCCTGATTATATCACCCATCAGGTACCACCTGATCCTATTGTGGTTAGTGCTGCCAGGAAGAGAGCAAATAGTCAATCCTCAGGAGATGCACCCCCTCCTGATAAGGAAAGCAGGAAATTTGATGCTGCTGGGAAAAGGGTTGCGTCCCAAGCAGCAAACAAATGGAGAATAGCAAACTTACAAGCACTACTAGCTCGTCATTATAGAGCCCATTGGGATGAGATGCAAGATATAATACAGCATCTCCCCAAAGAACACCAAAAAAGGCTCAACAGGTAGTGGAAGAAGGGCAAGCTATCACTAATAATCAAATAAGATATGCCCTAGATGCAGCAGATCCCGCTGCAAGGAGTGTCAACACAGCAGTTACTATTCGTGGACATGCATGGCTCCGATCTTCCTGATTAAGTCAGAAATGCAACAGGCTGTGTTAAACATGCCCTTCGATTTAAAAAAAAACATTTTTGGACCAGAGGTAGACACAGCAATAGAAAAGCTACGAAAAGACTCTGACACAGCTAAAGCAATAGGTGCACTCTATTCTACACCATATAGAGGGCCATTTTGTAAACCTCAATTTCGAAGTAGTTTCAGACCACAGCTCTCAGAGGCATCAACCTCCCAAACAAAACCAGCCTACCAAACACAGTACCAACGAGGTGGATTTAGAGGCACATATAGAGGACAATACTCCAGGAATAGAGTAAAATTCCAGACCTCTAAGCAGCCTGCAACACACCCAAAACAGTGACTTCCCTCACTCCCTTCCACTCCACACCTCTCCTGTGGGGGGAAGACTACCACAGTTCCACACATTGGCAAAATATCACCACAGACAACTGGGTACTCCTCCAACTATTCCACCAATGATTCACAAACTAACCACAGAACACACAATTCTGTTACAAGAAGAGGTCCAATCTCTACTACTCAAACAAGCAATAGAGTTAGTTCCACAGTCTCAAATAGGAACAGGAGTTTATTCACTATACTTTCTAATTCCCAAAAAAGATGGCACCCTCAGGCCAGTATTAGACCTCGGGCCCCTCAATCTTTATATCCTGTCAGAACATTTTCACATGGTAACTTTACAGGATGTTATCCCACTGCTACAAAAACAAGATTTTATGACAGCTTTAGACCTCAAGGATGCTTATTTCCACATACCCATCCATCCTGCCCCCAGAAAATACCTCAGATTTGTCATTCAGGGAAAACACTACCAATTCAAAGTGTTACCCTTTGGAATAACAACAGTGCCAAGGGTGTTCAAAAAGTGCTTGGCAGTAGTGGCAGCTTACCTAAGAAGAAACATACATATATGTCTTTCCATATCTAGACGATTGGCTAATAAAATCAAGCAGCCGTACACAATGCCATAATTATACACGTTAAGTAATACAAACCTTACACACACACTAGGTTTCTCAATAAACTACCAAAAATCACACCTCCAACCAGCACAACTACAACCGTATTTAGGTGCAGTACTAAATACTCAACAAGCTCTAGCGTATCCAAACACACAAAGGATACAAGCTTCCAAAATCTAATTCCACAAATACAGCCAAATCAACAAAACACTGTAAGATTTGTCATGAAAATTCTAGGAATTATGGCATCCTGCATTGCAATTGTTCCACATGCAAGATTAAACATGTGGCCCTTACAACAGTGCCTTGCACAACAGTGGTCACAGGTACATGGTCAACTCCAAGATCTAGTGTTGATAGACCCCCAAACATATATGTCCCTTCAGTGGTGGAATTCTACCAATCTAATCAGGGGGCGGTCATTTCAAGACCCTGTGCCTCAAACCATAATTACAACAGATGCATCAATGATTGGTTGGGGAGCTCACCTAAACAGTCACAACATTCAAGGACAATGGGATGTCAAACAGAAACAGTTACACATAAACCACTTGGAGTTATTAGCTGTCTTTCTAGCCCTCAAAGCTTTTCAACCTCTTCTCACACGGAATAATGTTCAAAACAGACAACATGACAACCATGTATTATCTCAACAAACAGGGAGGGACACATTCATCCCAACTGTCCCTTCTGGCCCAAAAAATGTGGAAATGGGCAATCCACAACCAAATTAATCTATTAGCACAGTACAGCCCAGGGGTAGACAATCAGTTGGCAGACATCCTCAGCAGAAATCACCAACAAACGCACAAGTTGGAGATTCATCCTCATGTACTTCAAAAGTACTTTCAAAAGTGGGGAACACCAAACATAGACCTGTTCGCAACAAGCGAAAACACAAAAAAACACATCCAGACACCCACATCCCCCATCCAAGGGCAATGCTCTATGGATCAATTGGTCAGGGATATTTGTGTACGCTTTTCCCCCTCTCCTACTCCTTCCGTTTCTAGTTGCTTCAAACTTCACTCAACATGATACTCATAGCACCAACATGGGCACGTCAACAGTGATACACAACATTACTAGATCTATCTGTAGTACCACAATCCAAACTCCCATGCAGACCAGATCTGTTGACACAAAACAGAGGTCAAATCAGACATCCAAATCCCAAAGCTCTCAATATAGCAATTTGGCTCCTGAGGTCATAGAGTTTGGATATTTACAACTCCCATCAGAATGTATGGAAGTTATTAAACAAGCAAAAAAACACTACTAGACAGTGCTATGCAAACAAATGGAAATGATTTGTATATTACTGTCAATCTAAAAATATAGACCCTGTTACAGCATCAATACAAAATACTGTATGCTATTTACTTCATTTACAAAAATTAAATTTAGCATTTTCTTAAATAAAAATACATCTTCCTGCTATTTCTGCATATTTACAAAATATACAACATAGCTCTTTATTTAGAGTTCCTGTCATTAAAGCTTTCATGGAAGGCTTAAAACGCATCATTCCACCCAGAACCCACCAGTTCCATCTTGGAATCTAAATATAGTGCTTACAAGACTTATGGGTCCACCATTTGAGCTAATGCACTTGTGTCAAATTCAATATCTAACGTGGAAAGTTGCCGTCCTAGTGGCAATTCCTTCCTTAAGAAGTGTAAGTGAAATCCAAGCCTTTACTCTAGAAGGACCTTTCTTCCAAGTACACAAACATAAAGTTGAACTAAGAACAAATCCAAAGTTTCTACCAAAAGTTGTATCACCATTTCATATAAATCAAACAGTGGAACTGCCAGTCTTCTTTCCACAGCCAGATTCTATGGCAGAAAGAGCTCTACATACATTAGACATCAAAAGAGCTTTAATGTGCTATATAGACAGAACTAAACCATTTAGAAAGACTAAACAACTCGTTGTGGCTTTCCAAAAACCACATTCAGGCAATGCTATATCAAAACAAGGTTTAGCAAGATGGATTGTAAGGTGCATCCAAACATGCTATATCAAAGCAAAAAGACAGCTTTTGATTACTCCCAAAGCACATTCTACATGAAAGAAAGGTGCAACAATGGCCTTTTTCGGGAATATACCAATGGCTGGAATATGTAAAGCAGCTACATGGTCAACACCCCATACATTTACTAAACACTACTGATGATGTACAGACGTATGATCACAACAACAAGCCACAGTAGGTCAAGCTGTTCTAAGAACATTATTTCAAACAACTTTCAACTCCTACAGGCTAGCCACCGCTATTTTCTGGGAGGACAAACTGCTTTGTAGTCTGCACAGCATGTGTATCTGCAGCTACACATGCCAATCTGCAGCTACACATGCCATCGAACGGAAAATGTCACTTACCAGTGTACATCTGTTCGTGGAATGTTCTGCTGCAGATTCACATGCACCCTCCCTCCTCCCCGGAAGCCTGTAGTCGTTTAAGTTAACACATTTGTATATACATTTACATTTGCATGGACTTCCCTTACTTTATACCTATATACTCTATCACTCCTTCCTTTACCCTCTGCGGAAAAACAATTTAACAATGGAGTTGATGCCCATGCTCAATGGAACTGAAGAGGAGGAGTCACTCGATCCTGTGACTATAAAAGAAAAACAACTTGTAACACTCCGAGCCCAACACTACATGTCGGAATCCATATGCACCGCAGGGACCCCCTTAGCCCACCACCTGATGTTGGCCCCAAGGACTCCATCCCCTGGGGCCCATATTTTTCAATGGTGGAGGGGGGCAATGTGGCCTTCCTCCCCGGGCCGGACCCCATCCCCCAGAGCCTGGCAATGTCACCTGTGTGCATGGTGGGGACTATGGGGGGAGCCTCAAGGCTCCCGTGGTCCCAACCAGCTTCCCGCCTCCTGCGGGATTCGGCATTGCTTTGGCACACAGGGAGATGCTAAACAAGAAGCTTCCCATGTGCCAGAGCAGTTGTTTCATCTCTTTCCCTGCCTGCATCTCTCTGGGTAGGGATAGAGATGAAACCTCTGCTTCCAGCGGGCAAGAGCACTTTGACCGCTCTCGCCCGCAGGAAGCAGAGTGTTTGCTCTAAGTGGGAACTGTCAAAGCTCTCACAAAGTCATAGCAAACAACTATGTCCTGGGGTGGGCACCCCGTGACTTAGTAGGAGCACACCCTGGCGGGTGGTGGTCCCATAGACCATGTATGGCTCCACGAGCAGCTCCGCTCCAACGTTTCAATTAAGCCACAGGGAGGTGGTGGTCCCCGGGGCTGGGTGTCCGCAACATACCCTTCTCATTATCTTTTTTCAGCCCTGGGGAGGGGGAGGGGGAGGTGGCGGTGCCTGGGGCTGCGGGGGCAGGTGGTGCAGATATGTCCCTCCCCTTCATTAGAGCAAATTGCCCTGGGGAGGTGGAGGTCCCTGGGGCTGTGGGTGAGGATGTATGGGCTTCCCCCATTTTAAATAAAGATTTTACCCCAATATGGTGGTGGTCACTGGGTTGCAGGGGGGCCACGCGCCCCTGATATTTCTACATAATTGCCCCTAAGGAGGTGGTGGTCCCTGGGACTAATACAAGTCCTGGGGGGGGGGGACTGTGCTTTTAATCTTGGGAAAAGCCATGAATCAGCTGTTTTTTTCTGAGATTTGTTTTTTTTAAATGATTTTTAGCCCTGGCATAGTCCATGAGGGACCCCTAAACCAATGCTAGTGGCTCAGGGTGACCCTACCCTGGCCCCTATTATTTTTGAAGTCGAGTCGTAAGATGGTTGTCAACAATTCCTTGTTGAAGTGATGGCAGTCAATCACATATCAGCACAGGTGCATTTGGATCCATAGCTGATCTGCAACCCTAGATATCTACATTTTTTTTGCCCATTAATATCTCCAAAACCACTGAATGGATTTACACCAAATCACAAAAAGCGTGCTTTGTGGACCAAGAGCTAGCTTTCTGCCAATTTGGTGTAACTCTGTCCAGCAATTCGGGCTATAGTCGTGTTCAAAATCCCTATTGGGAAAATGCATGCGGAAAACATGTTTTGGGACCACCCATTTTCTCAGCCCCGCTGATCACCCTGACTCTCTCAAGACATCAGCTGAACCCACGGAAGTTTAAGTTTTGAAAATGTTGTGAAGATTCACCAAGCGGGGCCAAAGTTATTGGGAAAACAAAAAACGATCTTTCTATAGCAACTAGGTCCGAACTATCTTAGCAGGTACTGCAGCGGCATTCCAAGGATTTTAGTCACATAACTTGTCGATTTAGTTAATTTCAACAACCAGCATATTTGGGGGGAGGGGGGTACTCGCGCGCAGGGAACATTGGAGGACAAGTTTGGGCAGAGGTTGTGTCAAGCAGAGGAATGGCTTACTCATGGCCTTATTTAGTCCTTAACTTTTCTCTTTGACCACAAAATCTGAACATGAGTTGTTGATGTGCAGGTCTTCGGTTGTGTCGTGGTTATGTTGCTCGGCTTGGACAGGCTGTTTTCAGTTTTGTCCCTTGTGGAGATATGGCTAGACCTCATGGGCTTGAGCTACAATGTGGCCTGACCCCATATACGAAACTTATCTGCACAGGTCAAAACTGGAAGCAGGCTGCCCCAGCCCGTTTGTAAACCAAAGCTGTGCACATCACTGCAGCATATTTCATATCCATAATCCCGTCGAAGACCATAAACGCTGAAAAGTTGAGACTACACACAGTAAAACGTTGAGTTCAACTAAAAGACCAATTAAAGTGCTCTTAAAGTGAAAGGCTTACTCGCGAGAGCATGATCTTAATAACATGATCTTAAAAGGGCCTGTGGCAAAACAAAAATGCTGTGTATCTTTTAAGCACGGCTTGTTTGTGTTGTTGACATGAATTGTGGGGTGAAAGTTGGTAGTGGGCTGGGGAGGGCAGAAACAATATTGTAGTTCATTCCACGGATCCTTTAGTCTGTTCGCTTTGAAGCCCCATGCGATGTCTGTATTTGTGCTCCCCACAAGCATTTTCAGTACTTGGCTGCAAAACTAGAAGGCCGACACTCAATGTGTACATATTATAAATTTCATTACAAAGGTGAAGTCAATTTAATGTTGTTTGCAAAAAACTGTGAACATTTAAATATGTTTCTAGTATCAGATACATATGGTAAATAGTGTAAATGCAAAATGTCATACTTTTTTTTGTTTTTGTTTATATGACAAATGCATTGAATAAATGTAGCACCTGGGTCCTCTCTTTTCACTCTTTCATTTCCTCTTCCCTAGCACTTGTCAGTTTGACTTTGTACAAGGCATCGACTGGTCACGTGAAGTTTGGCCATGTTGTTTTACCAGTACCACTTTGGCCTGATAATGGGGTGTGCCTACTCTGACTGAGTAGGGTCTATGTTGAGCTGGGCGGAGGTGGGGTGATATCATTTGCCTCATCCTTGACAGACTATCTAGTACAGGGTTTTCCAGCGAGTAGCTCGGGAGCTTCTGGTAGCTCTCCGGTTAGCTGTGAGTAGCTCCCCTGTCTGCGGCCCGAGCAAGTACGTGAAAAACGTTTGTTTAGTTGACCTGGGAATATTTCCAAAATTGAAAAGAATGTACTTACAAGTAAAATGTGTGTATTGTCAGAAAAGAAAAGATGTTTTCTGGAGACAAAATATATTTATGTGTAATGGTAACTCGTGTAGCAGTGGCGAGTCTTATTCCTAATGTTCTTTTCCAGGTGTCCGGCAGCTTTTTGTATATGACTGCTATTCAATGTAGCGGCATTCCGAATTAATAGCGGGTAGCAAGGGTGAGAGTTGGCCGCACTCAAAGGGATTAGTACATAAATGTTGTATAATCTGATGAGCAAGAAATGGTGCACGTGATCATATGCCCTACTACCCTTAGGCAACAGTAATGTGTAATATAAATACACAAATAGTATTACGCAAACAAAGATCACAGCACACAGTATGCAAAGTAAGACAAAAAAGGATCAGAGCATCTAGTCATTGTGAGGTAGAGATGAATGAAGAAATCGAGCACATCAGTGTTCAAATCTTGTCTCCAGAGAAGATCTCTGAGGAGAAGACGCCGACACACGGACGGACTGCAGCATACTTACTTACGAGACATACGTTTGGACCTACCGGGGTTCTTTTTGATGGACAGCTTTGCACGCCTTTTGGACTATCTATGTTACACATTGACGATGTTAATTAAGAGATTACGAAGTATTGTTTGGACTGTTTATTATCTCTGAGACGTATCTGACTTTACTTGCTTGGAACCTTCCCGTCAATCTCGGCCTTGAAAAAGTCACTGGTGTGACGAAACACGTGTTGGCTGTTTGCTTTGGAAAAATTGTTCTCTGTTCTATGGAATATCACTTCGTTCAGAATAAATGAACTCTTCTCTGGAGACAAGATTTGAACACCGGTGTGCTCGATTTCTTCATTCATCTCTACCTCACAATGACTAGATGCTCTGATCCTTTTTTGTCTTACTTTGCATACTGTGTGCTGTGATCTTTGTGTGCGTAATGGCATTCAGAATTAAAACTGATCAAGCTTTTTCTTTTCCCGTCATTGCTGATGACCTTGCCTGATGCAATGAGATGGTCAGTGTTCGTATTCCTGCATTCAATGGGCACTAACTGAATCTTGTCTGAAGTGGCCGCCGTTGTAACACTGATAATTTCTGTTAGTAGCCGGGGATGATTTTCACCATCAGTAGCTCTTATCGTAGAACAGGTTGGTGATCTAATTTCCACATGATCGAATTCAAAACAAGCTGCCAAACAAAAATGGTTTAAATTCCTCTAGCAGTTCGAGCAGCTTGTTTATCTTTCATTACCACATCTGGTTTAGAGGGAGGGATGTGGATATGGGTGCAAGGTGCTTTCTGTTTTGCAAATGTGGAATCACTGGTACTTATGTTTTTTTTAGCTCTGTGCTTACAGGTACCTTCAGTGAGGTGGCACAGAAGATTGGAAAATGGGAAGGCTGGGATTCTTGGTTTCTTCTTCTGGGATTTTTGATAGTTTCCTTCATAGGCACCCAACCTTTTTGTAGTTTCCCATGTTAACAGGAAACACCTAATAACTTCAAAGTGGTACTCCATGTACCCCCAATTTGCCCAGTATTCTAGGTAGTAAGTCTGCAGTGGTAACTCCATTGACTCCATTTGTTGCTATGAGCAAGCTGGCCTGACTCGTGGGCAAAATGTACTACCAAATGCAGTATAACACAGTGTAAAGACTGACAGTCCAGAATTATTAATTGCATCTTTTCAACCTTAGTGTTTTTTCTCTTAGGGTGCACTTTTTCTGTTTGTGCCACGGTGCATCTTAAACAGTGCGCCAGGTACAAATGAAGAAAGTGCGCACTATTACACTGAATGTGCTGCCTCCAGGAAAGCTGCAAGCTTGCTCTGCCCAGAGGGCAGTGCATTCAAGTAAAAAACAGAGCGGCTTTGAAGCAACTTCATTGCCTCTGCCCCTGCATCTGTAATATGGTGCAGGCGCAGAGGTAGAGGGATCTACTCATTTGCATATGGCCACACCCCCATGCAAATGAGGGAACACCCTCTGGTGAAAGTGCTGGCGCTATACGTGCCCCAGCGTATCTGTATTACAGAAAGGGCTGCACAAGCATCTGCCACCCTTTCTGTAATACCAAAGTGCTCCTGTGGTACGCAGAGCGGGTGCATATGTCAGTTGCGCCCTTTGAGCACGTTCCATAATACGGTCCCAGGTGTTTTTTTACCTGGTGGTCTCTGAATCCCACAGACCATCGAGGTGCCAGCTTTGTAACAGGGAACAAGAAACGTTCTGACCGACCTCTGAATGAGAAGCCAGGAACATGTTTCTCTTTTCTTGGCCAGTGAGTAAAGGTCTTTGCCTGTTTAAGGAGTGACTGCCCATTCGGTACAGATGTACAGCCTTGGTATGGTACGCCTGCACTATGATCTGATTGCAGTCGTGGACAGGGAGCTGATGGCCTCCTCGTACTAAGTTGCTTCCTATTTGCATGATCCTGAGGCCAAACCTTTTTGTGGCATGGTCCTGTTTCGAGAAATGTGGTTAGAACCTAGTCCCAACATCCAAGATCTTTTCTTCTCTTCCATAGAGTTCTTCATGGTGTGACTGTACAAAGTATTTCCTGGAGAGGACCAGAGCTTGCACACCCAAGGGTAGCTAGGCAAGAGTCCACCTTCCAATCAGTAAGGAGCTTTATTAACATTTTAGGCAGCCTGCAACCCTAAAAAAAACAAGTGGGGGTGTGGACTTCACCCAAAAGAAAGCTTATACCAGCTAAAAGGAAGACAAGTAGAACAAACTCTTATTTGCTCATGGCATTTTCAAGCGTCATACAACACTGAGGCATCACTCAAACAAGGATTTCAGTCATTTGTTATCACATGCTTACACACATTAGGAGACAAGGAGAATCTTCCTTTTAGGAGGAACTATGTGAATTTTAAATTTAAATGGATGGTAGTCTTTCTTTCCCCAAGGATTCAATCAAAAGGATGTAAGGATGTAGGGAGTCAGTTAGACTGCCATCAACTCAAAATCAAAAAGTGGTTTTGTGGCTCAAGGGCACTAGAGCTCTGCTAGAAAGCACTTACAGATGGCTGCTGGGTGGTCTTTGGGGTTAGAGACTACCAGGTAAAGAGGACAATGCGATTGCTTTCAGAGGAAACATGAAAAGAAAGAGGGTGTAACAGCTATGACAAACGACCCCACACTTTAATCCTTATATCACAGGTTTAAAGGGCAGTGTTAATGGTTGCAATCTGATTCGATCACTAGAAGTGGTAAGCATGTATGCAACCCTTCTGATCCAGCATTTAAGTGCTATGGTTGAAACACCTTTACCTTGCAAAGTCTATTCTTGTTGCCTTCGTAGTCTCTTGACTCAATGTGCTTCTGTTTCTCTCCTCTCTCTTCTCTTTTCTCTCTTGCAGATCTATCAAGTGCAGAAGGTAGGCTTGAGCTTGCGGCATGCAGTCCCAGTTTCCTTTCCTCCTCACCTGCGGTTCTGCTTCTCCGCATCCATTCTTCTGCTTCCTTCCAGATGTGCTGAGGCAGTAGGATGGCTGATTAGATCCAAATAAGGAGGGGCTAAATAATGTCATTCTCAATTAAGCTTAGGCCTCTACTTGCTTTGTTCCCACTGACTTATTCTATGTTACGTCCCACCTGTAGTGTCATACATTTCTCCAACACCCAGATTTTCCCAACTCAGTTCAGGAAAGACGAGGTTGCACGGTCTGGGTGTATTTCGTGGTAAATATGCCTTCTCAGTTACCTCCTGACGCTTACTTAACTTTAAAACCCCATCCAGGCCAGTGAAATGATTTTTGCTGCTTAGGCGACAACATATTTTGCCACCCACCCCGACCATCCTCGTTCGTCACCACCGTATGCCATGCCTTGTCACTTAGCTTTTACCAAATACTCCTTTGTCCAATGCCACATTTGCCTCAGTTAAGTCTTTTGACGGGTGCCTACATTGACTTTATAGGGCAGAGTAGATTGTCGCTCTACAAGAAGGGGGATGGTACAGCATCATGGGGCAGATAGTGTAGTAGCGATTACTTTCAGGGTAAACATGAAAAGAAAGAGGGTGTAACAACTATGACAAACAACCCTATGCTTACATCCTTATATTACAGGTTTAAAGGGCTGTGTTAATAGTTACAATCTAAAACAATAACCAGAAGTGGCTCTGATATACCCTTCTCCCAATCCATTTCTCCTTGTCTTTCTTACGCCACGCTGTGCGTAAATACCTTGATGGAGACTCCCATTACCTCGCACATCTTCCCCACTCCAAACCCAGGGATCCCTTCTCTTCAGTGCTTTAGATGGGATTTACAAAGTGGCAGGTCCCTAAAACGTGTATGACTTGAGAAGCGTTTTAAGAATTCTTTACTCGAGGTGTGCCCTGTGTGCATAATACATGTGAAAAGGTGTCCTATGTTTCAAAAATTCATAAATGGAGTCTCACTGAACAAGGCAGAATAATAATGACCAGGATATTTTATCAATTTAAATTTCACAAACTTTATTCGGTAGCATAATAGCAACCATAAAAGTCAATCATAGTGCAAATAAATAAATAGTAATTCAGAGTGCATTAATTAAGATAAATGTACAGAAATGTTAAGGTACATTGAAGTACAATGCAAGGTAATAGCAAGAGTATCAGAGCATCGACCTGCGCGCGTATAGCAGCTTTTAAAAGCGAATCACCATTAAAAATTACTTCCTCATTATGTAAAAGTAATACAAATCGAAAAGCAGGTCTGCATTGGCTAAGGTCGTAACTGTACTTTTCTAAAATTGGGATTAGAAAAAATCTTGACTAATATATGTAAAATTTACCAAAAAAATGTAAAATGAAGCATTGTCTGTTCAGATACGCTATCACACGGACAAGGTACATATTCATGACGATGTATGTGGCCCAATGGAAAATAAAGCATGTATTTGACAGTGTCTGATCTAAAACGAAATAATAAGGAATGTTCCCACCTACTGCAAGCAATCCAAATGTAATTAGTGGAGCAGTTGAGCTCCCATAAGTCCAGGTACCTGGCTATAGTCTGTCTCCCTGTAAGACCTGCTAGCCTTATGGGATTCCATAAGGTGGTGAAATACATCAGCCACAGACCTTTTACTTAAAGAGGCGCAGGAAGAAGGGTCAGAAAGGATAATTTCATCCCCATGTGTTGATATACAGAGTTAAAGTAGCGAATCCAAGGGACCCTTATCAAGGGAGAGACAGTCCAATATTATTTCCTTGGTCAAGATAGTCTCTGGATTTTTCCAAATTGATACCAAATTGATAGCCAGAGCAGGACCGGTCGAGCCAGTAGTTTTTATTTATCAATTTATACAGCACCTTCTTCCTGAGTCAAAAGCAATTAAAAAAAAAACTTGACAAGGTAATTTTGATGTAAACCAGAATTAATGCATCAAATGGGTAGGGCTAACTATAGATTTCTCACTTTTAGAATAATCCCCTGGCAGCAGGCTGAGTCCGATGATCTTGTGTGACTCCACCTTAACTTTATATAGCCCTGGAAGGGATGAAGTGGGGCAGATATAAATACCTCCCCTGCAGTCTGAAGATTGTTCCTTTATTTCTAAGAAGGCTTCTTCTGAGTGTTTGCTGTCCTTTAATGAAGCCCTGACTGATACTTTGATGGGCGCATGGGCAAGCCCTTATTCGTGCCCCCATTGGTGGTGTTCATGCCTAGTGGTTTCCAGATGCCACAAGCTTGTGACCGGCGACCCTGATTTCTTGGCTCAGCATCCCACTCTGGAGAGTTTTGTGGTTCAAGCCTCTGTCAGCAATGTGAATCCCATCTCCTTCCCTATGAACTCCTGGACAGAGGGTTGAAAAGGATTGAGCCATTCTCATATTCTCATCAGCCAGCCTAACCTTACGTTTTGTCAGTGCCATTGTTTGCTTGGCTGATCTACACATGCCTTTTGAGACCTAGTCAGCGATCCTGCCAGCAGTCTTGAAGGCCTTTGGGGAATGTCCTTTCAGGAAGGCCAGATGAAGCAAAATATTTGGTCATTTTTTGACCCTCCCAGACAGTTCCCTCAACGAATCCGTCCTTTTGTCAATTCTTTAAAGGCTTGGCATGCAGGCAACATCAGGCCCCTGCTACAACACAGCAAGTACCCCAGTGCTTTCAGGGTTGAGGAAATGATCAGGCAGACACAACATGTTGGTCAGCATGAACACCAATCCTCTCTGTCCCCTAGCCTTGTGACAGCAGCCCCCAGGCTGCTTTAGCTTACTCCTAGTGACTCATGACAATCCTTTAGGAGGCCAGTTCCAAAACTTTTTCCGAGGGTGTCGACAGAATACATCTGATAGGTTGGTCCTCCAAATTGAACAGTGGGCCCTTCCATTCTTTTTCAAATCACCACACTTCTCCTACATCACAGCGGCATACAGAGGACCACCTAGCCATCTTACTGCAGGAAGTGCCTGTCCAAAGGAGCCAGAGAGAGGATGCCTGCCTCGGAAATGGGGACTGTGTGTCATTCCCCCATTTCCTGGTGCCAAAGAATGACAGATGTCTTCGTCTTATTTTAGACCTTCACCTTCTGAACGTCATCCTGTGGATGAACAAATTCAAGATGCTCTTATTGGCCCCCGTTATTTCTGCCATGGATCTGAACAACTGGATTGTAGCACTGCACCAGTAGAATGCATATTTTCATATATGCATCCTGCTGTCTCAGATATTACCTGCGATTCAGGTAGGCCATGAGCCGTTCCACATTGCAGTGCTCCGCTATGGCTATAACCGTGCTCTTTAGATGTTTATGAAAGTGATATTGGTCGTCACAGCACATCTTCAAAGGTCAGAAAGGCATGTTTTCCCCTACCTCAATGACAGGCTGTTGAAGGCGGACTCACCCAAGTCATTTGTAGACCGCCTCTGGACAACAGCGACTTTATGCATCAGGGCCTTCCCTCCATTGCAGGAGTCCAGGACATTTGGGCTATGATCCCGATGTTTCATCTGCAGTCCTGGTTCTGAGTGTAAGTGAGGCTTCTTGGACTGTTTGCATCCTACATCCTGCTCATTGATTGTGCCAGGTGGCACATGCGGTTTCTCCAACAGTAGTAAGTGACGTTTCGGTGGGCCCAGCGTCAGGCAAAACTGTTGGATTCCATACAGCTTTTGTCAGAGACTGCAAAAGATCTACAGTGGTTACTGCTTGACTGGATTTCCAGCAGTAGACTCTTCTCCCTTTCCCACCCATAGTTGAAGGTGATGATGGATGCATCACTGCTTGGTTGTGTAGGCCATCTGAGAGAGGTGGGGATCAGATGACTAGTCACTGGCAGAAACCCAACTCCCATCAGTCTGTTGGATGTTCGGTCATCCTCCTGGCATTGAAGTCGATTCTGCCATCCATCAAGGGGACTGTGGAACAGGTTTTCATGGACAGCACAACAGCCATGTAATACTGCAACAAGCGGGACGAGGTGTGGTCCTGAGCCAAGAGGCTCTTTATCTCTGGAGCTGGCTGGACCATCCTAGCATATCCCTGGTGTTGAAACATCCAGGGTGGACAAACGCAGCCAACAGTCAGATCACAAACAGTGGGTACTTCCCAGGGTGTGCATGGAATCATCTTAACAAAAGGGAGAACCCTTATTAGATATTTTGGCTTTGTCAAGATTACAAAGTGTCACAACTTTTGCACACTGGAGGTCCCAAGAAGGCTGTCTAAGAAATGCATTCAGACTGGAGTGGAGCATAGGACTCCTGTATGCTTTTCTGCAAATACGTCTCCTGGCCCGAGTTCTGAAGGAGATCAAGAGCAAACAAGACTGAAGCCATCCTGCTGGTGCGATACTTGCAACGTCTGGGCAGGAGCATATGGCCCGCGATCAGGCTTCCGCTTTGGGGAGAACTTCTGTTGCAGCAGCAGAGCAGGGCTCTGCACCAAGTAATGCACAATCTTCATCTCCATGCGTAGAGTTTAAGCGCCGACAGTGTACTGCATTTCATCCACCTCCTGATGTCATGGATGTTATCCTCGCTGCATGACTATTTTCTACAAAATCGATTTATAGAGTGTGCTGGGGAAAGTTTGTGACCTGCTGTGAAGCCTGTAAAACAATCTTGCAAACTTTCTGATGTTTTATTATTAGTTTTTTCTTTGGCCTAGCGAGGACTTGCAGTAGGCACCATTAAAGGTTATCTGTCGGACTTTTTTGCATTTTCTGAATCAGATGTGTTTGCTCCAATCACATGCTGTGAAGATGTTTTTGAAAGGGTTGAAGCATATCTTTTTCCCCAAAACACTTAATGATGCTCAGCGGGATCTCAGTCTGGTCCTTATTTCCTCATGTGTTATCCATTCGAGCTGATGCACACCTGTTTGTTGTGACTTATTATGCTGGAAACCATTTTCCTCATTGTGGTTCCTACAGACCGTCACATGAGTGAGCTTCAGGCCCTTTCAGTTCAACTGCCTTTTTTTCCAGACAATCTTGTGTTGCAGGCAATAGCTTTTTTTGACACATAGTAACTCCTTTTTACTTTGGGCGATTCACCACCCTCCCAACATTCTTTGCTCCGCTTCACTCCTCCAAAAAGGAGAGACTCCATCAACTGGACCCCAGGAGAACTTGGTGCTTTAACTTCAGTCACACCAAAAACCATTTGGTGGATAATTAGCTCTTTCTGGGGTTCTCTGGGGCAAAGCAAGGCAAGATGGTGCGGAAAAGGCCTTGGCTCCAGGAGGGAAGTTTTCAATTTGCTACAAATTGGCCAAGACGTAGCCCCCAGAAGGATTGAAGGCTCATTCCACCATGGCCAAAGCTGCTTCTGTTGTTTTGGGCTCCGCATCTGAGGGAACTGATGTCTGCGTGCTTGGGTGGCATCCATATCGGCTCTGCCATGTCACTTCTGGAGTGGAACGAAGCAAAGACTGAGCCACACAAAGCCACTTACTGGCGTGCAAGAGCCGTTATCTACCAGAAAGAGTGTTACTGTAGGTAAGTAACTTGTTCTTTAGGCACTGGAACATCAATGGTAAACAAAACTAGTCACCTGTCACTTAGTCCCAATGTCACGAAAGCGCCTCCTGGTGACGTTGCGTTGCAGCACTAGCATGTGACAGGCAGGAGAGTGGTTTTTATTTCTTCAGCTGGTGAGTGACAGAAATAGAGGGTCCCATAGGGCCCTTGTTCAATGTCCATTTATATGCTCTGGCAAAACCTGGCCCACTCAGAGCACTGCTTCTCTTCCTATTGAGCCACGCAGCAGTATGTTTGGTGCAGCACAGAGGAACAGCATAACACAAGTATTCTAAGTGCTGCACAGGGAGGAAACCCCAGTTAACTAGGTACTGCACAGAACCATTAATCTTGTCCTGTGTACTGCTGCACAGAGGATAAAACAGGCGGGTACTCTGTGCTACAACACTGCTCTGATAATTACATTAAGTAACCACAACCATTCCTTCCATTCCACTCCTGATTCTACAACTACTAGCAACGGAGCCAGGAACCAGTTTGCAGATACGTAGGGTGCGCAAGCCTCACTATCAGCACCGCACCTGTGTTGCATCCTCAGTACCTCCCTCCTTTGTAGGCAGGCTGATGCTTCTCAGTGGCCCAAGCTGGGTTATTTCAGTGTGTTTTGATGAGTTTCTCTCGACTTTTGGCTAAATGGCTCTCAATCTTCTAGTCTTTGCATATTGTTGCTGCTCCCTCTACCAGTCTTTCTTCTGGAGGCCCAGTGCGTGTCAAAAGTGAGACTAGCCTGTGTGGCTCTGTTGCCTGGCTGACCCAGGGGAAGCTGCCCTATAGTGCCATTATCCCATAAAGGCCACCACCTAGCATTGAGATAACGCCTCCAGGCTCGGCTTGCTGATTGATTGCTGACCAAACGCTTCCTTTAGACCTAGGGAGGTGCGTGGTCACAATGCATGGCCATTAAGAGCAGCTGCTGGTCAAGATGGCACATGCAAAAAGAACAGTTGATGGACGGAATGTAGATCAAATCAAACATTCACCCCCAGTCACAGATCTGGGTTTAATCCATCAGTTTTTTTGCTCACCATGCCATTCCAGTTGGGACCCAGCCATATGCAAATCATTCTTGACCCTGTTCCCCATGGAAACAGTCCGGCCCGAACTGCCAGGCCATGTCCTCCCTGGACCAGAAAGAGGCATCCGGGGACCGGTTTCGGGGTATCACCCCTCTTCAGCCAGGCTAGCTTGAATCTGGTGGCATAGTGAGCACGGGACCCACGTCTGGGCATATTCTTCCCAAGATGGCACATGCATACGTCTGTTGTGTAAGGCATCGGATTAGATTACCTGTCCCAGGCCCATAGCATGGGTCAGTGTGAAACAGAGCAACATAAAATTACTTTATTGCATGACGTGGCATTCAAGCATCACAAAGTACGTAAAATAAGGAACATAACTTGCTAGTCTAACATAACTGTTCCAGCCAACTTCTCGTAAGAGGCTGCAAGGGCACATTATTTTTCAAACGTAAGCACCCCGACATGGTGGTACCTTGGCTAACGACCAATCCTACACTCACTGCCCTGCTCTTAATACAAGCCGCATCCCCTTCCTAACCCTTCCAGCACTGAAAAGCCTAGTGGCTAGGGCCAAAGTAAGCAAAAGGCTGGAAAGGGATACCCTTTCTGCTAGAAAGGCCACAGTAAGGGCTGGTGGTACCTTTGTTGTGGGCTGTAAGGTGAATGCATTCGTTTATCTTGTGCTGGAGCGCACCACGCTTCCACATTCTTCGATCTGGAATCGTGCTATCTGGACCACTTAAAATTCGCACTTTTAACATTCCGGTCAGACGAAAGCAAAAATATGTGTTCCCTTACACCCTTTCCTCCGTTTTATTTCTCGTCCTCTTTCTCGTTCTCTTTCTTACTCGGTATTTCAGTATTTCTTTCTCGTATTCATTCTGCTTTCCCTATATTCCCTTTCCACTTTTTTTTGTATCTTCATCACTTTCATCTGTTTCAACTACCCTTTAGTTTTCTAATATCTTTTTTCCTCACACTTTTTTCTATTGTTCTTTTATACCTTCTGTCTCAACTGCCGTACGTCTTTGCATGCCTCGAGCTGACTTTTGTTTACTAGTTGTTCCTCTGCACTTTTCTAGCCTTTTTTTTCTTGTACCTTTGTTGTCTCGCTGTTGACACTAAGTATGTTTTATTTTCAAGTGCTTCAATGCTGCCCCTTCGTAGTATGGGTGTTAAGGCGCCTCCCTATTCATGTCCCAGTTTGGTCTTCCCAGTTCAGCTCTGGGAATCATGGCATTCTCTGGGAATCATGTTTTTTTGCCCAGGGCTGCTGCTTGAGCCCCGAGCCATGCTGCTGGGTTACCAAGACTCCGTTGCCAAAACATATGACGGAGAAATTCTGTCTCAATCCCTTACTAATCCCTACTTTTCAAGAGCATGTGCAATGCGTATTTTGGAAAACACTTTTTAGAGTTGCAAGTTAAATCCAAACCCTCTTCAACAAACACGTTTTTGATCTTGTGCAAACCATTGGTGCAAGGATCTCTGTTTTGATACCATTTGGCATGTGCAGATATTTTCGATGACTGCATTATTTCAGGTGCGTTTGTGTGTGCATGTTTTGCATTAGTGCATGTAGACTTAGATAGAAGTTCTGCCACGTGCATGCTGTACACCGGCTTCAGTAAAACCTCAAACCTAATTCTGGCCAGTTTTGGTCAATCACCACGAAGCACAAACGGTCCTTGATGGTCTTCTGCTTCATGGGCAGTAACCTAAGGTCGGTTTTAGTGCTCTGAGGTTCTGGGGATATGTTTACTTGCTTTGATCCATTCACTGGTCTTCCATATGCTATGTTCAACTAGTGGTGCATCAGTAATCTAGTGGCACAAGGACTTGAGGGGCAGCAGCAACTCCTTCCAAGTCTAGCTTCTTGTGTACCTTGAGTATGTCACATTTTTGTCCCAAATGCATGTCTTGCTAAGAGCGTTTATTTTTTAGCCTGGCTTAGTTCGTTGATGCTCTACAGACAAGTGCAAGGGTCCTGTGGCTTTGCCACCTCACCTTTCTACTACTTCTTCATGTTAACTCTTTTCTCACATGTACTTTCCTTTTCTCCCCTCTCTTCAGAAATATTATGGTCTGGATACGAAGTGGGGCGACATCGAACAGTGGATGGTAGGCCTAATCGTCCTAACTGTCCGCAAGTGGTGTTTAGTTTTATATTTGTTCTGGTCGGTTTGCAGAAGTTGGTCAGATGTTATCTCCATTTCTCAAAATTATGGTTTAGCAATTTCTGCATTTAGTTGCACACATTTTCCTTCCGTAGTTTTGTGTTCTTCATACATACTTTTTGTTTAGACAACGTCTGTAGTTAATTGAGAACCTTTATTTATTTACGAGTTTTGCAGAGCGTCATCCGCAAAGCATCTTATGTTCGTTGTAATGCTGCGGTATTGTTTGGATGGTTTGCTCTTCAGAGCTCCCTTTTACTTAGTCATTGGCCCTCTTTTTGGTCATTTTGCTATATGTAGCAAGGAGGTAAAATCCTGTTATTGACTTTGGGCGTTTTCCATGAGCTTATCTAGCCACATTACTTGGCCTTTCTAGAGCTCAGTGTTTGATATTAGCAGGCACTGTCGCATTTTCATTACCCGGATTCAGTTAGGCACTGCTACATGATGTTTTTCTATCCGTTTTCTTGGTGAAGAACATGGTTATTGCCACTTCTTCCATTTTTAGGCTTTAGTGTTTCACGAAAGACTGTCATTTCTGCTACTCCATGCTTTAAGAGGAAGGTTTTAGACTGGGAGAGGCGGGGTGGTGCAGATGGTGTTGTTTTTATCGTGTACATAAAAATAAGGAAATTCATAAAGTCAGATAAAGGGGGATGCATATGATCTTACATTTGACACATCATTGATCAGGGATAAGCTTTCTCTTTCCTACTTCTCCAGCTCTTTGACTGTCTCTCTTTTGCTTCTCCTTTCCTGCCTGGCCTCGGTAGGAAGACAGCGAGCGCTATTCTCACAGGGCCCGGAGGAACACCTCGGTGAGTGTGTGATTATGTCTTTACTCCATCTTCTCCATCCCTGCTTCTCCTCTCTTCCCTTAACTATACTTTCCCTCCACCCTTTGCTCTTCTATGAGTAATGTTAAATTTGCATTTTGTGATATTTCATACAATAAATGCAATGTTTGTAAGCGCAATGTATTTAGATTAGTAATTGACAGCTGACTGTAATCTTAGATGGTTTCCTGTCCACAGTGCTCATGGAAAGTAGGAGAGTGGAAGATGGCCTCTTCTGTGGGACACACACATCGAGTAGCATGCCCAGAGAGGGTAGGATTCTTAGCGAGGGCAGCCTACTCCACACGCACTACAGTTAGCAGTTTTTGGACCATGTATCCGTGCATAAAGTGGACTCAGTAGAACACTTGCAGTGATCGGCCACAATTGACTTTTGTACAGAATGGACTGGTCTTAACGCAGAGGGGTATCTTCATTGGACACTCGGGAAGGTGGGATCTTTGTAGAGGGCAACTTACACAGACCCTCGATGAGCGTAGGGTATCTTTAGAGGACCGCTCAAGAAGAACACTCTTGAAGGACAGTTTACCTTGGATGCTATGTAGGCGGTCAGTCACTAATGGGATGCCCACACAAGAGAGCAAAAGCAGAAGGCAGCCTATGCAAGTCTCACAGCAGACCATCCCAAGTGTACGCAGAGAGGCAGGCATATGCAGTGAGTGGTCTCAGCTGGATGTGCAGAGTGAGCTGGACCCGGTGAGTAACATACTTGGTCCTGTAGCAGAGTGTAGCTTGCACAGATGCTGTGGCCAGCATACCCTAGACGAGTACATTGGTGTCTCATGTGTGAGGTGTGCAGCAGGCAGCTTCAACGAGACAGATCTCGATTGCAGCCTGTGCGAGTGTAGCTTGCACAGATGCTGTGGCCAGCATACCCTAGACTAGTACATTGGTGTCTCATGTGTGAGGTGTGCAGCAGGCAGCTTCAACGAGACAGATCTCGATTGCAGCCTGTGCGAGTGTAGCTTGCACAGATGCTGTGGCCAGCATACCCTAGACTAGTACATTGGTGTCTCATGTGTGAGGTGTGCAGCAGGCAGCTTCAACGAGACAGATCTCGATTGCAGCCTGTGCGAGTGTAGCTTGCACAGATGCTGTGGCCAGCATACCCTAGACTAGTACATTGGTGTCTCATGTGTGAGGTGTGCAGCAGGCAGCTTCAACGAGACAGATCTCGATTGCAGCCTGTGCGAGTGTAGCTTGCACAGATGCTGTGGCCAGCATACCCTAGACTAGTACATTGGTGTCTCATGTGTGAGGTGTGCAGCAGGCAGCTTCAACGAGACAGATCTCGATTGCAGCCTGTGCGAGTGTAGCTTGCACAGATGCTGTGGCCAGCATACCCTAGACTAGTACATTGGTGTCTCATGTGTGAGGTGTGCAGCAGGCAGCTTCAACGAGACAGATCTCGATTGCAGCCTGTGCGAGTGTAGCTTGCACAGATGCTGTGGCCAGCATACCCTAGACTAGTACATTGGTGTCTCATGTGTGAGGTGTGCAGCAGGCAGCTTCAACGAGACAGATCTCGATTGCAGCCTGTGCGAGTGTAGCTTGCACAGATGCTGTGGCCAGCATACCCTAGACTAGTACATTGGTGTCTCATGTGTGAGGTGTGCAGCAGGCAACTTCAACGAGACCGATCTCGATTGCAGCCTGTGCGAGTGTAGCTTGCACAGATGCTGTGGCCAGCATACCCTAGACGAGTACATTGGTGTCTCATGTGTGAGGTGTGCAGCAGGCAGCTTCAACGAGACAGATCTCGATTGCAGCCTGTGCGAGTGTAGCTTGCACAGATGCTGTGGCCAGCATACCCTAGACGAGTACATTGGTGTCTCATGTGTGAGGTGTGCAGCAGGCAACTTCAACGAGACAGATCTCGATTGCAGCCTGTGCGAGTGTAGCTTGCACAGATGCTGTGGCCAGCATACCCTAGACTAGTACATTGGTGTCTCATGTGTGAGGTGTGCAGCAGGCAGCTTCAACGAGACAGATCTCGATTGCAGCCTGTGCGAGTGTAGCTTGCACAGATGCTGTGGCCAGCATACCCTAGACTAGTACATTGGTGTCTCATGTGTGAGGTGTGCAGCAGGCAGCTTCAACGAGACAGATCTCGATTGCAGCCTGTGCGAGTGTAGCTTGCACAGATGCTGTGGCCAGCATACCCTAGACGAGTACATTGGTGTCTCATGTGTGAGGTGTGCAGCAGGCAACTTCAACGAGACAGATCTCGATTGCAGCCTGTGCGAGTGTAGCTTGCACAGATGCTGTGGCCAGCATACCCTAGACTAGTACATTGGTGTCTCATGTGTGAGGTGTGCAGCAGGCAGCTTCAACGAGACAGATCTCGATTGCAGCCTGTGCGAGTGTAGCTTGCACAGATGCTGTGGCCAGCATACCCTAGACTAGTACATTGGTGTCTCATGTGTGAGGTGTGCAGCAGGCAGCTTCAACGAGACAGATCTCGATTGCAGCCTGTGCGAGTGTAGCTTGCACAGATGCTGTGGCCAGCATACCCTAGACTAGTACATTGGTGTCTCATGTGTGAGGTGTGCAGCAGGCAGCTTCAACGAGACAGATCTCGATTGCAGCCTGTGCGAGTGTAGCTTGCACAGATGCTGTGGCCACCATACCCTAGACTAGTACATTGGTGTCTCATGTGTGAGGTGTGCAGCAGGCAGCTTCAACGAGACAGATCTCGATTGCAGCCTGAGCGTGGGGCACCCTGGTTGGATGAAAATCAGCTTGAGTAGAATGCATTCAGAGGGAGACTGCACGAAGTGGGGCGCACTAAGCCAATCGAGATTCCTTACACCTGTTTTTTTTCTACTTTTAATAACATTGACTTAGGTCCAACTAAGATTTCAGGGTGCCTTTTCTGTCTATTTCTTCCCTCTAAAATGTTGTTGTTTCCCTTCATATGATCTGTCCCATCATCATCCCTTTGACTTTGTTTCATATTTTCGTCTTTACTCTTTTCTTCCTCCCCATTTCTGCCCTCTATCTTCAGGTTTCAGATGAAGATGAGCGTATGTCTGTGGGGAGCCGTGGCAGCCTGAGGGTCAGTAAGTGCTTATGGAGATAAAAGCTCCTTGTTAATGATAACTCATCATGAATATTAAAGGTAAAACTTGCCTGGAGTATTGTTGATGGGCGCCTGGTCCCTTCCTGGAGGGGGGAGAAGTGGATGATCCAGATCATGTTACCGTAGGTTTTGACAATGAATTACATTTCAGGGGAAGACTCCTGTTATCTCAGGAGGGTTTGGGGCGAAGAAGGTAACCTGTAGGAACTGTTAAGGCCATCGGCATGCTGTGATTTTGTCAATTTGAAGCACCGCTTTTCAAGAAATAGTGGCCCATGGTGCCTTTTATGGTTGTAATAGAGACCCTTTTAGTTCTTTTAACAGTTTCATTTTTAAAAACAATTTTTAATAAAAATACAGCCAACCCTCATTATCCACTGGTCTGTTCAAGTGTCATTTACAGTTTACCTATACCCACCACAGACTACGGCATGGGGCAGTGAGTCAACCCATTTGGCTGTTTTCACTGTGAGTAATAGCATTTTGATTTTGTATTTGTGCACAGCCACCTAGAAAGTGGTCCATTTCAGTGCCAGGTTTGGGAGTCCAATCTCTGCTTTCATTTTATTATTTTTTTACATTTATTTTCCAATGCATCATTTTTGTGATGGGTCATTTTTTTATTTACTTGTTTGCACACATGTATATGCCACCTTTGGCATTTTTACTTTTTATTATTTTTAATTGCCTTCAACTTTTCAATGTTTATTGCATATGTTGGGCAAACAAATAGACTTGCCATGGCCGGACTCATTTGCTTTGCCGATGATTGTTAGATCTGGTGATAGCCAAGACCTTTAACTTTTACAAAAATAAATATGAGGCATTATGTGATTGGCTAAGGACAGTCTTTACAAAAGTTAAATGCAGCCATGTTGTTTTTAGGTATACTTTGGCTGTGTTCTGCATTACGCCCATAGATAAAGGTATGTATTTGGTTTAATATTTTTTCCCTCTTACCACTTTATTAGTGGTAATAGGTTGGGAAAATTATTTAAGTTTCTATATACTTGTTAAAAAAATATACAGAGTACCACAGTACTTCCTTTGAAGCACTGTGGTACTTAAAATAACTTTAAAAAAACATAGTTATAAAAAGTTTACAGAGTACCGCAGTGATACCTACAAATTAATGTGTTACTTAAAAAAATATTTTTAAAATATGCAATTTTCCCTAAACTGCTGTAAAAATATTGAAAATTATAAACACATGTCTCAATTCTCTACCTATTACCTCTTTAATAGAGTGGTAATGGGTAGGGAACAACAACAAAACCTACTATTTACCTATATCAAAGACCCTAGCCCACAAATGTAGCAAAACGCTGAATGCAGCCAAACAGTGCGGAAAACGACATGGCTGCCTTTTATGTTTGTTAAACACAGCCTTTAACCAATCACATAATACCTTCACAGCCACATGTACTGCGGTATACTGAAAACTTACCATGGTTTATCACAGCACAATAAATACCTAAATATTTTAAATCGTATAACTTAAACAGTACTTCCACTATTCACACATACTACCAAAAATTACTATTTACGCATCATAATGTAAATTCCTGCCACATTACATCTACATCTTTTCACCTACTTTCAAGCTACTTCTACTTCAGTTGCCACTCTCTACTCTAGGCCACTCCACTCTATGCTATTTTACACTGCCACTCCACTCTACGTCACTCCACTGTATGCCACTACACTTGAAGTCACTCCACTACATGCCACTTCTCTGTACACCACTCCACTCTACTTTATTACACTCAGTATAACTCCGTTCTATCGCACGCCAGTCTACGGCACTCCACTGTACGCTCTTATCCCTGTCTCCTCCTCTGTTATTGAGGGCGACCCTGTCAATACCATAAAAAGATAAAACATCAGCATTCTGATCATGCCCCTTCGACTACTGTCCAGAGACTCGGGATCATGGAATCGGAATACATAATCCATTTTAAAAGCTGTACACCTGGAGGTTTGAATTCGGACGAGGAGCTTTTTGTTCATATTGGTTGACTTTTAATTAGTTTTTTTAACTGTGAAATATATTTTTTGTACCTTTTGAAATGTTCTGGCAGTGGAAGTCAGGATTAGTCTCAATATACATGTTTTTGGCATGAACTGCACTACTTAAAAAAAAAAAAATGGGTGGGATGCAGAATCTGTATGTGAGGTGTTTTCTTTTTGTTTTGCTGTGTAAAGACATGTTCTCTGAAGTGTATTAAGGTGACTTGGCCACAATCATGAACTGTTATGATCAATATGAAACACTTAGTATGTTTGTATACCTGGAAATGTGTGATTTTTGTGATGAGTTTGTGTGTGTTCACATGCAAATGAATTATATATTAAGTACCACTGAGCTAATCAATTTTCACGGACTAATCGTGGTTTTCACACACACACTCACACACTTTTCTTTATGGGACATGCACGTATTGTGTTTCCAATTACATTTATCGGTTATTGACATGGATGTTTCTGAGAAACTATGTCTGTTTTCTCTTTACACTAAAGAAACCAGTTAGTGTGTTTTCTGTGTTTGTTAAATGGTTTGTTGACACGTCTTTAAAGGAAGTTGTGCATAGTTTCCATTATGGCCGTGACCAAGATCTTGGTTATCGAAACGCGTTGCTGCAAGAAACGCTTCTTATGAAATCCATTCTTGGAGTGCGAACCTGATGTCCGTATGACAGTGACTGCGCCGTTTCCTTTATATATATATATATATATCCGCTCCCTGACAACTACGATTTACAAAAACATGACCCCAACAAAGCACGCATTGGCAAAGCCCCAAAAAAAGTCAGAAATGTTGGCTTTGCCAGTGCTTAATTTTAAATGCCATTTACTTTTATCTTAGTGGTGGGTTACCTGTGAAGTTGGTATGGATCGCTGGGAGGGCGCAAATTTTGCAGTGGCAATTTTTTTAAAGAATTTTCTTCAAACAGTTGTAACCTTGAAATGACAAATGTTCCCCTCTAATACACAATTCATGCTGATCGTGACCTAACTGCTCATCCGTAAGGCCACCCCTCAGTTTTCAGGACACTGGCTTTTGGTCTGCCACCGGTGCCCAGGGCGCTACAACTAACAAGGGCATCTGAAGCGTGGTCCTCCGTAGCACGGTGTGGTGTGCAGTACAGGAGTAAATGTTACACATTTGTTGATATTTCTGGTGCCTTCTGAGCTTCTTGCGACTTAGCTAGTTAAATTATATATTCGGCGTTTTACAAAACAATGCTAACTGTGAATTTTGGGAACGCACAAAGAATGCGTGAAAACGTGCGTGGCTCCAGAAATTCCTGAAGGAAACTTGAGAATTAGGTTTATGTGTTCATACTTCACTATGTTTCTGACCCTTCACTCTCCCTTTGGTAACCCAGTCTTCCGCAGTACCTACGATTAGCATTTGCTCGGGTTCGCATTTTTTTATTCCCACATAGAGATCGTGCGGTGATTAGAGGTTATTTGCCATTTCCGTAATCCCGCAAGAGGCAAACTGCAGCAGAACTGCATATAGACGTAGTTGACGTTTCAGTCGGTGACGCGTTGTTCTGCAGCTTACAATCAAGTATGGCTTCTGACTTCTTATTTCGAGAATGTCTCTCTTTTGAATTAAAAGGGGCACACGCTGGGGAGTAGGAACACGGGGGACATCGAGGGGAGTGTGGTTCAGTCCCATGTGCGGGCTGAGGGGCAGACCAGTTTATTGTATCCCAATCTAAAGCCCCCAGTAATCCTCTTATTCTCATCCAGGTTCATCCTTGTCAGAGATGTCAACATGCAACTCATTAAGCGCTTAGCCAATGTCTAATACGCCTTGGGAGCAGGACGTTGGGCTGGTTCCGTCCTTTCTGTCACTCCTGACTGGTTTCTGTGTCTGTTTTTGCCAAACCTTTCCCTTTTGCAGGGGGTTCTCCGCATGTGCCTATAGACGCTCTCATTACATACAGACGGGACAGTAATACATATTACCATACGACGAACTAATTTGGGATTACAATTTCGCCCAGAGCCATCAGTTATGCCTGGCACGTAGTTGGTATAGTAAAGTCGGCAAACTTTTTGCAGAGAAAAATACGTCAACACTAAGAGTATGAACAGGGAACGTGCAATAATACCACGCCACCTGCCATCTCCAGCTGCGAACTCTGAATTTAAAAGCAAGACCATACGCGACAGAAATGTAACTCCTAAGGTATTGGTATTTTCCTGGGAACAATTACCACACAATAACTGCCCCAAACTAAGACTCTGGCAGAGTGGAATCAGTGTGCAGGGGTTGCCACAGAATGTAACCCTCCCCTCAGCCCCAGTGTCGTGTGACCTCACAGACCTGGCGTTGGGAGGGAAGCACTTCCGCCCTTTGTTGTGGTGACTACGGCTGGCCTGGGAGAAAGGTACGGTGTCAAGATGCGGGAGGAAGGGAAATGGTGGTGGGCACAGAGGATACCTAGCTAGTGATGGGTTATCAGTTATCACACTCTTTCCTCAAACCTTCTCTCTCGTTTTCTCATCCTCCTCCGTCCAACACACTTAATGCAGTTCGGGGACTGTAAAATGTCTAAGAAGTAATTGGCACCGTGACTTTATTGATCTCTTGTTTCCTAATACATTTTTGGCAGAATTTGTGGCGAGAACAGCGATATCCTTATTGAGAGAATTTCCTTTCACTTCCTTTTCCTAAATTTTTGTCTTGCGCGTCAACACGCAGGAGGTCTGGGCGGCTGAATCACTTGAAGCTGATCTTGAAGCTCAATCCGGATTAAAACGGAGCTCCTCGTTGGTGGGACATCCGGAAGATGGATATTTTCTCTTGGCGCATCTGTCCTCTTTTATCTAATGATGCTTGTGAGAGCAAACGAGTCTCTGTATTTCTGCTAGACACTGACTTGTGTTATCTCTGGAGAGCTATGTGTTGCTCGTCACAAGTGTGACTACGTTTTTGCATGAGGTGAGAATGTGACTGCTAGCAGATATTTTGTATTGGTTACAGGGAACATTAATGATTGTGGGCATGGAAGGGGACTGGTGATGATACACTGCTGGTCAGGAGAAAGCCAGTTTGGCCCTGAACCTTGGACAGAGTGTCATCCTTTACCACACCCTCATATTTGCTCTGTGTAAACACAACGAGCAAAGGACACAGTGTGAGATTATCTGGGAAAAGGTGGGTTTGTGAGATATCCCATTCCAATGCCCTATCCTGGAAATTGAGACCAAAGTCCTGGCAAGGGTCAGAAGGCAACATCCAGTTGGCACCAGAAAAGAGGCAGAATATAAAAAGTGGTGAATTGGCTAAGGGCAGGGGGAGTTGTGGGAGTATCGGATCATTATTTCAGGCACTACAGTAGATGTGCACTGTGGATTTGGTCGACTAAGTCTACTGCCTTTGCTAATTTATTCTGTTGTCCTTTCTTTGATTAATTTGGATCGGTTAACAAAATGCTCCAAGATTTGGGTCTCTTAGGACCACCTCAGATTTTGGTTAACAGCCTACTCACTAGCTGCCAGAGTGCCATCCTGCGTGGTTGTGATTTGGAGAAAACAAAACTGGCTACCTTTCACAGAAACTGTTTTTCTGCATTAGTAGCAGAAACGTTCTTTTCCAATGATCTATAAGTGCAAGTGTAAACAAGCATTGACAGGTATAGTAGGTCTGGGATTAATGTGCTAATACATACAGCTTAAGCACTTTAAAAAATCAGATCCTGACACAGCAGCACCTGGCATTACAAAATGAATCCTGTCACACAAGCACAAACGTGAAATAAACACATCAGCACAATAAAGATGCCCAGGCCGGACACCACACTCCAAGGGGTAGCCCTTCAATCCAAGAGGCAAGAGTTTGACATTCTCTGAACTTTTAAAATGCCATGTATTGCGCAAATGCCCAGTATAACTGTCTGAGTTCAAAGGAAAAATACTGATTTGGGACACAACGAGCTCTCTGCGCATATCTGACACACATTATACCCAGTTTCTTCTCAAGTCTTTCTTTGATCTCACCTATGCTCTGGGGTAATGTGATCATTATCTGAAAGTCAGTTTAGACCAAAGGTACCATAAAGTCAGACATGCTGTCTAAAAAGGCTTAAATATAGAAAATAAAGGAGCTGAGAAACCCAAAAGTATGCCTGAAGAACATAAGCCAAAATATCAACGTATGTCTGTCTGACCTCTCAATTTTCTATGCAGATCTGGGTCACTTATACCAGTGGTTCTCAATCTGTGGTCCGGTGACCCCGGGGGGCCGCGAAACCTCTTGAGGGGGTCCGTGATTGCTTAGAAAATGAAATAATATTAACAGATTAGGTCCCCAGCTTTCAATAATGACTTAGTGGGGGGTCCCCATAATCCAATTATGATTCAGTGGCGGTCCGCAGGTTCCAGTAATGATCAAGTGGGGGTCCACAAACGTCAAAAGTTTGGGAACCACTAACTTATATAATAAGTTATCACATAAATGCAGTGTGCTGAAGTGCTATTGCCAGACCCGGCCTGTACTGTTTAAGCTCAGAAGCTTAGCTGGGCCAAGTTATAGCTGCTAATTCAGTTTGTGGTCCATTCAGTAAGTGCAGGCTTTTTAGGCAGCAGCTTTCAGATCATGGGACTTGCAGGCTTTTAATGGGCAAAGCAGAATATAGAGACCCAGAATGTAAAGCCCTGTTGGCTGCAAGACAGGACTGGCTGTTACACATGCCTTCCTGACTCATTTGCTACACTTAATACATGCACACTGTATGTCTATGATATCTGTGCAGCGCAAACCAAGCCAAAAGGCAGCAGGGTGCTGTACAAGGTCTGACTAAATGACACAGTCCATGTCTGATTGTAGGGGGTAGTTGCTTCATAAGAGCAAGTATGTCTCTTAATGCAGTCTTAGTCTGCCTTAGACAGTTTCTGATGATTTGTCACAGGGATTGATGAAGCTCAAGCAAAAGTGAACTTCAGAATGAGGGACCTGGAGCACAAAAAGATCAGCCAGCTCTAGCCACAGCAGTAGACAGAGGTCACCAGTAACATCAATCTAGGTTACGAAGGTTCAAAGGGGGGGTTCAACCTTCAAGTCTCTTTGCCAGGAACCCAGGTGCAAGATTTCAGACATTTATGTATCACACAACCCATTTCAAAGTGTATACTGGAAGCCAGTGCAGACATTTTCTGGCTGCACACGTTATCTTTTTGATGCAAGTCCACAATGAGGAGAATTGTTGCATTCTGGGCCCATATATGCATGAAACTTAGTAGAAAAAAAGTGGAATGAGATCTCAAATTGAGTCAGTGGAAGCACTTCTACTGGTCCAACCTGGGAATTCAGCGAGGTAATTTAATCAGAGCATTACTAGATTTTTTTACATTAGTTGACAACCTGAAGTTTTCTTTAAAGAGCTCTGGAATGGACTTGGATATAGCCTTAACTTCCTTTCATGGTAAATATGAGCTTAGTCTTAAAACTAATTAGTTGCTGGCTTTTGACCGGCCTTCACCTTAAAATTGTATGGAACATATTCTGAAGACTACTTTTATGGACAGGCCTTGGGTGAATTTCAAATGCCTTTGTATATCGTCTGCATAAAATCTCTAAAAGGTTGTTTGGTCATCCCTTTTGGTAAATCTGTTTTATTATTTTAAAATGCAAATGGATAGGTACATCACATCCGGATATACAAATGAACATTATTCATGCATTAAATACATGATGCCTCCAGTTTAAACTGTGGTTCCATTCCAGTATAAACATGCTGTACTAATCTGTACCTATGAGACAGAACCTTGCAAAACATGTAACAAATTGTCCGTACAGGGAATAAAAAGGAGACGTCAAAAGAAATAATACCACAAACATAACAACAACAAAGTACTAAAAAATCAAGCATGGTTCACAACTGTTACATTCACATTTCCCCATGACTGGGCAACAGTAATGGTTACATCATAAGAAACATACACATACACACTAAGAGGTGACAATAGGAACAATGCAGTGAAAGCGCAAACATTTTTGGACATGACAATTCTTTCAGCTTGAACATACACTGCAGGAGGACCAGTAAGTTATTAATCGGGAATGCCTAAGATACTTCCAGTCAAGAGGGATTGCTTCCTACAAATTGTGCCACCACTAAGTACAATTGTAGTAGGTACCTACTGTATGCCTGCATTACTGAGGACATCTAGGGTGGTCTAGTGTCCTCTTTGGCTTTTAGCTTTGGTATCATGGCATCCCACAGTGTAATCCCTCTATGCCTCCCACCGGCATGCTTTACATCATGCAAAATATCTCTTTCCGCCTCAGCCCATTAACTCGCAGGACCATACATTCAACTGGGGACTCTGTGACAGCTTTTAGTTATTGCAATCTGTGTTTGGCTAAGAGCCATGCCAAATCAACAATTGGGTCCTCAAACTTAGAAGGTTTGGTTCTCTAGTATAATCCCAAAACGTTTGTCTCTAGTTAATGAAGGTAGTCTTTACCTGATATCTCCTGGGCCCATGCACGAACATGATTGTTTGGTCATCTTGTTCATTAAAGATGACAAAAGAGCTGCTAGGTAATAGAACGGATTGCAGTAAGCCCCCTATGAAGGTCATCTCATTCAACATGGAGCAAGCAAGACCTGCTACGAATTTAGGGACAAAAAGGATATGAACAGAGGATAATATTGAACTTCGCACAGCCACGAGAGACAGTAGCTCCTGAAGGATGTGATAAATTTACCTTGTCAAATGCTTCAAATGGCTCTGACATTAAAAGCAGACCACCTACTCCTTATTCTAACATGTTTCCTTGTTGTATTCTCTGTCTGTCTTGGCGGTACCTTTTGGCAGTGAGGCTTCTAAGAAACTAGCCAGCAGGGCTAAAATGAGAACAAGGTAGAAGTTTAACCAACTTTATCTGAGCACACAAATCCGGAGATTTACATAGAACTTCAGGAGAGAGAACTTTTTTTGAAGTACCCCTATAGCTAATCGAAGTAACTCAAGCTGAAATGAACAGGTATAATTATTGTCTAAATAAAAGGTAACATATGGTAAAGTTCAGCCCGAATACCTGTTGAATTAGGTCTGATATTAATAAAGACCACCAGAAACCTATGATGAAGGAAAATAGCAACAAATTGGTTTCACCATTTTAAGTAGTCATTGTTGAAGACAGTGTAACATTAAAGTCTGTTGAGTTGAGAGAAAGTCTATGGACTATGTCTTGCAAAGTCTATGGAAGAAGTCTGTTTTTCGAGGTAGACCAGGACATCTAATTAAGCTGAATCTCAAGTGAACCTCGGCAGGCTTAAACAGGAATTTGGACCCAGTTACAAATGTTACCTTTCTGCTTATCAGTTTTTTAAGCTAATCGTACCCCAGCAGAATGCCTGGCATGGTCTCTTTAAAGCCAGTATAGAGGGAGCACGCAGTCAGTACTGGCCAGCCCACAACAAATTCAGTTCCAGGACACATCAGAAAATCAAGCTGGAGTTGCTGCATGTTCGTTCATTCGATCAATAGATTGGCTACATCTGGGTCCTTCAATGAGAGTGAGAATAATTACATTTATCGATTTTAAATATTTTTCGCTATAGGTGTGGCCATGTACAAACTTTTAAAACCAAATTTCAGTGGCTTGCAAACATTCTCTGATCTGGTTGCCAAATTATGAGAGCCCTTTGGAACATACTGTACTGCACCAAGCAGTGCGGATGCAGTCTGCTATTATATCCATTTGACACAAAGCTGCATCATTTGCTTTATGGCACTGAGAAGGCCTTCTACTGGGCTCTCATTTCAAGTTGTCAGTCCAAGTTGTTCAGTTATGAAAGGCACAGGGCACACTGCAGACAGTGCAAGGCTTCATTCTTATACAGTCTTCTGCACCTCTTCATTTTGGAAGCAAGACCACTCCAAAATAGTGCGGTGAAGTTTTAACACTTCACGGTCAATTATGCCTATATTCTCCTCGAAACTGAATCCATGAATGGACCAATGTTGTTTGTGTGTTAATGCTAACGTCACCCAAACTTGAAATGATTATACTGGAAATCCCACTGAATTGTATCCCTAAGACTACCCCTAAATGTTACCCCTATCCCAGCCATTGTCTGAACCTTTTCTTTCCGTCTCCCCTAGTTTATCCCTGTTATTCCTGACTGTGTTCATAGCCATAGTCTTTAGCTCACTTCACACTAGGGCTTTCATTAATGCTGACCTCTACTCTTCTCCAAGTTTTTCAAGTTAATGTTATTGGAAGGTTTTCTCCCGAGAAGGGCATGTTAATTTTCTTTCAAGGTTTGAAACAGAAGAATCTTGACTGCAATTATGCTTATTTACTGTCTTCCTCTATTATCTTATGTCTGGAATTATGACAGGAGAAGTGTCCTTAGCTCCGCTCCATAGGATCTGGTGGTTTTGCATTCATTGGTAATCGGGAGGGTGAACAGATCAGCATCATACTATTTTAGTCACTTCTCAGAACTTTTGTAACTTTTATATCCATGTGCTGAATGTTCTTAAGCTGTGGAGACTCAATACACCTTTAACAATGAGGTAAAGCTCACATAGTGGTTGCAACCGCTGCAGAGGCGAAAGGTACCTTGTCCACCTATAAACAGCAGAGTTCAGTGTTTTTTTTTTTTTTTTTTTAATCTGCTGTTCCTCCGTTCCTTTCAGTATCCAGCCAGTATCTCACTTCCCCTCCGATCCCAAACACAGGATGTTGCTGTGTCCAGCCAGGTAGGGGTTGCCTTGGTGGCATGGGCTTGATTTCAGTGACATTGGCTGTGAAAGTGTTGACTTTATTATTTTGCGTTTCCGCCTTGCCTTATTCACCCCCAAGCCAGTCTCTTCTGTGATGTAGCTGCCAAGGGACCCTGTATTAGCAGTCACCAGGACACTGTGACATTTTCATCAAAAACAATGTCACGATAGGAGACTGGTAGTTTTGTTTTTAACATAGTCTGCGTGGACTCCATAATCCCTGCATGTAAGTGTTGCTGGTCATAAAATCAGGTTTGCGATGTTGCACATGACATAGGGTCCTTGGCAGTTATGCCGTGGCAATGTAACTTTGGTACCTAAAGTAATGGACTTCAAAAGAATGAATGTCCCCATCCGTAAGCGTTGCTGGCCTGACTCCAAATCACTGTTCATGGATCCCTGATTGTCCAGCAAGTCAACAGAATACAATTCAGATGCGTTCTGGTCCTGAATTTTATTTCTTGGCTGGTTAGTGGGTGTGCTCAAGCCTGCAGTGGGCCGTTATTCAAGCCTCTTTGTCTCCAAATTTCTACTTTGTAAATGCTGATTTAATACAGCGCTTCAATGCCCTTAAGGACTCGTCCACGCTACAGAAAACCATATCATTAAGAAAGTCTCCAGTAGTATCTAGTTAGCTACGATGTGGTACACCATGCTCAGTTTATCCCCCAAACCCCTCTCGCACACCATTTGTTAATTTTAAAAAAACACCTTGATGCTCCCATTGTCAATCAAAAGACACTAGAACATTCTGAGTGCTTGTAATGGAAACAACATTCTTGGAATGTAAATGGAGTTGCTGTAGCGCTTTTATGCCATTCCCAACTATTCTGTTTCTCATCCATTGAAACTTGATTACTAGTCATTAGCACTGAATTGTTCTGCCCACATGTGGGATCCGAGAGCACTTCTTACAAAGTCTGTATAAAAAATACACTTTTATTTTGAAAAAAACAGACCATATTTTATGAACAAAAATAAGATTTAAAACCACCTAAGACAGGATATGTTGGACAATTTTCGAGTATCCAATTTAAAAAGCAACTATTTGTGAAATGGAAGCAGAGTAACTAGAAAAAAACAGTGAAAGGAAGAATGAAAGAAAATAGGGACCAACTGTGTACCTTATAAACTGAAGCCTGAAAGGCTGGGTGAATTACGCTGCTTCTTTTAGGGAAAGCATATCAACAGTATCACATCATAGCCCGTTGGTGGAAGTTTTTTCTGGCTCCTGCTAACAGAATTCTGTAGCATTCAACATTTTTTAAGGCTTTAGTTTTTGGGAACCTTTGAAAACCTTAAAACGCCCACTTGGCTTGACTTATTTGGTGTCTAACTGCATTTTATTTCAGTTTTCAGACTGACAAAAATATTTATTTACTTCACAAACTGCACTCTGGTTTTGTGAGGTGTCCTGAATGGGGGAGGAAACAGACCTAAACATACCCTCATGCCGTCTGTATTGTCTGCCTATCTTCTCATTGTCCAGACTCTTGTGACATTTGTAAGAAGACATCAAGAAGAACTTTGAAGAATAGTGAGAAGGCAAGGCTACATGGTCTTTAAAAAAAAAAAAAAAAACATTTTTATTAAATCATAGCTAAGTTCAGAACATTACTAGCGAATATAGTCAACAAATACACCTTGGTCAGAGATATCAATTTTCATTGGAACAATCATGTCTGCATAGGATATCAAATCAATTGTCAAACCTTCTATTCATCTCATGCACTGTGGCCCTTCAGGAAACAAGAACCCTTGTGGTAACACCTCCTCCTGCCACTTCTCCCTTTGTTCGCCCTAGGCATTCCCCTTACAGTCCTCTGTATCCACCCCATAGAAGGCTACATGGTCTTGATATGGAGAGGGACTTCCCTGTACCTCTACTCCTCTTTCCTCTGACCTCAAAGATCCAGGGAGCGGTCCCACAAAAGAAAAAGATGCAGTACGATGTGGCTGATGTTGAGGCCCATGGTCATTCACAACTTGCTTGCCTACAAAGGGTGGCTTGATGTTGAATACTTTTGTTTGACATTGAGAAGACTTTCATCAGTGGGGGATTTCTCCCCAAACAAATCCTTTCATCTTTCTTCTGAGTGGGTCGTAAGCAAAAGAATACCAGTGTCAAGGAACACAAGACTCTAGTTACTCCAGGATGCTGTCTAGGGAAGTATCACTAAAGGTAACCCTTTCTATACATTAGAGCCTGAGTCCTCTCCAGTAGCATGGGCATCCCCAGTGCAATGGAGATTTTCACAACCACCCTTCATATTGCACCTGTAGCTCCTCCACTGGCACCATATCCACCTTCTCTGCTTCAGCCGCCTACTGATGCTTCAGTAACACAAATTAGAAGACTGAGCTATTCAAGACTCTGGCCTGACCATCAAGCAAGCACTCTGGATGTCAGATTAGGCGCCACAATTCACGTCATTACTCTGATCAGCATGACAGACATCCTCACAATTGAAGATCACCACATCAGTCAAGATCAACAAAAAGATCCAGATCTTATCATTGCACCCAGTGCCTAATTCGAGCCAGTGAATTCTGGTGCTCAGCACTAGCACTTAATTGTCAACATCTGCACTTATGTGAGTCTGCCACATGGTGCCGCTGTTTGTATAATTTTAAGATGAGCACATCAACAGTTGTTTATTAATTCAATATACATTAAAAAAGACTAATTCCTTCCCCCAAGCCATTCTTATAGCTTTGGTCTGGATTGTCACACTTGTAGGTGTGTTTTGGTACTCTCAGTGGCAGAACTGACAGGGGCAGTGCTGCGGTAGCCACCTGATGACAGCCCTGACACTTAATTTGTTACAAATTAAGCAGTGATTGCACCTACAGTTCTTCTTCATTCTTTGTCAACAACATTCAACTCTTTTGGATTCCCCATCAGCAAGGCTTTGCTTTACTGATGACATTAACACCTTCAACGAGGCATTCGTGTGAGGGGCAAATAAAGTCAACATCACAATACCAGTGGTCCTACCTAAATCTTCAGTCTCTTTCAAAATTCTGTATAACCATGTCTCAGCTCATCCTTTGCTACCTTGGGTCCAAGGTTTCTTGAAATAGTGATTGAGTTGTTTCTACCTCCACCTTCAGCTACACCTGCTCCATCATGCCTACAAAAGAAATACAAGTCTCCTGAGCAGGACCCTAACTTCCTATGTGCTGATCCTCCACCTGATTTGAGTTATAGTGGCTTCGGCAAGAAAACATCACTTCACTTAGACATCCTCTACAGTGCCTCCTCTGAAAAAGTGCAAGAAAATGAAAGCAGTTGGTAGAAAGTTTTATGGAACATCAGTGACTGCCATGAAAACAGTGAGTGCAGCTGTCTTCCTTGGGCAGTATAACTGGTTTCTCTGGTAGACTTTTGTGAGGTTTCACTAAAAACACCTTTCAAAAGTTAGGCAGGACTTTTCAGAAGTTCTCCGGGAGGTTATGTTAGCCTCCAAACTGGTGATTAGTACTGTTTCTGATTTTTCTGTCTTAGCTGCCCATGGCCACTGTTGTGACCTGGCTCTTCGTCACCCTTCATGGATTCCTCAGAGAGGTTTAAAATCACAGACTCAACAAAGAATCTTAAACCTATTATTCTGTGGCAATAGTTTGTTTGGAGGCACCACAACACAGCACATGAATGCTAAGTTGAGGACAGAATACAGGAAGCATTCGAACAAATCTTACAATAGATGTTACCATTATCAGAGGGCTCAAACCCCTCAGTTGTCACAGCAGTTCCATCAGCAGCAACAGCATTAGAAATCTTTGAAACCTCAAAAGACCAGGAAAGAAAAAAGTAGATAACACCGACAATTGCCCAAAAGCCCAAATGGGATTTTCTCTTTCAGAATAAAAAAAATAATGCCCCCTTGCCTTTGAAGTCAACTCCCATTGTGAGGGGAGCATTATTTACATTTTACTGTCCCTCACCACTAGGGTTTGCCTGGTGGTGACAGACATTAAAAAATTAATACTAATTCTGAAACAGCTTTGCATTGCTTGATGTAGAGATAGTTCTAAAACGTTCTCTAACTAAAACTAGAGTCATCAAACAAACTAAACAAACTAACCATCTGTTTATTAATTAAGTTCTGTATGAATTGGATTGGCCACTTCAAAACAATCAATTTCTAGGCGGATGGTATCCTGTATATTACTATGTTATTGTAATGCAGCAAGTCCTTGTCTGGTAGACTCCACAAGCGATAGAGCTGCTACTGTGAGACTATTTCGAATGATTTCTATCCTAGGCATATGTAAGATGGCCATTTGAAGGTCCATACATACATACTGTCACCTGCAAATATATTGCTTAGACACAGACTCAAGAGCAGATGCCCAAGTGGCACAAGCCTCTCTCCGGTATCCTTTGAGATAATGCATTGTTGATCTTTTATCTTGCCTTTTTTCTCAGTCCTTTAAGGAGATAGGCTTGATGTGCTGTTTCTTATTATGAGAGTCCCCTGGAGGAGACGGAATAGTTACTTATCTGTAATTCTAGTTCTCCTCTAGGGACATCTTTGTTACAATCATAACCAACCCCCCTCCTCTTCGAAGAAGAGGCAATGGTGAGTTCCCACAATTCTAATATGATCCTTCCTCAACATAAAAATAGAACTGTCTCAGCTGCCATCTACATGACATTATGGGATTCTCATGGTATGCTGTGCTTTAAAGGAGTAGCATAATTTACTCAGTCCTTCTGGCTTTCTCTTATTAAGCAGCATAGTCCCTAATTTATCTTATGCTTCCTTTAAAATGGTTTGTTAGTGTTTTTCAAGTTGTGTTTTTTCAACTGACTTTCTGTCTGTTTTAAAAATAATTCCTTTTTTAAGTAACTACCCAAAAATCACCTAATAAAACCTCTCATAGGCTGTTCTGAAATATGTCTTTTGTTTCTCAAAATAATAGTACATACTGTTTTTTTAGGTCTCGCCTACCACACAGTACAAGCTGTCTGATTGCAATGACCTATTGCTTACCATAAGCTGGCTTTCTTATCACTATCATTGTATCGACTCTTATTTAATGGCTTTTCTTCTCTGTCTTGTACTATCTTGTGTTTGTCCCTCACCTTGAGCATAGCATGTTTGCTATCCTTTAGCTTGGCTGTCTTGTATTCTTTCACTGCTCACTTTTTGAAAATTACTTATGTTTTGCTTAAGCACTCCATGAGAGGATGTTTTTTTTCCAGATCTCCCCCTCGTATGGTTCTCCTCCTCACCAAATATCCACAACCATGCTCTGTGTTGCTGACTTCCTCTTGTTGAAAGCTCTTTCTCATGTGCATGTCCCTGCCAAACTCCTCCCATGCACGCACATGCTTCTCCCCTGAGTCTGATGTTGCTCTTTCTCGTGCTCATTTTCCCCTCACCTGCACACTCCTTGTTGCTTCCCCACACCCCCTCAGTCTATATATATATATGTTCGATGGCATGTGTAGCTGCAGATACACATGCTGTGCACATCCCGCCATCTGGTGTTGGGCTCGGAGTGTTACAAGTTGTTTTTCTTCGAAGAAGTCTTTTTTTCGAGTCACGAGACCGAGGGACTCCTCCCATTTCAACTCCATTGCGCATGGGCGTCGACTCCATCTTAGATTGTTTTTTTTCCGCCATCAGGTTCGGACGTGTTCCTTTTCGCTCCGTGTTTCGGGTCGGAAAGTTAGTTAGAATCTCGGAAAAATCGTCAGTATTGTTTGCGTTCGGTTACAACAGATCGACACCGAATTAAGAAGAGCTCCGGTGGCCCTTTGGGGTTTTCTTCCATCCCTGTCGGGGCCTGGTCGGCCCGGCCACGTGTCTCTTCAAGGCTGATGGAACGGACCCCATTCCGCTTCTGTCCAAAATGCCATAACAAGTATCCATATACAGATCAACATCTGGTCTGTATTTGTGTTTGTCACCAGAACACAAGGAGGATACTTGTGAGGCCTGTCGAGTGTTTCGGTCCAGGAAGACACTCAGGGACCGAAGAGCAAGAAGACTGCAAATGGCGTCGGCGCCGACAGGACAAGAGCGTTTCGAGGAGGAGGAAGAAACATTCTCGGACTCTGAGGAGATCGATCCCGAGGAAACGCCGAAAACCGTGAGTAAGACGTCGAAACCAAGAACTCACGAGAAAAGCGCTAAAGCCCAGGGGACGCCACCGCCAACAGGCCATGGCTTAACCCGAAAAGTAGGTGACCGTTCATCGGCACCGAAAAAGGGTGAGCTGGTGTCGAAGTCATCCGACTCGGGTCGAGATACCGGCACACAGCAATCTCGGGCCCGAGATAGTGGCTCAGAGAAGATTCGGCACCGAGACAGCGGCACCGAAACGGGTCGGCACCGAGAGAGCACGACGCCGAAAGTAAAAAAGGTTTCGTCGGAGCCGAAAAAAGCAGCCGAAAAGGTTTCGGTACTGAAATATCCGGCATCGGAACCGAAAACAAGTTCCTACACTGAGGAACAAGGACTGTCCACACAAATGAAGACACATAGATTTGGACAGGAATTACAGGCAATAGAGCCAGATCACACACAAAGACGGCTCTTTATTCAAAAAGATACAGGGAAGATCAGCACTCTTCCTCCAGTCAAAATGAAACGCAAGCTTGCCTTCCAAGACAAAGACAAACAGCCACACACAAAGGTGGCTAAACAAGTAACACCGCCACCATCCCCACATCACTCTCCGCAACCATCACCGATAGCCACTCCACCAATGATGCAATCCCCAACTCATACAGGAATGAGTCAAGATGACCCTGACGCATGGGACCTTTATGACGCACCAGTGTCAGATAATAGTCCAGAATGCTATCCAGCTAAACCATCGCCACCAGAGGATAGTACAGGCTACGCACAGGTGGTGTCAAGAGCAGCTGCATTTCATAATGTCAGCCTTCATTCAGAGCCCATTGAAGACGACTTTCTTTTTAATACACTGTCATCCACACACAGCCAATATCAGAGTCTTCCTATGCTACCCGGAATGCTAAAACACTCCAAACAAGTGTTTGAAGAGCCTGTTAAAGGGAGAGCCATTACTCCAAGAGTAGATAAAAAATATAAACCGCCACCAACAGACCCAGTGTACATTACACAACAGCTAACCCCAGACTCTGTTGTAGTGGGAGCAGCGCGCAAAAGAGCCAACTCTCATACTTCAGGAGATGCACCACCTCCAGATAAAGAAAGTTGAAAATTCGATGCTGCAGGCAAAAGGGTGGCGGCACAGGCAGCAAACCAGTGGCGTATTGCAAATTCGCAAGCTTTGCTAGCCAGATATGATAGGGCCAATGGGATGAAATGCAACACCTTATTGAACATTAACCCAAGGAGTTCCAAAAAAGACCGCAGCAAGTAGTAGAAGGAGGACAGGGTATCTCCAATAATCAGATACGGTCAGCAATGGATGCTGCAGACACAGCTGCTAGAACTGTCAACACAGCTGTAACAATAAGGAGACATGCATGGCTGCGTACATCAGGATTTAAACCAGAAATACAGCAAGCTGTGCTGAATATGCCATTCAACGGACAGCAGTTGTTTGGGACGGAGGTGGACACTGCGATTGAAAAACTTAAGAAAGACACTGACACGGCCAAAGCCATGGGTGCACTCTACTCCCCACAGAGCAGAGGCACTTTTCGAAAGACACAATTTCGAGGGGGGTTTCGAGGGCAAACCACAGAAGCCACAACCTCACAAACAAAGCCCACTTACCAGAGCCAGTATCAGCGGGGAGGTTTTCGGGGACAATATAGAGGGGGACAATTTCAAAGGAATAGAGGAAAGTTCCAAAGTCCCAAAACTCCTCCAAACAAGCAGTGACTTCAAGGTCACAAATCCCCAACACATAACACCTGTGGGGGGGAGACTAACCAAGTTTTACAAACATTGGGAGGAAATAACAACAGACACTTGGGTCTTAGCAATTATCCAGCATGGTTATTGCATAGAATTTCTCAAATTCCCTCCAAACATCCCACCGAAAACACACAATATGTCAAAACAACATATAGATCTTCTAGGACTAGAAGTTCAGGCATTGCTACAAAAAGAAGCAATAGAGTTAGTACCAAAACAACAAATAAACACAGGAGTTTACTCCCTGTACTTTCTAATACCCCAAAAAGACAAAACTCTGAGACCTATACTAGATCTCAGAACATTAAATACCCTGATCAAATCAGATCACTTTCACATGATTACATTACAAGACGTAATCCCACTGCTCAAACAACAAGACTACATGACAACACTAGACCTAAAGGATGCATATTTCCATATACCAATACATCCTTCACACAGAAAGTACCTAAGGTTTGTATTCCAAGGGATACATTACCAATTCAAAGTGTTGCCATTCGAAATAACAACTGCACCAAGAGTTTTTACAAAATGCCTAGCAGTAGTAGCTGCACATATCAGAAGGCAGCAAATACATGTGTTCCCGTACCTAGACGATTGGTTAATCAAAACCAACACGCTAAGACGGTGTTCACAACACACAAAATGTCATAGAAATCCTCCACAAACTAGGTTTCTCAATCAATTACACAAAGTCACACCTTCTGCCGTGTCAAACACAGCAATACTTAGGAGCAACAATCAACACAGCAAAAGGGATTGCCACTCCAAGTCCACAAAGAGTTCACATTTCACAATGTAATACAGACCATGTATCCAAATCAAAAGATACAAGTCAAACTGGTGATGAAACTACTAGGCATGATGTCTTCATGCATAGTCATTGTCCCAAACGCAAGGTTGCACATGCGGCCCTTACAACAGTGCCTAGCATCACAATGGTCACAAGCACAGGGTCAGCTTCTAGATCTGGTGTTGATAGACCGCCAAACATACATCTCGCTTCAATGGTGGAACAGTATAAATTTAAACCAAGGGCGGCCTTTCCAAGACCCAGTGCCACAATACGTAATAACAACAGATGCTTCCATGATAGGGTGGGGAGCACACCTCAATCAACACAGCATCCAAGGACAATGGGACATACAGCAAAAACAGTTTCACATAAATCACTTAGAACTGTTAGCGGTATTTCTAGCGCTCAAATCATTTCAACCCATAATAAGACACAAACACATTCTTGTCAAAACAGACAACATGACAACAATGTATTACCTAAACAAACAGGGAGGCACACACTCGACACAGTTGTGTCTCCTAACACAGAAAATATGGCATTGGGCGATTCACAAACACATTCGCCTAATAGCACAATTTATTCCAGGAATTCAGAACCAGTTAGCAGACAATCTCTCTCAGGATCACCAACAGATCCACGAATGGGGGATTCACCCCCAAATACTAAACACTTACTTCCAAATGTGGGGAACACCACAAATAGATCTATTTGCAACAAAAGAAAACTCAAAATGCCAAAACTTCGCATCCAGGTACCCACAAGATCAGTCTCAGGGCAATGCGTTATGGATGAGCTGGTCAGGGATATTTGCTTACGCTTTTCCCCCTCTCCCACTCCTTCCATATCTAGTAAACAAATTGAGTCAAAACAAACTCAAACTCATACTTATAGCACCCACATGGGCAAGACAACCTTGGTACACAACACTACTAGACCTCTCAGTAGTACCTCATGTCAAACTACCAAACAGACCAGATCTGTTAACACAACACAAACAACAGATCAGACATACAAATCCAGCATCGCTGAATCTAGCAATTTGGCTCCTGAAATCCTAGAATTCGGACACTTAGACCTCACACAAGAATGTATGGAGGTCATAAGACAAGCTAGGAAACCTACCACTAGACACTGCTATGCAAATAAGTGGAAAAGATTTGTTTATTACTGCCATAATAATCAAATTCAACCCTTACACGCATCTGCCAAAGATATAGTAGGATACTTACTACAATTGCAAAAGTCAAAGCTAGCTTTCTCTTCAATAAAGATACATCTGACCGCAATTTCAGCCTACCTGCAAATTACGCACTCAACTTCATTATTTAGGATACCAGTCATAAAAGCATTTATGGAAGGCCTAAAGAGAATTATACCACCACGAACACCACCAGTTCCTTCATGGAACCTCAACATTGTCTTAACACGACTCATGGGTCCACCTTTTGAGCCCATGCACTCTTGTGAAATGCAATATTTAGCATGGAAAGTTGCATTTTTTATTGCCATCACATCTCTAAGAAGAGTGAGTGAAATTCAAGCATTTACCATACAAGAACCATTTATTTAAATACACAAGCATAAAGTAGTTCTACGGACAAATCCAAAACTTTTACCAAAAGTGACCTCACCGTTCCACTTGAATCAAACGGTAGAATTACCAGTGTTCTTCCCACAGCCAGATTCTGTAGCTGAAAGAGCACTGCATACATTAGACATCAAAAGAGCACTAATGTACTACATTGACAGAACAAAACTAATTCGAAAAACAAAACAACTATTTATTGCTTTCCAAAAACCTCATACAGGGAATCCAATTTCTAAACAAGGCATTGCTAGATGGATAGTTAAGTGTATTCAAACCTGCTATCTTAAAGCAAAGAGAGAGCTGCCTATTACACCAAAGGCACACTCAACCAGAAAAAAAGGTGCTACCATGGCCTTTCTAGGAAATATTCCAATGAACGAAATATGTAAGGCAGCAACATGGTCTACGCCTCATACATTTACCAAACACTACTGTGTAGATGTGTTAACGGCACAACAAGCCACAGTAGGTCAAGCTGTACTACGAACATTATTTCAAACAACTTCAACTCCTACAGGCTGAACCACCGCTTTTGGGGAGATAACTGCTTACTAGTCTATGCACAGCATGTGTATCTGCAGCTACACATGCCATCGAACGGAAAATGTCACTTACCCAGTGTACATCTGTTCGTGGCATTAGTCGCTGCAGATTCACATGCGCCCACCCGCCTCCCCGGGAGCCTGTAGCCGTTTAGAAGTTGATCTTGAACATATGTTAATTTGTAAATATATTACTTTAAACTTCATTATGTACATACGTATTCACTCCATTGCATGGGCACTATTACTAGCATACACAACTCCTACCTCACCCTCTGCGGGGAAAACAATCTAAGATGGAGTCGACGCCCATGCACAATGGAGTCGAAATGGGAGGAGTCCCTCGGTCTCGTGACTCGAAAAAAGACTTCTTCGAAGAAAAACAACTTGTAACACTCCGAGCCCAACACCAGATGGCGGGATGTGCACAGCATGTGAATCTGCAGCGACTAATGCCACGAACAGATATGCACTGGGTAAGTGACATTTTCCATATATATATATATATCTATATATATATATATATATATTCAATGGCATGTGTAGCGGCAGATACACATGCTGTGCATATGGATTCTGACATCTAGTGTTGGGCTCGGAGTGTTACAAGTTGTTTTTCTTCGAAGAAGTCTTTTCGAGTCACAGGATCGAGTGACTCCTCCTCTTTGATTCCATTGCGCATGGGCATCGACTCCATTGTTAGATTGTTTTCTTTCCGCCGTCTGGTTCGGACGTGTTTCCTTCTTGCTCTGATATTTCGATTCGGAAAACTTTGGAGAACTTTTATTTTGTCGGTATTGTTTCAATCAGGTTAATAATCTTCCATCGACACAGCAGTACCGTCTGGAAACAACTTTGTTCGCCCTTTGGGGCGCGCGCGCCCAACTCGGGCCTAGTCGGGACGACCGCGTGGAGAGCCTCATGGATCGGACTCCATTAAGATTCTGCCCTCGGTGCCAAGCAAAGTACCCATACACAGACCAGCATCTGGTTTGCAACCTCTGCCTTTCTCCAGACCTTCGGGAGGAAAACCGCGAAGCCTGTCGATCCTTCCGATCAAAAAAGACTCGAAGAGCAAGAAGGCTCAAAATGGCGTCAAAGAGTGGAGCACATTTCGACATAGAAGAAGAACAACTGCTGCAGGCAGCGGTCACAGTCCACGATTCGGAGTCGGAGCAGGAATCTGAGAAAGACAGACCCGTCACAGACGGCCAGCATGTGAGTACGTCTGCCCCTGCACCCTCAAATAAGAAAAAATAAAAGGCCTTGGGTACGCCACTGCCGGAAGGCCATGGCTCGGCCCGAAAAAAGCCACCCCTACAAAAACCTCGGAGTCGACAAAAAGCTCAGTTTCAGACTCCAGTAAACACCAATCTTCGGAGTCGAAAATAAGAAAACCTGATTCGGAGCCGAGACCCTCCTCATCCTTTTCGATCCCCAAAAAACACACTTCGGAGCCGAAAAAAACGGCATATACAGAGGAACACGGACTTTCTAAAAGACTTAAAGAAAGCCACAAAACCTCTGAGGAACAGTCAGAGGTTGAACCAATACTTCAAATTATGGATAAGAGATAATCCATGATCTACATCCATAAAGAAACAGGGAGAATTCTCACAGCGCCTCCTTTAAAAACAAAGAGGAAGCTAGCATTTCAGGAGGAATTGGACACTATGCAGCCCCCAGCTAAAGTGCCAAAACAGAAGATAAGACAGTACCTCCTCAGTCTTCTCCTCCTCATTCTCTGCACTTACCTACCTCTCCTCACACCAGCCCTACACCAATGCATTTGCCAACTCATTCATATGACTCACAACAGGACACTGTTGATCCATGGGATCTTTATGACCCTGTTCCCATCCCAAGCAATGATCCAGACAGCTACCCCCTCTAAACCATCACCACCTGAGGATACTACTGTATATAACCAGGTCATAGCTAGGGTTGCAGCCTATCGTGGGGTTACCATGCATACAGAACCACTAGAAGAGGATTTTTTATTCAACACATTATCCTCAACTCATTCTAGGTACCAATGCCTCCTGATACCCCCATGCATGGTAAAACATTCAGATCAAATGTTTAATGAGCCAGTAAAAGCATGCATTAAACACCTAGAATAGAAAAGAAATACAAACCTGCACCTTCTGACCCTGATTATATCTCCCATTAGGTACCACCTGATTCCATTGTAGTTAGTGCTGCCAGGAAGAGAGCGAATAGTCAGTCCTCAGGAGATGCACACCCTCCTGATAAAGAAAGCGGGAAATTTGATGCTGCAGGGAAAAGGCTTGCGTCCCAAGTGACACACCAATGGAGAACAGCGAACTCACAAGCACTACTAGCTTGTTATGGTAGACCCCACTGGGACGAGATGCAAGATATAATACAGCATCTCCCCAAAGAACACAAGAAAAGGGCTCAACAGGTAGTGGAAGAAGGGCAAGCTATCACAAATAACCAAATAAGATCTGCCCTCGATGCAGCAGATACCGCTGCAGGGAATGTCAACACAGCAGTCACTATCCGAAGACATGCATGGCTCCGATTTTCTGGATTAAAGCCAGAAATACAACAAGCTGTGTTAAACATGCCCTTCAATAAAAAGCATCTTTTTGGGTCAGAGGTAGACTCAGTAATAGAAAAGCTATAAAAAAGACTCTGACACAGCTAAAGCAATGGGTGCACTATATTCTACACAATATAGAGGGTCATTTTGTAAACCTCAGTTTTGAGGTGGTTTCAGACCACATTTCTGAGACATCAACCTCCCAAACACAACCAACCTACCAAACACAGTACCAACGAGGTGGTTTTGGAGGCACATATAGAGGACACTACTCCAGAAATAGAGGAACAGACAACTGTGTGCTATCAATTATCCGCAATGGTTATTGCCTAGAATTGATAAACACTCCTCCAACTATTCCACCAAGGTTTCACAAACTAACCACCGAACACACAATTCTGTTACAAGAAGAGGTCCAATCTCTACTACTCAAACAAGCAATACAGTTAGTTCCACAATCTCAGATAGGAACAGGAGTTTATTCACTATACTTTCTAATTCCAAAATAAGATGGCACTCTCAGGCCAATGTTAGACCTCTGGACCCTTAATCTTTACATCCTGTCAGAACATTTTCACATGGTAACTTTACAGGATGTCATCCCACTGCTACAAAAACGAGATTTTATGACAGCCTTAGACCTGAAGACCGTGTATTTTCACATACCCATCCATCCTGCCCACAGAAAATACCTCAGGTTTGTCATTCAGGGAAAACACTACCAATTTAAAGTGTTACCCTTTGGAATCACAACAGTGCCAAGGGTGTTCACAAAGTGCTTGGCAGTAGTGGCAGCTTACCTAAGAAGAAACATATACATGTCTTTCCATATCTAGACGATTGGCTAAGAAAGTCAAGAAGTCTTACACAATGCCAAAATCATACACGTTATGTAATACAAACCTTACACACACACACACTAGGTTTCTCAATAAACTACCAATAATCACACCTCTATCCAGCACAAATACAACTGTATTTAGGTGCGATACTAAATACTCAACAAGCTCTAGCATATCCAAACACAAAAAGGATACAACCTTTCCAAAACCTAATTCCACAAATACAACCAAATCAACAATACACTGTAAGATTTGTCATGAAAATTCTAGGAATGATGGCATCCTGCATTGCAATTGTTCCACACGCAAGATTAAACATGCGGCCCTTACAACAGTGCCTTGCGCAACAATGGTCACAGGCACACGGTCAACTCCAAGATCTAGTGTTGATAGACCGCCAAACTTATATGTCCCTTCAGTGGTGAAATTCTATCAATCTAATCAAAGGGCGGTCATTTCAGGACCCTGTGCCTCAGACCATAATTACAACAGATGCATTAATGATTGGTTTGGGAGCTCACCTAAACAATCACAACATTCAAGGACAATGGGATGTCAAACAGAAACAGCTACACATAAACCACTTGGAGTTATTAGCTGTCTTTCTAGCACTGAAAGCTTTTCAACCTCTTCTCACACAGAAGAATGTTCTTATCAAAACAGACAACATGACAATGATGTATTATCTCAACAAACAGGGATGCATTCATCCCAACTGTCCCTTCTAGCCCAAAAAATTTGGAAATGGGCAATTCACAACTAAATTAATCTATTAGCACAGCACATCCCAGGGATAGACAATCAGTTGGCAGATATCCTCAACAAACTCACAAATGGAAGATTCAATCTCAAGTACTTCAAAAGTACTTTCAAAAGTGGGGAACACCAAGCATAGACCTGTTTGCAACAAGCGAAAACACAAAATGCCAAAACTTTGCTTCCAGACACCCACATCCCCTATCCAAGGGCAATGCTCTATGGATCAATTGGTCAGAGATATTTGCATACGCTTATCCCCCTCTCCCACTCCTTCCATTTCTAGTCAACAAGTTGCTTCAAACTTCACTCAACATGATACTCATACCACCAACATGGGCACTTCAGCCGTGGTACACAACATTACTAGATCTATCGGTAGTACCACACTCCAAACTCTCATGCAGACCAGATCTGTTGACACAAAACAGCAGTCAGATCAGACATCCAAATCCCAAAGCTCTCAATCTAGCAATTTGGCTACTGAAGTCATAGAGTTTGGATATTTACAACTCCCATCAGAATGTATGGAAGTTATATAACAAGCAAAAAAAACAGTACTAGACAGTGCTACGCAATCAAATGGGAAAGATTTGTATATTACTGTCAATCTAAAAATATAGACCCTCTTACAGCATCAATACAAAATATTGTATGTTATTTACTTCATTTACAAAAAATCAGATTTAGCATTTTCTTCAATAAAAATACATCTTACTGCAATTTCTGCATATTTACAAAATATACAACATAGCTCTTTATATAGAGTCCCTGTCATTAAAGCTTTAATGGAAGGCTTAAAACGCATCATTCCACCTAGAACGCCACCAGTTCCATCTTGGAATCTAAATATAGTGCTTACAAGACTTATGGGTCCACCATTTGAGCCAATGCACTTGTGTCAACTTCAATTTCTAACATGGAAAGTTGCCTTCCTAGTGGCAATTACTTCTTTAAGAAGAGTAAGTGAAATCCAAGCCTTTACTCTTGAGGAATCTTTCTTCTAAGTACACAAACATAAAGTTGTGCTAAGAACAAATCCAAAGTTTCTACCAAAAGTTGTATCACCATTTAATATTAATCAAACAGTGGAACTGCCAGTCTTCTTTCCACAGCCAGATTCTGTGGCAGAAAGAGCTCTACATACGTTGGATATCAAAAGAGCTTTAATGTACTATATAGACAGAATTAAACCATTTAGAAAGACTAAACCACTATTTGTAGCTTTCCAACAACCACATACAGGCGATCCTATGTCAAAACAAGGTTGAGCTAGATGGATTGTAAGGTGCATCCAAACATGAAATATCAAAGCAAAAAGACAACTTTTAATTACTCCCAAAGCACATTCTACAAGAAAGAAAGGTGCAACAATGTTTTTTTTTTTTTTTTTTTTTTTTTAGAGAATATATGTAAAGCAGCTACATGGTCAACACCACATACATTCACTAAACACTACTGTGTAGATGTGTTATCACAACAACAAGCCACAGTAGGTCAAGCTGTCCTAAGAACATTATTTCAATCAACTTCAACTCCTACAGGCTAGCCATCGCTATTTTTTGGGAGGACAAACTGCTTTGTAGTCTATGCACAGCATGTTTATCTGCAGCTACACAGGCCATCGAAACGAAAATGTCACTTACCCAGTGTACATATGTTTGTGGCATGTTCTGCTGCAGGTTCACATGTACCCTCCCTCCTCCCCGGAAGCCTGTAGGTGTTTAAAATAACACATTTGTATATACATTTACATTTGCATGGACATTTCTTACTTTATACCTATATACTCTATGACTCCTTCCTTTACCCTCTGCGGGAAAACAGTCTTAACAATGGAGTCGATGCCCATGCACAATGGAACCGAAGAGGAGGAGTCACTCGATCACGTGACTCGAAAAGACTTCGAAGAAAAACAACTTGTAACACTCCGAGCCTAACACTAGATGTCGGAATCCATATGCACAGCATGTGAATCTGCAGCAGAACATACCACAAACAGATGTACACTGGGTAAGTGACATTTTCCATATGTGTGTATATATATATATATAATTTATTATTTTTCTTTTTGCAGCAAATGGCTGCTGGCCCCTCAGTCTTACAAAAAAGCTCTTTTGTGATACTTTGATTTTGTTTTTGTTTTTTCGCAGATCGATCTCAAATAGCTAAATGTAAAAAAGGAACCTGCATAATTTTGCAGGTGCAGACATGTCTAATGATGCATGCACATGCATGTTTATCATGCAAAGGCATGCAACAAATGATGCGGCCGCATCATCACACCGTTTTTTTTGTTGCTATTTTCTTCTTTTGACCATGCTGCACAACATCTCACTGATGCTGGTTACAAAGACATTGACAAAGCCAACAGCTCCCAAAGCAAGACCTAATGGCTTTGCAAATGCTGGTGAGACCTAGTGGCTTTGCCGATGCCTGTTTACATTTGCTTTGTAAGGAATACATCGGAGGAGGACAGTTCAGTGCAATGACTATAATACATTTCCCTTGGGGAAGAACTAGTACTACAGGTGAGTTATTCCTTATACCTATCCTGCGTGCGCATTCTCGTTGGGGTAACCAGTGAATGCTGCTCCTGCCATGTGACTGACTCCAACCCAGCCCTAATAGTCTGGCATGTGACTTGCACCGTCCCAGCCTCAATAACCTCCCGAGGACACGTACTTCTCAGCTTACGTCCCCTTTCCCTGCCAGTAGGTCCAGTACTGGGGGATGTTGACTTTGTGTGGCTTCTGGGTTCCCTGCAAGAAATGATGCATAGGTTAAGGAACGTGTGTGAGGCCTTGCCATGAGCGTTCAGGCCCGGATGGACTCTAGAGCTGAGAGACCTCTCGTGGGAAGAAGCCCATCGATCATGTAGGAGCAGCACGTTCGCTGCACGATGTTGGTGACTTAACCCGTGTGTGCCGTGTGTTCACAATTAACACGTTCCCTTATATATCGCTTGGGAGCTTGAGTTTATAACGCGTTCTTCTCTCTCTACCTTCCCTCTCTCCCTACCTACCCCCTCTCTCTACCTCCTCTCTCTACCTCTCACCCATTTTCTCTGCAGGGAACCTACCACTCGGACTTGGGCCTTCCGGGCTGTGGTTCCAACTCCAAATCCCAGGCAACAGCTCAGAACGGCAGTCGGGTCTGTGTCTCTACTTTTCGTTTGTGTGTGTCATCCAGTGGGACCCTTTGTTAGCACTCCATAAAATATAGCCTGCCTTTGTCACCTACCCCAAGAGCATTCTGCCTGACTGCGAGCATTGGCGGCCTAATAAAGCGCACAGGCAAGGGAAACGCCTTCAGCATAGGAATGACGCAGAAAAGGTGAAGCATGTATTGGACTTAACTCAAATACTAAAGTAGTGTGAGTCAGACCCTAGCAGGGTGCGGTCCTCGAGAAAGCTTTTTTTTAACACTGTATTCATTGTCAGATTCAGCTCTTTTGAGGCAGCTCCCCACACTTTCAGGGGTGACCCTGCCCGTTCCCATACCGCCACAAAAGTGTGTGTTTAAGAAAGCATCGATTCAACACGACTCCCAAAATTCCTTCACTTTCTAGTTGAAACTGTGGTTGATCTGTCTCACCCTATCTCCAGGGGAGGCGGTGAGAAGTCTGGCACTTTTTGATAGTTGAACTTCAGCCACTGTAAAGCCAGGGTGGGGGCATTTCTCACAATCTGCATTATCCCATAGAATGTTAGCATGCAACAGGCCACTGATGTCGTTCCTTCTGCTTTGTCCAGTCAGATCTCAAGATGATTAGTTGCAATGTAACACACAGTGAGGATAAAGTAGTCCCTCAAGCACTTCTGTGCAAGCACTGTACTAGGGTCAGGAGGATACACCCAAACAGCCATTAGCATTAGGCGAGGGATGATTACAATACTGGGCTGAGCTAAGACGTAAATAAAGTATGGCTGAAAGAGGCTGGTCGAAGGAAGCCAGTGATTGAAGGTAACAGGCCCAAAACCCACTTATGTATATTGTTAACTGCACCGTCAAAACCCAGACCTAAAAAATGCTTCTAATCTTTGCACTAACACACAAATAGGAGAACAATGTATGTGTTTATTTCCCATCTTTAAAGATAAAATCCAAGAACTGTGAGACACTGTTGTCCCTCCAAGCATCTTTTGCTTTTCCCCAGAAGACCCCTTTTTCAGCTTTTGTCTTCCTGTGGTTCTACTGGGAAATCAACATTTGGGGCACACTATCAGAACCCTATGCTGCTGCTGTCCACGGGAGACTAAGAAGTGTGTTAGTGCTCTGTCTGTGATGAGGTAATCACTCTCACTGGCGTATGTAGGAGATCAAAAGGTTGGTGGCAGGTATTTAGTAATGAGTATTGGCATATGTGCCTCATCAGTTTACATTTCATCTTTAGTGATTGTATGAAAGTTGGGTTCATAACTTTTACAGCACAATCCATGTAAAGCACTCCACCCACCTACACACCCTCTCCACAGCCACACACTGGGGACAAAACACACCACACATTTTTAATGTCCTGATGTGAAAGGTGCATTGATCAGATCGGTCCAGGGATCCCAATTATAAACTACAATGTACCAACAACATTAGCTGCTTTCTTTAGTGTGGAGTTGATGTCCAATACATACTGTAGACAAACTACCAGAGAGGACCAATCATATATAAATCAATATGCACAATCTAGAGGGAGCAGTCTTACCCGGACTGTTGGGCCAGGTCCCGAGTGGAACATGCATCCTCAGCGAATTCATCAGCCATACATGGAATGCTGATGATTTGAAGAGACGTACCAGCATTCGTTTGACAATCTTTTGTCCTAGTGGAAAGCAAATAAATAGCACTTGCTTGTGGCTTTTATAGTTCTGGCATGAGGTATAAATATATTGCTATATGAATAAATGAGTGGTGCATTGCAGTGTATGTTCTGCCTGTCCTAAGCTGGCCACTTACAGTTATCTGATGCTCTTCTGCTCAGGGAGCCTCCTCGGTAGGTGTTTGCATTTCAGAGCCTCACTACGAGCATGTCTGTACTGTCTGAAGGAGCTGTGCTTTTATTGCGTTTCGACTAGTTACTCCACCCCTCTTAGTGCATGTGTTAGTGACCCCGAGTTCCTCCTCCATGTTTCTTTATAGCAAATCCACAAACAAGATGCACTGAGGTCCCTGGTGAAGGACCCCTAGTGCAGTGGCTAACCTAGCTGTAACATTTTCCTGCCCACATGGTTAAGGGCCGACTTTAGTTGCTAGGTTGACCAGATGGGTGCATTGCCACTAGATCAGTAGTTGGCCTGTCCTTCTGTGCCAAGATGGCGAAGTTTACCTGGTTGTAACTAACTGTTGCGTAGAACCTTGTGTCACAGCCAACTTTAGCTCAGACTTCTGTACCATGGCTAGCTCAGGCTTCAACTCTTGTTTCACATCAAGCAATTGGTTACACTGTCTCTTCACTTTTGGCCCTAGCCCTGAGTGGTGCCATGCTAAATTCTGGCTTGGACTCTCGTGCCCTGGCTAGCAGTAGTTCAGAATCTATGGCTGTGTCTAGGTGAATGCCAGACTTCATTTCTACAGACCGGTTGCTAAGGCACAGACTCTGTTCTAGGCCTATATGTCTCACTGGACCCTGAGCAATAATTGCCGGCACATCATAGCCAGAAACTCAACGTCTCTGCTAGTCATCAGCTAGCTTCCAAGCCACAAGTTTATGTGGCACTGACTCTGACACAGACTTTGACACCTTTGCCAGCTCTTGGACGCTGGAGCCTTGTTTCCTCCGACTCAGACTGGCGAGTTCTCGCTTTGATTCTAGTGGCACATCAAGCTCTTGGTCAATTTGAGGTGCCTGCGCCAGCTCTGTTCATAGCACGGTGCCATTCCTGGCTCTCTGTTGGGCCCTAGTGCGACAACTAGCGCTGCCTTGAACGCTGGTGTTTTGGCTAGCACGGACTCTGGTGCGATGGCCAACTTTTTTTTGGCGGTAGTACCAGAACTATGGTGTCCCAACTGGCTCTGCCTCAGAGTCTGGTACCCTTCCCAGCTATGCCTCTGCGTCGCACACTGGTGACGCAGTTCGCTCGTGACACTTATTTATTGACTATCTAGTTTGGGCATCCGTGGATGGGATTCTGAGCTTTGGCTAGCTGTTGGTCAGACTCGCACCGTAGGCCACGCTTGACCCTCGCTCGGACCACGTCGTGCCACGTCTAGCTCTGTTTGTGTATAAGGTCAGATTTGTAGACACTCCCGAGCCCTAGTACCTGTCTGGTGCTCAGCACTAAACACTGGGCTATTTTTAGTTTTCTACTGTCAGCACATGTATTCCTTCTCGTTAGCCGAGTGATTTTCCCAGGCCAGCTGTGTGCTCCGTATTGTACACTGCTCTGTGATGTTCTGTGGCTGTTTTTGAGTAGAGTCCGTCGCATCCCCTTTTCTACAAGGCTGGGACAGTAACTCCGGTGATGGGGAAGCAAATGTCACTGATGCACCGTCCACACGCCCACCCAGATCACACCACTGGCCCCGTAAAAATGTATTCTCAGTGTAGTAGCGACACCCAGTGGTCAGACAGAGAATGGCATCGGCTAAGGTACTGCAGGTGCAGATGTCGGGGCTTCATTGAAATCCCGTGCTCCCACAACAGCTAAAGCTGAGATTCTTGGGGGATTGGGACTGACCATGTCTACAATTAGGCCCGGGGGAAGGTGGGACACTGCCCATCTCTAGAAAGCGGCGCAACGTTAAGCTTGCTGCTCTAGTCTTCGAAACTTGTATGATTCAGAGCAGGTTTGGTCCTCGGTATTTGTGAATAATGTGCAGGTAAGTTCGATGAATCATTGGACTTCCTGTTTCTCCTGCCTGACTCTAAACACCTGAAGGAGTCTCTTTAATTCTTGCAGCCGTCCTTGCTGACCTTCGATGCAGTGCCGTCCAGAAGTTACAGGGTTTGTGCCTGTCTTAGAAACCACTTCAGTCACCCTGTCGCCTTCTTCCCATCACTATCACTCTTCCCCCAATCTGCAAGTGCATCCTCATTGCACGTACACTTTCCACTATTTTTATGATCATATTTAATTTCATGTATTGTATATTTTGCTACTGCGGACTGAGGTGGAGGAGGGTTGAGGGAGGAATTTGCGGAAATAATAGTGTTGAAAAAGTATACGGTAACCAGTCGGGTACACACATTTATTTGGATGAGGATGATGGGGTTGCGCTGAGCTCCTCTGAAAACAGTGCTTTCCAGGCGCTTTAAGACGCTTCCTCCCGAGTCAAAGGTTAAGAGTGAAGGTATGCAGAATATTGTTTACCTCTTGCTTTCATGCATCAGCCTTTGCAGTTTCTTAATTTGAGGAAGGCCACGACTTCTGCATCCGATCTCCTCCTCAGAGGGTTCGTATGGATTTTCAAATGTTATATTACGTGTTCTCAGTGGTGGGCAGGGTTTGCAGGTAGTTACAGTAGACTGTAGTTCCCATTACTCTAGCGATAGCTGTGAAGGAGCAGTGTAGTTTGGTGCAGAATACATCACAGCAAGTGTTATCACAACAAAATGTCGGTGTCCCCTCCCGAGGTTTTACTGTTAATAATATGTCTGTGAAATATCGATGATATGTATGTTAAATCTCGATTAACGCTATCTACCGCTAACTCTTGCGGTTCCTAAGTTTGACACTTGTTCAATGCATAAACTGTTATACTAAAAGAAGGATGCGGTTCTTCTTTTCAGAGCTTTAGTCACAAGTCAGGACCTCTGCAGTGTTCCCTGGAGGCCAGCTCAGCAAAACCTGTATTCCAAAGGAAGCTTATATCGGGACATAATACAAATATTCTATTGCAGCAGATTTCTATTAATCTTAAATTTAGTACAAGAAAATACCACAAACGGTGGCTACGACTTATTAGTTGACTGATGAAAGTTTAATCTATGTGCCGGGCTTCACAGAGGCTCAGAATTACTCAAATCCATATGTCTACCTAAAGTCTTTGGTTAAATCCCCTCTACAGTTCACTAATGCTCGACTGCAATAGGGTGGAGTTACTAAGGTGCAGCTCAAAGTATGAAGAGGGGACAAGCAGCCTTGCAGAATGTAACACCAGCTGCGCAGTCTGAAGACCCTTGTAAGGATTTCTTACCAGTGAGGAGTCCTGCGGTGGAAACCTACACCTATGTTTTTCCGATAAAGAGTCTTCTTGATAGTACTTTGGTTTAGTTTTATGTTAGTTTTTTTCTGAGCTCATTGGCGCCCCTGAATCTCCTTTGACTAACTGTTCTTGTGGAACCAAAAGCAGTACAAAACGAACTGGAATCTCTGCACCTAATGTTCACAGTTGAGGCTCTTTAATGTACCGGGGTGCGGGACCCTGGAATGTTGCTGTCCACATTTTGTTGCTGCAGTAGTTAGAGGACGGATCTCAACCAGTCACTGTTTGGAATATCCTGGTGCAGAGAAGGTGCCTTGAGTCCCTAAGACATACTATTTAGGTACCAGGGAATATGCTATGAGGATAGCTCATTCTAGTAGTAGCTGCACATGTATTTTTTCAGTGAGCTTTGCATTCCATTATGGACTAGTGTAGGGGCTTCAGGGAAAACAAAGGACTTTGGACTTTGATAAAGGTTAGTCGACTGCAGGGCCATGCTAAGTAGATGCAACCCATATGGGATTTCAGGACCTGGCTCCTTGCTATACTCGGACCTCATAAATATCAGAATTCATTGCCTGCCAAGACGGGGTCACTGCACTGGCCCGCTCATATGCTCTAGTCACCTTCAGGTTATCCTGGCCAGTTGTCCAATGTGGCACAGCTGGTCTTGTAATCATGGATCAGTTTAGCAGCAGGTTGGTCCACCGATCGATGCTGATGTCCCCAGGTGCTATAGGGTGCCTCTGGCCAGAAGAAGTTCGGGGAACAGAAGAGGTATTTGAGGTTATGGTCGAGCAGGAACTACTTACAGCGTGGTCTTAGCTAGAGGTGGTGCTGAGAATAGACAATATTGTGTGCCAGTATGCATAACATACTTCTCTAATTATCAGGTCTTCCAGTTGTAGCTCTTTGGACCACCGGTCTAGGAGCCATGTATGTATTCTACTTAAGAAATTGTCATTCAGCTCCCAATCAGCAACACATGTAATTCCATGGATGGGGATTTTTCCCAAGCTCCCTGCCTTACAGCACATTGCTTTGATCTAATTGGCTGTGTGTTCCAACTGCAGAGCAGGTATCTCAGTAACTCCTTATATGGTCACATGGGATGTTGGCAGCTGCCCATTGCCAACTAGAGCCTATGGCTGACACAAGGGTGATGTTTCTGGTCAGAAACAACCAGATGAAAATACAACCAGGAATGTTTTTCAGGGAAAATTGAAAACGCAAGGACACACAGATTCACACTTTCATCCTCACATCATCTAGTCGCTGGAGATATTTATACTGAGTGTACTTTTTGCTCTGTTTCACGGACAATATATTGGCAAAATGTACATTGCAAACACTTTGTTTGGCGATAGGTCAGTGAAGTCTTTTCAGCCCTAGTTTGGCCTCGCAGTGGTTTTTCCAACCCTAAATTCAGTTGTCTGGGTGGTTCTGGTCGAAAAGCAGCTTTTTAGGATGCATTATAGGCGGATAGATATTCCTACTCACAGCTTGTGCACTACTACTTTGACCCATTCTTTCATTTTGGTGATGGTGGTAGTAAGAACATTTAGAGACCTACCGTTAGTAAGATGTCAAAAGGATTGTATCTTTCTAGCAAATTGCATTGATGCCCTGATCAGTCAGTTTTAGTCACCAAGAGGGATGGACATTCGTGTTTTTTACACATAACAATAATTCTGCCTTTGTCCCAACTGAAAAGAAGATATGAAAACATAGCTGGCGCTGTTTTCGAGAAGTCACTTCTGCCTCAATTCTTAAACCAGAAATCATGTGACGTGATTGAATTCGGTTTGAGGAAAAATAACTGCAAGCACTCAGAGGAAATACAAGTTTAGTTAAGGTAAACTTCTTTAACAGTGAATTAATACCACGTGGTTAAGAATCCTGTAGAACTTTGGAACTTCTGCAGGCTGCCACCTTAACACAAAGTAGTTGGTTAATCTGGAAAGGGAATCACAGACTGTCGTTTCCAGATTCTCTTCAGTCTTGACTGAGTGAGGTTCAGTATACAGGCTGCAGTTGCAGTAGGACTAAGATGCAGGAATGAAAACCCTGTTTTTTCCGATTGTTTTCTGCTCTTGGTTTATGCAGAGCCAGTAGGTTCAAATTTGGGTGACACTCTTGTAGAAGGAATCTTGAGACCTCTTTGCCGAAACCGAAGAATATATGTGTTGCCCTCGCACATTTTGGAACAGTAGGCCATAACTCGCACTAAAGTTGATCAGAGCCTTAGAGCAGGAAATAAAGATTGGGGCCCTTGGATGAACCCAGAGGCACCCCACAAGAAAGCCTTGATTTATGCCACAGGCACACACTCTAGATTTACTTGTTGAATTTGATTTGATACGGAACTGCACAGTACTCTCCGAGTCACTTCAAAACAATTCTATGCCTTAAAACTCCCATTTATATATTCACATCTATAGAGGAAACCTGTCATGTAGTTTCAGCATTGCCACTTAGAACCCGGAGCACACGCCTCATCCTTGCTTGGATATGTGAAACCGGGTGAAGTAGGAAGGGGGATTATGGGCTGGTGGGGCACCTACATTTGAAGGGCCTTGGGCCAATACTTTCCTTTCAGTCTCTTGGTGAATTCAGTGGTAGCTGTGTGATTCCAGGGTGTGGTGTCCATTGATAATCTCAAAGCCGCAGCAGAAATATGGAGTGATCCAAAAATCCCGGTAAAAACAAAAACAAAAAAACACTGCAAATCTCTTCTGATTTCAACTGGTTATTTTACATCTGCAAGTACCTAGTGGTTGCTGAAAGTTAGGCATGCTCATGCTGCCCATCCTTAACTTGATCAGTTTCTATTCCAACGCGATTTTGTGCTTCCTGTCTCATGTACTGGATGACTGAGAGACTTGATCTCCATTAAATCGAATACCTGAAGACATGGGTCCAGTCAGCCATCTTGTGTGAACCCAGCGTCAGTATATCTCGAATCAAAATGTGTTGCGCAAAAGTGTCTGCATATGTGGCACCCAGGTGTCTGTCTGAGGGTCATCCTGAATTTTTGTAGTGTGCCACTGGTCTGTCTGCATGTGTGGCACTGGCATTTCCATGTTTGTAGCAGTACATGGGTCTGCATGCATGGCACCAGAAGGGTCAACATGCTTGCCACCATCTTGTGTCTACATGGATGACACCTTTGTGTGTCTGCCTATAAACCTCCCCTTTCCGAGCTCGCTGCATGTGTCGCAACTCACAAGTATTTGAATGCATGTTGCTCCGAGTGTCTACTACTTTTATGCACCCCTAATGTCAACACAGTATTGAAAGAATTTGCTGTCTTGCCACTTTGATGTTTGAGTGGCATTCCACGTTTTTTCCTATAATGCATCGTGGTATTACCTTGCAAGGCAGTTTGTCTGCATGCCGGCTTATTCTTGGCCGAAGGTCAGCCATGGTGTGTTACACTGTCTTTGCACTCCTACCACTGATCATGTTTTTCCACCCCAACTTCCTTAAATTATTGACAGAACCGCAGCATCTTACTGTGGCTGTGTCTTTTGCTCACAGGCACCTTTATATGATGATAGCCTTTACAGCGGGAGCCGTCGGTACAGTGCCTCCAGCTCTCGTGGCGTAAGATGTTTTCTGCATTTTGAATGCTGGTTCTGTTCTTTGTGTCCAGAGTCCTGTGGCCACCTTAGTCCACATGCCCTGTCTCGTCTGCTTTTTGTATTCCAAGTTTTGCAGGAGTGTCTGTCTGTCTTCTCCAGTTTTACCTATGATGGTGTTACTTGCCTGGAATCTAGTCATGCTTCTTCAGACACACCCTCGCCCATATGTATCACACATGCATCAATGCATCTATATGCCAAAGCTGGTGCTGTGCTAGCCAGACGTCTGTAAGCAGGAACTACTTGAATGTCTTCTAAGAGAGTCCCACTCATAAAACAGATCACATGTACTCTAGGCAAATACTCCACCCTCACTCACACCCTTATTGCACAGATCACAAGGCTCAAAGGGGTTCTGATAGTATGAATGTTATTCACTAAAGCCAGGAGTGACAAGTTGACCTACTTAAGAAGTGTTTACAAAGTTCTCAGTTTGAATTACAGAAAAACAACTACAGATAATACAACCTATTCATTATTATTGTACGTCTGTGTGTGCCAGCTTTAGTCTGACATGGGGAAATCCTTAATCACCTTAATTAGAAAACTGTTCCAGATTTGGACAGTTGGATCTGTGATCCACAGACTCTGTGAAAGAGTGTTGGGTTAGACGAGTAACAAAACAAACCAGTAAGTGAACACATAGGCTAAACAAATGACTTAAGAACGCATGCTAACACATGAGTTTCGGTGTTTGGTGTTGCACATCCTGGCATCTCAGTGGTGTAGAAATTAGCATCTTCACACCTACTGCTGTTGGTGGGAATATCGGTCTTTGTTTCAGGCCTGTTGATAGTGGAAGTCGTGCATTATGCAACACAGCCCTCACCACAGAGATAGTGGGAAATGCCTAATTGTCTGTGGGACTTTGAGAAGTTCTATGGAGCTGGAACTCACTTTTTCAGAAGTCCATCTGACCCTTCAAGAGGAGGCATGTAGAAGCTGAAATTACCTTCACAACGAAAAATGAAACTCTGTACTGTTACTCTCCTGCCTGAAATGGTCACGTTTGCTTGACGTTCTTTTTTTATGTATTTATTTTTGGTGGGTGTTGACGTATTTCTCCCCGCCCCCAAGTCTTTGTGCATGCCTCTCTGCAGTGCAGCCCACATTTCCTGCTATTTCCACCCACCTATACTTTCTTCGGTGTTGTCTTTGTGCTGTTTCCTTTTTCTGCCATGCTAATGCTTCTCTTTCTTTCTCTCCTTTATGCTGCGTTCTGGGTTTGGTGGGTGGTCCGGGGTTGTTGCTGGGAACTCTCTGAGCAGCCTTCGGAGTACAGCTGTTACCTTGGATCCGGATCCCGCGCTTCATCTAGAACCAGCTCAGCCCGTGCAAGTCCAGTGGTGAGGAGACCTTTGTTCCCTTCTTTCTTTCTCAACGCGAAGTCGGGGTTTACATAACTTGGTGTGGAGTGTATCCGAGTGTATTCAGTACTCCAGCGTGAGCTCTTCATCGTTTCTAAGTCACAGACATCGCACTGAGAGAACTCGGAACCATTTCACAGATGCTGTTTCACCTTTCTGCCCTTTAGCTTCATTAGGAGAAAAAGTAAAAAGAAAATCTAGTAATAGCTGGCAGATAATGGTGGCAGTGTGAACCCCTTTTCCATGTTTTTGAATGTGTGTGTGGGATCTGAAGATGTTCTTGCTGGAGAGTTAATTTTCCAGATGAATAACTTTTTCTAAATGGGGCACTGATATATGGTGTGCATTAGCGGCAAAAGATGCAGGTTTAAAGGTAGCATTTATTTATTTATCTTAAAGCCAGTATCAATAGATCTTGAGAATTGATAAAACATTTAATTTCCTTTTAAATGATGATGCAAGCAATAATTTTTGCAACAATACATTTCCATGATCTAAACTACTAAAAGAAAACACAATACTAGCCACAACGTAAACATTGCATCCTTGATTGGGTATCTGTGACGACCGTAGTGCCTACCAAGCTCTCAACCAGTACATACCCAATGAGCAAACCACAATCCGATCCCCCGACCAAGCTTCACTCTCAGCCATGGGGGGAAAAAACAATTCTGGTAATGCATAGACTAGGCAAACAGTTCATAACACAAGAAAGCACAAGTCAACTACAGTTTGCTTACTAACATAACCTTTGTGCATACTTTGAATGCTCTCACCATTCTAAAGGGTATGGTGAAGTGAGGAGCTGGGAATCACCCTGACGAGGGCAGTGACGTAACAAAAGCCCCTACAGTCCCCCCTGAGCACAGCACCATGACCTGAGAGCTCCTGAGTGAGCCCAGAGGGAAGGCTCCTCCATGTTATTTGCAGGGGCACCCCTCCAGTTTAATAACGCCACTGGATGAGGGGGCAAAGATCCAGCCTCTTGAGGGGGGCAAGGAAGGCACCGCAAGGCCAAGCCACGGTTAATGAATAGCTGCTCAAAAGGGAGTGTAGCTTGGTTGGGGCATTGTGAAGGAAGTGATGAAGCTCCATACATGCCGAACAGGAGATAAGGAGAGAGAAATGCACAACGTACACTGTCCAAGAGACAACACATCTGAACCCCAGAAGGTACAGGACACAAACATATACAGAACACAAGAATATTCTGTATACTGTAACCCCTGGCAAGGCAATACCTCCAAGATCCAGATTTTCTGGCTGAGGAAGCCTGCGCTTTATAATGTGGCATGCTTCGTCATAGGCTTCCTCAGTCCACCCGGGTAAGATGGTCCCGCCTGGGCGGATTCAATCTGAAAGATTTAAGGGAGTTTTTGATAAACTGTAGTTGCTGGACTCCACAATTGGGAAAATCCTCGGGGCAGATTTGTCACTGGAGAGAATATCATTACTTCGCATCTTTATTGTTGCTGTCCTCCTTGAGAACTAGAGCAACCCTGGCTAGAAAAAGAAAATCCAACTATCCCAGACATAAGAAGAGAAAATTCCCAGTGCATCATGGACATTGGGCTGTGTCTTTGAAAAACATGCATGTGGTAATATACCTGCGGAGCTGCCACTGGCTAATTGTGAACTTTTCCGCGAGCTGTGCAGGCCTCCCTCACAAAGCTGTACCGGATCAGCCAGTAGGTGTACACGCCTTCATCACATTAAAGAAGTAATGAAGAAGGTAGCAGCAATGCTGTCACAAAATATGTACAAATAGGAAGCGGTTGTGTACGCCTCACTTACTAAACAGATAAAGCTACAACAGTGCTTTTCCTTCAGACGTATAACAAAACACAGCTCCGCAAGCAAGGCACATCTGCAGCAGACAGTGACAGAGGAAGACCCGCTTTCTTACCCTGTGCTCACTATAAGCACTTCATTGCACAAGGTCCGGTCTCTTCCCTCCTCTCCATCACCACCCAGATAAATGTCGGACCGTTTTCTATTGCTGTTCCGACCCTGTCATAATCTAGGTCATTGTTTTCTTGCAGACATATTATTACTGGTTCTAAAGGAAGGGATCAACAGTTTCTCACCATCCCCCCTCCAACAGTGATCTGATCAGTTCTGTATTCCTTTTCCGAATTTCTGATAACGTGTTCCATACAATTGTAGCATGCTCTTTAAAGATTAATCTTGCTAGGATGGTCTACATATCAACACTCTGTACTCAAAAAGTCGAATTTTTCAGGTTTTAGAATTACTAATAAGTATAATAAAACAATGTAAACCGCATTATATGACATTTGCTCCTCTGTTGTTATCAGGAATGTACGTATCTTATCTTTCAGGAGGGAGCACCCCACTTAAAATCCCGGCACGCTTAGTAACATATGCATTCAGAGGCACCCAGGCCCTTCAACATACGTAGGCTGTGCTTGCACACCTCCACACATGGCATCACACACAACCTAGGGGCTCACATGCAAATTAATAATAATCTTTGGTCGTCACAAGCAGCTAAGCCAATGCACCACAAGCCTGACCTACAGCCTTGGAAGCATTGCCAGATGTTCCATGTCAGTAGGGACAGCCAATTCAGGTTATGTGCTTTTATAGATATTGTTTGCAGGGTGGTTAGTCTAGTTGAAGTGGATCAGAGGTACAGATTCTTGAATGTATTAAGTTATTAAATAAAAAGTCAGTGACTGAAATACATAGCCCCAGTTGGTACCATGCTTATAATTCAACCTTCACAAGAAGCTCTACTAATTAACCTCATTTCTGACCTGCAGCACCAGAATCAGTGCTATAAGCAACTCTGTCAGTGCTCCTCCATCCTGGCCTGCTGCAGTCATCCAGCTTTTCAAAAAACAAGTGCTCTTATGAGCAGATCTGCCAATGCATTTCAACCCTAACTTGCAGTGCCATTAACCCTGTCATTCCAGAATCTGAGCGCTTACTATCAACTCTTCCAAAGTGCTAGAATCTGAATCTGCCACACCATCACTCAGTTTTTAGGTCGAGCGTGCAAGCTCGTTGACCTGTTGTAAGTATTGTGGGCTTTTAACCACTCTCATCTCACGCCCTTCACTTTCATTTGTTCCTGGGCTTGCCTTTCAAAAATCACTTGATGTCATTGGTAAATGCTTTACATCTGTCCCGCCTTGAGGCTGTTTTTGTCACGCCTTGCATACTGCCCCATTACATGGATTATTGCACGATTGCTGAAATACTTTAGCGTCTGCGAAGTATTTTATCTTGTGTCTATCCCCTTCGTGCAGCATGGCGGCCCTGGTGCCACACAACTCGAACAGGCACAACAGCGTGAACTCAATCTGTGGTATTGGAACGCTGGTCACATTGTTCACAGTTACCTAATCAGAGTAATTTCTTGTGGCTCTCCCCTCAAAGCACATGAAGTTGATAAATACTTTGCATAAGACAGAAATCCTCAAATCGAAAGCGGCTCCCTGGCACAGCGGGAGAGCTGATTCTACAATATTCACTGCACTTGGCAAACTTGCCCCAGAATGCTTTGCAGGGCATTACTTTCACAAAACATTTTTGCTCACAACGCAGCCTATGGTGGTCCTAGGACAGTGGGACCACCACCAAAACGCTCATCACAACACTTTTTCTGTCTAGGTCATCTCTGGGTCCCCACACTAGGTTAGTGGGGACTCCAAATAATAACCCCTACCACTATTCTTTATCTTTTTTTAGCTCTCTCATGGTTGGAACTTTTGTTTTACAGCTAAGAAGTTGTTTTATGGGCCTTGTTTGTAATATAATTGCAATAGGCCTGCTAGTCTAGAAATATGTAATGCACTTCGCCCTCTAGGGGTTACATATATGATTACACTGTATTACTTTCTCCCATTCTTTTTTCATGTGGTTATGATCGCTAAGTGCTGACTGGATGGTTACATTACCATGTTTCTTCCAAATGCTATTTTTATTGTGGTGTCCTCTAGGGGTTGTTCTGAGCATTGCATTTAACATACTATAATATTTGCAGCATGAAAACTCGCCCAATAATGCATTGCAGGGCATTACTTTCACAAAATAATTTCACTCATATCTCAGCCTGTGGTGATCCTAGGACAATGGGACCACCTACAAAACGTTCTTTCTGTCTACATCATCTCTGGGTCCCACACTATGTTAGTGGGGACCCCAAAATGATAACTCACTCCCACCATTCAGTGTCTTAAGTTTTATCATGGCTAGAACATTTGTTTTACAGCTAGGAGAAGTTTTGTTTTAAAGGACTTGTTTGTAATATCATTGCAGTAGGCCTGCTTGCCCTAAAAAATATAGTTAGAGTGCATTACTTTCTCCACTTTTTTTTTATGGGGTTATGCCCTCTAGGGGCTAACAATACGGTTACGTGACCATGTTTTATTACAAATTATATTTTTGTTACGGGCCTCTGTAGGGGCTGTTTTGAGCATTACAGTCTAATGCCAAAAGTTTATTTCTGATAAAGGTTTATATGATAATTGTATATGCTTCAATAATCTCTCCTTATTACAAGTATGACAGTGATTCAGGCCAACTTAACATCCTTATTACACTTTGACTGTTTGAACTCTCTTGATATGTTTTGGTGACCCTTCTAGTTTATTTCTCCTTTGTGGCTGTCTTGTGTCTCTTTTGGGGAATTGTGTTAGCCAGCCAGCAACTCTGATGGTGAGGTTGTGAAAGTGGTATTCTATTGGACTTAGCATGGCAGATTTAAATTAGGATGCTAAATGGCAACATTTTATTTTTTGTTGCAGACAGAGGAAGAAGGTAAATGGAAGTGCTTTAGTTATATGCAGGGGCACTGGAATTATATGGCAGGAAAAGAGGCAGGGTTGACCAATGTATGTGGCAAGAAAAGTCCAGTTAAGAATTTACAATGCCAATAGCTCTAATTCAAGCAAATGTGAGACCTATTGCATTGCAAATGCTTGTTTATGAACTATTGTCCTAATGAGCAGGTCTGCCAATGCACGCGAGTGCCTGCCATAGCACCACTGCCATTGTCCTAGATCCAGGGGTCAGATGTATAAAGCCGTATAAAGCCATTTAGCAGTTCCATAGGCCACATTTTGCTAAATCACAGGGCTTACATTTTTAAATGTACTGATCCTATTTTGTGATTCAGTAAGGGCCTACTAAATTGTAAAATGGGCTTAGAATTGCATAACAAATTGCAATTTGGAAGGGACGTGTTTAGGGAAGTCCTTCCACCTCTAACATCAGAATGCTACATGTCAGCGGTTTGCAAATGTAGTTTAAATTGGAAACCTTTCATAGGTTTCGGAGTCCTCAAAAGAGGTGGTAACCCACTCACAAAGGGGAAGGGGTCCTGGTTTGGAGTGTGCACTGTTTGGGAGCGTGCAATGGTCCAGGGGACCACTGAGGCTCCTAAATAAACAGATTTTATAATAAAGTATTTTGTTCCTTAATGCAGAACCATTGCCTTTAATGAAAAAGGTCTACATTTATTAAAAAAATATTACTATATTGAACTGCTGACACAGGTATGATTATCTGCTTGCACCAGCTGGCCCCAGCCCCTTTGATGGCATCCAGTCAGAGTGAGTTGCAATTTACAACATTCCTCCTAAATAGGTATGAAGAATGTTGAATTGTGACCCACTCCTAATGGTGATTTTGCGAACTTAATTAATTGTACATAAATCGGCTCACAAAATAAGAATAGATATGCAAAACATTGGTGCACAGTTTGCGATCAGTTACTACATCTGGCACCAACATGTTTATAAGATAGTTGTGTGATCACCCAGGATGACTTGTATACTAGGCAGAGGTTTGAAGGTCACTTCTGCTTTTTGTCAGACCCAAATGAGGAATTTCAAGGCTGACGTAAGTTTCACCTTTCCTTATGTAGTAATATCTTTCGTAGCATCAATCCTAGTTATGAAAACGACCTGCATTGGTTTCCTTTCAATTCAGTGTTATTTTCTCCTCGTGAGTAATGTCATGTTTAAAATGGATGAAAATGGGCCGAAGCTATTTAGCGGTGGCAATGCCAGTGATTTGCAACATCAAAGGATTAGATCACTTTCAGTGTTCAGTGTAGTGGCAAACAGTTGTAGCGAGTTGCATTTAGGGTTGCACACAGTTTGTGTAATTTGCTTCTGCATAATTAAGCAATTGTGCCCTTTGCTGTAAATATTTACTGTGAATTACGCCATTTGTGGTAAAGTTTTACTGTAAATGGTACGTAACTATGCAGAGTGGCATGATGGCATACTATCGAAAACTTTGTGTAAGAAGTGTAACCCAAAATTTCCAAAACTGCACAAATCACACTGGCATAACTTAAATTTCACCCAGGCCTACTTGCAATCTGTGACCTACTTTATGAATATCGATAGGTTAGGTCTAGTTGCAATTCTTTACAACGCAGACATTTATAAACCAGCTTATTAGTACATAGAATGGTTTGCAAAATTCCACACTAGTTGCAGAACTACTGGTCGCAATTTGCAACCAGTGGTTTCGTATATCTAGCCTCAGGTTCTTTACAAGTAGCTCTGCTAATGTTCCTCATTCCTGAGCTGAAGCATCATTAGCCTGGTTTTCCTTGAGCATGGCACTTACAAGCTGCTCTTCCAATGTGCATAAATAATGATTCACTACCATGTCATTCTAGGACCATTGCAAACAGCTCTGTCAATGGGACTCGGTCCACTCTCGTTTTCTTTCACAGCTTATTCTCTTCATATTTCCTCTTGTAGCTGAATGTAAAAACACAACTAAATGGCGATTTATGGTTTTAGAGTTGAATGGCCTATTCAGCACTTGATGCGTGAACTGCAAAACCTAGCATGCCACCAAGAGTTTCGCCTTTGGCCAAACCAAAACCCATCGTCCCAGATGTTAAACAGCAAAAGATTAAAAAATGTATCATCAATAGCAAAACAAGAACAAAACAGTATAGTAATTATTGCCGTTGGTACCATTTAAAGAGGATACCTACTGGCACCCCTCACCTCTTTAGTACCTAATATTCGAATGGATACATCAACCTGTGGATTCCTCACCTCTTGAATATTTCTAATGCACCAGCATCTAACAGAAATCTTTTCTTTCTAGCTCTTCACTTCGATCAGGATGTCATAATGAAACCGCTTCGCACGCGACTCCGTCTGACGTCATCGAAGCCATAAGAAGTCCTCGCCGGTGTGTCTCTTTTTTTCCGTGCCTTTGACGCTAATGTTTTTTTTTTTTCCTACCTCTCCGTTGTTACAACTGTTTCGAGAGAATTATTTTTCTTGCTACAATGTCTCCACCTAGAAAATCTGGCTTTAAGTCTTGTAGTGAGTGCGGGGATCATATGTCGGTGACTGACCCGCATGAGAACTGTCTTTGGTGTTTGAGTTCGGACAACGATGTCGGAGGATGCTCGTCTTGTCAGAGCATGAATCCAAAGGCTCTTAAAGAAAGAGAGGCAAAGCTCTTTCTATAAAGGCGAAGAAGAAGAGAGGCTGACGAAGCTCCAGGCCTTGGGAGGAGTCTTCGTCGCATAGATCTTCGGGATCGCATAATAAACGTCGTCGTCATGGTTCAAGGCGTTGCTAGTCTCGAGATGACAGTCCTTGGTCAGTATCTCTGACTTTGATATCTCGGCATTGCACAACTTGGGAGGTGAGTCCCACTCTCTTGCCTCAACAGAAGTCCCCTGAGGCGTCTCTAGCGCAGTCTTTGGTGGAGACATAGGTGTCTCCTTCGAGTCCTGTGGCTCAATTTTCTCCTGCATCCACACAAGGTCAGGAGTTGGAAGATCAGGTGTCTAGTCAAGTTCAACCTCCACAAAAGTAACAAGAGTATCCGGTTCGAACGGATCCATCTAGTTTCTTAAATGCTATGTTTAGCATTTTCAATTGGGCAATGGTCCTCTCTGGTGCACCTGCTGGTCCCGTGGGTTCTTTGGCATTTAATCTGGGAGTACCAGCGCCGAATAGGCAGGCTCCATTCATGCCCTTTCTGCCTTTGAGTGGACTGGGTTGGCACCGAAGAAGACACCATTCAGTCGGAGATGACAGCACTGGTGGCTCCTATACTGACATCGGATAGACCTCGACTGACGTTGAGTCAATCTACTCTGGCGTGGAGTAGGGATCCGGCGCCTCCTCCGGCTTTGTCTTTGCCACAACAGGCTTCATCGATGTCTGTGAATTCTTTATTGACGCCACGCCTGGAATCCAGGCTCAGATCAAGGAAGGGAGGCTTTGAGGCTGTTAGAGGAACATCAGTATTTGGAGGAACAACAGGAATTGAAAGAAGGAGAGATACCATTGCCTCTTGATGTCAAGGGATTGAAGTAGCGAGTGGGTTTGATACACCCTCTGAGTGGGAATTGTTATCCCCCGGGGGGTATATTTCTTCCAGAGGTTACTTCTTACTGTGGAGTAATTAGAAAGGCAGCAGAACTTTTAGACTTGCCTCTGCTTACTACAGAGTTATCATTTTGACTGGGGTTCTCCATTCTTCTATCTCATCATCAGAACCTCTTCTTCCATTTAATGACGCATTGTCAGAGTCAATATTAGATATATGGAAGAAGCCGGTTACTACTCCTGCAGTTTCAAAATCTATCGCCAGATGGTACAGAGTTGCACCAAGTGACCTACAGTTCTTGAGTCAACATCCAACTCCTGAAAGCTTGGCGGTGCAAGCTTCTTGTTCCTCCAAATCAGTGCCTAGTTCGTTTCCTACAACTCCTGCTGATAGAGAATCCAAGCCTGTGGAGCAATCGGCAGAAAGATCTCTTCAGGAAGCATGGCACTAAAGTCAGTCAATGCAACTTGTTTGCTTGGCAGGTACATTCATGCGTTGATGGATTCAGTGAAAGAGGTCATCCCTAAATTGCCACAGGATGTACAGGGCCACGTTGGGGAACTTTAACAAGATAACCAGTTGTCGGTGAAACAGGTTATACAATCAGGCCTGGACACTGCAGACTTTGTTGCAAGAGCCATGGGGTCTTCAATTGCGACCAAAACGCATGCATGGCTTGGAGGATCGGGGTTTTCTTCTGATGTTCAGTCCACTTTAATGGATCTTCCATTTGATGGATCTAGACTTTTTGATGGCAAGGCTGACTGCTCTACAAAGACTTAACAACAGTAAAGCCACCGCTAAATCTTTGGGTCCTCAGACAGCCTTAAGACCATTCCGTAGGTTCAGGGGGTTTGGCCGTAGCTCCTCCTTTCGAGGGAGGCAACAGTTCCAGCGTCGTCAACCTGTCAACCCCCTCTACAGATCCTACAGAGGTCATGGAAGACTTAGATCACGTGGTGCCACCCAGCAGCCTTCCTCTTCCACTGGGAACCTGCCAAGGAATCAGCCCTAGTTCTCCTCTTTCAGCAGCATGAGTTGCCTGTAGGGGGAAGGTTGATTAATTTTCTTCAAGAGTGGGAATTGATAACCTCAAACTTGTGGGGGCCTTTTAGGAGTTTCCCCCACCTTCCCTCCCATCCCCAACAATTGTTTTGCTCAGAAGTGCACCTGCTATTGCTTCAGCAGGAGGTTCAAATTCTACTGTTAAAGGGCGCAGTGGAGTTGGTTCCAGAGCAGTAAAGAGGTCAGGGATATTACTCAAGATATTTCCTGATCCCCAAGAAAGATGGTCGTTTGAGGCCCATTCTGGACCTGAGGATTTTGAATTGGTTCCTCAATCAGGAAAAATTCAAAATGCTGACCCTGGCACAGGTGCTGTTGGCGCTGTACAAGGAAGACTGGATGGTGTCTATTGACTTACGGGATGCGTATTTTCACATCCCCATTCTGAAGTCACACAGGAAGTATCTCCGTTTCATGGTAGGGTCGCAGTCCTACCAGTTTGCGGTCCTTCCTTTTGTGTCTTCACGAAGGTGATGGCAGTGGTTGCAGCGCTTCTTCGAAGGAAGGGAATTTTTGTATTTCCTTACCTGGACAATTGGCTGATCAAGGCCAAGTCCCCAAAGTTAGTGCTGCACCATTGGCAGGTGACAACTCAGTTCTTGTTCAACTTGAGCTTTTCGTTGAACATGCCCAAATCTCACCTGGAGCCCTCTCAGCACCTCCTTTTCGTAGGGGCAGTACTACACACACCACTGAATCGTGCCTTTCCTCCTCCTCAGAGAATTCTGGACGTTCAGGCTATGATTCCAGTGTTTCAGTATGAAGCGGTTGTTCCGGTCCTAAAGGTCTGTTCGCTTCCTGTATTCTGCTGGTCACTCATGCACATTGGCACACGAGGGCTCTCCAGTGGTGCCTCCTCAAGCAGTGGTTTTGACACAAAGGTGATATCACGGAGCCAATAACAATCTCCAGAGACACTGCAGAAGATCTTTGAAAGTGGAGTATGGACGGCAGCCTATCACAAGGAAGGCCATTTTGTCTTCCACCTTCGGTGACCACAGTCATAAAGGATGCTTCCACTCTAGGGTGGGGAGTGCATCTGGGGGATCTGGAGATCAAAGGTCTTTGGTCTCCAGTAGAACAGATGTTTCACAGCAATCTGTTGAAGTTACGGTGATACGCCTGGCTCTCCAGGCCTTCCTCCCATCCCTTTGCGGTCAGTCAGTACAAGTCTTGACAGACAACACTACTGCGATGTGGTACATCAATAAACAGAGAGGAGTAGGGTCGTACCTTCTCTGCAGGGAGGCTCTAGGCCATCTGATTTGCATAGTAGCAAAGCATTTGGCCGGAGTTCTCAACGTACATGCAGACAGTCTCAGTCGGCACTTTTCAGCCGATCATGAATGGCATCTCCCTTTGTGGGGGATACCTCACATAGACCTGTTTGCCACTCATGAGAACGCGCACTACCCATCGTTCTGCAGCCTCCAGTATCCGATGCAAGGAGCATTGGGGGACATGTTTCAGTTGAGCTGGAGTGACCACCTGCTTTGTGTTTCCTCTCATACACTTGATTCCACGGGTTCTGAGGAAGAATCGCCAAGAACGGACCCAAGTCTTATTAATGGCCCCAGATTGGCCAAGAAGGGTGTGGTACACAGACCTTCAATTCTCACTGTGCCCTCCACTCCCTCTCTCTCACAGGCAGACCTCCTCTTGCAGTTGCAGGGGAAGGTTCTACACCCCTACCTACAGAGACTGCACCTTCATGCCTGGAGATTGTGAACAGGGCAATCTGAGTTCTTCTTCTCTCCCTTCTGAAGTGGTTGATGTTATTTTATCAGCCAGGCGGCACTCCACCAAGACGGTCTATGGTGGTAGATGGGCAGCAATTGTTAAATGGTGTGAGGGAGAGACACACTGATTCTTTAAAGGCCCATCTATTTAATGTTTTACAATTTGCTCTTTCCATAGCGCAGCAAGGTTGCACGGTTGCGTAAGTCGTGCGTTACCTACCTGCGCTGTCAGCTTTTATTTGTTTACCTGATCAACCCTTTTTGTTTAAGTCCCCTATATTATTAAGGTTTCTTAAGGGTTTGATTAATACATTTCCTCCCACTCCATTTTGTATGCCTCAGTGGGTTTTAATTTATTTCTAACATCGTTTGAACCATTGCATAGTTGCCTGTTGAGACTTTTTACGTTTAAGACTATTTTTCTAACAGCTGTCATGTCGCCTAACAAGATGGTTTTGAGAACCAGGGCGGCTTTCCTACCTAAGGTAGTGATACCTTTCCATTTAGGACACTCTATTACCCTTCCGCCCTTTTACCCTTCTCCCCATCCCTCTAAGAAGGCTGCATTGTCTGGATCCGAAGAGAGCACTAAGCTTCTATGTGGACAGGACAAAAGACTTCAGGACAAATGATCAGCTCTTCATTGGCTACGTGGGCAAGATGAAGGCCAAAGCCGTCCACAAGAGCTCTCTCTCAAGGTGGGGCACCCTTTGCATAAAAATGTGATATTCGCTAGCAAAGAAGGATCCTCCTGAGGGCATTATAGCTCATTTGACCAGAGCTAAGTCTGCTACTTTTGCATTGGCTTGAGGCGTACCTGTTGACATTTGCAAGGCAGCATCTTGGACTTCCTTCAACACTTTTGCAGGTGTATATAAATGTGTGTGTGTATATATATATTAGTATGGAGTTTGCACATGTTGTGCTTGTGATGTTGGTGTTCACCCGTTTGCCTCGAAGGCACGGTAAAAAAAAGTGGGTGAAACTGAAAACAGCACGCCGGCGAGGAATTCTTATGGCTCCGATGAAGTCAGTCAGAGTAACAAGCAGATCCGTTTCATTATGACGTCCTCATCAGCATGGAGAGTTGAAACAAAATAAGATTTCCATCGAATGCTGGCGCATTGTGAATATTCAAAAGGTGAGATACTGTATCCACCAGAAAAAGCGTTACAGAAGGTACTTAACTTGTTCCTTTGACCTACTTGAACAGGAGAAACAGGAAATGCACCCGAGAGAAAGGCCTCTTTCTGTGCATTCCCAAATCTGAGAACTTTCCTGCCTTGTTGGGCAGCAATCAAGAAAAATGGAAATAGCCAGTTTACACAAGAAGGGTCCCTCCTTACCTCATTAAAAAGAACAACTGTGAAGCAGGCTCAAGCCTAAAAGAACATTACATGTCCTGTTTATATCCCGACCTGCTCTCAGGAAAATGTTTGCAAATCCTGAACCAATGGCTGTCCTGGGCGAGTCTCATCTAAGGGCCCACTCTCCACAGGGGCCTTCTTCAACTGGCGCACACAGGCTCGGCAAGAAAGAGAAAGTAAAAAGTTGTCATTTCATTTCTCGTCAGGCCTGGGTCAGGAGAGCATCCTAGGAGAAATGAAAGAATATGAAATGGAGACACGTTTGCACACTCTGCAGTCAAGTTGTGGTGGAAGCTCTTCAGGACTGGGAGATGGCCTGCACCACATAACTGCAGAATCTTGCATTATGCCCCTGGAAGATATCTTGGCTTCCTGACGTGTCCCTTGGTAGGGTGATCTGCTTCATCTCTTGGTGCAGATGTAGCGCTCAAAATAATAATTTAAAAAAAGTGTCCTATAGGGCATTATTAAACGTTCGTACGTGTTTTACAGTCACGGTTGCTGTGCATTATTGTTCTCTTAGCAGAAACAAGCTTTCCCTCTTGCAGCGGAACACAAGTCACATACTACCAAAAAACCTGTTAGATCAGTAGTCCTACTTATATTTTGTTTAATTTTAACCCTGAAAAAGCCCCACACACACCATAGAGTACAGGGATTGAAAACGTTTGGTTAAGCAGTGGTATCTACAACAGTAAGCTAAACATTAGATTTTCAACATTAAGTTGGAAATTGTACTATACTGCAACATTCAACTTTGATGTATGTAAATGCAGGATGAAAGTGCACTTGGATTGGACGAAATCATTAATAGTACCAGATGTATTATAATGCTTCAGTATAATAATAAAGGTTGTTATACCCATAATATTAGGTGCTGTCAGTACCCAATTTATATAGACATCCACAGTAACAGCTGGGTTCTGTGATCTTGTAGCTAGAAGCTCTTTCCATCTTTTCTTTCATGATTTTATCTGTCAGGTTTTTCACTATTGACGGAACTCAGCTACATGTTGCCACCTGAAGAACATTGGCATAGAACATGTCGCCTGAAATACTAGAAGAGTCGTCTACGCATGGGGTTCTTTCTCTAGTTCTTTTCTTTGCTCCCAGGATTCTATCTTTCTCAATATAAAATCCATTCTTTGACGTGGATCATGTACCCAGCGTTCATCACTGTTTAGAGTTTCAGCTGTACTTCTACACTGTTGGAGAGTTCATTGGCATTTCATTGGTTGTGGCTTAGCCTAAAACATTGACAGTGACTAACCATCAGCACTTGAGGCCTATTCTGAAGAGTGCTTATGCTGCTTTGGAAATTTACTATAGTTGAGAAGTATATCGTAGTTTCTGAAATCCTCTGCTTGAGAGTGTGTTGTGTTCTCGTTGGTCAGTTATTGTTTTGTTCTCTTCTGTAGGTTGAAGAAAGGCCAGATAAAGAGTTCAATGAAAAGGTAAGCATTTTATATTAAATCTTCTCACAACTATCAAAATAATTGCACAAATGGTGGGAGAGAGGGTGAGAGTGGTGTATTTCTAACGTTAGAAGGGGGTACACAGGGACTGAATTCAGGAAAGTGAGCCTTTGGTGCCTACCTCGACTTGCTTTCAATTTGAGGAAAAAGTAGAAGTGGCATTCCACAAATAGTCATACCTATGCAAATATGCGAAATATCTGTACTAACATCAGATACTGTAGGTTCTATTTTCCTCTAGTAAAAGTACAGCCAATGTGCCACCCTTATGGTGGTGGTTGTGTGGCTGTGGGCCCAAGTCCTCTGCAGATTATCGATTCTGACAAATAACCTGCTGATAATCCTCCCCAAATGAGAAGTGGGTTGTGTGCAAATATAGCACATTTGCCGCTACTGAGCCATGTGACCAGAAAAAAACACAAAACCTGTACTCTTATTTTGTCTGTCACTATAAGGTCACATGACCAGCGAGATCTTTTCTCTATGACTTGTCCAGTCACTGTGGCACACAGTAACTTTCGCCACCATTCCTTTGGCAGGTAAATAGTCCCAATTCAAATAATAGAAAGATGTGGTCCAATTAATTAAATTTCTTATGTTACTTCAGTGACCACAAAGCTATTTATGTTCAGATCTTTTATTTGGAAGCAGTTGTGAAGCATTTTTCGCATGTAGCTTTGGCCCAATGAATAGGCCCGATTCATCCTCCTGGTAATTTGGCATGCTTGTTAAAGAAGAGCAGAGAGAGGGCTGATCCCTCAGGAAGATTAGCTGACATCTGGCTTTTTCGTGCCATGTGTGGGAACAGCTGCTCAGGAAGGGGCTGGCATTGGGGCATTATCCCAGATGCTGTCACCACCTGCATACAGGACTTCTAGTTCAATTTGCTTTTTATTATTTAGTTTAAAAGCTGCAATTTAAATGTAAAGCGTACCATTTAAATTGCAATAATCAGCTCCTTCAAAAAAGCACAAAAATACATGATAAAATAATTTTAACATGTCACTGCTTAATTATGCATCGACTATGGGACCGAAACATGCAGAAAGATGACTTTAAAACTCAGTGTAAGATATATTGTTTACTCTTTGTGCATCTTCCCAATTTCATGCAATAGTAAAGCTAATGAGTCAAATGCCTTACTAAGATTAGTAGTTAAAGCCGAGCTCGTTATTGGCACTGAAAAACACGTATATAAAGCTTTATTTCAGAATTGTTGATGTTCATGCAAATATATACTTATATTTATGTATAACGAAATATTATTTTGCAGATAATTTTCTTGTGTTACGTTCGTATACATAGCAATAAGTACTTAATCTAAATGTTAGTATTACACTTTGCACCATACAGCCAACTGATCCATAGTTTTCATTACTTGGTCTCCTAACATTTGAGATCATTTGGCAATACTTGGGTATGTAGCTATTGGTAAGCTGTTTGGTAAATATGTTGTAAATCGACATACGGATTTTGTTTACCTGTCTTATCAAGAAAGTCCTTCTAGAAATGACTGTTTTTTTCAAATAATGCAAGAAATGAATTTTGAACAGTTTTAGGTAACTATAATGGTACTGCACAACACCTGAAAAAGAATATTTGTAAAACATTTATTTTCTGTTGTTAACCTAACCCCATGGAAGAAGATGTAAGTTTACCAGTCAGATGTGCATTAATAGTCCAACGTGCCATGAGAAGGATTAGGCATAGATATAATTGGACCAGATTTGGTTGAAAATGGTGAGGGCACTTTATAATTATTGTACTGGATAATTTTTCTAATTATCCCGAAAATGAATTCGACCCAAATGCAGATTCTGATGTTGTGATCAGGCTCCTAGACAAGATATTTGTGAGGGAAGATACCATCAAATGCATAACCAGTGCTAATGGTTCACAATTAGTGTCACAGGTTTAAAAAAATAATAATAATAATATCCGAGGCATAACTACCTCAGTTCACCTTAAATGGAAAGGCATTGTGGAATGCTTCAAAACAGTAATCAAGGGAGAAGCTTGCAGATTCTCATCTACATCTTACTTTAAATGCCAGCCCCCCCTTAACCAACTTGCACATTTCATTCACAACTACACCATTCTTTACCAGATATGTTTACTTCCTTTTTTCCACGCTCTCTGACAGTACATCTTTCCATTCGTATCTCACCACTTTCTTCACAGGTTAAAGACATGCAACTAAGGAAATCGGACACCTTGTTTTCACACAAGGCATACATTGAACATCATAGATATAATCAGAAAAGCTTACCCGAGATAAACATGGGGAAGCACTATGTAGTTATAGGTCTTTTTGTGTGTGGCTCGTGGTCATAAGGTAAAACATGTGAACCCCAGATGTACTGACGAAAGTACCCCAGACACACGCTGACGTCTCCCGTTTGATCACAGAATACATTTCCTCTGCAGGCATTAAAGAGCGTGAAAAATCACATGTGCATGACAAAGGCAATAGTCACCTGCTGGCACCTTTACCTATTTGTGTTAAAACAGTTCCCAATCCTTTTACATTGACATCGGTACTGACAATGCTGCCACATGCGGAGTCAAATCCTTGCAAAGGTGGACCTCGGCTAATGTTCTCCTTTCATTTGCATAACAATTCCTGACATCCCAAGGACCATTAAAATTTGTTTTTACACTTCAAAAGTTGTGTGATAGAAAATGTCTTACTTAAAAAAGTATTGACAAATTTAAAATAAAATATTCCAAGTCCAAAAAAAGCCTCTCTCACATCATCCTTCCTTATGGGGGAGGGGACACTCTTGATTCCGTCTAAAAATTCATTCTTAGGTTTGATGCTTTCAGTACCAAACTCATGACCTAAGTTTTGTAGGTTATTTCTTGTGAATTTACACACTGTAGTCAGCCATAACCCCTCATTCTTTAAGGCTGGGAGTACCTGCTTCAGATTAGCATCAAGATTCTACCTTGCCATTTCCACACAAGGTTGTCCTCTTGAAAACAATGACATTTTTACCCCCTTGAACAGTTCAACATCTCATCCTCATTGCCAAATTGTAGCATATATCAAAACATGCTGGTAACTCCTTTACTATCTTTATTACAGCCCTGGTACGCATCTGAGAACACTAGTGCCAGGCTGCGATCAACAATGGTTCCTCCAGTAATGACCAAATCACAGATCCATATTACGTAACAGTGCACCAAAGAGTAAATGTATGATGGCCTCCAGAGTAATAAAGACCAAAGCACAACACAGTGTCAGCTTGCTTGTTTTCTCTGGGTGTTCATTTTTGCCATGCGCTTGTCATATTTCTTGTTCCTAAATTAATGTCTTTCTCGTTTGCTTTCTCCAGGGGTCACGCACTGCCTCGAGCCTTTCAGCTGCTACACTCGCCTCACTGGGTGGGACTTCCTCCCGCCGAGGTAGTGGGGATACCTCCATCTCTGTTGACACAGAGGCTTCCATTCGGGAGATTAAAGTAAGTGAAAGCTTATTGGGTGATGGGAGGATCCCTGCACAGAAAATTATTTGGAAGTTATTATTCCTCTCATTAATCTGTGGACCTTTCAAGTGATGAAAATGTACTAATGCACAGCAGACATTTTACAGGGGTCCCATATTCAGGAGCTTGGGAAGAACCTAACCATTGGAAGTCTAAATGTTTTCCAAACTGCACCACTAAGATGTTCCTTTAGCTGTGTTTCTGCTTATTTAGAAAGACTGCTTGAATTTACTTAGTTCAAATCATGTCTCACCCAACTGAAAGTAGACGTAGAGATTCTCTACTCTATAGTTCTCTGTGCAGAAAACATCCCTGTAGGTGCCTCAGATGGGGTGGTCTGCAATTGCAGATTAAAAAGGATTCAAGGACATAGTTTGTGTGCAGAAGTTCAAAACCGAGACTTCATGATTCTGCTGAGAATCACATTCCGTGTGGGGATGAACCAGTTTGGTGACATGCCAACCAAGGAATTCCGGCAGGTCATAAATGGCTACAAACACAAACCTAAAAAGCTAGTGATGTATGTCTCTAGTCACGTGTTTCTGGTTTTAGCCCTTCATCAGTAGAGAGCGGCAGGCTTTTTTCTGGGGTTGCTGGAAACACTGCCAAAGTCCCCTCTGGTCTTAGTACCACTCACTGGCACACAGGAGCATCAACCAAAGCTTGTCAGCCTGCTGCCTCAAGGGAGCCTTTTAAACAGGAAGCAGTTGAGAGCACACTGCCTCACACTCCACCATGCAATTTTCCCCATTGCATTATGGTAAATGAAGTACAAATTTGTGCTTACTTCATCTGTAATCTGTAGTTTTTCACCTCAGTGGGTGCAGCTAGTGCTGTGTGTCTCTAGACACGCGTTTAGCCCTTCATCAGAAGAGAGCAACTGGCTTTTTCTGGGGTTTCTGGAAGTGCTGCAAAAGTCCTCTCACGTCTCAGTACCACTCAGTGGCACACAGGTGCATCAACCAAAGCTCGTCAGCTTGCTGGTTCAAGGCAGCTTTTTTAAACAGGAAACAGTTCGGAGCACACTCCCTCACACTCCAGCATGCAGTTTGCCCCATTTCATTATGGTTAATGCAGTACAAATTCGTGCTTATTAAATCTGTAGTATGTCGTTTTTCACAGCTAGAGCTGTATGGCTCTAGACACGTGTTTCTGTGTTAGGCCTTCATCAGTAGAGCAGCAGCCTGTTTCTGGGGTTGCACATAGGCAGTGAGAGGTACTGCACACTGAGGAAAGTGAGAATGGTGTTCACTGGGACAGGAAACAACAATGCACACGCTGGCACATGTAATAGTGTGCTCCCTTGCATGGTCATGAATGGTGCATAATCTGGTGTTAAAGGTTGTGCCGATGGTCTGGTATGAGTGATACATGCACACATTTAATAGTGTTTATATGGTGCACTTCCTTAGTTGTGCATTTATGGTGCCCATCATTGGTCAAGAGTGAATGGCACACACATTCAGTCATGCATGAATGGTGTGCATCCTTTTTTATTTGTATTTATTTATTTTATTTATTTATTCTTTCTTTCTTTTTTATTATATTCAACCTTAAACCATAGCAGTGGTGCTTCAAAGCCAGAGCACAAAGAAATGTAAGTCATGAAATTACGTAAGTCTCTTAATGAAGAGTTCATTGAGCAAAGATGTCATTACACTACTGAAGTTAAAGTCACCATACCTTCTCGTACTTACTTTTGTACCCTCTGTTTTGGTACATAATTTCTTCCGCCTTAGCAGATTAGTCCATTCCCCTTAATCATTCTGTGAATAAGGGTAAAGTGGCTGCATGCCAGTGTCTTGCAAGGTCTTGTTTGGTAATCAGCATTCTTTTAATTAATGTGCTTGTACGAGGGGGCCTGGCCACACCGATGACAGTAATGGCTGTGCTGCTTTGAAGTTCTGGTAGTAATGCCCCCAAAAACCTTCTTAGTGGGCATCCATCAGGGAGCAGCGGTGGGAGAAGAGCAGTGGAGGGGTGCCTGACATCTGCGGGGGAGGCGAAGGACATGATTGCTCATTTTCCAGCGGTTGGTCACGTAGCAACTGAGGTGCGGCTGACTCCATGCCAGCCAACGTGCCTCGGTGGCCACAGGGTGACAGGGGCCACGGGCAAGTGTGAGGCGCGTGGCAGCTAGGGTGGCGCAGTGCTGCCCGTAGGTCTCGTGACTGTTCCCTACATGCCTCCTACCTCCTACTAGCCCCTGTGGTGGGGCCCAACAAAGGGTGGAGGACGGATGGTAACGACTCAACTGTATGCGTGCGGCCTGACTAGGCCTACTCGCTCCACTTTACGTACGACCCGGAGACTCTTGAGCGTGGCTGGTCCTGACTCCAACACCTGATGCTGCCCGCGATGAGGTAATGGGTGGCCTCCTCCTGACGTCTGAGCTAAGAGGAGGTTTCCTCTTCCTTCTGTGCATTACTCCATCGACTGCAGTTCTCACAGGGACACTCTCAGCCCTCTCAGCCCCCTGGAACTCTCCAGGATACAATTTACATTTGAAGGCCTCCACTGCTGAATGGAAGCACTACTGCGGGTGGGGGGCACCCTGCAACTACAACTCCCCCACACTGGGAGCACTATTCGTCTACTCTGCCCCCCAAAAAAGGGAATACTAACCCCTGGATTATTAACTGGGAACATTGGAGGTCCCCCCTCAGGGTCCCCAACCTCGCCCCTGGCTCATTGGGAAACCATCCTCACCGATTCCCGCATTGCTAACCCCTGACTGTCTGATTACTTGGGGACGGTGATCTGCACCCCACCCCAATTGTATGTGCTGCATAAGCTGCAGAGCCATAGGGAACCTCTGCCTTCAGTGCCGATGCCATAAGGGGGAGCCTGTGTGGGTATGGAACACGGGCTTCTGGTGCAGACATGGAACGTGGTGACCCAAAACAACGCAAGATCCTTTTCAACAACCACAAAGCTATAGATACAGATGCCTCTGTGTGTGCTATAAAGAAGGGCGCAGTGGGAGGTGCTGCGCCTGGAAAACTGGCTGGCGAGAATGCAATTATGGCAGAACTTTGTGCGAGCGTCCTCGCCATCAACGCCCAATTTGATACCCTCACAACCAGAATTGACAAAATAGGAGAGCGCTTGGACCAGCAACAAACCCATGCAGATGGCGTGGAGGAGCGTATATCTGGACTAGAAGACGGCTCTGCCAGGGTGGCTAGGCGAATGGAGAAATTGGAATCCAGGCTAAAGACGGTCACAATTGAGAATGAAGACTTGGAAGATGTAACAGCTTGCATATTACAGGCATTGCAGAAACTACCAACACTGGCTGCATGGACTTTCGTGGGGGACACCACTCTGCGCCTGGAGCCCCTGCTCACTCTATTATAATGAGGCTGCTTAACTATGGGGACCATGACACTGCACTCCACCTTGCCAGATATCTGGGTCCTCTCCACTACCAGGGAACAGTGGTCTTGCTGTTTCCAGATTAAACGCCAGCGTGCAGGAGGCCAGACGCAAATTCCTGGATGCTAAGAATGTCTTACCTAAAACGGGTCTCCGCTATGGCATACTTTATTCTGCCAGGCTGCGGGTTGATGTGAATGGCAGGCTCGCTACTTTGACAACCAAGCGCGTGCCCTGGCGTTCTGTAAGCAAAATGCCAAGAACTGTACAGCATCCAGACGGGCCACCCCAGAGCGCATGCTCCCAGATACTCCTGCCGCATGAATCTGTTTTCCCCAGACTGACACGATTGCTCCTCCTCTGGGAAAGTACATTGCCTTACTTCGGACTTAACTCTCATAAACTTCAGAAGAAGGCATCACTGTGTTGCCTTACACCGCCTGTTTAACTGTTTGATCATGCAAGTTGTCCATTCTCTTTTTACTTGTTACATATGCCCTATTTATAGAGGGGTTTTGCTACTGCTTCATTGCTACAGTCACATGGTGATATCAAACCGTCAACAATTGGGTTTATGTTGTTGTTGTAGTGGGCTCTATGTGATCCACCAGACAGTTTTTTGCTGTGTGTGTAATCACCAATTGTGATGTTTGTTTTCGTTTTTCTAATCCAATCCAGTGCTAGCTACACTTTCATACCATAGACTACTATTGATTACACTCATATCCAGATGACAAGCAACATACACGATAGGAAGCAAACTGCAAATATATTCTTTGTCATGGATATGCGTGGCATAAACAACCTCCGTAAAGGTAAACAGGTCCTGCAGTACCTGCCCAGACATAGCGTCCAGGTGTTTTTTTTGTGCTGGAGATGCACCTCCCTGCGGACACTGCACTCTCTTTTGCCACTGCATGGGGACTACACCGTTATTTTTCTAACTACAGCACATACTCCGGTGGTGTCTGTTTACTGATCTACAAGAGCCTCCCATTCCAACCATGCCCTACATACATTGATGGAGCCTTAGGTCTTCTTTGTTGCTGGTCTTCTTGCGTCCGTCTAATCTGATCTGCAGGCCTAGGGATGCCCACTAAATACTGCATTTATGGGGTGTTTATGGTATGGTAGTGGCCAATGGCCATCTACCTTTAAGTGGCTACACCCACTATTTGACCATTTCCTGAGGGGAGAGGTCACATCCCAACCCTGACTGGCTATTTTCCTACCATGCAAGATGGAGGAAAATGAAATGGAGAGGTCACCTTGCCTGCTGTACCTGAGGGGTGATGCAGGCAGAGGGTGGCTGCTACTCCTAATCTTTGTGCATGTTCCCACCGTTGCTACCACCAAAAGTGGAAATTTGCAACAGAGGCAGCTATCTGCTACTAGCGGCATGGCTGGGGTCGAATTTCAAGCACGGCAAGCCCTTTGAAGCTCCCAGGAAAGGATTTGTTTTCTGGTCCTGGAGAGAAAAAGCCCTCACCCCAGGGATTGAAAAGTTTGTCTGGTGGTGGCAGGCTGGTTGGCACCGACCAGCAACCATGCAATTGCTAGTTAGCTTTGCATGGGTCACCTCTAAGGTAGCCCCTGGGTACATTTTGCAATAAATCCAATACTGTTAACAGTTTGGATTTGTTGTTCTGAGTTGTTTAAAACCAAACAACCTAGGGTTACGAGTGTCCTTCATTTATCTGTGAAACTCATACTGACCAGTGTCCAGCACATGCATTTAATATGGCCGCTCTGTACACTTACTATATCCCAGGTTTTGCAAGGTCTCAGTAGGGGCATATTGCTCATCCACCTATGCCCAGACATGCATTATAGTGCACCCTGCCTTAGGCTGTAAGGCCTGCCAAAGGGGTGGCTTACCTATGTTGCATGCAGTGTATAGTGGATAGGTCACACAGGCTGTTTGCCATGTCATGTGTGCATTTTATGAATGTACCAGGACACGCAGCCTGCAATGTAAGTGCTGCGTTCTCTTGGATGCGTGGGTCCCTGATGGTGGCACAATCTGTGTTGCTGCTCTCAGGGGCTTACCCTTTGTACCCACTTCCCTGGTTACCTAAGTACCATTTATTAGGGACTTATAGTGGCCACTGCATCACAGCAGAGTTTGGGAAAGAGATCTGGCCCTGGGAACCTGTTTAGCAGGGGCCCAGGGCACTCACAACTTTGAAACCACATTATCTAACAGGCAAAAAGCGGGGGGCTAACCATGTCAAAAGAGGCACTTTCTCACAGTGACACCTATACCTTATTAGACCCTTGGTGCCTCCATAATGCAGACGCCCTGGCCTATACTTTTCATTCTGCACCCCATGGCTCCTGGGCACATATTGACAACTGGTTGCTCTCCAACACAATCTCCCAATGGCTTGCCTTCATTTCCCATCTTTCCCGCATATTATCTGATCACTCCCTGGTACTACTGGCCCTCTGCATTGCCGCGTGAGTCGGTCTGAAGAGATCGTGTCGCTTCCCCAGACATGGCTCTGCATGATGCGTTCTGCCGCAAAGAACTCCATGATGCAATTACAGAATATTTTACTTTAAATGATGGATCAGTCAACACCAAGTTGAACTTGTGGGAGGCTTTCAAAGCCTACACTAGGAGTGTTTGCTTAGCTAAGCACTCCGGGGTAGGGCACAATATACGACGCAACTTGGCCCATGTGGAGGCACAGCTGTTGGAACTTGAAAAAGCCACAGTGCACCAGGTCACTGGCTCCCAACTCCATCAGCGCACAGCGCTGCTGGACTCATTTCGCAAACTCGCAGAATGCAAGGGAAACTATCTGGGGGAAATATGCCACAGCCTGCAGGTATTGGTGGGGAGCCTACTACGCCTGCCCAGATCCTCTGCATATATACTTGAACTGCACAAGCAGAATGGCACTCATGCAGTGGGCATGGCAGAGGTTACAGATAGAAATTTTCAACCACTATACTAAGCTCTACTTGGCACACCCTACCCCACCTTCTGCCGAGCTGGAAGCTACCTTACAGAAATAGCAATGGTCTGGCTGTCCACAGCCCAACAGCAATTCCTTAGTGAGCCCTTCACCACAGAGGAGATGGTGTGGGATATTGACGAGCTGGGTGGAACTTACAAACACCTTTATCTCCAGGCCTAAGGACATTTGCCAACCGCTGAGGCACTACTTGCTCACCCTGGACGACACTCACACCTTAACATAGAGCCTCTGACTCTTTTTGAGGTATTCTAAACACATTCCACTACCCACAACGTGCTCACAAATGATCTCCAAGCCTGGCGTAGTTGTGTTTGCCGTCCTCTTTGCCACCAAATACATGTGATACTATGCTAGTCTTGACCTCTTTCCATATCTAGCAACAATGTCAATTGCTGCACTGTACACTCCCCACCCTTGGGGCTATAATGTCATGATTATATACTTGTATGGTATGAAAAAACTACTAAATAAAGTTCTACCACAAAAATGTGTGTGAACCCTGAGGCTCCCAAAGTTAATCAATAACCCCCAGTGTAGCAATGTTAGGGTTGAATGTGATTGGAGGGGAGTGGGGGTCTTATGATTCTCATGAATGCATGTTTCTGTCTTGGTTTACACCTGATGCAAGGGGGTCGGTATTACAGTTAATTTTCTGTAGATTTTGTAGTTAGGAATAAACACTGTGAAAGTATTTGATTTGTATCAGACACAGATGTAATGAGATGTCCAGGGAACCATTTAATCTCAGTCTAATTCTCCTCCATCAGCCATACTACATGAGCTACCCTTTTGGCTTGTAGGTCTGTTAACGGGTGTGATTGTTTACCATTAGTGATGTAAAATTGTACATAGCACTATGTGGGTATGTGTTCCATTATAACTTGAGGTTCCAACGGGTTAAACTTGGGGCTAGGTTTTCGGCCAGTTATGTGTGGTTCTAAAGCGTGTCTTAATTGTAAATATCTGAAAAAATTTGATATGTGAAAGGTAAAGTCACGTATGAGTTGTTTGTAGGATTTAATGTGGTCGCCCACTGAAACGTTCCCCAGTTTTGACATACAAATTAGAGCCCATGTTTTAAAACCACTTAGTCACGATACTTGGATCTATAAGTTTCCTAGCAAAAATTTAGTTTTACAGGTGACTTTCCCTCCCATTTGATCTAACTAAGTGTTTTGTGTGAATATTATAATACAATGGTGCTCGTCCTTAGTCAGAACAGCCCACACCATTGCATACCAAGGGACAGAATACACACTTGGGCAGGAAGGTAACAACGTATATTTGGACTAGCAGGACGAACACATGCTTGGCCTTGTGGGAAGTTCACATCTTAACAGGCAGGAACAGTGTGCCCTATGTCTGGCAGGAACATTGAAAGCTGGGACAGGGAGGAATAATTCCCACATTTAGACACATTGGGAACAAAAGACACTTGAGTGAGAAGAAAGGACTTGCAGAGAGGCAGTAACAAAAGTCCTCCTACGTAGGGCAGAAAGAGACAACAGCACTTGGCGATCAAGTGGGAAGAGGGCCCACAAGTGAGTCAGGCAGGAAGTGCAAGTGTGGTGGATGGTCAGGTGTTGAGTGTGTGTGGAGGTAAGCTGGGGAGAAGAGTGTGCACATTGGGAAGGTTGAAATAGGGTGTACATGGAGGCCCGGATAGGAGGTCAGTAAGTTAGCATTGGCCAGGTGGAAAAAACTGGCCCATGCCAAAGTGTCTATAGGAAGTGAGGCTGTAAGACCAATAGGCATGAAAACGATGTGAAATTAACAGATAAGCAGTACATGGGTGGGAAAAGGTTGGTAGTGTTGGCGGCCGGTGGTAGGAAGCAGTTGTCAGAACAGTATGAGGTCTCCAGGCAGAAACAGCAAATATGGTTCAGACAGGCAGACAAGGCCTGGCAGGAGGAGAGCACATATAGGGGTGATGAGGATGTGCAAAAGAGCAGTGAGAGTGCTTTGCAGCACTTGTAAAGAAGATGGTCTGTGAGGTTGAGAAGTTGCACTTTAGTGTTGTGAGATTTGCATGGGACATCTTCAGTCCTAATGCACTGAAGCTAGCTGTGAGGTCAGTGGTCCAACTGACTTCCTACTCACTATGACTCTTAACCTTTCCCAACCAGGACATCAGTGAGTTAAAGGACCAGATTCAGGATGTAGAAGGCAGATACATGCAAGGACTCAAGGAGATGAAGGTACATAGGACTGCCTGTGCTACTAACCTTGGACATGTTGCACCAACTAGAAGGCATCACATTAAAGTGCACGATCATATTAATAAATCTTAACAGCTGTGCCCTAAGCAGCTGTGTAACCACTGTCTGGATCACTAGGATTTCACTAGGAACTCCTGATATTTAGCATGGTATTCAGTTGGTGTGGAAATAATAGTGTTTGGTTTTGCAGGCAGATATTATAGATAACATGCATGTGCCGTGACAGTGGCACTCAGAAGGGGGAGACTGTAAATGTCAGATTGCTTTGTCATTCACTGTGTGGTTTGCAACACTGAATAGCTGCATGCTTAGTTCTGGGTAATTCTGGGGTGCTTTGGTTGTTGAGGGTGGTATCTAGAGAAGGTCTGGTAATGGCCCTTATGTGATGGCCAACAACTGCCGTACATCTTTGCCACTGGTCACTATCACTGTTTGCATTGTCCATCGTTATTTTCTCCCTTCCGTGCCCACAGGACTCACTGGCAGAATTGGAGGAGAAATATAAGAAGGCAATGGTGTCTAATGCCCAGCTGGATAACGAAAAGACCAACTTCATGTACCAGGTGGATACTCTTAAGGATGTTCTTTTGGAGCTTGAGGAACAACTGGCTGAGACCCAGCGGCAATATGAAGACAAAAACAAGGTGAGCAAAGGTAGCAGTGAGGGGGTGGAAGAGCTGTGTAAGAACAATAGTGTGTGATTAGGAGTGAATCTTGAAGCACACAATTAAGTACAAGCATGTGTGGAGAATAATTTGTAGGTACACAGGGCATGCATCATGTTTACAGGAACGCAGTAAGATCGTGGGTGCAGCAAAATGTGGGTGTGACAGTTAAGTATTAATGTACATAGGACTTATTGTATTAGGAAATGCTATCATTTTAATTAAGAAAGGCGCACAAACATTGACAAAAGGAAATGTACCATATTGACGATGGTGAAAACATTTTATCTTTAAAAAAAAAGTACTGCCATTTAAAGAAGTGGGAGATATCTCAGTTTAACAAAAAAAAGCTCAGTGGGGCGTGGCCAAGATGGCAGACTGGTAAGACGCTCTTTGCCCTCCTACACTTGCTAGTTATTATTTGAAAATGCGGGGCCTGGATCACAACAATAGCCCCAGCGAATGTGGGTAGAAACTTGAGAGACCCTCTGCCTTTTGGGTGCGAGAGATCTCAGCACCCTCTGGAAACGTGAACCAGCAGCGTGCAGGCCACGTTACGACTAAAATGGAAAAACATCAGAATCCATGGGGTTCCCACAGGCGCTGAAGACTCTGAAATCACGGCCTACGTGGGTGCTCTGTTTCAACATATCTTGGGGCCAGTGAAGGAAAAGAACATCCAAATGAATAGAGTTTACTTAGTGGACCTCTCTGGAAGAAACAAAAATAGGGGCCCAGACATTGGCGTATGTCCACAACTTTCAACTGAAAGAAGAGTTCTTCAATAGGGCAAGGGTCAATCACCAATTAAGTTGGAGCTGTTGCAGGACCTCTCCGTGATTACCCTACAGCGACAAAGGGACTTCTGTCCCATCACCAGCTTCCTCCGGTACAAAGGAATCTCCTGTGGATGGGGCCATCCATTCTGCCTAATCTTTCAATGGGAGAGTCGCCTGCACCAGATCAAGGCACTGTCAGAGGCATGCCAGACTCTGGACGTTATGGAATCAGATTTGCAAAGACCAGTGAGAGAGAGTGCAATGCACTCCTAAAAGATCACATCCGGATCTAGGTACAATACAGCAGGAAAGATGGGGTGCCCTGGATAAAGTAGTGGAAGAGACTGGCCTCTGATCGAGGGAACCGCAAGGGGCTGTCAGTCGCAGGGATAATGACCGGGACGCCTACATTGACAAAGTAAGACTGGTGCGAGCAGGGGGTGGATGAGTAACACACAAATATGTGGAGATAAGGCCACTCCTCAGTCCAGGCATGGCGCAACAGACTCATACTTATTACCACCATAATGTATGGACTTTTTAACAAGAGGTTTGTTGTTGTGATTATTGTTAGTTATTTGTGAGGAATACGTTGTTTGACACCATCTCCTTGGCCTTTCTCAACACTTTAACGTCAGCCAAGCAAGGTAATATCACTCTACTGATTGTAGTGTCCGACACACCACCAAATACAGATTATTGCCCCCTTGCAAGGAGTCCGGCATCAATATATTCACCAATTTCACCAGTATTAAAATGATCCACCTCAACGTGAGAGGCCTAATTCACTTGACTAATAGGGTGGTGGTTCTGTCGTTGCTTTAGCAAACTGATGGAGACATCTGTTTATTGCAAGAGACACATCTCTTATCAAGAGACAACCACAGAATGAGGTCCCAGTGATTCCCCCTACAATATTGGTCAGCAGGACCTGAAAAACATGAGTGCGTGGCAAACCATATCTCTCAGAAGTTCAGAGATACTTCAGGCAAAGTCGCTGAGCGAAAGAGGCACCAGCCAGCATATACCATATTAGGTTGGGTGACCAGTCCCTTGTTAGTGCAAAAGTCTAGGCCCCCAATAAGCACCAAGAAATGTTCCTCCTTGATGCCCTGCCTGAGATACTCTAGGCCCCAGAAGTAGTCATACTGGTGAGTGGCTATTTTAATCTAGTTATGAATAACGACATGGGCAGATCGGGCCAACAATATGGGCAGATGGGGCGTTTTCTAACGGGTCAGATATAGCTTTCGGACTGTGAGTTGGTGGATCTGTGGATGCTCATCCACCCTGTAAGGAGAGACTACACATTTTACTCAGTGGCTCATAAAACGTATGCACACACAGATTTGTTCCTAGGCATATCACTTCTGCAGTGGCTGGTCCAATGTGTACATACTGACTTTATGGCGCTGGGAAGCCACTCCACATTATCCCTTACACTTATGGAGAACGTTCATAGGCTTCTGGAGGTTACATGACAAGATTATTCAACGCCCTACTCATGTCCAGGCACTCAATGCAGCCCTTGTGAAATACCTACAAAATAATGACACTGGGGGATGGTAGGGGTGGCAACCCTGTGAGAGGTGCTAAAGACCATGATAAAGCGGGAGCTGCTTGCAATGTCTGCAAAGGATTATTGGCTCCTTAGAGTTAAACAATTGATGAACGATTTCATAGAATTGGAAACTATGCATAAAGAAATGGGACCCTTCTGGATCTGGATCACCCTAGACAAGGCTGGAACACAGCTTAAAAAGTTTGGATATGGACAGGGCTCCACTTGCCATTGGACCTCTTTGGTATGGAATGACTGACACTCCCCGTAGAAAATAAACTAGATATTTACCAGAAGCTGTAGGCCTCCTTCTTACATCTATTTTTCTTAGAGTTCAATTAATTGACATGCCTAAATTAATTGAGCTGCTATATTTGATCCCCCCCTGGAACCTCTCCTCCCCCTCTCCCCAGACACCGTGGAGGCCCAACTCAGTGGAGAGCAATCAGCGGTTGGGGGGCAAGGAGGTGAGAGGGGTTTTGTGTGTGGGGGTGGATAAATAGTATTTGTTTACATTTTTCAGCTGTGAGTACAGCACTGCGGGTACAGCACTGCGGGGAGCACTGGATAAAAGCAGAAGGTTGTACATCTGGGCTAGGCAAAGTGTGTAAATACATTGAGCACTCTGTGGGTCAGCGCTCTTGTTGCAAAAAGTTGATAATGCTATGGGTGAGGACCAAAGCTGAGTGACTCAGAACGTTTTTAATGTTGTCACTAAATGAGTGCCTCTTGACAGTCCTTGTTTGAGAGTGGCATTGAATTTAAGGGCTGCCTTGTCACAAATATGAAAAAACAAGCTGGATGAAGCCTCCATGCCTGTCCTCTTGATAGGTAGATACTAATTACAACAAGAAAAATAATTTCTGTATATCCCATCCACACAGTTACTCAAAGTATGGCAGAAATGGCTCACATGTTAAGCTCTGAAAAAATGAGATCATGACAAAATGACCACTTAATAAGTAGTTAATAGAATACAGTCTGCATTAGGACACTTTGAAACAGATCTGGAGTATTTAACTTTCTTACAAAGAACTTGAGTCTCGGGCCTTCACCTGGGAGGTGCTTCGTCACTTTAGCTTGAGTGCTGGGGATACCTGTTTTTAGATTGAGTATTCAAGACCTCTCGTATATACCTTAGTATATACTTCTGTGTGGCCCCTCTGGTTTTTCATTTGTTTGTTTCACTGTCCTTAAAAAATCCTTGCTTGCTAGCAGTCCATCCTTCCTCTTTGTCCCACCTTTTCCTCAGTTGTACACTCCCCTGCAGCTTGGCCCCAGTACTTGTACCGTTCCACTTGTGCCCCTCTAGCATGTGCTTAGGGACTACTTTTTTCTTAGTCTAAGAGCATTTGACCAGAGCACTTGATGTTTTCATTTGCTCCAGTCCGATTCCGTTAACACAGCTGTGAATCATTTTCTTCTCTTGTTACATGTGCTGTGCACTCTATGTCCGATGTCAAAAGAGGCTGTTTTCTGAGGGCATCTGTTTCCACCCCTTTCCGCCGCCACGCAGAGACAATCGTGACCACAACTATGTCTACATTGATTTCCTTATGCGCTGCTGATGCGCAGTGAAAATCACTACAGTTACAAGTTTTAATGTATATTGCCCCACTTTAAGATGGCAGCTGCATGTCGTGCGTGATGACTTCATTAACGTCATGACAAGGCCCCCTCTTTTCTTTTGCCATTGCTTGTAATTTTTAGCTATCTAATCCTCTTAAGGGGTTAGCTTCATTATATTCCCAAAATTGATAATTACATTAATTTAAAACATCATGTTCGATGGCATCTGTCGCTGTAGATACACATGTTCTGCATAGCTCGCCATCTGGTGTTGGGTCGGAGTGTTACAAGTTGTTTTTCTTCGAAGAAGTCTTTCGAGTCACGGGACCGAGTGACTCCTCCTTCTGTCTCCATTGCGCATGGGCGTCGACTCCATCTTCGATTGTTTTCTTTCCGCCATCGGGTTCGGACGTGTTCCTGTCGCTCCGAGTTTCGGAACGGAAAGTTAGTTAATATCGGAAGATTTTCGTCGGTATTGTTGCGTTCGGGATCGGCGTAGTTAGAGTCAACACCGCATCGAAGATCGACGCGCTCCGGTGCCCTTCGGGGTAGTTTTCGATCCCCCGTCGAGGCCTGGTCGGCCCGACCGCGTGTCGAACAACGTCGATGGAACGGACCTCGTTCCGTTTTTGTCCCAAATGCCACAACAAATACCCGTATTCAGACCAACATTTGGTCTGTAACCTGTGCCTGTCGTCTGAGCACAGTGAAGAGACTTGGGAGGCCTGTCGTGCGTTCCGGTCCCGAAAGACACTCCGTGACCGTCGAGCCAGGAGACTTCAGATGGCGTCCACGCCGACAGCGCACCGAGAGTTCGAGGAACAAGAGGAAGAAGAAACCTTTTCGATCCACGAATCGGACTTCGAGGAATTCGACAATCAAAGAACCGTGAGTAAGACGTTGAAAACAACACAGAAGAAAAGTGAAAAGGCCCAGGGGACGCCACTGCCACCAGGCCATGGCTCCACCCATAAATTCGGTGACCGACCATCGGCACCGAAAAAGGCCAAAACAGTGCCGAGATCGTCCGACTCCGGTCGAGACACCGGCACGCAGCCTTCTCGGGATCGAGAAAGTGCTGGAGAAAAGCAACGACACCGAGATAGCGGTGTAGAAGCGGCTCGACGCCGAGACAGCGGCACCGACGAAGATCGACGCCGAGAGGTTTCGACGCCAAAAAAGAAAAAAGCCACCTCGGAGCCGAAAAGAGATACAGGCAGGGTTTTGGTGCCGAAACAACCCGTAACCGACCCAGGTCCAGGCTCTTATACAGAGGAACAATCACTGTCCTCTCAGATGCGAAAGCATAGGTTTGAGGAAGAGCTGCAATCACCCAAGTGGACCATACGCAAAAACGTATTTTCATACAGCAGGGAACGGGAAGAATAAGCACCCTTCCCCCTATTAGGAGAAAAAGGAGACTGGAGTTTCAAACAGACCAGGTGCCACAAACAAAAATGGTGAAAAAGGTGACTCCGCCACCCTCTCCTCCACCTGTAATTAACGTCTCACCAGCGCAAACTCCGTCACATTCCCCGGCTCACACCACCATGAGCCAAGGTGACCAGGATCAAGACGCTTGGGACTTATATGACGCCCCGGTGTCGGAGAACAGTCCGGAGGCATATCCAACAAAGCCCTCACCACCAGAAGACAGCTCAGCATACTCTCAAGTGGTGGCTAGAGCAGCACAATTCCACAACGTAAACCTCCACTCAGAACAAGTCGAGGATGACTTTTTATTCAACACCCTCTCCTCCACCCACAGCTCCTACCAAAGCCTGCCTATGCTGCCAGGTATGCTTCGGCACGCAAAGGAAATATTCAAGGAGTCGGTCAAAAGTAGGGCAATAACGCCAAGGATGGAAAAGAAGTATAAGGCACCTCCTACGGACCCTGTTTTCATCACCACACAGCTGCCACCAGATTCCGTCGTAGTAGGAGCAGCTCGGAAAAGAGCCAACTCCCACACATCTGGGGATGCACCACCCCCAGATAAAGAGAGCCGCAAGTTCGATGCAGCTGGGAAAAGAGTCGCAGTACAAGCTGCAAACCAGTGGCGCATCGCTAACTCTCAAGCACTACTTGCGCGCTATGACAGAGCCCATTGGGATGAGATGCAACACCTCATCGAGCATCTTCCCAAGGAACTACAAAAGAGGGCAAAGCAGGTGGTTGAGGAAGGGCAGAACATATCAAATAACCAGATACGTTCTTCTATGGACGCAACAGACACAGCTGCAAGAACAATTAATACATCTGTGACCATTAGAAGGCACGCATGGCTAAGAACGTCTGGGTTCAAACCAGAGATACAGCAGGCAGTGCTCAATATGCCATTCAACGAAAAACAACTGTTCGGACCAGAAGTGGACACGGCAATCGAAAAACTTAAAAAAGACACTGACACTGCTAAAGCCATGGGCGCACTCTACTCCCCGCAGAGCAGAGGAACCTACAGCACCTTCCGCAAGACACCCTTAAGAGGGGGGTTTCGGGGTCAGGCCACACAAGCCAGCACCTCGCAGGCAACACCGTCCAGCTACCAGGGACAGTACAGGGGAGGCTTTCGGGGCCAATACAGAGGAGGGCAATTCCCTAGGAATAGAGGAAAATTTCAAAGCCCAAAAACCCCTACAACCAAGCAGTGACTCAGATGTCACTCACCCCCTCCACACAACACCAGTGGGGAGAAGAATAGGTCATTATTACAAAGCATGGGAGGAAATAACTACAGACACTTGGGTCTTAGCAATTATCCAACATGGTTATTGCATAGAATTCCTACAATTCCCTCCAAACATACCACCAAAAGCACAGAATTTATCAAAACAACATTCCGAACTCCTGGAAATAGAAGTTCAAGCACTATTGCAAAAGAATGCAATCGAATTAGTACCAAACACACAAACAAACGCAGGAGTCTATTCACTGTACTTCTTAATACCAAAAAAGGACAAAACACTGAGACCAATCCTAGACCTCAGAATACTAAACACCTACATCAAATCAGACCACTTTCACATGGTCACGCTACAAGAAGTGTTACCATTGCTAAAACTACAGGACTACATGACAACCTTAGACCTCAAAGACGCGTATTTCCATATACCAATACATCCGTCGCACAGGAAATACCTACGGTTCGTATTCAAAGGAATACATTACCAATTCAAAGTATTGCCTTTTGGTTTAACAACCGCACCAAGAGTCTTTACAAAATGTCTAGCAGTAGTGGCTGCACACATCAGAAGGCAGCAAATACATGTATTCCCGTATCTAGACGACTGGCTAATCAAAACCAATTCACTAACAAAGTGCTTACAACACACAAATCAAATCATACAAACCCTTTACAAACTAGGGTTCACCGTCAACTTTGCAAAATCCAACATTTTGCCTTGCAAAGTACAACAATACCTGGGAGCCATAATAGACACAACAAAAGGAGTAGCCACTCCAAGTCCACAAAGAATTCAAAATTTCAACAAGATCATACAACGCATGTATCCAACACAAACAATACAAGCAAAGATGATATTACAACTCCTAGGCATGATGTCTTCATGCATAGCCATTGTCCCGAACGCAAGACTACACATGAGGCCCTTACAACAGTGCCTAGCATCACAATGGTCACAAGCACAGGGTCACCTTCTAGATCTGGTGTTATTAGACCGCCAAACTTACCTCTCGCTTCTATGGTGGAACAGTATAAATTTAAACAAAGGGCGGCCATTCCAAGACCCAGTGCCACAATGCGTAATAACAACAGATGCTTCCATGACAGGGTGGGGAGCACACCTTGATCAACACAGCATACAAGGACAATGGAACGTACATCAAACAAAACTGCATATAAATCACCTAGAAATGCTAGCAGTTTTTCAAGCATTAAGGGCTTTCCAACCAATTATAACTCACAAATACATTCTTGTCAAAACAGACAACATGACAACAATGTATTATCTAAACAAACAGGGGGGGACACACTCAACGCAGTTGAGCCTTCTAGCACAGAAGATATGGCGATGGGCAATTCACAACCACATTCGCCTACTAGCGCAGTTTATTCCAGGGATCCAGAATCAACTTGCAGACAATCTCTCTCGAGATCACCAACAGGTCCACGAATGGGAAATTCACCCCCAAATTCTAAACACTTACTTCAGACTCTGGGGAACACCTCAAATAGACTTGTTTGCAACAAGAGAGAACGCAAAATGCCAAAACTTCGCATCCAGATACCCACACAGGCAGTCCCAAGGCAATGCCCTATGGATGAACTGGTCAGGGATATTTGCCTACGCTTTTCCTCCTCTCCCTCTCCTTCCTTATCTGGTAAACAAATTGAGTCAAAACAAACTCAAACTCATTTTAATAGCACCAACTTGGGCAAGGCAACCCTGGTACACAACACTGCTAGACCTATCAGTAGTACCCCACATCAAATTGCCCAACAGGCCGGATCTGTTAACACAACACAACCAACAGATCAGACATCAGATCCAGCATCGCTGAATCTAGCAATCTGGCTCCTGAAATCCTAGAATTCGGACACTTACAACTTACTCAAGAATCTATGGACGTCATAAAGCAAGCCAGAAGGCCGTCCACTAGGCACTGCTATGCAAGTAAATGGAAGAGGTTTGTCTGCTACTGCCATCATAATCAGATCCAACCTTTACACGCAACTCCAAAGGACGTAGTGGGTTACTTGCTTCACTTACAAAAATCTAACCTAGCCTTCTCTTCCATTAAAATACACCTTGCGGCAATATCTGCATACCTGCAGACTACCTATTCAACTTCCCTATATAGGATACCAGTCATTAAAGCATTCATGGAAGGCCTTAAAAGAATTATACCACCAAGAACACCACCTGTTCCTTCATGGAACTTAAATGTTGTCTTAACAAGACTCATGGGTCCACCTTTTGAACCCATGCACTCTTGCGAAATACAGTTCCTAACCTGGAAGGTTGCATTTCTCATCGCCATTACATCTCTAAGAAGAGTAAGCGAAATTCAGGCGTTTACAATACAAGAACCTTTTATACAACTACACAAAAATAAAGTCGTCCTAAGGACTAATCCAAAATTTTTACCAAAGGTTGTTTCACCGTTCCACCTAAATCAAACAGTGGAACTTCCAGTGTTCTTCCCACAGCCAGATTCCGTAGCTGAGAGGGCACTACATACATTAGATGTCAAAAGAGCATTAATGTACTACATTGACAGAACGAAAAACATCAGAAAGACTAAACAACTATTTATTGCATTCCAAAAACCTCATGCAGGAAACCCAATATCAAAACAAGGTATAGCCAGATGGATAGTTAAATGCATCCAAATCTGCTACCTTAAAGCAAAACGACAACTGCCCATTACACCAAGGGCACACTCAACCAGAAAAAAAGGTGCTACCATGGCCTTTCTAGGAAACATCCCAATGCAAGAAATATGTAAGGCAGCCACATGGTCTACGCCACACACGTTCACCAAGCACTACTGTGTAGACGTGTTATCCGCACAGCAAGCCACAGTAGGTCAAGCCGTGTTAAGAACATTATTTCAAACCACTTCCATTCCTACAGGCTGAGCCACCGCTTTTGGGGAGATAACTGCTTACTAGTCTATGCAGAACATGTGTATCTACAGCGACAGATGCCATCGAACTGAAAATGTCACTTACCCAGTGTACATCTGTTCGTGGCATCAGTCGCTGGAGATTCACATGTGCCCATCCACCTCCCCGGGAGCCTGTAGCAGTTTGGAAGTTAGCTTCAATTTTGTACATTTGTATATATATATATTATTTTAACCTTAAATAGGTACATACTTAGTCACTCCATTGCATGGGCACTATTACTACAACACAACTCCTACCTCACCCTCTGCGGGGAAAACAATCGAAGATGGAGTCGACGCCCATGCGCAATGGAGACAGAAGGAGGAGTCACTCGGTCCCGTGACTCGAAAGACTTCTTCGAAGAAAAACAACTTGTAACACTCCGACCCAACACCAGATGGCGAGCTATGCAGAACATGTGAATCTCCAGCGACTGATGCCACGAACAGATGTACACTGGGTAAGTGACATTTTCATTACTAATTATAAAACATTCATACTTAACATGTGCTACATTTCTCATATTTGTTTTAAACAATAAATCTGTAATTAATGACCTGTAAAGTCATGGTCTTGTGTCGTGAGGGGCACTTATCACCTCGGAGTGGCAGGCACCCATTACAACATGGCCGTTATATGTGCGCAGGCCTATCATCTTTCAGTATTGACCATGGGAGGAAGCTACAAGACAAAACACTTTACCATGCTACTCGCCAGGCTCATCACGCATATTGGTGCACGCAGCTGTGACGTGATTAGAGCGGGACGTCTGGAGGCCTGGATTGCGTGTGAGAGGCCAGGAAAGGGGCACCGAGAACGAGGCGTGCTGCCCCTGACGTGGGGAGGACAAGGTAGGATGGGAGGGGTGTCTAGTATAGGGTGAGGACTGTCTTGGTTAATTCCCCCTCTGCCTTTAGAAGGTGCACACATACTTGTCATGGGAGGTTAACACAGAGCATAACAGTGGTTACAAATCTCTGGATTGAGTAAGCGGGACAGTGGGTGAGGGTCTAGTGCCATATTTAACCTTCAGTAGCAACACAAATGTAACAGCTACCAACCTTTCAATGTTAAACCAAGATATGATCCTCAAGGCCTATGAAGAGCAGAAAACCCATGTTGATCTGTCAAAGGTCTTCCAAATAGGTACGTTTTTAATTCTATGTTTTTCTCTCACAACACACCATCTGTCTTCACCAGAAAAGAGCAAGTGAGAACTCAGAAGCATTCTACATCTGGGTCACCTGCATATCTTGTCAGTAGATGAGATCTGAAGGGGTGTTTTCCTCAAAATAAACCTCTGACTTGGCCCTACTGGCCACGGCAAGCTCAATCAGATCTGCTTCCTCAGCCGGTCTTGTCTCTGCACGGGTGACTACACAGTCAGGGGTGCAAGCAGCGGCTCCTCCTGTGCCATGACCTCCACAACTTGGGGGTGCCAGTGAACACAGCTTACGGACATGGTGTCCATTTGTGACCACAGACAAAGGGCGGACTGCAACCACTGGTCACTGGATTACTTGCAAAACTCCTCCAACATCTTCCACAGCCCCCAGGCATTTCTTGCACCCCTTTCCCTCTCCTCCTTTCTACAAGCTCACGACCGTCACTTCTTTCTATCTCCAGGACAGTCTCCTTACTTTATATCAGCTTCATAACTGTATTCTCCTGTTGTGTCTTCCAGACGTCGGAAAATCTTCTGGCTCTTGCATTTGCTATTGGCCTCAAGCCGCGTCACCTTTGGTCATCCAGCCTTTGATCGACTTTCCCCTTTTTTCAACCTTCGGTCTTGTCCTTCTCAACTTCTTCATTCCCCAGAATCCTACGTTCTTTTCTGATGCCTTCTGCCCTGTCTTCTACTTTTCAGGCCTCTCTCCGCCTTTCTTTTAACTTCCCTCCTCCTCGTTCATTCTAGCCTCCTGCCATTTTTACCTTTCTTCTACTCTCCTGCATTCTCTTCTCCAGTCCTCCAGAAATAGTAAGCTCTCTCCTTTCTTCCAACCTGCCATGCTTTATCAATTTTTTTCCCCAGCGTCCTGCACTATTTTCCTTTCTTTAAACCGTCTGTCCTCTTTGATCTTTTCTTCAACCCTCCTGTGCTCGCCTTACTTTTCTCTCTTCACCTTTTTCCGCCTCCTGTCTTATCTCTGCCTTTCTTCCAGGATCCTGAACTCGTTCCTGCTTTAAAAAAAAAAAAAAACTTCCTGCACTTTCTCCTTCTTTATCCCAGCCTTCAAAGCTTTTTTCTCATCTCTTCCATCCTTTGTGCTTCTTCTTCCGTCTTTCCTTTCTTGAAGGCCTCCAACCTCTTGTCGACACTGTCTACCTTCTTCTAACCTCACTTATGTTCACTTATTTTCCATTCTCCTCCCCTGTTTCATTCTTCCAGCACTTCACTCACTTCTTCAATCGGGGTGATCTCACCTCTTGCCTTTTTTCCAGCTCACTCCCCCTTTTCTCATGTCCTTTTATGCATACTGCTTTAATTAGTCCAGCTTCATGTCCTCTCACTGCCTTTATTCTAGCTTACTGGCCACCTTAGTATTTCCACAAGCTTACTGCCCCTTGACCCCTGCAACCTCTCTTCCTTTTTATAGTTTCTAATTTCCTTCACTCTTCAATCACCCTGAGTGCTCTCCTCCTTTTCCGCCTTCCTTCTTGAATCCATTACTTCAGATCGTTTCTCCAGTAAAAGCATTTTAATACCCTTCTCTATCGCTTCCAACATTATATCCTATCTGCTTTTAAGGTCTTGTCTGAGACCACGCATGCGCTGTTTCTTTAAAGACATTTTCTTTATTTAAGGGGTTTAGAGGTCATCCATTGCTTAGCATTAGTTTGTTAAATTGTTACTCTCATTTGCTTGCTTTTTATAGGTTGGTGCATGTGGCATTCAGTTCTGCTTCTTGTGGTAGGCCATTCCCAATGAGCATGGTCCAAGAACTTCTGTCCTTCCACTGCTCCCTTAATTGGACTCTTTTTTTTCTTTCTTCTTTTTTGTCTAAACACTCGGCTAGAGTGCATCTCTTTTCCTGCAGTCTCCCTCGTGCACTCGTCATTTATGTTACTTCGGGTCCCCATGCCCCTCTATCCATTTTGCTTCGCCCTCCAATTTACCTGCCCCTGCTGTTCTTGTTGTTATTTGCCTGTCCTGCTCTACGTGTTGTTGCTGTCCCTACCGCTATCCTTGTTAATGCTTGCCCCTTCTGCTGTTCTTGTTGTTGCTCGCCAGCCCCCTCCCACCTGCTGTCTGTTATTTGATGCCCCTCCCTCTGTATGTGTTCCATTGTCCCCCACGCACTTGTCCATATTATTGGTTACCCTCACTCAATCTGTGTTGTTGCTGTCCCTCATGCTTCCTGTGACCCCATCCACTGTCTGTATTGTTGCTCTCCCTCTGCCTCACTCGGTGTCCATCTTGTTGCCCTCTGTCTTTCTCCACCCCCTTCTTCCTTGTAACCACCAGCCCCCAACCAACAATAAACAAATAAAAGTACTCTGACATGGCCAGCACTGTTACCCATATCACCTTCCTTTATGTTACTGTCTCCCCCACAATTAAAAGTGAAATTAGGCAGCCTGAGCTGCCCGCATCAATGCTCAATTTTCATTTTTAGGTTGAGCGTATGTGTACGGCCTCTTGCATACTTCTGTGGCTTAAAGCTATTGAATTTGCTTGTTTCAGTGTCATTTAAAAATCCTTCCTTGCTAGTGGTCAGTCACACCTCTTTGTCCCTCCTTTTTTAGGTCGAGTGAGTAAGTGCTCTGGCCTGTTGTAATCTATCTATGGGCTTTCAACCACGCCCACAGCACACCCATCACTTTCACTCGTTCATGGGCATGCCTTTCAAAAATCCTTTGTTATCATTGGTAAAAACTTTACGTTTGTCCCTCCTTGGGGCGGTTTTGTTACCGCCTTGGACATCGACCCTGCTACATGGATAATTGCACATTTACCGATAGGTTTGACTGCGAGCAAACTTTGTTTTCCTTTTGTGTCTCTCCTTCCCGCTCATGCTTATGGTGGCCATGGCGCTTTGAATCAGCTCACTTATGTCAACTGTTTAATTTTAATTTTCAATTTATGAGGCAAGAAATGTCTAGTTAAGACTTTTCAACGTTAATAGTTCTAACTCGAGCAAAGGCTTGTTCTCTTTGGGATCAGGGACCAAGTACAGTATAATTAGGTTTTGCCCTGTTTATCTCTTCTTTTGGTGACTTTTTCTTTTTTCGTTTCTGCTCATGTTCGGGTAAGCTTCTCAGCTGAGCTTTGCTGTAACAAGGCTGTTATCTTGAGCACATTTGCTCTTCATCAGCCGAGTGTGCCTGCATGCGGTCCAAGGTGATGGGAGGGAGGGCAGAGGCCCACTTGTTTATTTAATGACTTGTTTCTTTTGTCTGCCCCTTTTGCGCTCCATGGGCTCTGGCGCTTTGAAGTTTCATAGACTGCAAACTCCAGCAGTATTGGAGCCCTTTGCATGACCACCAGTTACGTCACATTCTTTCTTTTGTCTCTCCCCTTCGTACTCCATGGCGGCGGGAGAGCTGAAATCCTTCAGTTTGTTCCCCGCCCCCCACCTCCCCAGAGTCCCTCCACATTCCAGTCACTCCCCTCCAGAATCTGAGGCTGCTGGCGTGTTTGCAGGAACACTACTGTACTACTGTAACTCGAGTAACAGAAGCACCCTAATCTTTGCACACCCTTTTCACAAATTTGTTTTGTGGATCTATTTTGTTTCTTGCCGGGGAGGGGGCCCTCCTTGGCGCATTCCACTTGATGGGGGCCCTCCTTGGCGCATATCACTTGATGGGGGCTGGTGAGGAATTCAGCAGCCTGTGCCTGCCAGGGGCATGCATGCTCTCTACTGTCGACAGCCTGCGGGGGCACTGCTTCTGCTGCATCGTCAGATAAGGAGTGTATGTGGTCTACACCCCCATACCGAGCTTCCTTCAACAAATACCTAAAAATAAGGTAACCACTTGAAAGAATGTGTCCTGCTAACCCTGGTAATTGTTGTATTTCTCTTTCCCCTGTAGCATTTCCAGGGAAGAGTAATTATCATAGGAAGCCCATCCACCCCGACACATCTGAGGCGGCCAGCGTTTTTGCAGGAACCCTACTGTACCTCTAATAACAGGAGCGCCCTCATCTTTACACACCTGCGATGCTATATTAACCTAACAGTACAAGTACATTGCTCTTTCAGGTGACCTGTACATTATTATTTGCCGCACATTCATAATCTGGAATTATGTGGCAAGAAAAGTTCAACTTCTCTAGGAAGCCATACCACTGCTGGCTCATTAACCCCTTGATCGCCAAGGACGTAATGGTTGCGTCTGGTGGCATAGCGCTGAGGCGCCACGGACGTAACCATTACATCCTGAGACTAACCCAGAGAGGGAGCGCTAGGCGCCACGGATGTAACCATTATGTCCTTGGCGATCAAGGTGTTAATGAGCCAGCAGTGGTATGGCTGCCTAATGAAGGCGCACTAATATTCATAAAGTACGAAGCTTACAATGGCACGGTGCTTAAACTTTCAGGGGCATACACTGCAATGCTGTTAGTGTCTAAAGATAGTTTACACCATTTGGTCTGCCTTGCAGAGGTCAACAAAAAAAGAGCTTTCAAAGTACTACTGAGAGAGCTGCTTAAACTACACCTACTTCTTTGTTCTTTTTCTTCTAGCGCTCCCCCCATGGGCCTCCCACCCCCCTCTCACCTCCAGGGCAGGGATGGAAGGGGGAATTGCTTCCCCTTACACCCTGCCTCCCGCCCCCATTGAGGTCTGATGAAGTCAGAACGTGATTGCGCGCTTAACTCATCAGAGATCGTAAAGCGATCAGGCTGCAGAAATGCCCACTAGACGCAAGGGAGTTTTTTTAATGTTTACAATGAAGGGGAGCGACCCCTTGGTCAAAGGTTGCTCCCCTGGGGGGCAATTTTTTTGAAGACCATTTCTGCCCCCCCTCCCAGGGGGCAGATTGGTCTATTTTAATTAGGCCCATCTGCCCGCTGGGTTGGGGGTGTTGCAGAAGCCACCAGGCATAATTTTTTTATTTATTAGACGTGGGGAGTGACTCCTTAGGCAAGGGGGCAGAAACCACTAGACCTAGACACCAGGGATTTTTATTTTTTTTGCTCCAATTTCACTAAAGGGGAAACGACCCTTTAGGCAAGGGTTGCTCCCCTGGGGGGGCAAATTGTTTTAGGCCATTTCTGTCCCCCTTTGTGGCAGATCGGCCTATGTTTATTAGGCCAATCTGCCCCAAGGGGAGCAGAAACCACTAGACACCAGGGATCTTTTTTTTTTGTTGCTCCAATTTCACTAAAGGTGAGCGACCCCCTTAGGCAAGGGTCGCTCCCCTCGGGGGCACATTTATTTTAGGCCATTTCTGTGCCTCCCTTGGGGGCAGATCGGCCTATTTTATTTAGGCCTATCTGCCTCCAAGGGGGGCAGAAACCACTAGGCACCAGGGATGTATTTTTTTAAAGTTTTTTTTTTTTTTTTTTTTACAGATGGTGAGCAACCCCTTAGGCAAGGGTCGCTCCCCTGGGGGGCAAATTTATTTTAGGCCATTTCTGACCCCCTTGGGGGCAGATCGGCCTACTTCTATTAGTCCGATCTGCCCCCAGGTGGGGCAGAAACCCCTTAGGCACCAGGGATAGATGTGTGTGTTTTGTTAGGGGGGGGCAGCCCCTTGGGCAAGGGTCGCTCCCCATCAGGGCACATTACTAATGGCCATTTCTGCCCCCCTTGTAGGCAGATCAGCCTATTTTTGTAAGGCCCATCTGGCCCCAATGGGAAGATTTTATTTTTCTTCTAAAAGAGGGTGGTGGTATGACCATACCCCCACCCCAAATAAACGGGGACAAAGTTGTTCTGCCCACCGGTGGGCAGATGGGGCAGCTACCCCCAATCCACTGCCCGAAGGGGCAGAAAGCCTACTAGATGCCACGAAATTCAGCTCTTCCCCCGCACACTAAAAGATCCTATCCCAGCGACAAGCAAGAGGACATTTGATTATTTTGGGTTTTGGTTTTACCTTTGGGCCATGAGAGCTTGTCTAACTCTCAAAATCGTCCCACTTGGAATGGTGAGAGCTGCACTTTTTGGACTTTGGGTCGCTGCCATGTAGAAAAATCTACGAGACCTAGACACATCTGAAACCGAAACATCTGGGTGAGTCCAGGATGGGGTGCTTCACATGCACCCTGCACCATTTTCTTACGTACCCACAATGCCCTGCAAACCTCCAACTGTGATTGAAATCACACATTCCTACCACCCAGCATTGTTGCATCTATACCAATTAAAATTCTGCCCCACTTGTCAGCCTAAAAAGTTTTTTTTTTTTTTTTTTTCCAAACTGCCCTTTTAGCCCTGCTTTGGTTCCCCCTCAATTCTGACTTGTTTTTGGCTCTTCCTTGTCACAGGCACTTGACCCACCTACACAAGTGAGGTATACATTTTATCTGGAGACTGAGGGGAACTGTGTGTGGTAGGAACTTTGTGACGGTGCAGTGGGTTAGGAAACACTGTGGGATCCACGCAAGTCACACCTCCCTGGATTCCCTCGGGTGTCTAGTTCTCAGAAATATCTGGGTTTGGTAGGTTCCCTTAGATGGCTGCTGAGCCCAGGACCAAAAACGCAGGTGCCCCCAGCCCCCACAAAAACAGGTAGTTTTGTATTTGATAATTTTGATGTGTCCTCATAGTGTTTTGGGGGCATTTCCTGTTGCGGGCACTAGGCCTACCCACACAAGTAAGGTACCATTTCTATTGAGAGACCTGGGGGAACGCTGGGTATAAGGAAGTTTGCGGCTCCCCTCAAATTCCAGTACTTTGCAGCACCAAAATGTGAGGAAAAAGTGTTTTTTTGCCAAATTTTGAGCTATGCTAGGGATTCTGGGTAACAGAACCTGGTGAGAGCACCACAAGTTACTCCATCCTGGGTTACCCTAGGTGTCTAGTTTAAAAAAAAATGCCCAGGTTTGATAGGTTTTCCTAGGTGTGGATGAGCTAGAGGCCAAAATCCACAGCTAGGCACTTTCCCAAAAACACGTCAGTTGTCACTGTAAAAATTTGATGTCTATGTTGCGTTTTGGGGCGCTTCCTGTCACGGTCACTAGGCCTACCAACACAAGTAAGATACCATTTGTATCGGGAGACTTGGGGGAATGCTGGGTGGAAGGAAATTTGTGGCTCCTCTCAGATTGTACACCTTTCTATCACCAAAATGTGAAGAAAAAGTGTTTTTTTTGGGCCAAATATTGAGGTTTGCAAAGAATTCTGGGTAACAGAACCTGGTGAGTCCCCCACAAGTCACCCCATCCTGGATTCCCCTAGGGGTCTAGTTTAAAAAAATGCACAGGTTTAGTAGGTTTCCCTAGGTGCCGGCTGAGCTAGAGGCCAAAATCCACAGCTAGGCACTTTCCAAAAAACACGTCAGATTTCAATGTAAAAATGTGATGTGTCCATGTTGCATTTCCTGTCGCGGGCATTAGGCCTACCCATGTAAGTGAGGTGCCATTTTTTTTCGGGAGACTTGGGGGAACACAGAATAGAAGAACAAGTGTTATTGTCCCTTGTCTTTCTCTACATTTTTTCCTTCCAAATGTAAGAGTGGGTAAAAAAAAAGACGTTTATTTGAGAAATGCCCTGTAATTCACATGCTAGTATGGGGACCCCGGAATTCAGAGATGTGCAAATAACCCCTGCTTCTCAACACCTTATCTTGTGGCCATTTTGGAAATACAAATGTTTCCTTCATAGTTATTTTTCACTCTCTATTTCACCAAATGAATTGCTGTATACACGGTATACATTGAAAACCCTTTGCAAGGTGCAGCTCCGTTATTGGCTTTGGGTACCTAGGGTTCTTGATGAACCTTCAAGCCCTATATATCCCCACAACCAGAAGAGTCCAGCAGACGTGACAGTATATTGCTTTAAAAAATCTGCCATAGCTGGAAAAAGTTAAAGAAGAAAACGTGGACAGAAATGGCTCTTTTTTTACCTCAATTTCAATATCTTTTTTTATTTTAGCTGTTACTTTCTGTAGGAAAACCTTGAAGGATCTACGCAAATGACCCCTTGCTGAATTCAAAATTTTGTATACTTTTCAGAAATGTTTAGCGGTCTGTCCAGGATCCAGTATTGGTTTCACACCCATTTCTGTCACTAACTGGAAGGAGGCTGAAAGCATATTAAATAGTAAAAATGGGGTATGTCCCAGTAAAATGTCAAAATTGTGTTGAAAAATGTGCTTTTCTTCAAGTATGCTTGTTCCTGACAGCTGGGAAGATGTTGATTTTAGCACTGCAAACCCTTTGTTGATGCTATTTTCAGTGATAAAGCCACAAGCTTTCTTCTGCAGCTCTTTTTCCCCATATTTTTGTTTTTTTAAACAACATTTTAGCTGTCTTTTGGCTAATTTCTTGGACTCCTCCAGGGGTACCCACAAACTTTGGGTACCTCTAGAATCCCTAGGATGTTAGAAAACAAAAAGCACACAAATGTGGCGTGGGTAGCTTATGTGGACAAAACGTTATGAGGGCCTAAGCGCGAACTGCCCCAAATTGCCAAAAAAAGGCTTGGCACAGGAGGGGGGAAAGGCCTAGCAGCAAAGGGGTTAAGCTTGGCATATAAACAATATAATCACAGGTGTGTGTGAAAAGGAGCCCTTTTGTGTGGAAGCACACAAATTCAACCCAATCAAAACATGTACTCCTGTCCACCAACTGGAGGGTGTGGTCAAAGCCTTTCTGTGTTGTACTCCTGAAAGTTATTTTATTAGGTTGATCAAATAAGGTTAGCAACAGCTGCATTGTCAAGCCTGACCTAAAAATGACAGGAAGGAGAGTCACAGGATTGCAGAGCTAATGAACAGTTTCAGACTTTAAGGTGAGGGTGCTTGCAAACTCCCTTCAATTTAGAAAGGGACAAAAAAGCGACCTTTGCCCAGTGCAGGACTGAGGATGAAAAAACACAAAAATGATTCCGCTTCGCTAAATAGTCTCAGATCATACCAGTTGTCTTCAAGTGGTACTGATTTTGCAACAATAATACAAAATACCCTTGGAATGTTTGCAAATATTTCGGATGCCTCCATGTTTAAATGAAGCAGGGCAAAAAATTTAAGAATGATTGCAAAAATGTTTTCCAGTATAAGCAGGTAGAACACACCAGCTGCACACCCACTTAATGCCACAGTTTAAGTTTTACTATATGATAAGAGCACTAATTATTCATTTTCTAAATAACCTGATTCATGGAGCCTGCTTCAGATTGATCTTCAAAATTACTTCTTCCAGAAGCCCTTTTAAAAACAAATAAAGTGGCCTTTCACCTACGCCAACAGTAAGGCAAAACGTGGAAAAGAACGATGTTGAGATGCTTAAAATATGGTCCATAGTGCTATTGCATGTAATGCTGCATCCATTTGGAATTATTTAATATAGGTGTACTAAGGGGGGCATGGCCTGGATGCTGAAGATGGTGGCAGCAGGCTAGAATAGCTCCGCGTTGCCTGCCTAGTATTGTTTGTCATGCTGCCTCCTCCACCTACATGGAAGACAAGGTAACTTTTGCCATGTAAGAGGAAGGCTCTGAAGTTTCACATGGGACCTGAGCCATCATGGAGACCCCCCACCACCATGCAGTAGCAGAGTGCTGGTTAGATGACCGAGTGATGTTGGCCTAAAAGGCTCTGGCAGGGCTGATCCTTCAGTACTAGGGAATTTTGGCTGTGGCAGTCAAGTTCAGTACAGGAGCACCGCCAGCCCGTACACCTGAGTCGTGGTGGGGCCCGGTGTTGGAACAATAAGCTGGCTCCGAGGGGACTTCTCTGCCTCCCGCACCCCCTCTGCCTGCTGACTCCAAACGTCTTGAGGTGAGGAAGGAACCAGCTGGTGTGGGGTTCGTGCACAGCTGAGTCGCCAGGGCCGCAATGGTGCTGCTCCTGGACCTGTGGAGCAGGAATCTCTGACTTACTGATCCAGCAGATTGCAGCAGGCCTGTCCCGGATGACCTTCTGCAGCGTATTAGAACCTGACATCGGTCAGAGGAAAAGGCTGCTCTGCCATCCGGGGCCCTTGGTACCGGCTACTCCACAGCCCTCAAGTAAAGAGGGCTTCAGCTGGCTGGGACTTGTGGTGGTGTGGATGTCCAAAGGGGGACTAAGCCCAGCGCCACTACCCTGGGAGTAGAACAACAGAGGGGCATCTCAGAAGCACCATACTATTGCCTGATTTTGATCACAACTGGCTTGGGCGAGCAAATTCCAAGGGCCTGATGTGAGCCTGGGCCCTGAACCTGAACACTTTAAATACACTGCTGGGACGGTGTACTGTGGCTCTTTCCTGGGGAAGGATCTCCCTACCTTGGCACCAGGTCTTCGAGGCGGATTGCTCACCCTGGCTGTGGGATGCCTGAGTGTGGGTCCGGGGCCTAACCGCTTGCGCCACCTCATAGGACTCCTCGAGGGCTAGGACTGGCAGGTCAAAAACAAACTGCGCCGGTTCCGCCAGCGGCTACAGGATGCAACACACTTAACTATGATCAAAGACAAAGTTCCACTGCAAAATAAGCAGGGTTTGCTCAAGCCACAGTGATGGACACCACAATGCTGCCACTGACAATACCATGATTTTGGTGGCCATTTGCCAATCGCTTGTTGCCCTTGAAACTAAAATAGGGGCGGTTGGCACAGGTGTTAAGCAGCTGTGCCAGGATTTGGGTCAGGTGGTGGACAGGATAGCTGAAGCCGGGGTCAGGGTTTCTGAAGTGGAGGACAAGGTGGCAGAGATGTAGCGGGACATTCTGAGGCTCTCCTTCTCCAGCGATCTGGCCACAGTAGTGAGGAGAAAGTCTGATGGGACAAACTCCAGTTTGCAGGGTTCCACAAAGGCTGTGAATGGCCCTCGTCTGAGATATTCTTGAATCAGTGGCTTGGCTCTATATTGCTTGCTACATCCCTGTCCTCCTGTTTAGTCATTGAATGGGCCCATAGGGCTCTGGCCCAAAGGCTGCCCCGGGGGGCCACAGCCAGACCCATGATTGCTTGCATATTCAACTGTTTGGCCAGATATGCTATTCTCCGACATGCCAGCTCTGAAGAATTTATAATGTTCCAATCCTATAATATTGGGTTACACCAGGAAAGATCAAGAACAACAGAAACCCTTAATAGATGCAAAAAAGAGACTATGCAGCTGAAAGGTTCGCTATATGTTGCTATACGCCACTAAACCTAGTGATCTTTCAGTCCAAGACCCTCTTGTTTGACACCCCTGAAGAGGTGTTCCAATGGACCGACAAATGATTTCAGCCTCGGCTGCACACTCCGCCTCTTTTTAATGCATTCTCCCACACAAAGATCAATTTCAGTCCTCCCTGGAGCAGACCAGGAATCCGGTGTGCAACAGGAACCGATTGCACTTGTCATGATGAGATGGGTCCTGAACTTCAGGAAGGGCCACAGATGGCCCGGGAAGAGACAATCATCCCATCTGATGTAAGAGTTGAGTAGGAGAGAGAGGACATTGGACATACAGGATCACGTTTGGACCGGGTGGCACCCCGCCATCTCTGTAGTCATGCGCTGCAGATTAAACAAATGCTAAACATTAAGAGGCTGTACATCGACTCATGAAGAGACATGAGCAAAGAGAAGAAATGGGATCAGGTGGACATCTTGGATGCAGCTTGTTGACCTGGACTTTGCAAACCACCTGGCCGTACTGTCCCAAACCCATCTGCAGATGCAAGAGAAGACCAACAAGGTTGCAGCCAGATTAGCACAACACGGCCTTAACATTCACAGGGGGGAAAACCAAGATCCTGAAGGCTAACGCAGGCAGCACAACTGCAATCACTCTTGCAGGTGATGCACTGAAAGTGGTTGAAGCCTTCAACTGCCTGGGCAGTGTCATGGGCAAGCAGGGCAGCACAGATGTTGACGTCAAGGTAAGCAAAACAAAGGCTGCCTTCATTCAGCAAAAGAAGATTTGGAGCTCCAAGGACTTAACACTGCAAACCAAGATCAGGCTTTTTGACACCAAAGTAAAATCAGTCTTTCTGCATATGGATCAGAAACTTGGAGGGCAACAGTGACCACCACCAACAAAGTCCAGACCTTCATCAACACCTGCCTGAGCAAATCCTCCAAATCCACTGGCCAAACACCATCAGCAACAATGACCTATGGCAGCAGACTTTCCAACTCCCTGCTCATGAAGAAATCATTAAGACGCTGGGGCTGGATAGGTCACACCCTCCACAAGCCTGCATCAAACATCACCAGGCAAACCCTGACAGGGAACCCTCAAGGGAAAAAGAAAAGAGAAAGGCCAAGAAACACCTGGCGCCTAGGCCTCGAGGCTGACTGCAAGGAGATGGGTTACAGCTGGAGTCAGATTGAAAGAAAAGCCTGGGACAGAGGTGGCTGGAGAGTCCTGGTTGATGGCCTGTACCCAGGGGGGTCATAAAATTCAGACACTATGGGATAGGCGGCTACACCCCAACCCCAGTTCTAAACTCTCCCCATCAGAAAACACTTGAACACTTGTGTCAGATGGATGACATTGGAACTAGCTTTGTACGTGAGGATACACTTGGGACACAGCAGCACTGATGTCCTGTTGGCATCAGGATTGATGTGTCCTGCAACAGATACTACTTGTTCTTGGAGTCTAAAGAAGATCAAGAAGAGGAAGAAAGGTCTTGATTGGGTGCATGACCAGTGAGCAACTGGTTTATGAGGCTATGGGTTGCCCACACAAATGCATAAAAATCTGACAGAGTTGGGCGGATTATAGAGGGATCACAAAGAGAGATTCTTGCTTTACTACTTTAGAGACAACTCCATATTTATGTCGGTCAGGGGCACTGACGTAGGAGGGTTGAAGCACCCTATAAAAAATTTGCGGGGATAGGAATCAAGGGCAGGGGTGTTGCGGAGTGGGATCGGGAAAGCACAGCACCCTGTTGCACTATTTGAGTGTTGTATTGTGACACCTATATCATTAAAAGCAATAAAATGTGTTTTAAAAAAAACACAAGTGTACCAAGATATGCAAGTAACAGAGGTTAGGCTCGCACCACGTTTTCCTTTGTATCAGTAGTGCATTAATTATGTGTAATTAAAAGTAACCTGGAAATGTTTTCCCTCTTTCTTAGCCTTGCAGGAATATTGTTCATGTTAGAAGTATCTCTTTAACTTTTTTAATGCAAGTTCTTCTTTCATGGATGTTACGTTTTTATAATGGCATAGGTGTGCAGATAGTTGACAATGATCAGAATATCTTCATTAGGTGTCACCTACTAGATAGCAGATTTGCGGTTTGTTACAAAATATACTGTGGACTTACCAGGAACATACAAGGGCTTGAAGCATGCACATTGCTTACCTTTGGTTGGCTTTACTGTCACTTGAATTTGCCCACTCCTTAGTCATGTCCCAGCATGTCAATTTTGAGTTTGTCCCTCCCATGAAGCATCGTCTTCTCACCGTCATCTTTAATTGGCTGGCTTCTATGCTTCCACTGGTTGCCTTTCAAGAACTTCTGTTTTCTTTTCATTTACGCACTCCATGAGAGTGTATGTTTTTTTCCAGCTGGCTTCCTTTTGTACTTCTCTCCCCTCAGTATTGCTCTCTGTCTGTGTGCTTCTCCCCACCCTGTCCATGATGTGCTTACCCTTGTGTACTTCCCGTTATTTTGTCACCCATGTGTTTCTTCCCCTCCTGCTGTATGTTACTCTCTTGCCTATGGCTTCTCCTCCTCAATCCCGCCCTCTGTTACTGCCACCCGCTCCACCGGCCTCCTTTTTCCTTGTGCTTCTCATCCACACCCATACTCCCCCTGTTGACTTCTCTCCAGTATTCTTCTCCCAGCCACTCCATCTTAAACTCAAGACCGTTGCTTCTCCCTCCCTCACACGCACCCCTGTGTTGTTTCATCCACTCCCCCTGCTCATGTGTTGCTTCCACCACACCACTAAAAAAAACAGAGAAAGCTTTCAAAAGTTTATTTCTTTTTTATTATAGATCCAACTTTGATCGGTAATGAAAGAGGAAAAAAAAATCCAGCATCATTTATTAGGATGTGCGTTCATGATGTGTGCGCGTACAAAATGATTAGGCAGTGCCAACAAGAGCTTTAAAAAAAATAAAAAATAAATCTGTAGATATGCATTCACATGGCTAAGGTTTTAGAGTGCCTTCAAATCCCCTCCAACCCCCCCAAAATCCACTTCCCCTTCAGAATAAAAACCCATCTGTCTTTTTTTTGTAGGAATTTGAAAGAGAGAAGCATGCTCACCAGGTACTACAGATCCAGTACAATGCGATGAAGGAGTCCTTGCAGCAGAAGGAAGAGATGCTTACGGTGAGATGATTTCCCTGCCATCACCCCCACCTTTCATCAGGTACAGAGGTCCTTTGAAGGTAGCCCTGGGAGATTAATGGCGGCAACATGGAATCTTGGAAGAGGATGGGAAAACTTCACCTCTGAAAGCTCTTACCCTTTTTTTCCGATTCCTTGATCTTGTGGCACTTGCCTTTTTGAGTCTTTTCTCTGTATAACCCTCTGTTTTTCCCTTCCAAATGTCGTTTTCTTTTTTTCTACTCTCCTTAGGAAATCCATAAGCTGCAGCAGAAGCAAGAGAATAATATCAGGGAGATCTCTGACCTCCAGGAGACAATAGAATGGAAAGACAAAAAGATAGGGGTAGGCGTTACTTATGGTTCCGATATTATGCAGCAAGCATTGTTTGCTTTGTGTTGCGTAACGTATTTTGCATGACCTAGTGACCACAATGGCAGAAAGAACTATGCCTATAATGCCCCTTTTCTATGCTTAAGCTTAAATTACAAGTTCCATGATGTATTACTAGTGCTGTCTTTAGCAGGTCTCCTGTCTAAAGACATTGTTTTGTCGCTGAGAAACTTGGATGCATAGGTCAACACAACTCTGTTTTGGTAGATTGGCATTCAGTTATAGTTGAGGAGTAGCCACAAATGGCCAAATCAGGTACACTTTGTTACTGCTCTAGAAATAGTTTATAATGGCTGATAAGATGCAGGACGTATACTAGTTAATGTGTTGTGTCCTATAACCTTGTCTGTCCCTCGCTTTACTGTGGTCACCTTAAGACATCCAGGTTTTTGCTAATCGTGCTAAATATAGAGGTGGAAATGTTTTGTCTGAAAGGTCAAACATAGATAGTCTAAGTAAGGTTCAAAAAGTCTAAGTTATAACTACTAGGTGGCATCTACACGATCTGTATTGTAGTTGCCAAGTGCCAACATTATGTATTGTTGATTTTATATCGGGTATAGTATCCCACTAGTAAATTTAAGTTATAAATGCCAGGAATTCCTCCCCGGGACTCATCCTACTAGATCTGTCACTAGCTTATTTCCATTGTGACGAATGTCAGGCGACTTAAGTACCTAGAAATTCAAACCCTAGGTACAGAGTTACAAATCTTAACAAGACAATACAACCATACCTCTTCTCTGTCTCTCTTATGGAAGATCACAACTCTAAGAGGAAGACTTAAGGCCATAATAACTAACAAAGCTGAACATACCCTGCCCCACCGTGAACAACTGTTGTGCAAAACAAAAAAACAAGATAGATTCCCATCTTGCCTGTTTACTGAGGGAGAACATTTAAAAATCCCATATCTAAGAACAAAACATGACAAATTAGAAAAATTTACAATTTCTTAATATAACCTTTATAAATCGGAAAACATCCATTCTCCCTCTCAGAGAGACTATATAAAGAATGTTCATCTTACTAAATCTGCATCAGGAAAAAAAAATAAACACACACATATCAGACTTCAAAGTTAAAACTGCTATAGCCCAATCCGAAGTGGGAAAGCTCTGGGCCAAGACAGTCTCACAGGGGCATTTTATAAAAAAAAACATTCTTGTGTAAGTTGGTGTTCAGAATTGCTTCTTTATTCAAAACATTTGCACTAATGAGAACAGTGAAGCCCTCCATAACAGAAGTGGTCGTAACTGTGATCCTGAAACTGGGTAAAGACCCACAGAAATACCCACATGTAGGCCATTCGCTTTACTTATTCTTGACTATAATTAAATTTGAGAATCCCCAAAAGCAGGTTGGAACATTCCTCCCTGGGATAATTCACTCAGACCAGTTAGGCTTTATTAAGGAAAGACAGATGCATGACATCATTTTAAGAGTAGTCCACCTGGTGGAAAAGGTATAGAAGAACGAGTTACTTACCTTCGGTAACGATTTGTTCGATGGCATATGTTGCTGCAGATACACATGTTTAGCACAGTCCGCTGCCTGGTGTTGGGCTCGGAGTATTACAAGTTGTTTTTCTTCGAAGAAGTCTTTTTTGGTCACGGGACCGAAGGACTCCTCCCTCTTCGGCTCCATTGCGCATGGGCGTCGACTCCATCTTAGATTGTTTTTTTCCGCTGTCGGGTTCGGACGTATTCCTTTTCGCTCCGTGTTTCGGTTCGGAAAGTTAGTCAGAATCTCGGAAGAAAGCGTCGGTATTGTTCCGTTCGGTATCGGGATAGTTAGGTACATCGACACCGATCATCGGAAGACTTTGGGGTAGCTTCGATTCCCCCATCGGGGCCTGGTCGGCCCGACCGCGTGCGACATCGAAGCCGATGGAACGGACCCCGTTTCGTTTCTGCCCAAAATGTCACAGTAAGTATCCTTATACAGATCAGCACTTGGTCTGTAACTTGTGCTTGTCCCCCGAGCACAAGGAGGATACCTGTGAGGCCTGTCGAGCCTTCCGGTCCAGAAAAACACTCCGGGACCGAAGAGCCAGGCGTCTACAAATGGCGTCCACGCCAACAAAACAACGTTTCGACGACGAAGAGGAAACTTTCTCGGTTCCGGAATCAGAATCCGGAGACTCCGACGTCGAACAACAGCAACAAACAGTGAGTAAGACGTCGAAAATTAAAACCATCGAGAAGACAAAAGCCCAGGGGACGCCACTGCCAACAGGCCATGGCTCGACCCATAAGACCGGCGACCCGTCGAAGGCGCCGAAAAAGGGCACGCCCATAGCGAAGACACCCGACTCCGGTCGAGGGACCGCCATGGAGCAACCTCGGAGCCGAGATAGCGGCTCCGAGAGGCAAAAACAAGATGCCGGCACCGAAAAACCTCGGCACCGAGACACACTGCCGAAATCCACAAAAATTCTGTCGGTGCCGAAGCCGAAAAAAGATTCTCTCTCGGCGCCGAAAAGTTCCACACCTTCATCCTACACAGAGGAACAAGGAATAAGTGGCCAAATGCACAGATTTGGACAAGAGCTCCAAAGTGTAGAATCAGACTACACACAAAAGAGACTGTACATCCAGCAAGACACAGGGAAGATATCAACACTTCCCCCAATAATAAGGAAAAGAAGGATCGGACTTCTTAAGGATGACACACAACCACAAGCCAAAGTGGTTAAAAAAGTCACGCCTCCGCCCTCTCCACCACAACAGGCATCGCCGGCACAAACACCGCCACAAATGCACTCACCAGCGCAAACTACCATAAGTCAAGATAATCAGGATCAAGACGCTTGGGACCTATATGACACCCCAGTGCCGGACAATGATCCCGATTCATACCCCACAAAGCCGTCACCGCCAGAGGACAGTACCTCATACTCGCAACTGGTGGCTAGGGCTGCAGAATTCCACAATGTCCAACTGCATTCCGATCCTATAGAGGATGATTTTTTATTTAACACCCTCTCGGCTACACATAGCCAATATCAATGTCTCCCAATGCTACCAGGGATGTTACGGCACGCAAAACAAATTTTTGAAGAGCCCGTAAAATCAAGAGCCATCACCCCAAGGGTGGATAAGAAATACAAACCACCACCCACAGACCCAGTGTTTATTACTTCGCAGTTACCACCTGACTCCGTAGTAGTAGGGGCAGCTCGCAAGAGAGCAAATTCCCATACATCTGGCGACGCCCCACCTCCGGACAAAGAAAGCAGAAAATTTGATGCGGCAGGAAAAAGAGTGGCATCACAGGCAGCCAACCAGTGGCGCATCGCTAATTCTCAAGTGCTGCTGGCCAGATATGACCGCGCACACTGGGATGAGATGCAACTTCTCGTAGACCATCTTCCCCAGGAATACCAAAAAAGGGCGCAGCAAATAGTTGAAGAGGGACAAACAATCTCAAACAATCAAATCCGCTCTTCACTGGACGCAGCCGATACTGCAGCGAGAACAGTCAACACTGCTGTCACCATAAGGAGACACGCTTGGCTCCGCACTTCAGGCTTCAAACCTGAAATCCAGCAGGCTGTCCTTAATATGCCCTTCAATGAGAAACAACTTTTTGGCCCTGAAGTGGACACAGCCATTGAAAAACTTAAAAAGGACGCAGACACGGCCAAAGCCATGGGCGCACTCTACTCCCCGCAGAGCAGAGGCTCTTTTAGAAAAACTCCATTTAGAGGGGGGTTTCGTGGCCAACCCACAGACACCACCAGCCAACAAACAAGAACCACACCATATCAGGGTTCATTCCAAAGGGGAGGTTTCAGGGGATATAGAGGGGGTCAATTCCCAAGGAGTAGGGGAAGATTCCAGACTCCAAAAACACCTCCTCCTAAACAGTGACTTTCAAGTCACACAACCCCTTCACTCAACACCAGTGGGGGGAAGACTAAGCCAATTCTACCAATCTTGGCAGCAGATTACAACAGACAATTGGGTATTAGCAATAATCCAACATGGCTATTGCATAGAATTCCACAAATTCCCACCAAACATCCCTCCAAAAACACGCAAAATGTCACCACAACATTTAGAACTTTTAGGACTAGAAGTACAAGCACTACTGCAAAAGGATGCAATAGAGTTAGTACCAGTACAACAAAAAAAACACAGGAGTTTACTCCCTGTACTTTCTAATTCCAAAAAAAGACAAAACATTAAGACCAATATTAGATCTCAGGACACTAAATACCTACATCATATCGGACCACTTTCACATGGTCACACTACAAGACATCATTCCAGTGCTCAAACAGCAAGATTACATGACCACATTAGACCTAAAAGATGCGTACTTTCATATACCGATACACCCTTCTCACAGAAAGTACCTAAGGTTCGTATTCAAAGGAATACATTACCAATTCAAGGTGTTGCCATTCGGAATAACAACTGCACCAAGAGTATTCACAAAATGTCTAGCAGTAGTAGCAGCACATATCAGGAGACAACAGATACATGTGTTTCCTTACCTAGACGATTGGCTAATCAAGACCAACACAGTAAAAAAGTGCACAAACGACACCACATATGTCATACAAACCCTTCACAAACTGGGTTTCTCCATCAACTATACAAAGTCACACCTCGAACCGTGTCAGACACAACAATATCTAGGGGCAACCATCAACACATCAAAAGGAATTGCCACTCCAAGTCCACAAAGAGTGCAAGCATTCCACAAGGTAATAAGTGCTATGTTTCCAAACCAAAAGATACAAGCAAAATTTGTGCTAAAACTTCTAGGCATGATGTCATCATGCATAGCCATTGTCCCAAACGCAAGACTACACATGCGACCCTTACAACAGTGCCTAGCATCACAATGGTCACAGGCACAGGGTCAACTTCAAGATCTGGTGTTGGTAGACCGCCAAACATACCTCTCGCTTCTATGGTGGAACAGCAACAATTTAAACAAAGGGCGGACATTTCAGGACCCAGTGCCTCAATACGTTATAACAACAGATGCTTCCATGACAGGGTGGGGAGCACACCTCAATCACCACAGCATTCAAGGACAATGGGATGTACACCAAACAAAATTTCATATAAATTACCTAGAACTGTTAGCAGTATTTCTAGCGTTAAAAGCCTTTCAACCCATAATAACACACAAATACATTCTTGTCAAAACAGACAACATGACAACAATGTATTATTTAAACAAACAAGGAGGAACACACTCAACACAATTGTGTCTCCTAACACAAAAAATATGGCAGTGGGCGATTCACAACCACATTCGCCTAATAGCACAATTTATTCCAGGGATCCAAAACCAACTAGCAGACAACCTTTCGCGAGACCACCAACAAGTCCACGAATGGGAAATTCACCCACAAGTTCTGAACAAATACTTTCAAATTTGGGGAACACCCCAGATAGATTTGTTCGCAACAAAAGAAAACGCAAAATGCCAAAACTTCGCATCCAGGTACCCACACCGCGAATCACAAGGCAATGCTCTATGGATGAGTTGGTCAGGGATATTTGCATACGCTTTTCCCCCTCTCCCTCTCCTTCCATATCTAGTAAACAAATTGAGTCAAAACCAACTCAAACTCATACTGATAGCACCCACATGGGCAAGACAACCTTGGTATACAACTCTACTAGACCTTTCACTAGTACCGCATGTCAAACTACCCAACAGACCAGATCTGTTAACACAACACAAACAACAGATCAGGCATCCAAACCCAGCATCATTGAATCTAGCAATTTGGCTCCTGAAATCCTAGAATTCGGACACTTAGACCTCACACAAGAATGTATGGAGGTCATAAAACAAGCTAGAAAAGCTTCCACTAGACACTGCTATGCATCTAAGTGGAAAAGATTTGTTTGCTACTGCCATACCAATCAAATCCAACCATTGCATGCCTCTACGAAGGACATAGTGGGATACTTACTACATTTGCAAAAAGCGAATCTCGCTTTTTCATCTATAAAAATACACCTCGCAGCAATATCTGCTTACCTACAAACTACTCATTCATCGTCTCTATTTAGAATACCAGTTATTAAAGCATTCATGGAAGGGCTAAAAAGAATTATACCACCAAGAACACCACCAGTTCCTTCATGGAACCTTAACATCGTCTTAACAAGACTCATGGGTCCACCTTTCGAACCCATGCATTCCTGTGAAATGCAATATCTAACGTGGAAAGTCGCATTTCTCATTGCAATCACATCCCTCAGAAGAGTAAGTGAAATACAGGCATTTACCATACAAGAACCATTTATTCAAATACACAAAAATAAAATAGTTCTAAGAACAAATCCACAATTTCTACCAAAAGTAATCTCACCATTCCATTTAAATCAAACAGTAGAATTGCCAGTGTTCTTCCCACAACCAGATTCCGTGGCTGAAAGGGCACTACATACATTAGACATCAAAAGAGCACTAATGTACTACATTGACAGAACAAAGCTAATCAGGAAAACAAAACAACTGTTCATAGCTTTTCAAAAACCACACATAGGAAATCCAATCTCTAAACAAGTCATTGCTAGATGGATAGTCAGATGTATTCAAACATGCTATCTTAAAGCCAAGAGAGAATTGCCTATTACACCAAAGGCACACTCAACCAGAAAGAAAGGTGCTACAATGGCCTTTCTAGGAAACATTCCTATGAGCGAAATATGTAAGGCTGCAACCTGGTCTACGCCTCATACATTTACTAAACACTACTGTGTAGACGTACTAAATGCACAACAAGCTACAGTGGGCCAAGCTGTACTAAGAACATTATTCCAAACTACTTCAACTCCTACAGGCTAAACCACCGCTTTTAGGGGAGGTAACTGCTTTATAGTCTATGCTAAACATGTGTATCTGCAGCAACATATGCCATCGAACTGAAAATGTCACTTACCCAGTGTACATCTGTTCGTGGCATTAGTCGCTGCAGATTCACATGTGCCCTCCCGCCTCCCCGAGAAGCCTGTAGCCGTTTAGAAGTAGATCTTAAATCTTAAACATTTGTAAATAATTATTATAAACTTTTTATGTACATACGTATTCACTCCATTGCATGGGCACTATTTATAGCAAACAACTCCATCCTCACCCTCTGCGGGGAAAACAATCTAAGATGGAGTCGACGCCCATGCGCAATGGAGCCGAAGAGGGAGGAGTCCTTCGGTCCCGTGACCAAAAAAGACTTCTTCGAAGAAAAACAACTTGTAATACTCCGAGCCCAACACCAGGCAGCGGACTGTGCTAAACATGTGAATCTGCAGCGACTAATGCCACGAACAGATGTACACTGGGTAAGTGACATTTTCATTCTGGTGGATACATTAGCTACCTGTGGATTCCTCACCTAATGAATACTCCCATGGCGCCAGCATTCGACGGAAATCTTCTTACTAGTCTCTGCACGTCGACGAGGACGTCACTCTAGCCCATGCAACGCCGTCTGACGTCATACAGGCAATAAGAGGTCCTCGCCGACGTGCCGATGACAGTACCAACATTTTTTACGTGCATGAGAATAATAATAACCCAATGTAATGAAAGAGCAAAGCAACATCTCTTAATATTGTAAATCACACAACATTGCAATAAAATAGCTGTAGATTTAATATAACCTTCTTTTTTTTTTTTTTTTTTTTAAACAAATAAATATATTTATACATACGAATCATGTATATACACAATATATATAGATTTATATATAAATATACACATATATACAAATATCATATATGCAAAATGTATTGCAACTTTGAAGACCAAAAGGAGCACACTCAAGGATTGCTTAGAGAGACCAAAAAGGCAACGGGGAGGCGGGTGGGACCGTGAGGAATCCACAGGTAGCTAATGTATCCACCAGAAAAATCGTTACCGAAGGTAAGTAACTCGTTCTTCTGATGGATACAACTACCTGTGGATTCCTCACCTAATGAATAGAGTCCCAAAGCAGTACCACGCCCGGCGGTGGGTGCCTAAATGGTCAAACCAAGAAATCCTGCAGCACTGACCGTGCAAAATGACCGTCCCTTCTGACCTCAGAGTCCAAACAGTAATGTTTCACAAAAGTGTGAAGGGACGACCAAGTTGCGGCCTTGCAGATGTCGACCACAGGAACACCCCTGGCCAAGGCCGAAGAGGCCGACTTAGCTCTGGTGGAGTGAGCTCTAATGCCCTCAGGCGGATCCTTCTTTGCCAAAGAGTAACAGATTTTAATGCAAAGTACAACCCACCTGGAGAGTGTTCTCTTGTGGACTGCCTTTCCTCTCCTCTTGCCCACGTATCCGACAAACAGCTGATCCTCCAGCCTGATATCCTTCATTCTGTCGATATAGAAGCTCAACGCCCTTTTTGGGTCCAGGCGATGTAGTCTTTCTTCCTCCTTTGAAGGATGAGGCGGAGGATAAAACGTGGACAAAGTGATTGTCTGAGCCAAATGGAAGGGTGAAACAACCTTCGGAAGGAAAGCAGCCTTGGTCCTCAACACCACCTTATCCCCATAAAACGTTATATAAGGGGGTTTAACCGATAAGGCCTGCAACTCACTCACTCTCCTTGCAGATGTTATAGCTACCAGGAATACTGTTTTAATAACCAAATACCTTAAGGGGCAAGAATGCATAGGCTCAAAAGGGGACCCCATAAGGAAAGTCAGGACCAAGGACAAATCCCATTGAGGCATAACGAATGGTTTTGGAGGATATTGATTCAGAAGACCTTTCAAGAATCTGAGAACAATAGGGGATTTAAATAACAATGGTTGGTCTGGAAGACAAATGAAGGCTGACAAGGCCGACAAATAACCCTTAATGGTAGCCACTGCACAACCTTTCTGCGCTAGAGACAGTGCAAAAGACAAAACATGTGACAGATGAGCATGTAAGGGATCAATCTGTCTCTCTCCACACCACATAACAAATTTAGACCACCTATTAGCGTAGATAGATTTAGTGGAGTGTCGCCTGGCCGCTAAGATAACATCCACTACATCAGGCGGGAGAGAGAAGGAACTCAGGTTGCCCCGTTCAATCTCCAAGCATGTAGGTGCAGACTCTGGAGGTTGGGGTGTAAAACCTGCCCCTGCGACTGCGAGAGGAGGTCTGCCCTGAGAGGGAGACGGAGCGGAGGGCACAGTGAGAGTTGGAGAAGGTCAGAGTACCATACCCTCCTTGGCCAATCCGGAGCTATTAAGATGACTTGGGCCCAGTCTTGGCGAATTTTCCTCAACACTCGAGGAATCAAGGGTATGGGGGGAAACGCGTAAAGCAACTGGTCGCACCAGGTTATCTGAAACGCGTCCCCCAACGCTCCCTGCATCGGATACTGGAGGCTGCAGAATAACGGGCAATGCGCGTTCTCTAGAGTGGCAAACAGATCTATCCGAGGAAACCCCCATATCTGGAAGATTAGACAGACCTGATCTGGATGGAGACGCCACTCGTGGTCTGCCGAGAATTGGCGACTGAGACTGTCCGCACGTACATTCAAGACCCCGGCCAGATGATTTGCCACCAAGCAAATCTGATGGTCCTTTGCCCAGGACCATAGCCGAAGAGCTTCTCTGCAGAGAAGGTACGACCCTACTCCTCCCTGTTTGTTTATGTACCACATCGTGGTAGTATTGTCAGTCAGGACCTGTACCGACTGACCACGAAGGGATGGGAGGAAGGCCTTGAGAGCCAGACGTACAGCCCGTAACTCCAACAGATTGATATGAAACACCTGTTCCTCTGGAGACCAAAGCCCTTTGATCTCCAGATCCCCCAGATGAGCTCCCCATCCTAGGGTGGAAGCATCCGTTATGACCGTGGCCACTGGTGGCGACTGCGCGAACGGCTTTCCCTGTGAAAGATTGTTGCCCGCAATCCACCACTTCAATTCCACAGCAGCATCTCTGGAGATCTTGACAGTACCTTCTAAATCTCCCTTGTGTTGAGACCACTGCCTTCGGAGGCACCACTGAAGAGCCCTCATGTGCCAGCGAGCATGCGTGACCAACAGAATGCAGGAGGCGAACACACCGAGCAGACGAAGGACCTTGAGGACTGGAACTACCGCTCCATTTCGAAACATTGGAACCAATTCCTGAATATCTTGAATCCGCTGAGGCGGAGGAAAGGCTCGACCCAATGTTGTATCCAGTACTGCCCCTATGAACAGGAGGCGCTGAGAGGGCTCCAGGTGAGATTTGGGCACGTTCACCGAAAAGCCCAGGTCGAACAACAACTGGGTTGTTGACTGCAGATGATGCGACACAAGCTCCGGGGACTTGGCTTTGATCAACCAGTCGTCTAAGTAAGGGAATACTGCTATCCCCTTCCTTCTGAGTTCCGCCGCAACCACTGACATCACCTTTGTGAAGACTCGAGGTGCTGAAGTAAGACCAAACGGGAGGACCGCAAACTGGATAGTGCTGCGACCCTACCACAAACCCGAGATACTTCCTGTGCGACTTGAGTATCGGGATATGAAAGTAAGCATCCTGCAAGTCGACAGACACCATCCAATCTTCCTTGTTCAACGCCAAAAGCACCTGTGCTAGGGTCAGCATCTTGAACTTTTCCTGTTTGAGGAACCAATTCAAGATCCTCAGATCCAGGATTGGTCTCAACTGACCATCCTTTTTGGGAATCAGGAAGTATCTTGAGTAACAACCTCGACCCTTTTCCTGCTCTGGGACCAACTCTACCGCGCCCTTTGAAAGGAGGACTTGAACCTCCTGTTCTAGCAACAGGAGGTGTTCTTCTGAACAATAAGATGGGCGGGGCGGGATGAGGGGCGGGAACTCCCGAAAGGGAAGGGCGTAGCCTTTCCCCACAATGCCGAGAACCCAAGTGTCCGTTGTGATAGACTTCCACTTGTGGAGAAAATGCTGTAATCTTCCCCCTACAGGAGAGGAGTGAGTGGGAAACAGTGGAAGCCTAAGGCTGCTTCCCCTGCTGCACCCCTCCAGAGGACGAGGAAGAGGCAGAGTGCTGTTGAGAGGCTCCTCTGGTACGGGCCCCGCCCCTCCCCCTCCCTCTAAATGACCTATAGGGGAGGGAAGAGGCGGGTTGCTGGAACCTCCCCCGAAAGGAAGAGGAAGAAGAGCCACGCCCAAATCCCCGAAACCTCCTGAAAAATCTAGAAGAGGCAGAGGAAGAAGGAGCTTGCAGTCCTAACGATTTGGCTGTGGCTCTGCTCTCCTTAAATCGTTCCAAGGCCGAATCTGCCTTGGCTCCAAACAGTCTGTCCCCATCAAACGGGAGGTCCAGCAGGGTCGACTGCACATCCGCAGAAAACCCTGAGTTTCGGAGCCAGGCCTGTCTTCTTGCCACCACAGCCGTGCCCATCGCCCTGGCCACCGAGTCGGTCGTGTCCAGCCCAGACTGGATAATCTGGGTCGCGGCAGCCTGGGCGTCCGAGACCACATCCAAGAGACCCTGGGGGAGCTCCGTAAATGAAGACGAAATATCATCCATCAGAGCATGGATGTACCTCCCCAGAATGCACGTTGCGTTGGTGGCCTTCAACGCCAAACTGCATGACGAAAATATTTTCTTGGACTGCACATCCAGTTTCTTGGAGTCTCTGTCTCCAGGCACCGTCGGGAAGGAACCAGGCGCTGACTTTGAGGAACAGGAGGCTTGCACCACCAAGCTCTCCGGCGTAGGGTGTCTAGAGAGAAAGCCAGGGTCAGATGGTGCAGCTCGATACCTCCTGGCCACAGCCCTATGAACGGCCGAGGAAGACACCGGCTTCTTCCACACCTCCAACACCGGATCCAGCAAAGCCTCATTAAATGGCAAGAGAGGCTCAGCTGCAGCAGAGGCCGGATGCAATACCTCTGTCAGCAAATTCTGCTTCGCCTCTGCCACCGGCAAAGGCAGGTCCAAAAAGCTCGCTGCCTTCCTCACCACAGCATGAAAGGAAGCAGCCTCCTCCGTATATTCCCCTGGAGATGAAAGGTCCCACTCAGGGGAAGTGTCCAGCCCACTGGCTGTATCCAGACCATGTAGTCCGTCTCCAGAGTCCTCAATCTCTCCCTCCTCTAAGACTCGCTGGTACTCCTGTTCTTCTAAAAGACGGAGAGCACGCCTCCTCGAATGAAGTCTCTCCTCGATACGCGGAGTCGACATGGCCTCCGCCGACGTCGAAGAACGGCGCCGATCTCCAGAAGCATCTGACGCCGCGTCCGGCGCCACAGGCAGCTTCGGCGCCGAGGTAGGAGCCGGAGGACGAGGTCTTGGAGCCAATGGACCAACCGGAGTCACAGGGCAAAATCCTGACTTCGACGGAAGGACAACCTCCGGGGCCGAAACATCCGAAGCCACCGGAGCGGCCACCGACGCCGGCACCGAGCCCACATTCCCAAAAGGGAGAAAGGGCATAAAGGGTGCCGGCCGAAGAGGCGCAGGATCACCCAACGAAAAGGCCAAGGGCCCCGAAGGACCAGCCGGAGCAGCTCCTGGAGCCATCTGCTGAAAGATGGTATACATCGCATTAAGAAACGCGGTACTATCGGCTCCAGGAGTGGGAAAAGCCGGATACTGGGGTGCCTGGATCGAGGGCGACCCCGACGCTGGCCTCGACGTCTGCGACGCCGGAGAAAACACAAGAGGCTGCACCACCTCAATCACCGACGCCTGACCAGGCGAAGTCGGTGACGCCGGAGAGGGCAACGGCGTCGATGGATGCGGCGTGACCGTGGGGCTGACCTCCCAAGTCCTCCGACGCCGAGCCGAAGGTGACCTCGAACGAGACTCCTTGCTGGAATGACGTCGTGAGTCTCTACGGCGCCGGGAGTCTCTGACGCCGGTGAGACCTTGGCGAAGAAGACTTCTTATGATGTTTCTCCTTCTTCTTTGACTTTGCCATGAATAACTTGGCCTCACGCTCTTTGAGGGCCTTCGGATTCATGTGTTGACATGAATCGCAAGTCGAGACGTCGTGGTCGGAGCTCAAACACCATAGACAGTCGGAGTGAGGATCTGTAACTGACATCTTGCCCCCACACTCTCGACAGGGCTTGAAACCCGACTTCCTCTGAGACATTATTACCGCAGAGAAGACTACGCAGCAGACAATACACTGTAACCACGAAGGTAACAGTAGCTCCCTAGAAGATAACCGTTTCGAATGCACGGAAAAAAGGGAACTGTCATCGGCACGTCGGCGAGGACCTCTTATTGCCTGTATGACGTCAGACGGCGTCGCATGGGCTAGAGTGACGTCCTCGTCGACGTGCAGAGACTAGTAAGAAGATTTCCGGCGAATGCTGGCGCCATGGGAGTATTCATTAGGTGAGGAATCCACAGGTAGTTGTATCCATCAGAAATCAGCTTTCTTAGTCTCTTTAGATGCAGAAAAAGATTTTGACCCTTTGGGCTGGCACATCATGCAGCTACTTTTGGAGGGGTGGGCCTTTTTCTTTGCACTAAGCATCAAGACCTTAGCCTTTCATATTAGTCGATCAGAGGCTATACAGGGAATCCAAATTGGAGCAGAATCACATAAATTAGCCCTTTCGCTGATATCATTCTTCGAGGGATCTATTTCTTTCCCTTGAAGAATTACTCAAGTCAAAAACTATGAAAAATTGGTGGGGTACAAAATGAATACAAGATCAGAAAATGTGAATTTAACTCTGCCCTCAGAAAAGAAAATACCCTACTAAATAAATTAGGGATTAAAATCATACCATACATACAGGATCTTTGTAAAACAAATTATACCTCCTCGCTTACTGAAGCAATCTGAGATTGGAACAAATGGGCCCCTGTATTGCAGTCTTGGAAAAGACAAATCAGTGTCATTAAAATGCCAGCTTATTATACTAAAAAGACATTATCTGAAATGCATGTTAAAACTAATCCTAAATGGGCCTTCTAAAATATGTTGCACAAGGCACTACGCAAAGAGATCACACACAAAAAATTGGAAATATTATGGGCGACATCAATAATTGCACATTCTCCATGAAAACAAAAGAAATTCCTTATAGGGTGCCAGCACCATCCGGCTAAAGTGCATAAAATGCTCCCAACTGCAAACTCTATGCATTGTAAGCAGATGGACTAAAAGTTTAATATTTGGTGTGAATACTTCTGTATACAGCAATTCTGTAAAGAGACGGCTTAAAGAGGGTTTGGGATTTCCTCTACTGTATACACCTGATCTATTCCTGCTGGGTCTTCACAACCATAGCTGAAACGTTTGTTTTTACAGTTGAGAGGAATTTGTGTTATAAGAGCATTGTTTGTAATAGTATATTGATAGTCTTGCTTAGCCTGTGCTTTTGTTGGTGTGCGTGGGCTGAAGAATGATTATTATTCCAAGGCACTCCTCATTCAGTTGGCTTAACAGGGACATCTAGTCGCTGCCAGTAGTACTGCACCTTCTGCTGTTAACTCTACAGAGACATTTAACCATAACCAGTGGTAATGCATCATCTGTTGTTGGCTCTGCAGGGACATCTAGCCACGACCAGTGGTATTGGACCTTCTGCTATTTACCAGTGGTACTGCACATTCTGCTGTTGACTCTACAGGGACATCTAGTAATGATCTGTGGCACTGCACCCTCGTGCCACTGACTCCACAGTTAAATGATACTTAAAAGGTCTGCTTGGCCTGAAAATCTGTAATACACTATGCCCTCAAGGGGCTGATTATATGATTACACTGCAATATTCTTTATCACTTTATGTGATTATGCCCTCTAGGGGCTGAATATATGTTTATATGACCATGTTTCCTCTAAATGCTATTTTTACTGTGGTGCTCAGTAGGGGCTGTCCAGACCATTACAGTCTAATGCCAATTGTATGAAGGAATGCATAATACAGTTTATTTTTTATAAAGGTTTACTGTGCTGCATGGCAAAGTATTTAGAAGGTCCCTAATGTGAGGTTGTCATTATCATTTACAACACAAACAGCTCTAACTTTCGCCAATATTGCATTGCAAATGCTTGTTTATGATTCTTTACTTCTACAAGATGTAGCAGCAAGCTCGAGGCCCTATGTAACTTACAACATTATTTAACAGCACAAATAGAGCTTATGATGTATTCATCCTTAGTTGTGACTTTCAATTAAGCAAGAGATTTTTCTCATTTTTTACGTGCCTTCCAAATATCCGCTGGTTTTTGCTGCAGGGCTTTGATGTCAGCCATGCTGTCTGATTTTAACTGTGCCAAACAAGTGAACAGTAGTCCAGTAAACTCTGCTTGTTAGTTGTGGTGGTACATGTAGATGCAGGCTTACATTTAACACCAAGAGTACTAGATAGATCATCCCACTGCATCGCCTATTGCTATGCTCTGCACGGAAAATCTCCTCAGCTATACAAAGCCAAGGCATTTTCTTGCCAGGTATATTGCCCGGGGCAACATGGCCCACTCTGCACACATTCAGCAAGCAATTCATGCAGGGCCTGTGTAAAGTGTTGCCAAGAGGAGTTTATTAACTTTTTTGCTTTTATCTTCTCTGTGACCTATGCTGCTTTTCCTTTTCCTACTATTTCTTCTCTTGCTGTAAAATATATCCTCAGACTAGGAAGAGGAGAAACCCTGACCTGTGAATAAAACCCAGTTATCTTTATGGTACCTCTGCTACTCGTACTCTGTAGGGTGTCTCCACTTCCAAACACGCTACTTCCTACTCCTCTGTAGTCTGCAAAAATTGTAAATACGTAAATAAATCTGATGGATTGCACGTCAGAATATACATCTAGGGTGCATACCTTCCCGGGGAAGTAAGCATGTGCTCCAGAACACAAGTGCAGAACTGACTTTGCAAAGCTGTTAATTCATTAGCCATGCGATTTTAGTTCCCACCAATAGGAGACAGGATGGCTAAAGATTAGAGAAACCTTCGAGACTATTAGTAAGAGGGCCACCCCACCAGAAAAGTAAATGTATCTTAATGGTAGTAACGTCAGTTTCAGAGCAAGGCATATGGGTGTAGATTCAAACAGTGAGCAAATGAAAGAAGAACATTCATAACTGTGAGGGGGCACCAAAAGGTTACTCATTGGAATAAAAGTCCTTCTTTTGGGGAGGATCTTGAGTGGCAGCGACATCTTGATGTAGCATAGAAGCCAGATGATTTTGCTTCTCTTAAACTAAGTTTTCACCTTTTAGTACTACACACAGTTAACACGTGGAAGTTATATGGCCAGCCAAGGCAAATACCTAGTCCTTCCATTACTGAAAGTAAATATTAAAAAGCATTAAAATTACAGTAGCCATTGAAAAACAATTCATTTTCACTATCGAGATGATAACCTGTCGGGTGATTGGAAAAGAACAATGTTGGGTGTTTAAGAAGAAATAAATGAGTGAAGCTGCTATTATTAATAATAGTTTTTCAGAACTAGCATCCCTATAAACAGATCACATGAAACATTGCAGTGCAACCAAGTGTACTAAGAAGAGCGAACACAGCTTATTCTTAAGTAGTTTACATGATATAAAAAGAACAACGCTAGAAACAACCAATTAATTTTACACATTACACCGTAAAGGATCCCTCAAATTCTTTCTGACTGTAAAGGACATTGAGGATTTTCTAGAGAGAAAAACAGTGTGAATGATTTAACAACAGGAGTACCTAACAGACTGTAAACTTCAGGCAACACTTGCACTTGCTGGGCCAATTGCCTTCTGAGCCTCAGTGACTGGCTCTTTTTGAGTATTAAGCGCACTCTCCATCTATAAAAGCAGTCAGTTTAAGAGGGGATTGGGAATATTAATTATATCAAAGACATAGTGAAAGAGAAATTGTGATTATCTAATGTATTCAGCTACGGGTTTTCTTAAGTGCAACCAGCTTCAAAAGATTTTGCAAAGTCTGGTTCTTAATTTTGGGTATGAGAAAAGTATGCAGCTGGAGGCAGTAAACTCTGCTGATCGTCAACTCTGTTCATTTGTTTATTTGATTATTTATTTAAATAATATAATCAATTTGTCCATAACTTCTTTATTTGGGTTGTGAAATAATTTACCGACGGAGAGACCATATTAAGTTTCATAAAGTATTTCACTGATATACTCCCCAGGAGGCACTCTTGGAACAGAATTCAATAGGCAAAACTTCAATAATACATCCAGAGGATCGCCAAAGCTGGCCTCCAGCATTTATCTTCTTGCATATTATATCTGTATTTTGACCCTACTTAAGTATTAGAACACTCATATAAAACAAAAGTGTTAGGTGCCTGTAGGGAGCTGGGTTCTAGTTGCAGTAACCCCCCACTTTTTGCCTGGTTTGCAGATGCAACTTCAATTGAAGTGCACTGGGTTCCTGCTAACCAGGTCCCCAGTGCCAGTGTTCCTTCCCTAAAACAAAGACACCTGGTCACTTGATCCCCAAGTGACCGGCCCTTCAGTCCCCTATTAGCCCTTAGTAAATGATACCCCTGGTACCTAGGGCATGGGTACTGAAGAGGACCCCTCAGAGCTGCAGCACAACTCTGAGGGACCCAGCATTAACCTTTTGGAGAACGCCATTGCAGTCTGCATGGTGCTCCCAAAATTGAAAATATGACATGGCACACAGCCTGTGTACCATGTCCCCTAACACTCCGTACAATATATGGAAGCCACTCCTCTAGCAGGCCTTACAGCCCTAAGGCAGTGTGCATTATATTACATGTGAGGGCATATATGCATGAGCAGATATGTCCCTGCCATGCCTCTGCTGATTCTGAGACATAGTAAGAGCACAGGAAAGCCATTTTAAATGCATGTGCTGATCACTGGTCACTACGAGTTCCCCAGCTGCATGAAGGCTTCTCTGAACCCTGGGATGTTTAGTATGAAACATCTCAGAATAGTAAACCCTCACTGATTCCACTGATTGATTTAATAAGAAATGCACACAGAGGGCAACTTAGAGGTGTCCCCTGAAAACCTGCCAGCTACTAGGGTGTTGCCTGATTGGTCCTGACCAGTTCAGCAACCACAGACATGTTTCTGGACCCCCATGGTGAGAGCCGGTGCCCTCAAGGCCCAGAGACAAAAGCATGCACTGGGCAGAGGTGTTACCTCCTCTTCCAGGCAGGACGAACATTCTAGGGTGGGGAGCTTCAAAGGCCTTGCCGCCTTTGTAATGCAACCTAGGTCTCTCCAGGTGGTGGAAATGACCAACCCCCCTGTCCTGCCCCACTTCTGGGAGCAGCAGAGACGGGAAAATGCTTTAAATTAGGAGGAGTGACCACTTCATGCCAGTCCCACCCCTAGGGCAGGTGAGCTGAATTGGAAACTACTTTTAAAATTTTTCCAACTTTTTTTAATGAATTAGGTCACTAGAGTTTGAATTATGCCCACTTCCCAGCGGAAGTGGTCATAAGAAAGGTGTAGTCACTGTGAAGGTAATCAGCCCATTGGCTACCGTCTGGCAATCCCTGTAGCGCCCCTAAATTGAGTATTTAGGTGGCACCCCTGAACCCTAGAACTCAAATTTCTGACGACCTAAGAAGAGCCGGAAATTACAGAGTCGCACCAGCAGAGAAAACTGCAGACATCAACTGACTTGGCCATGGACCTACAGGCCTGTCTGCAGCCTTCGACGATCCTGCGCCAACAGACAACCTGTCCTGCAGCCCAGCGACCTCCAAAGCTTTAGGAGGACTGCCTGCCTTCGACAAAGATCAAGATCACCCGAGAACAGCAGACCTGTTCAAGAAGAAACCGACTTGAAAAGAAAAGAACTCTGCCCTGAGGATTCAGAAACTGCCTCCCTTACCTCTGTACTCGACCTCCATGGCCCGAGTCCAAATGGCCCACCGGTCCCATGTAGGTTCCCCAGTGTTTCTGAGTCCGAGTCCACCATGGGCGGACCCCTGCCGGACTCTGCCTCAAAGCCTGTATCCTCAAACTGAAGACAATTGCGACTGATTGTTTAGCTGTTCTTGACACCATAGGACACCCCATGGGCCTTGGGGAGCTGGACTATTGATGTCCCTACGTTCCGTAGCATCAGAACTTACCTGGGTAGTTGAGGGTTTTCTTCGTTCAGCCTCCTGGCCCGAGTCTGCAGCCTTTTTCTAAAACAGATCTCCCCATTGACTTGCATTGGGTGCCCCACGCTGTGTTGGCTCTCTGCACCCGGCCGCACCTGTGCCGCTGATGGTTTTAAGTTTGGTGCTGCCTTGTGATCCCCCATGCTTATCTCAACCCAGGAGATCAACCCCTGACACCACTTTACTGACCTGTGAGCAGCACATCTGCGTTCACCCGCAGTCTCCATTGGGCACCCGACTCCGAATTTGACCTCTGCACCTGGCCTCCCTTTTGCCGCTGTGGGTTCACTCTTGGTACTGATTTGAACCTTGCCTGGGGTTGACCTACAACACCGAAGACTAGATTTGTAAGTCGTGTACTTACCTGCAAAACAGCATTTTTTTCCTCCCATAGGTTAACATTGCTGAACTGAAAAGCTGCTCCAAGTGTTGACTTTTTAAACAGAAAAGTATTTCTGCTTGTAAATCTACTTACTTGATTACGAAGTTCTTGGGGTTGAAACATATATAAAAAGAAATGTTATTTTTTTAAATTGGTCTTAGATTTATTATTTGTGTGTCTCATTTATTGCCTCTGGTGATTACAACAAATGCATAGCACTACCCTCTGATAAGCCTAACTGCTCGCCCACACTACAACAAATACAGCATTAGTCATATCTACTTTGGGATCTGCAGTTCTAATTGGCGATCCACTGAACTCGCTGCACAGGACATTTTAGTGCACTATGTAGCAGGCCAGCTTCCTACGGTGCCTTACAAATATCAATGTTTATGCATTTATTCTTTTATAGGCATACACAATGGGAACCAAGGGCAGTCAGCCATTTTGTACATTAAACTTTTGTATGGCTACTAAGGTGCACAGCTTATTTGTGTGAGTTAAATGATGATAAGCCTTCCATGTCAAATTGTTATAAAAACATATCTGTAGTAAGAGACGTCCTCTAAAAGTTCTTCTTTTACTTTCAAGACACATTTTGGGGTTCTCCCACCAAAGGGCATAACCGGAGTGTTCCTTCCATTAATCTTTAGTTTATTCTCCTCACTGTAGTCAGACAGGTGGGTGGTATGTTTTTGTAACCCAACAGCTTTTTGATCCACTTTTAGTAAAGCATACATGTACAATAGGACTCAGATGTAAGCTTGAATGGGTGCAAAAAAGAGTGATATGTCCCAAAGGGCAGGTCACAAAATTACCTCTTGGTGCTCAGAGACTGCTGTTGACAGAAAATGGAGATACAGTCACACAGGGATCAGCAGAATAGGGTTAAGTTCAGAAGCTGTTGGTCCGTGTCATGGGACGGAAAACAAAAATGTTGCTCCAATTTTCATTAAAAGCTAGATGCGCGTTCCAAGCTCTTTCCTTTGACAAAGGGTTGTTCTGATTTTATCTTCTGACTATCTGGGCTTTTCTGAATCTCTTAACAACTTTGTCACTTGTATCACAGCGTGTTTCCTTTTCTTTCCTGCTACCTCCTCATCCTCCTCTTGTCTCTGCTGCATCCTCTCTCTCTCATTCCTCTGGATGCACACTCAGGCGTTAGAGAGGCAGAAAGATTTCTTTGATTCCATCAGGAGTGAACGTGACGAGCTGAGGGACGAAGTTGCTGTGCTGAAAGAAGAGTTGAAGGTATGATGTCTTGCGGGTCATCCTGGGACAGGAGGGAGGTCCTTACCGACATCAGATCTCATTACATGACTCACAGCTTGAGTTCTGATGGGCGTTATGCTCACAATTAGTATACAGGGTACAAAACTGACTGGTCTATTGTGTGGCAAGTGTAGTTCTTTAGGTAGCAGAGTAATGTTTTCACAAAACGCATCCATCATGATTCACAAATATTGAGTTACACTTCTCCTAAGATTTTTACAATCTTCGTTTGAAAAAAGTATGTTACCATGCAGCATTGCTTATCTATGAAAATATTGATTCCCATCCAGCTTAAGCTGGCCTTGATTTTCTTAATGTCACCAATTGCTTTTATTGCCAATTTAGAGACATGGCATCGTCCTGAGCTCCGACTTATCGCCCAATGGGGGAATTTTGGATGGTCCTTACCATGAAAGGCTAGTAGATTCTTCCACAAAGGGTGACGGAGACGTTACTCCAGTTCTGAAGACCACAGGGGATGGACCACTAGGTAAGAAGCTCCTGATCACTGCAACTCTGTCTGTCTAATCAATGCTTTAATCATCTTGCACACTGGTCTTTGAATGTCTAAAACCTTCAGAACTCTTTTTGTTTAGCTGCATGCTGCATGCTTTATTTTCAGTCTCCTCTTGTAATGTCTCTGCTTTAAAGTTTCTTCTCTTTGAACAGGCACCCTTAGGTGTATTCTGTAGCTGCAGATTAATAGCCTCCTTGGAAAAAATTTCTGATATGTACCAGAAAAGAATCAGAGGGCATTGCACAATGCAATAAAGTGCCGGTGGGGCGTTGATCTGATTCTTCAGGAGTGGAGGTTTGTTTGAGATGAAGTGGGAAAGTAAATGACTCAAACAGTCAACATCTGGGTGCAGCACATGGGTAAGCCAAGGTAAAGGCTTATTACTGATTTACATAGCATAGGAATATAACTGAAGCTTGAGGACCACCCCTCAAAAAGGAGCTAAACATCTGTCTAATAGCAGTTCAAAGTGCCACCTCGAAAAGTAAAGGATGCCCCTTTTTTACTCCATATTTAGTGAAGGGTAAACACTTAACTATTAGGCAAATTAAATCTGCCAGCGTTTCTAACCATATCACTTTGGAAGTACAATACCTCCAGGGCACTGTTTGTAAAAGCTGGTTGCTTGATGACTCCTACATCTTTCAGTACTTCTACTGTAAGCCGCTGTCTTAAATGCAAATTCCAACATACGGTTTTGTGGCAGTTGGAGAATTAAATGTCCCCAGAAAACAGCAGAATATTAGCACTGGAGTAGTAAATGTCAATGGCTTCCGAGGTTGTAAGACAATGCACTACAAAAATATCAGCACATCGCTGTTGAAAATATATATAAATGATATTAAGTTAGAGTGTAGTTGCGGAGATGGTTCGCAATGAATCCTAACTTACCACCAACCCATGAGTGATGTATTGGTTGGAATATTAAAATCATTGTGGTTGCTTTTCATCTGCAAAGGGAGATCCAGCTTCACATGCATGTATCTTCAGACCTTCTCAAGTGTGATGCATATGGAACTTGGGTGCAAAGTAGTGGATAGCCCCCACTTCTCTGGTAACTTTTGAACCGTTTCCATTCACTAGGTGTATATGCACAAGGAGCTCCTATTGCCCCAAAGGACTTAAACCTCCAGTACCCTAATTAACTTTTCATTAGCACTAAAGCACACGATTTGGGGAGAGCCAGCTCACTGTCTGTGCTCTGCCAGTATTGTACAGTGACTTATGGTACGTGTACAATTCATGCTGAGCCACACACTATAAAATGCAGGAATACAATTATTTCTCTCATCATATTGGTAGCCTGCTTCTATTTACAGTCCATGATTGTGATAGTATTTCAATACAGCTATAAAACATCCTAAAGGTGCCTGCAGCACAGCTTCTTTACTGAGTAGAACATTCCTCTAGTGAACGTGCACCAGATGTGTCCTTATATGTGATACTGGATGATACTAGTGGTCATAGTGGTACTGACATGCTGGAAAATAGCATTATGTGTCTGAAACACCTTCAGATTAGGGCAGAGTAGAACAAATGCAGGTATTTTAGATGTATGACTACGCTCAGCCACAGTCCAGAGGACCTTTCACAAGCATAGGTCTTGTATGCAAGTTAGCAGCTTGAACTATATTTGATGATAGGCAAGGAATCATCAACAGCCCTATAGAACTTTGATTCATTAGAACCAACTGCTGTCCTTAATGACTTTACCGCCTGGGTTACAAATGACTAGGATCTGAATACACATTTTGAACTTTACACCAATGTGAAGATAATAGTTAACTAATGAACTAAAACTGGTACACAGTAGAGATGTCATGACAATGGAATTATTGCCTTTTAGCTACAGAGACATAAATTTCACTGTAAAACTCTAAAGGCCCATCTGTCCAGCCTATCTCCAGGTCCTCTTATTTTCAATCCTTAGCTTCTAGTTAGGGTCTTTGAAGCATTCTCTAAGTCTCACCCATAAGATCCTCAGTCCTTTGAGTCATGCACATATTGATCTCACAAATTCTCAAAAAGTTAAATTCCGCAACATGATTGCATTCTCTTCCTCAGCTGGGTATAGAGTTGGTATCTTGTATCCTCTGCTTCAATTATAGTAGATATTCTTGGGAATGGTTGACGTACTGAATGCCCAAAAGGCACACACCGACCAGAGATTCTAAAAGAGCTGTTGGAGGCAACCATTCCTAATATGGTGGTGAAAAAAATTAAATATGAAGTAGCGTCATCTGTACTTGGAAGTTTGTCACTTGATTCCACAGATCTAGTGTAAGCCAAACAAAATCTATTATTTTTGGCCAAACTCTTAGAGCAGGGGTGCTTTTCTCTAAAACGAGCTACTTATGTTCAATGAAATTCCTCCAGAGCTACTGTTATTATTAGAGATGTAATAGTAACCACACAAGATACTATTACATTAGTGACGACACTATGCAATATTATCAGCAATGATCACACCAGGACATCAGATATAGTTGCAGCAGTAATGTAAAAAATGATTTGTCTATGGGGAATGCCTGTATAATGGGTATCACATAACAGCTATAATGCCTCTTGCACCAAGTTAATATTAGTAATAAATCTCACCAACACTATTTGATATTTATCACTCAGTTATAAGCTTTGAAAATATTTAGCAAATTGAAACATTTGTCCATTCTGTTTCGTTATCTATATATTAGCTCAACCAAGCAAAAGCTTCTAATTTAGTTCACTGGGCTGCACACAGAAGAGTTAGTTACTGGTGGCTGGTGAGCTGCCAGTCGCTCGCAAGATACTCGTTGGAGAAGAATGTCTTAGAGCAATCAGTCTTGGATCAAATCCAATAGTTTTGATGGCAAAACAGCTTTTAATACTGAGCATGCATGGTTTTGCCGGGTTGGGTGGACTGAGTCTAGCTTGGTCTCACTATTTGGCCCTGCTGTCTTCATACAGTTTGCTGTTTATTCCTAGTCAATTATCCTGTTTTCATGGAACTTGAGTCTCCAGTTTCCTTACTCTTCACATTTTATTTGGTCAGCCTTTTTTGCTGCACCCCAGAGTCTCTTCCTTCTCCTTGTTGGTCCACTGACTGCTCTTACTGATTCCATTAACTTGGTCCTTTACACCGATGTTGATATCACCCTTACAATCAGTACACATAATCTGGGTTAAGGATATATTTGGATATGGTAAACTGGTAGATGCAAGAGAATCGGCCTCTACTAAATGCCTGCAACTGGTGATTGTGGCATTTGTTGAGGGGAACAATTAGGCACTTTGCATCTGAGTTTTGGTCTTCATCTATGGGTTTGTCAGTACCCACTTCTTGTGGTGGGAAACCGCTGGTTTGTTAGTAAAAGTCTGCTGGCTTTATTTTTTAATTAGTACATAGTTTCTGTTTTTATCAAACCAACGGCGTCTTTCTTCTTTTGCTACAGACACCAAGAGCTGCTCAGGCATAACATTATAGAACCAGTACTTGTTTCAAAATAGCATAATATCTTATGCAGTGCATATCAAAAACCGCCAAAATTATGGCTTTCAGAGCCAAATCCCACAAGCACATTTTCCATTACTGTTCAAAATTCGTTTGCTTACAGTCCCAAACCACGTTTTCTGTTTATTACAATGAAAAGAAAATACTATTACTAAGCAACAAACATGAAAAGATGAAAAAATGGCCCAGGTAGGCATTTGGAAACAGACTTAGGTACAGACTTAACTGTAGCATGGGTTTCTCTGTTCCTAATTCTTTCTACTTAACAACAAATATGATTGGTAAATAGATATAATTAAAATGGAACTTGATATCAAAAGCAGACAAAACGAGCAAAGCATGTAAAAAGGCTATCATAGTGTACATAACAAAAGTACCTTAATTGCGTTGAATAAACCAGATATAAGGGAGGTCCTAACTCAGAAAGTTTGCTGCTACATGTTTTTGGGGTCTTGGCGCAGCTAGGTCCTAGCTCTTTGAGAATGCCACAAACATTCGAACCACAACCTCTAGTCATGCATCAATGCTCTGACTTCCTCAGTTGACATTGGCATCTTTTCTCTGAATCAGCTGTGTTTCCACATCTAGTTCTCCATAAAATGTCACGCACAGTTGTACAACGCAGATGCATTCCAGTGCCTGCATTCTCCACTCCTTTCGCTCCTGTATCTGTGGCTCTACCCACTGATCCACGGAGATGATGCCCCCTTCTGTAGTTAATCCACAACTTGCGGAATCTTTGCAGTCAGTTTAGAAATTAATCGGTGCTCACTTCTCATTGCAATGTGGAGTTTACTGCCAGTCGAAGCAAGCTCAGAATGATGATTCTTGTGGTAACAATGATAAGGATGCAGGTGAAATGAATATTAGTTTAATAAACAAAAAGTAAATCGCACTACAAAGTAAACCTACACCAAGGGCCTGATTACAAGTGGGTTATTGTTTTCTGACCCCTGTTTGCGCAGGGGTCGGAATTATGAGATTGGTTGTATATAAAGCAATCTGATAATTATTGGCTGTTAAATACCTCAATCTTTGTTAAATTACGGCTGGTCAAATCTACCAAAATTTAGCCGGGGGAAAGCATATTGTATTTACCGTATTGTGCTGATTTTGGTGCGTTTAAAACACAAAATCCCCATGTTGTTCCCGAGAAACTAGTAATAGGTGCTATTTATTGCACCCGATAGATAACGTACCCTCTGGTGTTCTTATTTATCAGATGCAATAAATATCACATATACTTGTATTCAGGGCCTAATTGCTCAAGGGTGTGACTCTAAATCGCAGTTGGCACTCTTGAAAAATGTTTGACGCCAAAAATCTAACTGATGCTTAATCCAGGCCAGTCGATTTTAGGTGGCAGGCCCTTCTGTGTGCTTGTCCATCAGTTATGAAACCACTTGTTTGCTTAGTGTTACAGCCAGTGAGATGATAACCAGTTCATTAAGTTGCTTAAGACATAGCCAGTCTTATATTATTTTCCCTTCACCTATACACTCTTCCAGTCTTGTGCAATGACAATATTTTGCTTAATTTCTTTTATTACAACCTAAACATCTGATAAGGGTTTCATGTGGTTAAATTAGGTGTTCTTGCTCCAGGAAATTTTACAAGCAGAAGATACTTGTGGGATCCTGGTGTAGATGTAACAGAAGTGTTACAGGAAGGAGACCAGTAGAGGAGACAATGCCTCCAAAGCTCATACCTACTGATCTCCTCGCATATAATGCCATGATATAGCTTACAGCAGCAACATAAAATGATTGCATTATGTGTGGACCTCTTTATGGAATTTTACTAGTAGACACACTTGAATCAGGTTGCTTTCCTCCATTGCTCTACCTGCCAGTTTTGGTTGACTTCACAAACCCAAAGAAGGGTATTTCCATTGCACTGGTTAGCATCAGACTAGAAATATACATCTGCACTAAATGATTCACAGTGTGAGAACAGAACTAACTAGATCCCGGTATTGTCACGAAAGCTAAAAAACAGCGTCCATTAATCCAAGGTCTACTAGCTTTCTGTCCTCCAAGGTTACTAATACCTAGATACATAGGAACACCTTCTAATATCATTAGCATTAATGTAACACAGCCAGGCCTACTTAATGCTACAGTATGGCAAGAATCAATGGGATAAAATGTTGGCTTTAGCTAAAATTCTACCAGAGGATAAACCAGAAGAAATGGGTGCCTTCACTGAAGAGGAAAATATGTGTGCCACAGTACAATTATAGCAGCCCTAAGTGTCGCTCTGAAAAAGTAGGTAGGTTTCCACTGGTGCTACCTGAGAAAATTAATTGTGGCTGAGATTTTTAGGATTAAGGTCTGAGATACAAGTATGTCTTTCAGCTCTTTGGGACCTGTGAATAATGGGTTGTAAAAGATAAAGGTTAATATTTACACTCCACACCTATTTGAGCTTTATAAGAGAAAGGGTTATTAGCACTGCCTTCACACAAAGAATGTCCAGCAGTTCTCTATTAGTTGGACAAACTATAACTAGTCCACCTGTAAAAAATAAAAGGTAATAGACCCTGGCTGTAGTAAGAGGGAGGCACATCACCTTTTGCAGATTGCAATATTTTTTACATTTTTTGTTTTTCTTAGGTGCCTTTGCAAATGATGGACTGGTGTTCCTTTCTTGTAGCGTAATCCAAGCTGGAAACACTGCATGCAAAAAGAAGCTGTTTACGGTGTGCCATTACTCATACAAGAATGTCAAAATGACATCCTTTACAGTGCATATAATATCAATCATAAATATTGGTTCGATGGCATCTGTCGCTGTAGATACGCATGTTCTGCAATAGCTCGCCATCTGGTGTTGGGCCGGAGTGTTACAAGTTGTTTTTCTTCGAAGAAATCTTTCGAGTCACGGGACCGAGTGACTCCTCCTTTTGTCTCCATTGCGCATGGGCGTCGACTCCATCTTCGATTGTTTTTTTTCCGCCATCGGGTTCGGACGTGTTCCTGTCGCTCCGAGTTTCGGAACAGAAAAAATAGTTAATTTCGGAAGATTTTCGTCGGTATTGTTGCGTTCGGGATCGGCGTACTTACATTCAACACCGCATCGAAGATCGAAGAGCTCCGGTGCCCTTCGGGGTAGTTTTTCGATCCTCCGTCGGGGCCTGGTCGGCCCGACCGCGTGCTGAGGAACGCCGATGGAACGGACCCCTTTCCGTTTCTGCCCCAAATGCCACAATAAATACCCCTACACAGACCAACACTTGGTCTGCAACCTGTGCCTGTCACCTGAGCACAGCGAAGACACCTGCGAGGCCTGTCGTGCGTTCCGGTCCCGAAAAACACTCCGAGACCGTCGAGCCAGAAGACTTCAAATGGCGTCCGCACCGACAGCCCGACGGGAGTTCGAGGAACAGGAAGAGGAAGGTACCTTCTCGATCCAAGACTCAGACTCCGAAGGATTCGACGATACACAAACCGTGAGTAAGACGTCGAAAACCACACAAAGAAACATTTACAAGGCCCAGGGGACGCCACTGCCACCAGGCCATGGCTCAACCCATAAAATCGGTGACCGACCGTCGGCACCGAAAAAGGCCCAAACGGTGCCGAGATCGTCCGACTCCGGTCGAGACACCGGCACGCAGCCTTCTCGGGACCGAGAAAGTGCTGGAGACAAGCCTCGACACCGAGATGCCGGTGTGGACACGGCTCGACGCCGAGACAGCGGCACCGAAACAGATCGACGCCGAGAGGTTTCGGCCCCGAAAAGGAAAAAAGTCACCTCGGAGCCGAAAAAACACGCAGACAAAGTTTCGATGCCGAAACAAACTGCAAGCGACCCAGCTTCAGGCTCTTATACAGAAGAGCACTCGCTAACCTCCCAAATGCAGAAGCATAGGTTTGAGGAAGAGCTACAAGCAACTGATGCGGACCATACGCAAAAGCGTATCTTCATTCAGCAGGGGACAGGAAAAATAAGCACCCTTCCCCCCATTAGGAGAAAGAGAAGGTTGGAGTTCCAGACGGAACAAGCACCACAACCAAAAGTGGTGAAAAGAGTTACACCACCACCCTCTCCTCCGCCCGTGATTAACGTTTCACCAGCACAAACGCCATCACACTCCCCAGCTCACACCACCATGAGCCAGGGTGACCAAGACCAGGACACATGGGACCTATACGACGCCCCAGTGTCAGATAACAGCCCAGAGGCATACCCTACAAAACCATCTCCACCAGAAGACAGCACCGCGTACTCTCAGGTGGTGGCTAGAGCAGCACAATTTCACAACGTAAGCCTCCACTCAGAACAGGTCGAGGATGATTTCTTGTTCAACACACTCTCCTCCACCCACAGCTCCTACCAAAGCCTGCCTATGCTCCCTGGTATGCTCCGGCACGCAAAAGACATATTTAAGGACCCGGTCAAAAGTAGGGCAATCACACCAAGGGTGGAAAAAAAGTATAAGCCGCCTCCTACGGACCCGGCTTTCATCACAACACAGCTGCCACCAGACTCTGTTGTTGTAGGAGCAGCTAGAAAAAGGGCCAACTCTCACACATCTGGAGATGCACCACCCCCAGATAAAGAAAGCCGCAAGTTTGATGCAGCTGGTAAGAGAGTCGCAGCACAAGCTGCAAACCAGTGGCGCATCGCGAACTCCCAGGCACTACTTGCGCGCTATGACAGAGCCCACTGGGACGAGATGCAACATCTCATTGAACATCTGCCCAAAGACTTCCAAAATAGGGCAAAACAAGTGGTTGAGGAGGGACAGGCCATCTCCAACAACCAGATCCGCTCCTCCATGGACGCTGCAGATACAGCTGCACGGACAATTAATACATCTATAACTATCAGAAGGCATGCATGGCTCCGAACGTCTGGATTTAAACCAGAGATTCAACAAGCAGTTCTCAATATGCCTTTTAATGAAAAAGAACTGTTCGGTCCAGAAGTGGACACAGCGATTGAGAAACTCAAAAAAGATACGGACACTGCCAAAGCCATGGGCGCACTCTACTCCCCGCAGAGCAGAGGGAATTACAGCTCATTCCGTAAAACGCCCTTTCGAGGGGGGTTTCGGGGTCAAAGCACACAAGCCAGCACCTCACAAGCCACACCGTCCAGTTACCAAGGACAGTATAGAGGAGGTTTTCGGGGACAATATAGAGGAGGGCAATTCCCTAGAAATAGAGGAAGATTCCAAAGCCCCAAAACCCCTACTACTAAACAGTGACTCACATGTCACTCACCCCCTCCACACAACACCAGTGGGGGGACGAATAGGTCATTATTACAGAGCATGGGAGAAAATCACTACAGACACTTGGGTTCTAGCAATTATCCAACATGGTTACTGCATAGAATTTCTACAGTTCCCTCCAAACATACCACCAAAAGCACAAAATTTAACAACACACCATTCCAATCTCCTAGAGATAGAAGTGCAGGCACTATTGCAAAAGAATGCAATCGAATTAGTGCCAAACACACAAATAAACACAGGAGTTTACTCACTGTACTTTCTGATACCAAAGAAGGACAAAACACTGAGACCAATCCTAGACCTCAGAGTAGTCAACACTTTCATCAAATCAGACCACTTCCACATGGTCACACTACAAGAAGTATTGCCATTGCTAAAGCTGCACGACTACATGGCAACTTTAGACCTCAAGGATGCTTATTTCCATATACCAATACACCCATCGCACAGGAAATACCTAAGGTTTGTATTCAAAGGAATACATTACCAATTCAAGGTACTGCCTTTCGGATTAACAACCGCACCAAGAGTCTTTACCAAATGTCTAGCGGTAGTCGCTGCACACATCAGAAGACAGCAAATACATGTGTTCCCATATCTAGACGACTGGCTAATCAAGGCCCATTCGTTAATAGAGTGCTCAAATCACACAAATCATATCATACAAACCCTCTTCAAACTAGGGTTCACCGTCAATTTCACAAAATCCAAAATTCTGCCACGCAAGGTACAACAATACCTGGGAGCCATAATAGACACATCAAAAGGAGTAGCCACTCCAAGTCCACAAAGAATTCAAAATTTCAACACCATCATACAACGCATGTATCCAACACAAAAGATACAAGCAAAGATGGTATTACAACTCCTAGGCATGATGTCATCATGCATAGCCATTGTCCCAAACGCAAGACTGCACATGAGGCCCTTACAACAATGCCTAGCATCACAGTGGTCTCAAGCACAGGGTCACCTTCTAGATCTGGTGTTAATAGACCGCCAAACTTACCTCTCGCTTCTGTGGTGGAACAACATAAATTTAAACAAGGGGCGGCCTTTCCAAGACCCAGTGCCACAATACGTAATAACAACAGATGCTTCCATGACAGGGTGGGGAGCACACCTCGATCAACACAGCATACAAGGACAATGGAACGTACATCAAACAAAACTGCATATCAATCACCTAGAACTTCTTGCAGTTTTTCAAGCACTAAAAGCTTTCCAACCAATAATAGTTCACAAATACATTCTCGTCAAAACAGACAACATGACAACAATGTATTATCTAAACAAGCAGGGAGGGACGCACTCCACGCAGTTAAGCCTGTTAGCACAAAAAATTTGGCATTGGGCAATTCACAACCAAATTCGCCTAATTGCACAGTTTATACCAGGGATACAAAATCAACTCGCAGACAATCTCTCTCGAGATCACCAACAGGTCCACGAATGGGAAATTCACCCCCAAATACTGAACACTTATTTCAAACTCTGGGGAACACCTCAGATAGACTTGTTTGCGACAAGGGAGAACGCAAAATGCCAAAACTTCGCATCCAGATACCCACACAAACAATCCCAAGGCAATGCCCTATGGATGAACTGGTCAGGGATATTTGCTTACGCTTTTCCTCCTCTCCCTCTCCTTCCTTACCTGGTAAACAAACTCAGTCAAAGCAAACTCAAACTCATATTGATAGCACCAACTTGGGCAAGGCAACCCTGGTACACAACGCTGCTAGACCTATCAGTGGTACCCTGCATCAAATTGCCCAACAGGCCAGATCTGTTGACACAGCACAACCAAAAGATCAGACACCCAGATCCAGCATCGCTGAATCTAGCAATCTGGCTCCTGAAATCCTAGAATTCGGGCACTTACAACTTACCCAAGAATGTATGGAAGTCATAAAACAAGCAAGAAGGCCATCCACCAGGCACTGCTATGCAAGTAAATGGAAGAGGTTTGTTTGCTACTGCCATATTAATCAAATACAACCATTACACACAACTCCAGAACATGTAGTGGGTTACTTGCTTCACTTACAAAAATCTAACCTAGCTTTCTCTTCCATTAAGATTCACCTTGCAGCAATATCTGCATACCTGCAGACTACCTATTCAACTTCCCTATATAAAATACCAGTCATTAAAGCATTCATGGAGGGCCTTAGGAGAATTATACCACCAAGAACACTACCTGTTCCTTCATGGAACCTAAATGTTGTCCTAACTAGACTTATGGGTCCACCTTTTGAACCCATGCACTCCTGCGACATACAGTTCCTAACCTGGAAGGTGGCATTTCTCATCGCCATTACTTCCCTGAGAAGAGTAAGCGAGATTCAGGCGTTTACTATACAGGAACCTTTTATACAACTACACAAAAATAAAGTCGTCCTAAGGACCAATCCTAAATTTTTGCCAAAGGTTATTTCACCGTTCCATCTAAATCAAACAGTGGAACTTCCGGTGTTCTTTCCACAGCCAGATACCGTAGCTGAAAGGGCACTACATACATTAGATGTCAAAAGAGCATTAATGTATTACATTGACAGAACAAAGAACATCAGAAAGACTAAACAACTCTTTATTGCATTTCAAAAACCTCATGCAGGAAACCCAATTTCAAAACAAGGTATAGCCAGATGGATAGTTAAATGCATCCAAATCTGCTACCTTAAAGCTAAACGACAGCTGCCCATTACACCAAGGGCACACTCAACCAGAAAGAAAGGTGCTACCATGGCCTTTCTAGGAAACATCCCAATGCAAGAAATATGTAAGGCAGCCACATGGTCTACGCCTCACACATTCACCAAGCATTACTGTGTAGACGTGTTATCCGCACAACAAGCCACAGTAGGTCAAGCTGTATTAAGGACATTATTTCAGACTACTTCCACTCCTACAGGCTGATCCACCGCTTTTGGGGAAATAACTGCTTACTAGTCTATTGCAGAACATGCGTATCTACAGCGACAGATGCCATCGAACTGAAAATGTCACTTACCCAGTGTACATCTGTTCGTGGCATCAGTCGCAGTAGATTCGCATGTGCCCACCCGCCTCCCCGGGAGCCTGTAGCAGTTTGGAAGTTACCTTCAATTATTTATATATGTATCATCTCAACCTTAAATAAGTGCATACTTAGTCACTCCATTGCATGGGCACTATTACTACAATTCAACTCCTACCTCACCCTCTGCGGGGAAAAACAATCGAAGATGGAGTCGACGCCCATGCGCAATGGAGACAAAAGGAGGAGTCACTCGGTCCCGTGACTCGAAAGACTTCTTCGAAGAAAAACAACTTGTAACACTCCGGCCCAACACCAGATGGCGAGCTATTGCAGAACATGCGAATCTACTGCGACTGATGCCACGAACAGATGTACACTGGGTAAGTGACATTTTCATTCAGATACATTTGTATAAAAGGATTGAGAATGAGACTCAGTTAGACTCAGAATCTTTACCTTGTAAGTCTGATCTGTTTCCACTCCTTGAAGGCTGGAGTTGGATACCCTTTGAGTTGTGAATACATTTTTGAGAGCTTGGAAAGAAAATTCAATGCCACTCCATGTCCAAAAAGACAACCAGCTCCACTCTGGGTACCTAATAATATATTCTCTAGATTTACGTAAACTCACTTTGAGCCTGAGTGCATATGTGATCTAAAATACCTTTCGGTTGATGTCATGTATTGCAATAATCACTTACCATCCACTTGTGACAATCAGTTCCTGTGTCTTTCACAGAATGCAATTGGCGGTGAGTTAGTGTGCACCAACCTTACAGAATTGTACTTCAGAGTTTGTTTACCATAGCATTGAGCAACCACATAAACCACTATGACTTACTATGCAGGCTAAGAGGCATTTAATCAATGATGAATCTTGGAGTGTAATAATTAGTATGATAGGCGTAACTAAAATGTACTCCAGGCTCACTTTTTAACAGCTAGACCCTTTTCATGGCAGCAGTCATCAGTAACATACAGCTGCTTGTGGTACATAGTATGTAAAGCTTCTCTGTGCCGCTTCCTGCATGCTTTATACAACAATACAGTTGTAACTCATAAAGGACAAGATGCACAGATTGGCTAATTAGCATTGGGTAACTTTTCAAAAATCTTATTGCATATGCAACACAGCACTACTTGCTAATCTATGTAAAAATAATCTGATTTATGATGAAAAATTAAAACATACATATCTGTAAGACTAGTTCGTTTGTTACTGTGTGAACTACCCATTTTTCTCATGAGACGGATGACAGTAAAGATCATTAAGTTGATCTTTACAAATTACAATGCAATTACAATCTGAAAATTCTGTTGAAATGATATCTCAAAGTATTCCGAGGTTCTGCTTGAAGTCATAACCATCATATTACAGACACACTAAGGGGTCAATACCAAGACGGTGGTTATTCAAACTTTTAGAAATTATTTATTGACCAGCAACCAGAAGTCAAAGGTATGCAAAGCTTGTTAAATCAAAGCAGGTAGTAAGCAGCAAAACAAATGTTGCAGTTAAGTGAACTGTCCATGACTGTCCCCAGTAGCTTGGAAGAGATCAGAAGAATTAAAGACCTAGTAGATTGTCTAGTGCAACAAAACATGTGTGTGCACCCATTTGGATAGCATGATGGATATAGGCTGTCTGCAGCCCGTTGCCTGGCTGAAATGGGCACAGATGCACACATAGACACACCCAAGGTTTGCAGAAGATGTCCTACATGGGTGATGGTTCACTCTGATTCAGTTACTGCTTTGCCTCACATTGTTGGCCGATGCTTATCTTTGTTTTTCTGCCACTCTACTGATTTCTTCTCTCTTCTGGGTATTATTTGATGGGGAGGGTGTAGGGGTGGTAATATTTTGGCAGATTTGTGGCCAGGTGGTGTGGGTCCCTTCAATTTTTTCCATGGTCTTTTAGGCCGAGCCAATCAGATGAAGATCAAAAGTGAGAATGTGGAGAAAGTTGAGAAAGGACAAAGCATGCAGAGTTCCGAGGAGGAGCCCTCAAAGAAGGCGACAGTGCAGGACACTGAGAAGGCACTCATGGCGGAAAGGACATTGCATAAAGACAACGATGGGGAGGCTGGACATGCCAGGGGATGCTCTGATGACCCACCATCCCTGTTTAGAGATGGGCTTGATGAAAATATGCCAATTATTAAAGACCAAACTTCAAAGAGGGACATGTCTTTTAATGAAGACAGTACAGATGGGTCATGTATGAAAAATGACATAAGTACTGTTTCAAAGGTGGTTGAATGTACCAATTCCGATGCAACTGAGGATCAGAATATTGTGAATGTGGAAAATACTGGCCTGGGAAGTTTAGAAACTGAAAGTGGTGTAGGACAGCTGCAGGAGGGTGGGGATCATGAGGGTGAATTAGTTAGAGAAAGAGAGAGCTGCAGTGATGATTTTCAGGATGCAGTGGAGTTTGTCGTTGAACAGAAAATTGTATGTCCAGTAGCAGCAAGCAAAGAAATATTGGATGTTCATGAGACACTTTCACCTCCTGCAGATGAAGAGTCATTTGCAGGGCCTCTCATAGAAAGCCAGGAAGAAGGGTCCCATGTACAGGGAATACTTCATAACTTGGGCAAACACTTAGATGGATTCTTTGATGCAGTGAGTGAAGATGTGGAGGGCAGCATAAGTGTGAGAGATGAGAATGCAGAAGCAAGCAACCAATATGACCAGGGGGAGGATGTAGATGAAGTAGTTGCTGAAACACAGGAAGCTAAAAGGAATAGCCCACCCCCAAGTAGAAGCGATGTAAGTGAGCTAGTAGAGACAAACCAAATTAAAGAAGGAGATGATTCAGGAAATGTGGAGTACCATCTAAACAAAATGGTTACTGAAGAGGCTATTGTTACGTGTGTAGGCAAAGAGACAGCTGTTGAAGGAGACCAAGCATTTAAAACTAATATAACCAAGACTGAAGTATGTGATGATCAGGGGAATAAAGAAGTAAAGAGGCATGTTGAAGTTGTAGATGTGGAAGAGGTGGGCAGTAAAGCACATTCTGATGAGGGAGAATTTTTTGAATTTTCAAATGAAGATGGTGCAGCATTGGATGACCATCTTGGGGAGGAACAGGCCAACAGCAGTGAGCACATGTTGAGCGCACCTCACCACGAAGGTACCTGTGCAGCCCCTGAACATTCCAGTCATTCGAAGGAGGAAGGAGTTCCTTCCATCCCCTGTCAGCAGACTGAAGATGAGCCAGGCAGGCCTGTTCATGTTGGTGATGGGATTATCCTAGCTGGGGACAAAGTAGTGCCCTCACTTGATCAAAGCAGGCATGGTGCGTCAAACCTTACAAGCTCGATGTTAGCTGAAAACTGGCAGCAAGCAACTGAAGACTCCAGCCAACTCAATGAATGTGATCTGGAAGTATGTTCATCACAAAGAAAAGCAGATGATGAGAAAGAAGATGAAAAACAGAGAGTTGAAGGGAATTTTATGACCGTCAGTGAAGAGACTGAAACTCCACCAGAGGTTGGGGTTAAGTGTGGACTTGAGAGTCTGAAGCTCAAGACTGATGCAAAGGAGGAGAAGACTGGGTGCCTAATACCCGATGATCAGGAAACAGTTATTCATGAGAAGTCACGTGAGCCAGAGCTAAAGGAAGATGATCCGACTGGAGAAACACAAAACGAGGATGAGGGCTCATTTGAGTTTGATGATGATGAAGAGAGTGACATGCCAGCAAATAGTAACAATTTATACCCAAAACCAGTGATGGAAGGAGAATTTACTATAGGAAAGGAAGTACATATTCATGACTCCACAGAGATCAGTGTGACCAAGACAACCGAATGTAGTGAATTCCAGAATTTACAGGATCAAGACATTCTGGCCCCAGTCAGGGATGATCACCATAAACAAGAAGGATCATATGAAGCTGCTGATCAAGAAACTGAGGTAGCATCTCACTCTACTTCTGCAGACACATCAGTTAGTGAGGAACAGGAGGCCATAGAGCAATCGACCAAGAGCACAGATACTGGAAATGTATCTGCTGATCCATTTGAACCCCAGGATTTGGATAACAAGCAAGCATATATCAAGGAAGACACCCTGGACAGGGGAATCAAGAGGGGTAAAGGTAAGAACAAGGAAGATTGCTTGCTATCCTGAGGGTGTCTACTGCAGTTCCACTTGACCATGGATTCCGAAAAATAATTTGCACTTTGCACAGTGAGGCTAGCTTTAAGAAGGCTTTTGTGTCACTCCTGCTACAGGTGGCACCCACACCACCAGCTAATGCCAGCAGATAACCAAGAAATGTAATCTTATTGCTGGATTGTTGATGATCGGTCAGGTTTTCATACAAACTAAAAAATATGCAGTATGGTCTAAACTGCAACTCCTCTGCGCCCTGTTACTAGTCTCAGATGTTAGTCTGGGATAACTCGATAAGATGAGTTAAAAATACTCTCCAAACTTTCACAAAAACCAAAATGCATTACGATGTCTAAACATGGGAATTACAAATGTGCTGCTAATTGATTTATCTGGTGATGGAATATACTGATGGTGTATGTTTTTCTTTTTTGTTAAAATTGTTGTTGCTATACTGGTTGTGATATTTGATCTTGAAGCAAAGTTTGATTGCAGTTGTATGACCATTAGCAGACTATTACTATGTTGAGTGGTAGGGACCATATTCACAGTAATAGGACTGGTCGCTAGACTAACGGAACTCTTGGACGTTTTGCTGTATCCATCGACCGTGCAGAACCTTTGACTGTATTTAGGCTAATGTTGGTTTGGCTATTTCCAGTATGACAGAGGCTTGACTTTATCCAAGGTATTGTAGGTTTGATTGCCTCGAAGGTTAGAGAGGTTTGACTATATCTAGTTTGAGCAAATTGTGCTCTCATTCATAGTGAAGAGGGTTTGATTGGATTCACGATGGGGTATTTGTGTCAAAACCTAAGGTGTGGGAGGTTTAACTCTATCCAAATTGTTTGGTGGTTTGACTGCATATAGGGTGGGTGAGGTTTGACTATCTAGGTGATAAAGATGTGACACTGTCAAGTGTGAGGGAGGTTTACCTGTGTCCAGGACGGCAGAACTTTATCCGTATATAGAATGATAGATCTTTGATTACATGAGCGGTGACAAAGGTTTGACAGTATCGAGCGTGACACTGCCTCCAGAGTGATGACAGAAACTGTATTTAGGTTGACTGAGGTTCCCCTGTATCCCAAGCGATTGTGGTTTGCATGCCTCTTAGGTCAGAGGTTTGACGATACATAGTTTAGCCTTTTTCTAGCGTGATCAAAACCATGCCTGTATGAAGAATGAGATGATGACATTCTGAGGCAGCTTGGTGGTAAAAAAAAAAAAAAAATACTACTGAAAGGATAATTATGAAGTTTGAGTATCTGTTGTGTGGGTGAGGTTTGATAACTTTTGCAAGAAAGAATTGAAGGAAAAAGCTGTGCCTGTCTTTACAGTTCTAAACTTTCATATACACTGTATACACTTTGAGTTTATATTTTACATAGTCACTCAAATTAAGGCACCATCCTATTCCCTTGGATCCCACGAAGGGGTTTCAGAGACACTTATATATTGCTCAAGCTTCGTGTAGGAATGTTAGCTTGATTGAAAGCGGTCAGCCTTTTCTGTTGTCAGTTTTATTTATAGTTCAGTATAACCCAAATGAAGCTTCAAACGCACATTATGGAAACAGTCCCAAGGGACTACTGAAGCTGAGGTGGATGCACGCCACTTGTGCCACATTTTGAAGAACCTGGGCCTAGGCAAACCTGGCATGTGCTTTGATCAACAATTAGTCATGGTTAACCTAGCCTAGTTTACTTCAGATACACTGTGGTACTTTGGACAACTCACCGGTGGCTTTCGGGGCACTTTTAATTTTGCTTTTCAAATACGTGTGTTTAAAATAAATGTTCTGTTATTGTATAGTCTGAGGAGGACAAACCAGGACTATTTCATGAAGAAACTGTAGAAACAATTTTTAAGTAATAATTTGCTGTCTGGGATTTGTTTTCTTTGGTTTACTTTTCACATTTCTAGATTTTTCTATTTGGATGGTATATGGTACCCACTTTATTGCGAAAATTGTTTGAGCATGTAAGGGGTGCCTGCTTTCCCATGGCTATATCCTCACTGGGGAAAAGGGAAGTAGATTTAACTTTTAAAAATACAACAAAAATGTAAATCCTGTACTGAGTGAATTGTAAAGGTGCTGGTTAAAGCTGGACGCTTTGCTGTGACCAGTTCCAGTGCATTAGTAAAAATCACATTAACTTATGTACTCATTGTAACAGTCACTAAGAACACAGGTTGCCCTTGTCATAGTGGCTTCCTGCTTTTATCAGCTTTGCGCCCCCAAAAGCGAGATTTTACTGCCAGAAGAAAATAGGATTCCTGCAAAATGATACACTCACAGAGAGGTTTTACAAGGTCATTCTGTGGCAAATGGGTGAGATGTTTAGAAATTGAGAATATGTATATCGCAAATGTCCTGAGCTGTATATACTGAAATAAATATTTTATACTTTAAAATTCCTGTCTCTGTTTTTGATGTTTGCAATGGTGCAGGAGGGTATTGTGGCAGAGGGTGTGCAAGGAACTTGAGAGTTGCTCCCCTATCTGATAACAGTGAGTTGAGTAACTTCAAATAATTACTTATCGCTCATAGTGGACGTCCACAGAAGCTGCACCCGCCCTCCAATTTTTTCATCCTAAAAGTGGTCTGTGATGAAGACTCAAGATTACCCTTTCAGAAAGCTACACTCATAGATAGGTTCCTTGGCTTGGTTGTTGCTTGAAGGGCATGCAGATAGACCTTTTCCTTGGCTTGGTTATTGCTTTAGTGACCTGTACATAGACCTATTCCTTTGCTTGGTTACTTCTTAATGGGCATGCAGAGACCTCTAAGTATTAAAGTGGATTATGCTGAATCTGATTTTTTTGAAACAGGCAAACCAACACTTGAAGATGAAAAACTTTATGCATACAAGTACACAGACAATAACTGGAGATGCATCTTTAAATTTGTACAGTATTACACAGACATTCCCACAGCAGCACAATCCACGAATACTAACTATAGAGAGTATGGATGTTTGCTAACGATATCAGCTATCATTAACAGACCCACTTTAATCGGCATGACACCTCTTGGTTGATCTTAGAGAATTCCACAATGTTTCAGCCTTCAAGGTAAATATCACCAAATCAGAGGTGCTCGCCTTGCACCCTTGATCCCATCAAATAGAACAGCTTCAGACACTTATCCCCATCTCCTGGTTGTGGGGCAGGATTAGATATCTTGGGATACTCATCTGCACCACTTCACAGGTTATTGCCATGAATTATGCTGTGCTAATCGGGGACATAAGGAGAGACCTCCAACAATAGTGTACCAAGACTCCTCCTGATTTTCAAACAATACCAATGCCAACCCCGCTCTCAATTCTCAAACAGCTTTAAAATGTAGTCAACACCTTCATTTGAAAAAACACACCCTGCGCATAGCAAGTAAGAGTCTCTGTAGGGCAGTATAACAGGCAGGTCTTGCGGTGCAGCACATTGTGTCCTGCTTCCAGGTGTTCGTGCTGAGATTCCTCATAGAATAGGGGGGAAAAGAGAAGTCAAAACATTGGTGTTTTATGGAGCATCTTATAGCAGGCACATCCATCAGGCAGGCTCCCTTGCTACAAAAGGTACACTGTAGTTGGGACTGTACTCTTCACCTATAACTAGGATTGCACTTGAAATCATCAAGGCCAGGTTTGACCACTTTTTCCAGACCCTTCATCCCAATCTCATATAATCGTGATTTTACTTTGTTACGTATCCCCCCCACAATTTATCTGGCACAAGAAGAGATTATCTCATTGAGGGCTCACTCTTCGCTTAACGCTCTCCTTTGAAGACCTCAGACTAAAATTCGCCCTCCCAGAATCCAAAAGGTTCACATACACTCAACATTGCCACTTGGTGCTTTACCCATCAATGAAGGGGGGACCAATAACTAGGGTGGAGAAGCGACTCAAGAATGGCCCACGAGATACATTCCTGATCTCCACTTTATGTAAATTCATCCTCAAATCTGTCCAAGATTTCAAAATGCCAGGTCTAAAAAGATGGGAGCAAGAACGCGGGCGAGAACTGACACAGGAAATAAGAAGAGCTGTTTGACAGAGCCCTAACCTTTCCCTCACATGTGTGCCAATGTGAAACACAGTATAAAATATTGACCTATTGGTATCGAACCCTAGAAAAAAATGTCAAGTGAAAACCTTCAACCAGTGATAAGCGTTGGTGGTGGTATGGGTCTACAGGTTCCATCTTAAACTTTCTTTGGCATTGTCCCAAGCTAGGGATCTAATGAGATAAGATCACAGTTGAATTAAATAGAGGGTTGGATCCCTAGATATCCCAGTGTAATACTATTAGGATGCCAGTATCCTTCCCAAAACAGCTGGCAAACACAATAATGGATGGGATAGAATGTTTATTCTTATCCTGGGAAAAGACTACTGCCCCCACTCTATCCACCTAGTTATCTAGACTGATCCACTCTGGCCATCGGAAAGACAGCCCTGTAATGTTATACGACCCCTAGCCCACGAATTCCAAGAGCTTTTGTGTCATTTTTATCTTATAGCAGTTAGACTCATCCTAGATGAGATACCCCAGATCCTACAAGAGAGCTGCAGGCCATCTAGCATAAAATATATACCAAGAAAAGGCAACACTCAACACCTGATGTATTATCAATAAGACGACCATGGGGATGGGCATTTGATAGGTTAGTGAGTTCATAGATGAAAAGCGCTATTATTTCTATATAATGAACTGCTTGCCGACTGGAGGTATGTTGGCGAAGTTACGTGTTACGTTGAAAAAACACAATAAAAACAGTTACATTTAAGGAGATTATGGCTGAATGTATCATTCATGGATTTCTGAATTTGCATTTTAGTGCCACCTCGCAGATGTTTCTGCAGTCATTATAAGGTTGCAAAAGGGCATTATATGTAAAGTCTGTTTTCCGTTTTTACTAATTTACATATCATATCCATACCAATACAGACAGAAAAACATCTGTTCCCTGTGTGGATTTACTTTTTACATTTGGATAAAAACAAAAATTAAGTTGTTTTTTGAGTGACTAAATGGTATCAGGCAAGACTGCCAGGTAGGCTGTGCGTATTGACAGGGAAGGAGTTAAAACCAAAAAGAGACAGTTTCCTAATGAGGCACAAACAGGTGTAGATGTGCACAAAGTTGAAACTAAAATGTGCATGTTTTCATTTGAGTGCATTATTTTGTCATCTGTGGGTATTCATATCATATCATTGAAACCTGTTATGCATGTCGGTTAAATACATTTTTTCTCATAACCTAAATTAAATATGGATAATCACAGATAGAACTAGCAACAAATAAACACAAATAAATATAGATGGAAATGTAAAAAAAAAAAAACTACTGTAGAACTGGAAGCCCTAATTACGTTTCCAGAACTTGATACTAATAGCCACAGACGTCTTTCAACGTTGCTACTTCTTTGTCTGAAGTCATATATATCTTGGGAGTAGGTGCCTCTGCAAGCTATTTTAGCGTTCCTCTGTTTATATTGCTGTTGTTTTGGTTTCAGGCTACACAGTAACTTAGTTAGTTTCCTCTAAGGCCCTGATGTAAGGGATTTGTGCTAGGAAAAAAGGCACCTCAAACATGTGCAAAGCCTCATGTAATTGTGTTACACACGTCAAGAGGGTACCCGAGTACTCATGTCTCGCTTTGGTAGCGTCAAATACGGTGCATACTAAAATTAGAAAAGGTAGGAGGTGTTAATAGCAACATTTTATATTGTTTTGTGATAATATCTTGTGACAAAAGAAAAGGTTTTAAGGTGGTTCTGTGAGTTGGCGGCTATCTTTCAGAGCTGCACCTCTGAATTTCTTCTAGCATTATAGGCGACAGTGGCGGAAAAGAGCAACTTCTAGTGTGAATTTCCTTTAATTGGTGCGCATGTGAAAAGGTTGTGACCTGCTTCTAAAACAATAGTTCACAAATGTGTGAAAATAGAAATAAGAATAACAAGCATTGGCAAAGCCAATAGGTCTCGGCAATGGCCGAGTTCCGAGCTTTTGCCGTTGTCAATATGTTTTAGCAAAGCTTAGTGTAGAATGGCGTGGCGTGGAGTGGTGTTATTTGGCTTTGCATGGCATTGCGTGGTGTAGATTGGAGTGCCATAAAGTGGAGTGCAGTTGCGTGAAGTGGCCCCGCATAATGCTGAGTGGCGTTGTGTGGAAATGAGTGGCGTGGCATAGAGTGGAGTGCAGTTGTGTGGAGTGGCATTGCATAGAATGGATTGGAACTGGATGGAGCAGAGTGGTGTTGCGTGCAGCGGAGTGGCATTACATGGAGTGGCGTGGCATATAGTGGTGGTGCGTGCGTAGAGTGGCGATGCGCAGAGTGACTATACGTAGAGTGGTGTGAAGTGGTGGTGAGTGGAGTGATGCAGAGTGGAGACCAGTTGCATTGAGTAGAGTAGAATGGAGTGGTGCTGTGTACGGTAGAGTGCAGTAGCATGGAACGGGTTGCGTAGTGTAGAGTGGTGTTGAGTAGTGTGGATTTGCATTGCGTAGAGTGGAGTGGTGCTGTGTACCCTGAGTGGCCATGTGCGAGCTGAGAGGCATAGCATAGATTGGCATTAGAGCCAAGTGTGGTTGCATAGAGCAGGGTGGCGTTGTGTGGAGTTGCGCTGCTTAGAGCGGAGTGGCATTGTATAGATTGGAGTGGTGCGGCATAGAGTGGAGTGGCATAGAGTGGAGTGCAGTTGCATTGAGTGCATTTGCATGGAGTGCAGTTGTGTGTGTGTGCCATAAATATAGTAAAATAAAGTGTGCATGTGTGCTAAAGTGCTTTTAGAGGAATTGGAATCAGTACAAGTCACAGTATCCGCACTCTGAGATTTCAACAGGGCAGGAGAAAGGAGAAAGGGGTAGCCGGGCTCCAGGTCATGCTCTGATGCACACATTAAGGTTCCCTGTCAGGAAATAAATTTGGAAGTAAATGAGATCTGTTGTCCAAATAAGCATCCATTTCAAAGGAAAGAAGTAATGACAGACGGAGGGGTGAAGCAGCGATAAAGGAGGGGTCCAAACAAAATGATTTGCCATATGACCACCCACCCTTAGCCATTAAGAAGCGAAAAGTGCGTGCAGATGCGCAGTGAAAAATAATTTGAGTGCAAATCAACAAACCACAGCATAAATTCCCGGTAGCACAAGCAATTGTGAAACAAAATACTGTAGTTTGCATAAAACATTCATTGACTAAAATAATTGTCATGCATCACAATCGTGTAGTTTAACTGAAAGCTTTCTAGCGCTCTTTTGCTTTTTGCGCACTTGACAAAAACTCTCAATGAATAATTAACTATTAAGAAGCATTGTCTCACACTTTTCACTGATTGAGAAAAAGTGGAGGTCAGCCTGTGTTTTCGCTGTGGGTAATAAATCATTACAGCATTATACATGGTGGCCTCAGTTCTTGAGCAAACAGCCTGCCGCCTCGCACCGATCCTCCAGCAGAGATAGCTTATTAGCTACATCTCATAAACACATCTGCCCTCGGCTCCGCTCTGCACATCCTGGTTACATTAAAAAACAAGCATTTACAATGCAACGGGTCTCTCGTTTGCTCATGTTAGAGCTGATCGCGTTGTAAACTCCTAACCCGACTTTTCACCTATCGGGCAAAAGTGCATTTATGTACATAACCCGAAAAAGTGAAATTAACTATGTAAAGCGCTCGACTTCTGCCAAGCGAGATCGCGCTCGTAAATTAGAGAAAAAGAAGTCCACAAGCCTGATTGAAAACAGCAAGCCTCGCATGTTTTCTGTACTTGGTCGCTGCGCTCGAGGAGGGCTAGCCACCGGAAAAGGTATGACGTATGCATGCCTTCGACTAATGAAAGCAAGCGGATTTTATTAGGCAAGCCCACAAACCAATAAAAAACACGGACGTGAAGTTGACAGGGCTCCGAGCCCTTTTCTAAATACAAAAGCGTCTTGCTGCGATACGCATGCGCGAGCGCATGCAACGCAGGCTCGACCCTAACAAGGATTGCATGCTGTTAAAAAGCAGAACCATGTGCACAGCGGCACAGACAAAGTTACTTCTTGGTGTGGGAGAGACAAAGAAGGGCCTGCAGGAAACAGCGCCAGGCGTTTGGAGGGGAGTGGAAGAGAGGTAAACAATGAAGGAAGAGGGTGCAAACGGGAGGCATTGTGTCACTTAGTTGGGGAGGAAGATGTGCTGTTTGCTGTTAAGACAGAGAGCCTTGGTGGCTAATTGGTTCATTTATATGCAAGGCGGCTTCTCTTTGGGCCGTCTCCAAGTTTGTGCTTCAAGAAAGCAACCGAAAAAAACATACCTGTAGTGACTAGCATGTAACGGAATGTAGTAGCAATGTGGAATCTAGAATGTAGTGATGTGGGGGATGAGAAGGGTGGAGGAAAATGTTATTATTCTTTCTTCTAGAGGTACATAAAGGCAGTTACAGCTCTGTATATATATCTTGTACAACTAAAGAAGGAATTAAGTAATCCGATCGCTGTGAGGATTTACTACAATACCAGGCCACTTAATACGTAATCGAATCTATGGAACAGCATCATGTACATAGCTCTGCAGTGAGTGAACAGATAATGTGATTAGCACGGCCAGATTAGCCCGCCTTGCCTAGTCCCCAGTTCTGGATTTCAGTACTTGCAGTGCATCCCTGTAGAAATCCATGGAAGCAACATTTGGTGGGGTGGGAATATAACAATACCAATGCAGCTTTCGGTGCGCAGAAATCTTTAAATGCGCAAAGAAATTGAAATCGCCGAGAAGTAGTTAATCCAGCAACAAAGCACTTCATGAAAACATAGATGAGTTTAGATGAGAAGGAAGGGAGGATATTTTCCAGCTGCTGGAAGAATGTAAACTAAGCAGCCATGCATCCCTACCGCTGGTCACAATAACATTTAAGCAATCACTTTCAAGTCAGACAAGAAAAAAGGCGCTCCCAGAAAAGTGTCTGACATTTATTCTCGGTCTTTTAATGCATGCAAATGTGACCAGTTAACACTCAGTGAACCGCGAGCACTTGGTGAACCACAAGCACTCCTCTTGAGTGCTCCAGATGAAAATCTAAAGTAGTTTCTGAACAGAGGAGATAAATGGTGACCAGTGGATTTATACGGTAGTTGGTCGGTGCACTCAGGGAGAGCTCAAGAAAGCAAACCCATGACAAATACACACCCAGGACAAATGGTAAAAAGAATGGGTGAGTGACAGTGGAGCCAGCCAATTGCAAGCCAGTGGGTGGGCTGTCGCCCTCAAACTGGATAAAGCATGTCTCGGTTCAAGACAGCACTTGCGCGCCATCTAGAGCCGATACCTTAAAATGAGTGAGGGCTACACAGTGCTTTCTGCTTGCTTGCCTGACCTCTGTCCACAGATGCTGAAGGCTGTATTATTTCCCAACAATATATTCCTATGACTAGGAAGCTTCGGAAGGCTGTCTAACAGCTGTCTAATGTGGTGGCCCTTATTTGTTGTAGTACTGGTGCTTGTGGACATCGCAGGAGCCCTCTTGGTGGGAGAACTAGCAGTTGTCATGCTTATCTGAGCACCTATGTATTGCGTGGATGTGCAGCGCTGGTGACTCTTAAGGGAGCAAGATCTGCCTCGGTGTTTGGTGGCGATGATCTCATGCTTGATGGCACAAACAAAAAATAATAGAAAAGAAAGTCGACAAAAACAACAGTAACACCAACACAAGCTGCATATTCAAACAAAATACTTATTTGAAGAACCATCTAAATAAGTCAATACTATTTGTGTGACATCATTTTTCTGTAAAACCACATCAAATATGTTTTGCATCATTTTCTTGCACAAATGTATTTTCCTGCAGAATACATACCACCTAATAGGTATTACAGTGCATTGACATATGTATCAGGATTATAGTTTAAGTAAGCATTTGGTTAAAAGCCACAATCTGTTGCTTCGAGTGGGGGAAACCTTTTCAAGGTGACTTCTGCATTTACCAAGTGTTTGCTGCCAGCTGGTGCTCAAAACAATACAAATACAATACAATAGAAGCGCCTGTTAGGACACAAATAGCATGACCATGAAAGAGAATTACTTCTCTGGGCTGATCTAGTTTATAATTGACACTGTCTGAAAGCAATGGCTGAAGGAGGGGCTGGCCTAAAATAACCAATAGCACAAAAGATCTGACAAACGAATGGGTAAAGCAGTGCGTAGCCAGGGTTATACAAAGAGAGCATCAGTAATAATAAGAATGACTGTAGACAATCTTGAGTATGTGTAGTTTATGTGACTGAGCCTTCCTCAAAGGCTACCCATTGCGGTGGCTGTGTCCTGGTCATTGATAGGGTGGGTAAGTAACGTGGTGGCAATCCCTGCCTAAGGATCTTGAAAATGTTTTGTTAAGAGAAGACTCTCCACCTTATGAGCAGAGCAGGAGTAGTGTAAGTTAGAAGATCTCCAGCGGAGATAAAGAAGCGTCTATTGCCATGGAGTGCATCCTAGTAGTGCCTAGTAAACCAAATAGTCCTGTTTGTTATAGACCAGAGTAGTCTTCTTACAACATGCACACACTGTCGTAGATGATCCCAAATACAACTGTCCCTCATCAAACAGCGTTACAATGAAAAATGGAAAAGAAATACCAACCAATAAACTGCCCATGGAGTATCCAGTCCCCACAATACAAAGAACTAGAGCAATCATTGTGGTAGCAGTACTTTCACAAGTTCATCCAGGGCGTAGGGATTCAGTGCCTTGTGCAGCCACTCATGGCCCAACAATATACATGTGGCACTAAAGACAGGACTTTTAGACCCTTTCCCCTGGCCCTGCCTTTCACTCTAGTGGGAGAAATGTTTTCCATCTCGAGTACTCGTTTTTTGGCACAAACCCAGGCTAAAGAACTAGACTGGATAACAACTTTACAGTACAACTGCCACTTTCCTTGAATAAACTCTCCTGTCTCCCCATCACTGCCTGAAGACAGATGCTCGACTGGCACTTGATTGACAGATTTGGAGTCCTGAAGCAATGTCCTTGGATAGCTTCTCTGGCTCTTTCTGCCTGCGCCACTCTCATGCAGATCCTTCTTCATTTCTGGTAGCGCTGCTGACGTCTGGTGCAGCAAAGTCTTCTTAGGAACTTGCGTGTTTAAATTTTGCTTCTGTTGATAAACCATAGACAAATTTCAGTCTTTACCAGTGTTTTTCTGGTTCTTTTTTCAACTGTGTTTTCACTCGTTGCCATTTCAAAGAAGTGTGGTGGCACTGTTACTGAGGCATTAGAGGCAGGCAAGTATTGACTATAAACTTCATTCTTCAAGGAGGTTGCTGGTTCTGTTCATGCCCATAGATTTACTGCCCCAGCAGGATTTGTGACACAGTTGAGCTGTCCCCAAATGACACAGGACATTCAACCATGATATTAAACTTCAGATAACAGAAGTCTAGGATAGGACTCAAGGGCATTGCACATATGCCAAACATCCACCTAGGTCCTGCCTGTTTGGGCTGGCCAGAAGATTAATGCTTTTGAAAGGATGGCAATGTATATCAAGCATAAGCACTAATAGCTCTTTACAAAAACGTGTAAGGGGAAAGCTGCTACAATTAAGACATTAAGTCCAAAGTGAAAATCTAGGAATTATAAGTAATTATTCAGTAGGTCATACCTGCTTATATACTAAATGGCCACAGATATTACTGTAGAAGGCACCTCACCTATGAATTTCAGGGTTCAGATGAATCCTTTAATATCAAGTACTTGGGACTACCAAAAGGTAAATGCGAAACACAACGTTCAGAAGCAGTAATAGCCCTCTATTCAAAGCAAACAACAGCAAAAAGACAATGGTGGCAACAAAATTGGCAGGTCCGATGCCACAAGTACCACCAACCAGAGAAAGGTAACAGGATGGTATCTTAGTACCTTACGCATGTAATCAAGAAATCAGTACTAATTTTGGCACCAGATTTAATAAACATTTGCTTCCGAAATTATTGATCTTTTGATTTGCATTTATTTATATTTGACACAGCTTTAAGATCAAAATACCGACACATTTAATAATTTCCTGTATACTTTGTCAAATGTATAAATATTAATACATACACTGTCATTAATTGTGCCAATTGCACATTTTAGAAGTCTGTTGCAGCCACATTTCTGATCAGAAAAATGTAACTGAAGGCAACCTGATGCCTCATATTGTTTGGAATGTCCTTACATCCCTGAGCAGACGATTAAAAAAACACAAACATTAATAGATCACCCTGTGTTTGTGGGCTCTATGTTCAAAATTTCCAGTTTTTTTTTTTAATTCTGTTCTCCACTTTACTTGCTTTTCATTTTGATCTGTCTAGTTATAGAGCCTAAAGGTTACAGGGGTGATTGTCTGATTTATCTGATATTGGTGTTAAAATTATGTAACGTTCTTTAGGAGTCCCTTTCCACTAACATGTTCTCCCACGTGTTTTTTGTTCATTCCCCTGTAGGCCCTTTCCCTATCATGCCCCTCATCCCTCAATCCTGTTTGACACTCTTGGTTATTTTTGCACTCCTGTTCATTTATCATGCTTATTAACATGACGTTTTATTCCTCTTATTTTTATGTATCCTTCTTGTCTGTCCTTCACTATTCTTATCTTTTTTGCCTATCCAGCCTTTTCTTGATTCCTTGTTCCATCATACCAATGTCCTTCCTTAACGCCATCACTCTTTCCTCTCAGGTTGGGTGCTCCTTTCGTTTCTTCACCTGTTGTGTTGTAATTTGCGCAGCAGCCTCTCTTCAGGCCTTAGGGTAGCTACAGAAAGCCTTCTTTTGTGAGTGTTTTCTCTATCCTAGAGTGCTGGTTGTTAAGTCTGGAGTTAGCTGGGAAATGATTTTCAAATAAAAATAAATATATTATACATAATTACTTCCTGGAGCTGTGAGCTAGCCCTCTTCATGTACTGCTCTGCTCTAGTATCATTCACATTTTGCTTCTGCCCAAGACATCATACAACACAGGGAGCACGGTCAGCTCACCTCAGCTGTTAGCTGACCTGACTGTTACTGACAGCATTCTGACTTTGTAAAATGTGCTTATCTGTACAATGAGTAGTTCCCTACAGTGCCAGGCACAACTCTTGCAATGCGTGTGTGTGTGTGTGTGTGTATATATATATATATATATATATATATGTGTGTATATATATATGTTTGATGGCATGTGTAGCTGCAAATACACATGCTGTGCACATCCCGCCATCTAGTGTTGGGCTCGGAGTGTTACAAGTTGTTTTTCTTCGAAGAAGTCTTTTCGAGTCACGAGATCGAGGGACTCCTCCCCTTTCGGCTCTATTGCACATGGGCGTCGACTCCATCTTAGATTGTTTTCTTTCCGCCATCGGGTTCGGACGTGTTCCTCTTCGCTCCGTGTTTCAGTTCAGAAAGTTAGTTAAATCTCGGAAAATTCGACGGTATTGTTTGCGTTCGGTATCGGGTTAGTTAAAACAGATCAACACCGAATTTTGAAGAGCTCCGGTGGCCCTTCGGGGTTTTTCGATTCCCCGGCGGGGCCTGGTCGGCCCGACCTTGTGCGTCTTCAAGGCTAATGGAAGGGACCCCATTCCGCTTCTGCCCCGAATGTCACAACAAGTATCCTTACACTGATCAACATCTGGTCTGTAATTTGTGTTTGTCTCCCGAACACAAAGAGGATACCTGCGAGGCCTGTCGAGCGTTTCGGTCGAGGAAAACGCTAAGAGACCGGAGAGCAAGAAGACTTCAAATGGCGTCGGCGCCGGCAGGACACCAACACTTGGAGGAAGAAGAAACCTTCTCCATCGCGGATTCAGATTCGGACTCGGACGAGGTCGAAACCGAACAGACGCCGAGAACCGTGAGTAAGACGCCCCTGCCCAAGACTCACGGAAAGTTCACTAAAGCCCAGGGGACGCCACCGCCAACAGGCCATGGCTTAACCCGAAAATTAGGTGACCGGCCATCGGCCCCGAAAAAGGGCACACATGTGTCGAAGTCATCCGACTCCGGTCGAGATACCGGCACAGAACAGACTCGACCCCGAGACACCGGGTCAGAGCAATCTCGACATCGAGAGAGCAGCACCGAAACAAGTCGGCACCGAGATATCGGAACACCGAAAGGCAAAAAAGTGTCTTCGGAGCCGAAAAAGACGGTCGAAAAGGTTTCGATACCGAAACATCTGGCCTCGCAGCCGAAACCAAGTTCCTACACCGAGGAACATGGCCTGTCCTCACAGATGCAAGGACACAGATTTGGATAGGAGCTAGAGGCAGGGGAGCCAGATTACACTCAAAGAAGGTTCCACATTCAGAAGGACACAGGAAAAATCTGTACTCTCCCTCCAATCCGAATTAAAAGGAAACTTGCCTTCCAAGAGAAAGACAAGCAACCACAAGCAAAGGTGGCAAAACAAATAACTCCGCCACCATCACCACAACGCTCACCACAACCATCACCGGTAGCCACTCCACCAATGATGCAGTCTCCAACTCATACAGGAAGGAGTCAAGATGATCCTGATGCATGGGATCTTTATGATGCGCCAGTGTCAGATAACAGTCCTGACTGTTATCCAGCGAGACCGTCACCACCTGAGGACAGTACTGCCCACACACAGGTGGTGTCAAGAGCAGCCGCGTTTCACAATGTCACCCTGCACGCAGAACCAATTGAAGATGACTTTTTGTTTAATACTCGCAAAAGGGCGAACTCACACACCTCGGGAGATGCACCACCACCCGACAAGGGAAGTCGCAAGTTCGACGCAGCTGGGAAAAGGGTCGCGGCACAAGCAGCCAACCAATGGCACATTGCAAATTCACAGGCCTTGCTGGCTAGATATGATAGGGCTCATTGGGACGAAATGCAACATTTCATAGAACATCTACCCAAAGAGTTCCAAAAGAGGGCACAACAAGTGGTGGAAGAAGGCCAAAGTATCTCTAACAACCAGATACGGTCGACAATGGATGCAGCAGACACAGCTGCTAGGACTGTAAATACAGCGGTCACCATACGGAGACACGCATGGCTACGCACCTCAGGATTCAAGCCGGAAATTCAACAAGTGGTGCTGAATATGCCTTTTAACAGACAGCAGTTGTTTGGGCCGGAGGTGGACACTGCTATCTAGAAACTTAAAAAGGACACAGATACGGCCAAAGACATGGGCGCACTCTACTCCCCACAGAGCAGAGGCACATTTCGTAAAACACAGCTTAGAGGGGGGTTTCGAGGACAGAGCACAGAACCCTCAACCTCACAAACAAGGCCCACATACCAGAGTCAGTATCAGAGGGGAAGTTTTTTGGGACAATACAGAGGGGGACAGTTCCCTAAAACTAGAGGGAAGTTCCAAAGTCCCAAGACACTGCAAAATAAACAGTGACTTCAGTGTCACAAATCCCCAACACATAACACCAGTGGGGGGGAGACTAACCAATTTTTACAAAAACTGGGAGGAAATAACAACAGACACGTGGGTCCTAGCCATTATCCAACATGGTTATTGCATAGAATTCCTACAATTCCCTCCAAATGTCCCACCGAAAACACACAACATGTCCAAACAACACATGGATCTATTACAACTGGAGGTCCAAGCGTTGTTGCAAAAAGATGCAATAGAACTAGTACCAATTCATCAGAAAGGAACAGGGGTTTACTCCCTGTACTTTCTCATACCCAAAAAAGACAAAACTCTAAGACCCATCCTAGATCTCAGAACATTAAACATTTACATCAAATCAGATCACTTTCACATGGTGATACTGCAAGACGTGATCCCATTGCTCAAACAACAAGACTACATGACAACACTAGACCTCAAGGATGCGGATTTCCATATACCCATACATCCTAACCACAGAAAGGACTTAAGGTTTGTAATCCAAGGAGTACATTACCAGTTCAAAGTGTTGCCATTCGGAATAACAACAGCGCCAAGAGTTTTTACAAAATGCCTTGCCGTAGTGGCAGCCCATATCAGAAGGCAGCAAATACATGTGTTCCCGTACCTAGACGATTGGTTAATCAAAACGAATACGCAAGAACGGTGTTCACAACACACAAAGTATGTAATAGAAACCCTTCACAAGCTAGGGTTCTCACTCAACTACAACAAATCACACCTACAGCCGTGTCAAATACAACAGTACTTAGGAGCAACAATCAACACAAAAAAAGGGATTGCCACTCTAAGTCCACAAAGGGTACAGGCATTTCAAAACGTAATACAGGCCATGCACCCAAACGAAAGGTTCCAGGTAAAATTAGTAATGAAACTACTAGGCATGATGTCCTCATGCATAGCCATTGTCCCAAACGCAAGATTACACATGCGGCCCTTACAACAGTGCCTAGCATCACAATGGTCACAAGCACAGGGTCAACTTAAAGATCTAGTGTTGATACAACCGCCAAACATACACCTCGCTTCAATGGTGGAACACTATAAATTTAAACAAAGGGTGGCCTTTCCAAGACCCAGTGCCTCAATACGTAATCACAACGGATGCTTCCATGGTAGGGTGGGGAGCACACCTCAACCAACACAGCATCCAAGGACAATGGGACACTCAGCAGAGACAGCTTCATATAAATCACTTAGAACTACTAGCAGTATTTCGAGCGTTGAAAGCATTTCAACCTATAATAACACACAAACACATTCTTGTCAAAACAGACAACATGACAACAATGTATTTATTATCTGAACAAACAAGGAGGGACACACTCAACACACTTGTGTCTCTTAGCTCAAAAGATATGGCATTGGGCGATTCACAACCACATTCGCCTAATAGCGCAGTTCATACCAGGAATTCAAAATCAGTTAGCCGACAATCTCTCGGGATCACCAACAGATCCACGAATGGGAAATTCATCCCCAAATACTAAAAACTTACTTCCAAAGATGGGGAACACCGCAAATAGACCTATTTGCAACAAAAGAAAACGCAAAATGCCGAAACTTCGCCTCCAGGTACCCACAGGCTCACTCTCAAGGCAATGCGTTATGGATGAGTTGGTCAGGGATATTTGCATACGCTTTTCCCCCTCTCCCACTCCTTCCGTATCTAGTATCAACCTTGGTACACAACACTACTAGACCTCTCAGTAGTGCCTCATATCAAACTGCCAAACAGACCAGATCTGTTAACTCAACACAAACAACAGATCAGACACCCGAATGCAGCATCGCTCAATCTAGCAATTTGGCTCCTGGAATCATAGAATTCAGACACCTAGACCTTACACAAGAATGCATGGAGGTCATAAAACAAGCTAGGAAACCAACCACAAGACATTGCTATGCAAATAAGTGGAAAAGATTTGTTTATTACTGCCATAATAATCAAATTCAACCATTACACGCATCTGCTAAAAACATCATAAGCTACCTACTACACTTACAAAAGTCCAAGTTAGCTTTTTCATCCATTAAAATACATCTGACTGCAATTTCAGCTTATCTGCAAATTACGCACTCAACTTCATTATTCAGAATCCCAGTCATAAAAGCATTTATGGAGAGTCTGAAAAGGATTATCCCACCAAGAACACCACCAGTTCCTTTGTGGAACCTCAACATCGTATTAACACGACTCCTGGGTCTACCATTTGAACCCATGCACTCATGTGAGATACAGTACTTAACATGGAAAGTAGCCTTTCTAATAGCTATCACATCTCTCAGAATAGTAAGTGAAATACAAGCCTTTACCATACAAGAACCCTTTATACAAATACACAAACATAAAGTAGTTCTACGCACAAATCCTAAATTCTTACCTAAAGTCATATCACCGTTCCACTTAAATCAAACAGTGGAACTCCCAGTGTTCTTTCCAGAACCAGATTCTGTAGCTGAGAGAGCATTACATACATTAGACATCAAAAGGGCACTAATGTACTACATTGATAGAACCAAACAAATTTCCAAAACAAAACAATTGTTTGTTGCTTTCCAAAAGCCTCATACAGGGAATCCAATATCCAAACAAGGCATTGCCAGATGGATAGTTAAATGTATTCAAACCTGTTATATAAAAGCAAAAAGAGAACTGCCTTTTACACCAAAGGCACACTCCACTAGAAAGAAAGGTGCTACCATGGCCTTTCTAGGAAACATACCAATGACTGAAATCTGTAAGGCAGCCACATGGTGTACGCCTCATACATTTACCAAGCATTACTGCGTGGATGTGTTAACACAGCAAGCCACAGTAGGACAAGCAGTATTACGGACATTATTTCAAACAACTTCAACTCCTACAGGCTGAACCACCGCTTTTGGGGAGATAACTGCTTACTAGTCTATGCACAGCATGTGTATCTGCAGCTACACATGCCATTGAAGGGAAAATGTCACTTACCCAGTGTACATCTGTTCGTGGCATGAGACGCTGCAGATTCACATGCGCCCTCCCACCTCCCCGGGAGCCTGTAGCCATTTTTAAGTTGACAAAAATTAAACTTGTACATTTGTAAATTTGTAAATATATCACTTTAACCACATTATGTACATACATACTTACTCCATTGCATGGGCACTATTACTATATACACAACTCCTACCTCACCCTCTGCGGGGAAAACAATCTAAGATGGAGTCGACGCCCATGCGCAATGGAACCGAAAGGGGAGGAGTCCCTCGATCTCGTAACTCGAAAAGACTTCTTCGAAGAAAAACAACTTGTAACACTCTGAGCCCAACACTAGATGGCGGGATGTGCACAGCATGTGAATCTGCAGCGTCTCATGCCACGAACAGATGTACACTGGGTAAGTGACATTTTCCATATATATATATAAATATATATACATACACATATATATATATATATATATATCTCTTGCAATGCATGTTTATATATCTCTTGTCTGAAAAAAACAAATGTTACAGGGACGTTATAGTTAGGAAACAGAATTTAAAAAAACGAATTTCAATTTAAAAACCAAAGGTTACAGGGGCGTTATTGTTAGGTTCACATTTTAAACGTACAAAACCATAACAATTCACCTGTTATAATTAGGTATTTCAATTAACTATAACTCGTGCCCTAGGGTAACTATAATTCGTGCTCCTGCCATGCACAGTTCACTCCTCAATAGTTTTACTGCAAATGTTACAGAACATTTTCACAGATGTTATCAAAGAATAATGAGTGCTGTAATTTTTTAGGGTTATTAGCAGTACATGGCTAGGGTATGAGCACGAGTTATAGTTACTTGAAATAACTCTAACTATGGCAGGTGAATTTCTGTGGTTATGTTTGAGTAAATTCAGAACCTAACTGTAAGGTGCCTGTAACCTTTGTTTTATAAGTGAATTTCAGTGTTTTTTAAGTTAATTTCTATGTTTAAAAAAAATTCTATTTCCTAACTATAATGTCCATGCAACCTTTGTTTTTCATTGACTGTCTATGGTTTTTCAAAATCTGTTTCCTAACTATAACGTCCCTGTAACTTTTTTTTTTTTTACATTAATTTCTTTGTTTTCTTAACGTAAATTTATTTTCGTTACTATACGTTATTCCAACCACCAATGCGCATGGCCTTCAGCCATGTGCAGTGGATGTTGGCTGCAGGGCCTGGCCTGCAGCCAGGCTTTGCAGCCAACCTCTATAACCACCCAACCGCACGCTGTGAATGGCCGTATGTAGCGAGGGGATGGCGGACTTCAGAACCTAACTATAACGTGCCTGTAACTTTTGGCTTATCCCTGAGGCCAACACCCCCAACTACCCAACCCCAACCTGCATACACACAACTTTTGGCCATGCACAGCGATAGTTGGCTGCAGGTTGGCATGCCTCCCTCCCTTGGCCGATCTCTGCCCCGTGGACCCCATGCCCCAGGGTGCGTGCTAAATATTTTGAGGGGGTATGGGCATGTGGACCCCCTTCCCAGGCTGATCTCAGCCTGGGGGACCCCATCCCCCAGGGCACGGCCTAAATAATTAATTATTTTGGGGGAATGGAGGCCCCTCTCCCCTGCCTGATTTCGGCCGTGGGGACCCCATCCCCTGGGGTGCAGCCATTAATCCTGGGTGCTCTCTGGACCACGGAGGAAGCCTCAAGGCCCCTACAGTCCCAGCTGGCTCCTCGCCTACTGCGGAAGCTGGCACTGCTTTTGCACACAGGGAGCTGGAAAACATGCAGAGGAAACCTCCGCTCTGAGCAAGTGAGAGCTGTTTGACTGCTCTTGCTTACTCAAAGCAGAGTGTTTGCAGTGACTTGGCAGCAGCTGTCATAGCTGATGCCAAGTCACAGCAAATAGCTATGTCATGGGGGTAGGCACCCCGGGACATAGCAGGAGCCAGCCCTGGAGGTTGGTGGTCCCCAGGGCCATTAATGGCTCCTTAAGGGGGGGGGGGGGCCCTTCCAACAAGGAAATAGCCCCGGGGAGGACCAGGGGTCAGCAACTGACCTTCTTCATTCTTTTCTTAAAGCACTGGGGAGGTGGTGGTCCCCAGGGCTGCGGGTAGGCTGGGCGCCCCCTGTATCACATTAAATTCAAGCCCCAGGGAGATGGTGGTCCACGGGACATGGGTGGCCACACATATTTTTTGAATTGCCCTGGGGAGGTGGTGCCCCCTGGGGCTGTGGGGGAGGCTTTCGGGCCTCCCCCACACAGATAAAGCATTTTGCCCCATGGAGGTGGTGGCCCCGGGGTTGGGGTGGCCGCACGGTACCCGCACCTATAACATAAATCACCCCAGGGAGGTCATGGTCCGCACCAGAGCTAAGGGGTCAGGGTGACTATACCCCTTTTTTTTTTTTTACTTTTCTTTCTGGGACTCAACTGAAGCCGAGTCCCAAGATGGCTACCAACACTTCCGTTTTGAAGTGCTGACAGCCAATCAGATATCAGCAAGGGGACAGTTGGATCCGCGTCCCTGGATATCTATTTTTTTTTTTACTCTAATTTCTCCTAAACCACTGAACAGAATTACACCAAATCACAGATAGTGTGCTTTATTGACCAAGCGCTAGCTTTCTGCCAAATTTGGTGTAATTCCGTCCAGGTGTTCGGGCTGTAGTTGTGTTCAAAATCCCTATGGGAAAATGAATGGGGAAAACACTTTCTGGGGCTCCTCCTTTTTCTCAGCCCCCACTTGACGGATCACCCCAAAATTTTCCAAACAGCAGCAGAAGTGAGTGGCAAACTTAAATTGTGTGAATTCGCCCAATGGCGCCTAAGTTATTGGCAAAAAAAAGCTTTTTCCATGGAAACTAGGTCCTAACTTATACTACCTACTGGCCACTGCCAATAGGATACATGTATATGTGTGTATATATATATATATATATATATATATGTGCATTTCCCATTATAATTCCAGTAGGGATTTTGAACACTAGTACTGCCCGAACTGCTGGAGAGAATTACACCAAATTTGCCAGAAAGGTAGCTTTTGGTCCAGAAAGTGCTCTTTGGTGTAAATCCATTCAAAGGTTTTTGCGCTATTAAAAGAAAAGAAAATATAGATATATAGAGACACGAAGGCTTCGCAAATACTCCTGATATTGTGCTGAGATTTTATTGCCTGTCAAGACTTCGACAAGGAAGTGCTGGCAGCCATCTTGGGACTCAACTGAAGCCAAGTCCCAGAAAAAGTAAAACAAACAAAATAGAAAACCTGACCCGTTAGCTCTGGTGATGGGGTCCCAAAAGTTTTTGCCACAGATTTGTGGCAAAAATAAAACTAATTAAAAGAAAAAAACAAGCATGTAATCCCAAGGTTGTTTATACTAAAGCCCCCAGATGGATCAGGTCCCGGGGGCATGTGAATATATTTTAAAAATAAAGGAGGGGGTGCATGGGGCCCCCCCTCATAGGGCGTTTTTATGCCTCGGGCCCACCACCTCCCTGGGCTCATAATTATATGTATGTGGGTGGGTCCAGCGGCCCTGGGACCGCCACCTCCCTGGGGCAAATCATTCAATTAAAGAAGGGGGCCCGGTAACCCCCGCAGCTCTGGGGAATGCCACCTCCCCGGGGCAAAAGATTAAATGAATGCAGGGGGCCTGCGCGACCCCACCCCCACTCCCCCAAGGACCGCCACCTCCCCTGCGCAAAAGATTAAATTAACACCGGGCGTTCACGCATCTCCCCTCGCGTAGCCCCAGAGACTGCCACCTTTCCAGGGCAAATGATGAAATTAACATGGAAGGCCCGCTCACGTGCCCCTGCAGCCCCAGGGACCGCCAATTCCCCAGGGCTGAAAAAATAATGAAGGGGATCCATTGCGGAACCCAAGACCCGGGACTACCGCCTACCAGGGGCTAAATATACACAGATGGGAGCCGCACACCCTCGTCATGGAGCAAATATTGGCCCTGGGGACCACCACCCCCCCAGGGCCAGCTTCTGCTAAGTCCCTGGGTGCCCACTCCGGGACATTGCTGTTTGCTCTGACTTGCTGGGAGCGTTGACCGTTCCCGCCAAATCAGAGCAAACACAGCTCCACTCCCAGTAAGCGAGGGCTGTCAAACAGCTTTTGCTTTCTGGGAGCAGAGGTTTTCTCTGTTTTTCTGCTCGCAGACATGAGGGTACAGAAACTGAGGAAATGACTGCTCCCTGTCTGTGACAGCAATACCAGCTCCCACAGGAGGCGGGGAGCTGGCTGCGACTGCCAGAGCCTTGAAGCTCCCCCCATGGTCCCTTTGCACACTGGGTGCCCTGAAGGGCATCCACCAGAGATGGCGTGGCCCCCCTCCTCCATTCCATTAAGGCTGCGCCCAAGGGGATGGGTCCCCGGGGCTGAGATGGGCCTAGGGCAGGGGTCAACGTGCCCCCTCCCCCAGTGAATAGAGGTGGGCACCGGGAGATACGGTCCACAGGGCCAAAATTGATGGGGGCAGGAGGGGCCGCACGTCCCTGCTCCCCTAGAGCCCATGGGCCTCCTTTTAAATTGCTAAGAGTATGCAAATGTGCCAATCACCTGGAAGCTTCGCCCGCTTGGTCACGCTCCGTCCACTTTAATTGCATGCATGTCTTCCCCCTCTTTCCCAGTATTATGGTGAGCTTCCTAAATTGCCCCCATAGTGCGTTTCCCGCTGATTTTGATGGTGCATTCTTGATGCCGAGCAGTATGAGGACGTCTCCACAAAACAAAGATTCACTTAGTTCATATAGATGAGAGGTAGGACCCTGGTTTGGTGGAGATTTAAGTCTTTACTAGTCTTGTTGCCCTCTCTATAGGAGGATTCATCTTATCACAGTATTCTAGAGAAACAAGCAACAGAATCATGTTGCCAAAATACACACATGGTCAATAATGACATTTTCTTGTGCTCCATTAATTAGCTGTATTGTAGAATACATACTTATGCAGGGAGGCAGAAAGAACTCCACTTGGGTACATATTTCATGCAAAGCTGTGGACTTTTGTTGGATAAAAGGGCAGGTGACGTTCCTTTGTGGCAGAGTCACTCACATAGTGATTAGGGGGGTTGGCTGCAGGGAGTGGGCCAGGTACTTTACTTTTTTTTTTTTAAACACACAGAAATTTACTTAAAGAACCAAAGGTTACAGGGACGTTATAGTTACGTTCAGAATTTACTCAAACAAAACCAGAGAAATTTAGCAGTTATAGTTAGAGTTACTATAACTCGTGGACTAAGGTAATTATAACTTGCACCCTCGCCATACACTGCTAATTACTCCAGATATTACAGCTGATATTACAGCACTCATGACAACTTTTATAATATCATAAAAATATAAATGAAACATTAGCAGTCAATTTATTGAAGAAAAAACTGTGCGTGGCATGGGTTCAAGTTATAGTTACCTTAGTCCGCAAGTTATAGTTACTTGAAATACCTCTAACTGTAACTGCTGAATTTCTATGGTCTTGTGTGAGTAAAATCTGAACCTAACGAAATGTCCCTGTAACCTTTGTTTTTGTTAGTTAAATTTCTAAGGTTTTTTTTTTCAAATTCTGATTGCTAACTTTAACGTCCATGTAACCTTTGGCTTTTCACAATGCACGGTGGGTTGGATGCAGGGCCTGGCCTGACATTGTTCTGCCTCCTCCATCTCCCCCCCACCAAGATTGCAGCTCCTGCCCCCCCCCCCCCGCCATGCTTTGCCAAGTCCATGCCCTTGGTCCCTTATTAGTCTTGTGTGGCTGTTGTTCTGCCACTGTCCTTCCCTCCTGCCCTGAACAGTTTGTCTTGCTGCCCCATCCACCTCCTCCCTACTCTGTGTTGTCCAAGTCCATGCACCACCCCCTTCTCTCCTGTCCTGCATGATGCTATGGACTGCCACTGCCCTCCATTTTGCTTGATATCCCTGTCCACGCCTCCTGCCCAATTCTATGTCCCATCTCTACCCTCCTGCTTAGCCTCTGTGCTTAGATTGCAGCCTGTACCCTCCTTCCTCCTGCCCTCCGTGTGCATTCTCCTGCTCCATCCTTTTTGCCCATGATGTTCCACGGACCTGCCACTGCTCCTCCCAACTGCCTAGCATGGTCAGATGGTTGTGGCCTGTCCATGCCACCTGCCAGTGAGAATTGGGAAAAGTCTGCAGATGGCCTGACGGCGATGTTGTCTGGACCGGGTATCACCCACAGAGATTAAGCGGCAGCCTCTGCTGCCCTTTGTTTCTTATGATTAAGTGCTTTTTAAAAAACAAACTCGCTTGCAAAACAAAGCATGTATCCTCTTTTGTTTTTATTACAGTGGCCCAGTCACTGATGATATTTAACTATGTTCATGGGCACCGTGAATGCCGAGGGCCATATACAATGCCTATTATTGTAGGGTACTAACTGGGAGAGAAAATACTGTGGCCGTGGTAGGTGCCCAACATAGGTTCAGGAGAGCCAGCCCCATGGAGATATTTGTTATAAAGTCGCACCACAAATTTGCATACAACGGTGATTTGCAAAAGTATCAGGAGTTTAACACCGGTAAAACACATCCGTCTGGTTGCAGTACCATTATGACCACGTACATATGGAGATACATAAAGTAAGTACCTTTTAGCCCGGTAACTAAACACAAGGAATCCCATAACGGAGTAACGCCGAACAAGTAACTGAAGATCTCACAGCTGTACTTAGCGGAAAAGTCGGATTAGCACATACAATACATACGTACAGATTTATTGCTACGGATCTTGATATTTGACCTGGTACATTTAATAGCAGCTGGACTGCAATACATTGCATGTATTGTACAAATGAATTGGCCCTGAAGAAGTCAGTTATTGACGAAACACGTGTTGGCTGGCACGCATAATAAGAAGAGTATGAATAAAATTAGTGTTGCAGCTGCATCGATCAGGCCAAGAGTCACAGAGTATGCAGTGATGTCCCATCCCGAAATAAATCCATGTTGCTGTGGGCTTATGACTGCGGAATTCATTTGAGAGGAACAGCTTACCATAACGCTGGGCACCAAAATTTAGATTAGTGATAAATCTACATTACTTAGATTTTTTTTCCAGTGTTAAAAAGTGTGGCAATATAAGCCTTCTCCAAGACAGCCAGCACAGCTACATGCCCTCCAATAGTGCTTGTATAACTGTCAGACATATAGGACCTAAGAAGCATCACCATACTTTAATGTGGTCCTGTAGGAAACCCATACACTGATGTTTAGCCATTTGAGATAGTAAACATAGCCCTCAATGGGTCGTCACAGAGGAGCAGAAAACAAACAACAGTGCATCCAAAAACATCTGGGGATGCTAGGGTGAAGGCAGGAGATTGGTTAATGAAGGGACGGGGATCTTCAGAAGCACCAAACACCACTAGACAGAAATCCATTTTCTAGACCATGCATTAATCATAACCAAGCGCTCCATCACGTTGTGCTGAAAACTACAGAAGCCCCTGTCCACAGAGGCCTGGGAACAGGATCTTGGGTGGGTGGGGGTGGAGACAGGGGCCCTCCACCGGAGCAGACCAGGGGTCCCCGTCACCTATCCATTGCACACATTTGGGAGGGATTGATATCGTGACTGACAGACACCCAGTGAGCCATCTTTGCCAGGGGAGATCCCCCAGGTCCCCTCTAAACCCAGACACAGAGAGGTGCCACCTCCAGGGGTCGACTGAGAACATGTAGCTCACTGCCTCCTCCTCATGTCATGGTGGGGGCGCCATCCCTGCCTTTCCCCTTTCCCTCTGAATCTCCCTCCAACACTGATCACCTTACCAGTCTCCATCTCGCGTCCCTTCAGCCGCAGGTTATTGCTCCTCAATATGCCCCTGTTTAGCTTGCTCCACACCACCCCGGCCTTGCAGCTGGCTGGCACTCTCACTGGCTTGCCCTTTGATTACAGAGAATATGACAGGCTGTCTGCTACACCACCAGTCCATTCCATGGCCCCTCTCCTGCTCCCCTGAGGGATCGCAGGCGCTAAAGTAGGGGCAGCCACGATGGGTTACATGGAGAAATGTTATGGTATCTGTATGCCCTTTTGTGAAAATCCAATACAAATTGTTTGTATAAAAAAATACCAAAAAACGAAGGAGTAGGGATGTATCCTGTCTGAGGGAAAGCAGCCTTTACCATGCAGGAGTTTTAGCACACAGTGTTTACCACACAGGTAAGTATTTGTACATTTACCATGCATTACTTTACCACACCAGTAAGTATTTTTTATAATAAAGTTCTTTATTGGTTATTTAAAAAAAATGAATTAAGGGTTTAGGGTTGGTAAAAGGTAAAGGGAGGTGCAGATCACTTGAGGGTTCGGAGGTGGGTAGAGGTAAAGGGAAGTGGAGTGACTTGAGGGCCCAGGAGTAGGTAGAAGTAAAGGAAGGCGAAGGTGACCTGAGGGTTGGGGAGTGATAAAGTAACTTGAGGATTCAGTGTTGGGTAGAGGTAAGGAGAGGTAATGGTCATGAGGGTTCAGGGGTGGGTAAAGTCAATGGAAGTGAGAGTGACTTCCCTCCCCCCATGGTCATGAGGGTTCAGGGGTGGCTACAGGTAAAGGTAGATGAGGCTGACTTGAAGGTTATGGGGTGGGTAGAGGTGAAGGGAGGTGAGGGTAAATTGGGTGCTCAGGGGGCAGAGATAAATGGAAGTGAGGGTGACTTGAGATAAAGATGACATAAGGGTTCAGGAGTGGGCAGAGTTAAAGGCAGGTGAGGGCGACTGGTAAGGGTCAAGTACAGGGAGGTAAGTGTGATTTTAGAGTTTAGAAATGGGTAGAATATATGTAGGTAAGGGTGATTTAAGGGATGGGTAGAAGTAAAGGTGAAGCCTAGACCTTTTGAAACCACCCCATGTTTAACGATAAATACAACATCCTCTAAGTTATTAAAGAAGTTACTCCCAAAAGAGTAAAAGTGACAGCTGCAAACATAAATTCAGAAAAACACATACTGTCCGTCAGTAGTCTTAAACAAAAAAAATGGTAACACACCACAAAGTTCCGTTATTGCTAGCTGTGTCCGTTCAGCTCTTGAAAATACCAGGAAGCTCGAGCTTCATCTCTAATGTTTTCAAGTTGTATTGCAACCAAAAGCAACAAAAAAAAAAGTACCATAATCCCAGCACAAACATACGGAAGAGAATCCTAATCAAGAAATCAACCAGTTCATGCTCCAGGAAAGAAGAAAAGGATATAGAGCCATGGTGAAGATGACAGGTGTTGACACGCGCTCACCAATGATAAGGAATAAAATAAGAGTGACAATTAAGCCAACCAATGGAAGTGAAGGTTGGCTAAAAGCACCTTTTTAGATTTTCTTTTTTTTTTAAACAGTAGATCATCGCAAGATACAGCCCATACACTCTTGACGCGGGTGAGACCTTAACAAAGTAGTGTATCAAAAGCAAGCAGTGGAAGCAGTCAGTTGAAATCAATGACCGAGACAATTCTCTGTCGGAGAGACAAACACAATATAGACAAGCTGGGACATGAATAATTAGCGGGCAAATAAGAGTGAAAGCCAACTAACGTACGTAATGGGTGGTCTCCAAGCCCCTCTATGTACTTGGTAAGCCACAGTAGAACTCACAACAGACTCTCTAGTAGGGTCGATCTAAAAAGGTGTGCTTAACGAATCATCCGTGGCATTAGCTATTTCATTGTTAGACATTGCCAAGTTAGCACGTTGCCTTGTAGGCTGGCCAAGGATAAACACATACAGAACCCTGGAGGTAAATAGCTACATTACTAATGGCAATCTTTTAGCTATGATTATACCTCATTTTTTACCACTGGAATCCGGAACTTATATTGCCTGAAATGACAAGCACAGGTGTTTATGTCCATTTTAAGACAATATGTAATTCACCTTCAGCCAAATCACAGAAGGTTTGCAGTTATCATAACCCAACTAAATATATCCTTTTACACGTAACGAGTTACAGGTATGATTTTTTTTATTTTTTATATAATGTTCACCTGGCAATCAGTCGTTCTTAGCACGCCACACCAGTTACAATTCCAGATGCAAAACCATTAATTCCAAAACAACTCAGTACTAATGTTTACATGTGTAATATCAAATTCTGCAAGGATAGGCCACAATATCAGTAGTGTCAACTGCTACCAGTATGTGTCTACAATTCTGGGTATAGTGGTGGAGTATCTACCTGCTGACCTGCATAACTAAAAACACGTCTCTATGTACTGATCATTCCTTCCTTAAGAGTGAGCATTTGCCAAACCTGTTCATTTAGTCTCTGATTTTACGCCTAATCTGTGACTTTATTTTAACCATGGTCGTTGTGAAGTTCATCTTGATTTTGGCACACATAGTAGCAATTTGCCTTCTGCTTAATTAGTCGTAGGGGATTACTTGTTATTTGTTAGATAACTCACATACTTAACTTGAACCACGACTCATCTCATTGTTTTTAGCTACTGCAGATTTTGTCCTCACTGCTCTGGTGGTAAAGAAGTTCGATAGATTTGCCAATTTTTGTTCAGAAATGGCAATTTTTTTGTTACTTCTTGGTCTCCTTTCAAAAGCCTTCTTATACAGAGCCTTAACTATACTTAAACGATGATACGTCTCAGTAAGATCTTGTTTGCTGCTGGTTGCACCCTAAAATTCCTCTGGCTTTCTCGACTGACCTTTTACATGGATTTAAAACATTGAGGTCAATGAACAAGATGACCTCAAGATCCTCATCTGTTATATGGTAGTATCTCATTTTCGGAAACTTCCTGCTTGTGAGAGGTTCCATAATCTGTCACATGTATTGTGTGACTATGAACTAAATCATGTTAATTAATAACTAATGCCCTTCAAATTAGGACATTGTTGTATGTTACACAACCCTCTGGTTTACTCGTATACGTTTCCAAACACTGTTCGAACACCTGGACAGCTTGGAGTCAATACTGAGCCAAACTGCTTGCTTAATGATTGATACTAGTACCGGGGCAAGTACAAAACTGAGTAATGCAGGGAAAAAAAGGTTTGTTATAAAGATTCTGTGACATGTTCTTGTCAGTCATTAAAAGAAACAGTGAGTCCAAACATGACAGTTTCTTTTTTCTTGTATGTAACTCTTAGTTCAGATCAGATACAATCACTACCTATTTAGATCAAGGGACGTGATTTGGTCTGAGCATGCACGTCTGTGAGGACGTGCATTCTTGTACATAATAACATACAGGCAGCCAAAGGCAGTTAATTCAGTAGATTTAGAATTACAATACATTTTGATGTTATGAGTTCGGTCCATATGGGTTAATCTCCATTCTGTAGTCCATGTATAGGACCAGAGCATAGCATGTCTCAGCTGAGGCAAACAGCTAATTATTGCAGTTTATCTGAACGAATAGGTTTCCAGTCCACGAATGAAGATACCATGCCACCTTTTCACTCTCCTCCACTGTTTCTATAGGCAAGTAGATTTATCAGAAAGATAGGGCATGTGCATCTAGGAAGTTTTGTGTGTTCAAAAACAAATGTATAACTTCCTAAATGGGCCTGTGATGTTATTGCTGGGTCTTAGTGACTGTGTTGTGAGTTTCTCCTATGTCGTCCAATAATCTCCTGTATATTTGTGCCTTCTAACCTCGTGAAAGTCACTTTTGAGGTTTTTTCTTGCAGTTTTGTTTTGAGTTCCCACTAGCTCCCCTGCATGTTACCCCCAGAGTAGACAACTTAGCCCATTTGCATGCCACAGAAGTGACCAGCATGTGCTGTGGAGCTGTTTGGCAGTTGTCTCCTTGGCTGACATCCCTTCCTAGTCCTGTCCATGACCTCACCGGATGTGGTATGTGCCTCGCCTTCCTCATCATTCCATTGGCTAACTGTAGAGAAGGCCTGCCCAGGCAGCTGACTGAAGTTCTTTCGCTCTTGTTTCTCCGTCACCAGACATAAGGCTGAAGAAGCTGGTGGAAGAACGGGAATTGTTTCTAGAACAGGTAAAGTTCATCACCTACAACTTTCACTTTATTTGACTGCAGTTTTCTACCATGTTAAAGAGACCGGCCATGGCCACCAGAGCGTTTGATGAACTATCACTAGGCATCTGTCATATTTTAGGCACCTCTGTAAAATGTCTCTTGCAAGAAAATTAAACAACCCTTTTATGCCTTCATTAACTTTATATATCCCTTAAATTTGTGGTCTTCTGGGCCCGTAAAGTGGATAATGAGGCTGACCTAAAGCAGATTTTTTCCCTATGCCACTAATCTTACAGATAGACTTTACTGAGGGATTTTCTGATTACCCAGCGGTTAGCATATGGTGTTGACCCCTACCACCACTTAATTCACACCCTGTAACGTAATTTGCATTCGTTCAGCCTTTTTGTGAATTAATATTGAGTGCCGCATAGTTGCAATGCACCTTGTATCATTTGACATTATTGGATGTTGTCAGAGCATGCTTAGCAGTTTCTATACAGTTTGTGACCTCATGCAAATATCACTGTCTTCGTCATTTTTACAGATAAAACGCTTGAAAGCACAAATTGAAGGAAAACCCAAGAACACACGGACAGAGAGCCCCGACTGTAACGAGGAGGTCTTGGAGAATGGTACCGATGTGCATGTGTTGGACTCACAAAGTAATGACCTTTGTCTTCCTACTTGTTTCTTTACATCTTGTTTAACATTCTGTGGTGTTTTGGGGCTCCTGTTCTCGAATACACAGCCTGCACCTTGCACAGGCATGGAGTGCTGACCAATCTTAAGAAAGAGCTTTTTACGGCGTGGGTTAGTGTTTCTGCGTGAAAGCTTGTTTAATGTAACATGTATACTAGTGTAAAGGCGCTCTCTGTCCACTGTGGTCCATTTCGTCCTCCAGTAGCTCACTTTCCTGTCAATGTTTCTTTCTACTGTCCCACACCCAACCTATCTTTTCTCCCCGGCTCCCCTTATACCTGCCTCTCAACTTTGATCACTGTGTTCTTGCTGCCCATCTTCTGTTGATCCCACCTGTCCTAAAACAATGTTGCATATGACATATGCAGTAACCAAAACCCCTCCTAGTCATTAGTTGGACCAAACTAAAATATATTCACACTAATCTCGTTTCCTCGTTTGTGTGCAAAATTTCCATTATGTTTGCCTTTTTGAAATTTCGTATGCATATCTTGTGGTGTTACAAATGCCAATAGCGCAAGGGGCTATTTATACCCCTTCCAGATGTAGGCGAATGGTGAACAGGTTAAAAACATAGTGATAATTGGCATAATCACAGAGCATAGTATTCATATATATAAAATTTATAATATAATGTCAACTGACAACAATTTTAAAACGAGCATCTGTTTTATGGCAAACCTGCGATTTTCACAAAAATAGATAATGTAAACATAAATAGATAATGGAGTAGCCCAGCAGCTTAGACATACTACCTTTTTGCATACTCCGTTTCAGGCTGCTGTGCACATATGATGAGGCAAAAAGCCATCTCTCACAGTACAAAATATGGAGTGGATGAAATCGACCGACCTGTTTCCCCATGTTATGTGATTTATGGGCTAAAACAAAATATGACTGACACTTGAATAGACCAAAGGATGAGGAAGACTGACTAAAAACACCCCGTATGTATGTATGTGCGTGCATTTTGGAAAATGTGACGCTGGCAAAGCACATACAGCTGTCTCTAGGTAAGACCAAATGGCAGGTACACATCTAGAGAGACAAGAAACTGGCAGGTATAACACTTAAATACAGTTTTTATTGGTTTCTGTGTGCATTACCAATCTAAGAATCAGTCAACTCTGGTGTGCTGCAAAATAATTTAAATTGGAAAAAGCAGGGGCTGATTAAGCGTAGTCTGGTCCACCTGCCATTATTTCCTTGCAAATTCACTTACTTTTATTCACAAAGAGAACACCTATTTTGTAAGAAGAAATTAATTCATTATTGTAACTCTATCAAATATTCATATGCTTGAATCAGTCCCCGTCGTCAGGTTGGAATCTCCAGTAAACTTAAATAGCAGTAAATAGTGTTAAAATGTCTGTAGGACTCACTCAACAAGAGTCTTTGTTTAGTAGCATTTGAAACAACACAAACTTCAGCCAATGAGGTAGAAGAGCTCAGCTCTCTTACTCCCGCTAGAGGCCACCTATGCTTATATTTCAAAGAACAAGTGTGAGAGAAGGTTATTATAGAAATTGAGGCTCTGGTGGGAGATGAGTGATTGTCACATGTGAATGTCCTGCAAAGCACTCCAGCATACAACACAGTGCCCATTGCTATGCCTCTGGGGGAACATGTCCTCACTCTGCCCTAGAATGGACGCTTTGCTTAGTTATGGTAGAGGGCGGTGCAGAGGGACAACCAATCTGCTGTTCCTTGTTTCAACAGTGGTCATCCTCTTCCTGGGTGGCCATAGGATACAAACACCTGTCACATGTGAGAACATGTTTTGTTTTGTTAATGTAAAATCTGATGCACCTTTGTATTCATCTAGGAAGTGCAGTGATTTTTTTTGTTGGGGTTGTAGGATTAGGAAACAATAAGTGCAGAATAGCAGACTCATTAACATGAAAGTATGCTGGCACTTTTGCATTAACTGTTGCGAAGGAAGACATTGTCATTATCATATTTGAGAAGGGGCTCTTTTTATTGTAAAAGCTTGCAGCTCACCAGCCCTCCTTGCTGTTGTGAGACCAAGCAAAATACCTGCCTTCCAGGAAATTAACTTTCATTGAGGTTTGTGGATCAGTTCCAAGAGAAGTAGCATGAGTTGTCTTAATACTGTGTTCAACTTTTTTTTTCAAATAAATCTTTTTATTTAACACCACGTGGCATACAATACATATAAACATTGGAGATTCGACATTACAGTTGGTGAACGGGTACAACTGAGTACTAAGTCTTTTCAGGAACTTTGGCCAAGGAATCCCACTTAGCACACTTCTGAATTCCACCCTCCCTCCAAGGCTAAGTCGTCTTGAATTCCTTACAGCAAACCACTTCCTCAGACGCCCTCCTCCTCCTCACATGCCCTAGGTTGCGTTCCATTGTCCCCTTATCTTGTCCCATTTCGCTTGGCACCCCCTACTTTGGTAGACCACTCTTTCGGACCCACAGCGCCAGTCCATATCTGCCACTCAATCCACCCTATTTGGTCTAAGGGGAGCTCTCCATGCCCTGGCCACATTCCTCTTTGCCACTCCCGCTGCCAACCTCAGCCTTTTAGGTTGGGGGGTTTTTCCACGCATTTTCCCTGGGAATCGATAGGATCAGCCATCTGGGGTCCATCGGACCGGGCCTCCTATCACACGTGACATCACGTCCACCACTTCCCTCCAGAACAACTATATCTGTGAGGAGGACCATAGTATGTGGTAGAATGTCCCCGGCATCTCACACCCTCCCACACATATATCCGACTGGATGCACCTCATCCGCTACAATCACACCCCGGAAAGATAAGACCTGTATAGTATCCGAAGCTGCACTAATCGAAAGCAGGTCCGAATTGCAATTTCTCCAGCACTTTTTAAGACTTCGGTCTAGTCATCCATTGGACCTACGCCCTCCTCCCATGCTACCCTCAGCTGCTCATTTGGATTAGGGGAGTTGTTGGTCAGTTTCCTATAAATTGTTGAGATTGCCTGCTCTGGCAGCAGCTCTGTGAGGACCCTGTCCTCCAGCAGCGTCATGTCTTTGATTTGCTCCCCCATGTGCATGTGACTACGAAGCGCGTGGCGCAGTCGCAAATATCTATATCTTTTGTGTCTTGAAGGCAAACCTAGTCTGTAGGTTCTCTAAGGGGCATCATAGCATTTTTCCTCCACACGTCTCCCAGTTGCTCTATCCCGATCAAGGACCATCTAGAGAACTCTTTCATTATACTCACTTCCTTCAGGCAGTCACCGGTCCAGAGTGGGGCACGTGCAGCCAACACCTCCCCCTCCCCCAGGTAATGATTTGCTTCTCTCCATGCTCGCACTACAGTCAGGGAGTGAGTTGGTAAGTCCAGGGCTCCCGACTGGCTGTACACAACTTTCTCATAGCTGGAGGTGCCCATCGCTTCCCTATCAACCCTATAGGCTGGCTTTGCGGGTCCTGCAAAGGCCCACTCATTGATTACCACCAGCTGGGTCGCCCAGCATCTGGAATGGCCAGCCCTCCCTCATAAATCCCCCTCTGAAGCTTCCTCAGCGCTATTCGGGGGATCCCGATGCCCATAACAGGGATCTGAGGGTCTGGTCTATTTTCTGAAAGAGCCCTTAGGGAATCGCCACCGGGGTGTTCTGGAACATGTATAGTAGGCGGGGAAGTGTTATCATCTTGTACAGAGCTGCCCTGCCCATCAATGTCAATGGTAGTTGTCGCAAGTGTTCTACGTCTCTCTCTAGTCTTTCCACCTGTGAGGTCAAGTTTTTCCAGAGGAATTTTTGCGGGTCTCTGGTAATGGATATCCCCAGGTATTTAAAACCATCGGGTGCCACAGGAATGCGGGGAAGCAGAGTAGGGTTCCCCCGCTAAGGGGTATAGCAGGGATTTATCCCAGTTAATATTGTACCCGAAGTATTCTCTGAAGATGGGGAAGATTTGCAGTAGCCTGTCTATGGAGAGAACTGTATCTGTGACATATAGTAGTACATCTTCAGCGTATAGCGAAATACGCTCCTCTGCCCTCCCCCTCTGGAAATTCCAGAACCAGTGGGTCCTGTCGTATCCAGGCTGCAAGCGGTTCTAGGGCCAGTGCAAATAGCATAGGGGAAAGCAGGCATCCCTGTCTTGTTCCCCTCTGCAGTTTGAAGGTGCGGGAAGTAACTCTATTTACTCTCACCCTCGCCAGTGGATTCTGATAGAGCAGCTTAACCCAGGCACAATACCGCAGGCCAAATCCCAGTCTGCGAAGTGTGGCAAACATGTATCCCCACTCCAGACTGTCAAATGACTTCTTGGCATCTAGGGCCAACAATGCTGCCTGGGTGTCCCCATGTGACTGTGTCAGGTGGAACATTCAGTACAGTTGACAAATGTTAAGCCGGGTGCTTCTATGGGGCACAAAACCTGATTGATCTGGGTGAACTATAGAGGTGATAACCGTTTGCAGCCAGGTGGCCGACAACTTGGCTAGTACCTTTGCCTCCACGTTCATTAGGGATATAGGCCTATATGACGCGCCTGGTGTTGTCGGCTTCCCTTCCTTAGGGATGACTACTATAGTTGCTGTCCTCTGATCTTCTGGCAGTTAGTGGGTATTCAGTTCCTCGTGATAAATTTTGGTAAGATGTGGGGACACCCTACTTTTCAGCCTATTGTAGAGCTCCACTGGGAGCCCATTTGGGCCTGCTGCCTTTCCAGATTGTAAGGCTCAGATTGTCTGTCCGATCTCCTCTACCATCCGCTCCCCTTCCAGTGACTCTCTTTAAACTTCTGTAAGGGACACCAAGGGCACGTCTTCGAGCAAATCATCACAGTCTTAGTCTGTCATAATGGTCTTAGTAGTGTATAGCCTCTCATAGTAGGAAACAAAAGCCTCTGCTTTTTCTGGGCTCGAACGTCCTGACTCTCCCAGCTCATCCACTATCTCACATACCCCCTTTTGCTTTTGGTCTGTTTTGTCTAACCACGCTAACAGTTTGCTCGCCTTATCACCGATATCATATAGCCTTCTCTGTGTCGCCTGGGCATATATCCTGGCCTCATCCTCAGCCAGATTGCGTAGCTCTGTTTGCTTTGCTAGGAATCGCCGGCGGAGCTCTTCGGAACTATTCCTAGGCAGCTGAGCCTCTAGCGCTCCGACTTCCCTCTCCAGCGCTTCTATTTGTAGCTTTTTCTCCTTTTTTGTACCCCCTATCTGCTCCTGAGCCTGTCCACGGAGGACCGCCTTAAAGGCCTCCCATAATACACAACTGGAGGACACTGGTGCCAAGTTTTCTTTGAAGTAGAGGTTCATCCCCTCCCGTAACCTTTCTACAGTGACCGGATCTTTCAAGTACCATGTGGCTATTCTCGGAATGGTGGCATATTCTCGTTCCAGTCACTTTAGTGTTGTCATCACTGGTGAGTGATCAGAGATCCCTTGGCCCCATGTCGGGCCTCCCCAAAGTGACCTATGTGTAAACTGTGAGTGTATATGTGTTCTATCCTGGAAAAACTGGCATGTGGGGCAGAGTAATATGTGTCTGCCCTCTCGTGTGGGTGTAGTGCCCTCTAAATGTCCACCAGTCCCACTGTCTACACAAACAATCTCATTAGTCCTCCCTCGCCAGGGGTGGGAGATCTGGTCTGTCTGTCCGCCTCTGTGTCTGACACCGCATTCATATCTCCCCCCATGATAAGTATCCCAGCCAGCAACTCCAGCGTCAGGGTCCCAACTTCCGGCAGTGTCGCCACATGCAGGTTCGGTGGGATGTATACTGAACATATGTTTAGCGTGAGCCATTCCCACTGCCCCGTAATATCAGCGAATCTGCCCATGGGATCCGCCCAGGAGCGTGCCAGTGTAAATTGTAGCATCCTCCTAAGCAGAATGCCTGTCCCCTGGGCATACGAGGAGTATCCTGCGTGTGCCACCGAAGTGTATCCGAATCTGTTTAGGGCCTTGTATTTGTTCCCTCTAAAGTGGGTCGTTCTCTTAATTTTGCTCCCTAGCCCATTTACGTTCCAGGACAAGATACTCAGACCCTTATGTGAACTACTAGCCATTGTATTTGATTGGGTTGATCTCTATATCGAATTCTCCCGGGCCGTCGGTCCCCAGCTTGTGTGGTTGGGTTCCTTCTAGAATCCTCATCCCACCGATCCCAACTATTGTATGCACGCGTCAAACAGTTAAACTCAGTGACTGCCTCAGTTGAAATTTACCATCCCAAAACTAACCCCACCTCCCTCTCTGCTACCCTGCCCCGCAGGACCCCAACCACCCACTTCACAACTTGGTAGAGTACCTGTCGCCCCAAAACATTCAAACCAATTCATGGGTGTGGTAGGCAAACCATAGCAGATGGTCTGCCATTCGTCTCCAGCTCTCTTCTGACCCTGTTAGTTCATTACTGTATAACCAGTCTGGCAGCAGGGTCCGCCTTTAATTTTGCCCTGGGCCCCCGGGCCATTGCCCTGACTCCTGCCGCAGGCTCAACTAAACTCTCCTCTTGATGCTTGGCTCGAGTCTAGTCCCTCCCGGTCTGATTCTCCCTCCGGGTCGAGCGCAGATCGGTCCCTCTGTCCTGCACCTGCAATCGGGCTGCCATGTTGGTCTCTATTTGTCCGGGCAGTACTCATCAGGACCTGTCGTGGAGCACCCTTCTATCTCGATCTCTCTTGCTGCTCTCGGGCCCCAGACCCTCTCCGTTCCATCTTGTGCCAGCCCTCCAACGAGTCCCATGTTTCCTCCGGAGACTGGAAGAGCCAGGACCTGCTATCTTGCACTATCTTTAGTTTGGTCAGGAATATCATCATATATTTTATGTCCTTGGCCCGAAGGGCCCGTTTGACCTCCTCAAAGTGGCAGCTCTGCCTCTGGACCTGAAGGGTGAAGTCCGGAAAGAAACAGAACAATGCATTTTCCCTTTTCAGATCTCCCTTCACTCTGGCTGTCTGGAGGATTGCGTCCCAGTCCCTGAAGTTAAATACTCTAGCGATTATTGTTCAGGGGGCGGGGCGCTCATTGGTGGCGGTTGTGTCAGCACTCTATGCACTCTTTCAATGGTAAAGTAGTTAGACAAACATTTGGGACTCAATTTTGTTCAGGATGAGGTCTTCTGCAAACAGTTCTGTACAGTGCCCTTCTGCCCCTTCCGGAACTCCTATGATCCTGATGTTGTTGAGACAGGCTCTACCCTCCTGATCCTTCAGCTTTGCCTCCATCTCTGCCTGCTTCTTTGTCAGGTATTGTACTTGCTTTTGTAGTCGTTTGCTGACAGCCTGGAGCCTGTTGATCTGACCTTCTGCCATGGTGACCTTGTCCGCAGCTTTGCAAAGGTTTGAACACAATAAGTTGACATATACTGTCACTGAATCAATTTTCGGCTCGATATTGTTCTGTAGCGCCTGTATGGTATCCATGATTTTGCGCAGCGAAGGGTCTCCACTCCCTGGGCCTCCCCCCATAGAATCTTGTGCGTCCCTCTAAGATCCGGCTGTCTTTAGCTGAAATGTGTACTTGACAAAGTTATTAGTCTGCATTGCCTGTGGGCTTCGGTTACGCCCCATCTTATCAAGCCCACTGCTGGGGTGCTCTCTTGGGCCTACTGCGGTGGGTCGCTTCACTGATCAGTGTCTTTTGGGTCCCTCTTGGGGTGTCTCCTCTCTGGTGTATAAGCCGCTTCGCCCCTCTCAAACCATCTCCCGGCCCAGTCCCAGCTTCTCCGGTTGTCTCCGGCCTAGGGCAGTTGCACGCAGTGCAGTTGCGCGCAGTGGTCTAAATTCTGCCACCGTGCCTCAGGTTGTCTCTAACTGGGACGGGGCACTTTCTGTGGGGATCGCTGTCCCCTCTTCACTGCAGACCCCCCTGTTCATGGGGGCACCCTCCTGTCCCTGCCGTCACTGGTTCTTCCCGCTTTATCCTCATGGACCTCTCCTATCCTCATGAAGGGCTCTGTAGCGTTTTAGGCATCTACGCTCCCTTCCAGAAGCTATCTGGTTGGGCAACTTATCTCTCAGTTCTCTCTCTTGCCATATATCATGTGTGCCCCCTCCAGCTGTAGCTGTCTGTCTATGCCCCTGCTGCCGCTCCTATCTACCGGCATGCTTCCCTTGAACCTGGGAGCCGGGCCGCTCCCTGCTCCAGCCATCCGATGTTGTCACCTCCACATCTGTCCGATTCAGGCCACTTTGGTTGCTCTGGCCCCCAGGGGTGCGTCTCCTCCCCGCTTGCCCGTCCTACACCCCTGGTGCCCTCTTTGCCCTCATGTGCTCCTCTCTACGTGCCGCGGTCTTGCCGGCCCCGTGGAGGTGTTGTGCCATTGTCCTCCTCTGCCGACGCCTCCTGGGTCTGAGGCACACCCTCTGGTGCTTACTTGGCTCTCCTAGCGCTTCTCCTTGTTGGGGGGGTGGGGGCACGCTCTTCAGTGACACTGCTCCAGGCCTCGTACACTCTTGCCGCCTGCCATTTTGTCCCGTTACTTTCTCCTGCCTGCGGGCTGCGCCGTCTTACCAGCCCTGTGCCTTCTTCTGTTGTTTTCTTCTGTTGTTTATCATTGTCGCTCGTTTGTGGCCTCGGGGGACCCCGGACTCTAGCCAATGCTTTCCCCCGGCCTCTGGTCCGGATTTATACAACGGATTTACATCCCTTTGATGTGCCAATGCAGAGCCGCTCGACTATGCGCCCATTTTGCTTGGCGCCTAGCCACACCCCCGTGTTCAACTTCTAATGCACTGGAGGGCACCATATGGGGTGGAAACTGTAAGCAGTTCTTTACTAAATTGTTTTAAAATGTTTGTGAGAACAAGGATAATGAATTGTCCTTGGTTCTTTTTAATCTTGAGAACGCCGCTTGATAGATCCTTACTGAGAAGTACTGAAGGCCATTTCTTTGCAGGTGCAGTAAGTATGGAACTCCATAGAACAGGGACATCTTAAGAATTTAGGAGTCGTGGGCCAAACATATTTTGGGGGCTCCAGTTCAAAACAACTCTCAATTTATGATCCAGTTTAAGCTCTTTTATGCCCTCTTCAGCCAGGTCACTGACAGTGCACAGGCACACTCGCCCAAATTCTAATTGTTTTTACATTAGGGGAGAGCGTAACTTGGGGAATTTAACGCTGCAGAATTCTGCAGAGTTACATAAAAACTCAGCGAGAATCCGCAGAATTCTGCAAATGGGTGTAAAAAGGCAGGTGGCGCGGCTCACACAGTGATTTGGTGCCAGGAGCACATTCCACTCTGACAAATCAGCGCGAACAGCACTTGTGGCACACGAGAGGAAGCAACTACTCAAGTTGATTTTGCTGCTGCTCAAGTAGATTTTCTACTCAAGCAGCAGCCTTCTGACCCTGAACGGTCACAACCACCTGCATTGACGGGCAATTCTCACTTTAACTTTTCACCTTACTCTTGTGGAACCTTGTGCAAAAAATAAAAATAACCATGGGCAGGCGACTGGTGGAATTTTTCCAGAACTCCAGTTACAAGCATAACACGGAATCAGCATCATTTAGTCAACTCCGCCGTTGAAACATAATATTTTGCCCAACCCTAGTTTACATCTAATATTCAGGGATAGTGACGTTTGTTTTCAATATTGTAACGGAGCAGCAACTCACTAATATTACTACAAACAATCTCTGTAAGACTCTCCCATTTCTCAAATGTAAGGTCCTTTTTTGATGTAAAAGGAACTTATTTATCGGTGTTGCATAAAAAATAAACTCAACATTTCTCTACAAAATATCTGTAATAGACTCTCAAACATTACCCACATTAAAATAAATATAAGGAAAACTGTATTTAGAACAATCTGTTAGAATTATTAAAGGTCATCAGGGCAAGAGACTGCGGAACAGAGCTCGCTCTATCTGGGGGAAAGATTGCAGACCCAGCTTTATTGCTTGTAACTCCGTGATGCTGATGTTGAGCATATTTTCCATATCTGACCAGAGGCTTCTGGTTGTTAGAACTGACATGTGGGCTCCTCAGCCCTCCAGTGATGACCCCACCCTCTCTCTCTCTATATATATATATATATATATATATATATATATATATTACCCATTGTCAGACTGGGAATCCCCAGGAAACCTCAATAACCGTGTTGAAATCGCCAAAGGCCTTAACAACTGTGTTTGTTTAGTAGCACATCCACGTCATTTGAAACAATCCAAACGTCAGTCAATGATGAGGAATTGCTGAGCTTTCCTACTGCCTCAATAGGCCACAATATTTAAAATTTCCAGCGGACCTCAATTAGGAGGAATTACCCTAAACTGTCTTTGGTCTTTATACAGTTACTTCTTGGCCTTTCCCCTTGACTTCAGCCAGCCCTATCTTCACCTTTCATCTAACTGCAATCATTTTTTAGAGAATATTTAGATATTCACCTCATCACTGCTGCACAGGGACAGTCGCCTGTTACTGTCACAAGTCTTGTTGTAACTGTGACTAAAAGTAGCTTTACACCAGAGCCTGTGTGAGCGGTCTTGTTGCTTGGGCTGTCTCATCCCAATATCCAGTCATTTGTAACCATTGTTCATCTAGGTCATCCTGAATGGGCATCACCCTGAGCCTGAAGAAGGGAATGCGCCCTATACTGTATGACCTTAGGCCCAGAAGAGACTTACATCATCTGATAGAAACTGTTAGTTTGGAGCAAAAGGTTTTTGCCACGGCCTGGACTTTTTTCATCCTTTTTGAAGAGGGGAATTTGTTTCCTAGCTGTGTATCGAGGATTGCCCCAAAAACTGTAGCCTTGTTACAGGGTTGATTGAAGATTTTCAGTGTTCAGTGTCAGGCTCAATCTTTTAAAAATGCTGATGCAGGCAGTTGTAAAGTCCTTTGCCTTTTCCTTTTATGGAGCTTTGAGGAGCCAGTCCAAGTATGTGGACACTTGGTGAACCTGATGTCTCAGGAAGGCAGCCATTGGGACTAGCCACTTTGTAAAGATATGAGGCTCGGCCTTCAGTCTGAAGGGGAACACCTTGCATTGATTCTTCTACCCACCACTGCAATGCAGAGGTTTTGCTCGTAATTCCAGTAGATAGGGATATGAAAGTATGTACATTGCAGCACCTACCTGGAATATCAGAAGGACTCTCTAGGCAGTCACCATTTAAAACGATTGCTTTTTGAAGAATTTGTTCAGGTCTCTGAGATCCAGTATTGGCCCCTAGAGTTTATCTAGTTGGGGGCAGAATTTTATTTTTTGCTCCCGCATGGGAATCCATAACTAGACAGATGCGTCCTTCAGTTGGTGCAAAATGGACACATGCTGGAATCTATGCAGAAAGCACCTAGTCATCTAGCAAGAAAAGAACATTATTTACTACAACTTCAAGAGCTACAGCAGAAAAATCTTCTTCTGTTAGTGAAGGGAGCCAAAGAAGGTGTCTCAAAATCCGAAAAGAATTAGCGACTTAACTCCAGGTATTTCAGCCGCAAACGTTTAAGGCTGGTACTCAGGCTTTTAGTAGCCCATTTCCTCATAAGCCATCCAATGTCTACATGTAGTTGTTGATAAAGTGGTAATAATGGTGACTGCCGTTGACGGTAACGGTAGCGTGTTAGCCATAAACGAGGTTGTCACTTGACAGGATAACTGTCAACTGGGAAATGATGGACATCCATGGTGCCGTTGTTGTCGTTGACAGTCTGGTTGTCAATGTTGTCGTTGACAAGAGCCTAGTCGTCAACAGTGCTTTTGCTGGAGAAGTACCAGTGGAGTGCATATAATCAACAATAATGGACTCTTTTTCATCAACAGAAACTTTGTTGTCAATAGTGAGACAGGTAAGTCTGACATGGCTACTTGAGAGCTGGGTTTTCACTAAATTTGTAAAAGCGGGTAAGCTTTTCCTTTTTTTTCTTCTTTTTTTTCATGCCATTGAAGAGAACCCAGCCATTTCCTTGGAGGGGGTGGCTGCTGGTGCTTTTCTTAGTCTGCTCCAAATGAAGTTCTGAAGTTTGTTTTTGCACCGCCTTCCTAAAAGTACCTGGTGGGGCACTTTTCATGGGATCATCTCCACAGAAGGGAGCATGCCCCATAGAAGGGGGATTTTTCTGGTTTACTGCCAGATAACGCTCCAACTTCCTCACATTGTTTCGAAAAGTTCTTGATGGAAATGTTTTATAAATGTCACTTCTGCTTTGAGTGCAAAGCTCAAACAATAAGTACACTGGCAAAGCGGATTTTTGGTGTAAGGTTATTTTTAGTCACAGTCACAACAGGATTTGAGGAGACACCTCTTTTTTCTCTTCTTATTTTGAGTCATAGTAACAGGTGAGTGTCCCCTTGGAGCAGTGATGAGGTGAATATCTAAATATTCCCTAAAAACTGATTACAGTTAGATGAAAGGTAAAGATAGGGCTGGCTGAAGTCCAGAGTAAAGGTTGAGAAGTAACTGTATAAACGCTAAACACAGTTTAGAGCCAAGCTCTTCTCTGGAATTTCTCACACTTGAAAGTATTGCGGCCTATGGAGGGAGTAGGAAAGCTCAGCAATTTCACCTAATTGACTGAAGTTTGGATTGTTTCAAATGACGTGAATGTGCTACTAAACACAAACAGTTTTTGAGGCCTTTGGCCATTTTAAGACTGTTTGCTGGTATTTAGGTTTACCGGGGATTCCCAGTCTGACACTGGGCAATGATTTAAGCATGTGAATATATGAAAAATCAAATGCAGAAGAACTAGGAGAATTATGTGTATTTCACATAAATAGTGTCATTAAGTTAAAATCGATTTGAAACATTTTTAAGTGCAAAGTGTGGCTTTCAACCATCTGTGGGCAGAACTGACCATTCAAATTCAAAACTCTTTTGCAAGGATGGTACAAGTATTGCTTCTCTACTCTGTGACAAATACATATAATAGAATAGGGCAGTCAAAATTTAATCGCGCAAAATAAATCACAGGACTGCCTTAAACTGTGAACTACAGGGAACCCTAAAAGGAGTTCAATGCAAGATTACATTAGTGTAATAAAATTATGCACAGCCCTAACTGCCATTAGGATGTAGGTGTAAGTGAGGCCTTGTTAAGCTCTGCTAGTTAATAAATACAATTAAGTTAAATGAGGACCTGATCATGTATCACCAGCTGCTTTGTTTGGGCATTACAAGGCATGTGGTTAAAGAAGGGGAATTGCGACTCAGGTAAATTGGTTTTGCTCCTTGGGGTTCACAATCTTGATGTTAACCAGGTGAGCAAAGGAAAGTTGCTGCTTCTGGCAGTTGCAGATCATTTGGAGCCAGCCTTGTGTCCACAAGGTGGTAAGGCTGAGGTGTGTGCAAAAGGGTTGAGTGCCAAAGGCAAGGTAATACAGTCAGCAGAAAATGGAGATGTATCAGCAGTTTGCTACACATCACCTCTGTCGGTGCCACCTACCTTGCAGCCAATGAACTGCCTTTTCTACTTGGTAGTGGCATCAAACACCTGTGCAGTAGCAGGATTCTTGTTAGCCCCCCCAAGAGCAAAGGAACAGAGTCTGAACGATTTGCCTTACCCATACTACAGTCGGCAAGTTTCCACTGCAGTGCTGAGACATGCGTGCAGTGGGTCCGTTGCTGCTTATACTTGTCATGGGAACGAGGGACTGCAGAGCCGCCCTTGCTCTTGCTGGGAAGGATATGTTGTCTCAAGGATTGGTAGGGGCATCAGGGACTGCAGTGGCAAGGCCACCGTTACTCTTGCAGTAGGGAGAAGCACCGTAGAGCTCTCCAGGCTTACAGCTGGCAAGCTTTTGCTTGGTTGTAGCAACAGATTTACATTCTGGCAGGGATTCTGTGGGACCTGTACTGCTTGGTGTGCCTGGTCCTTTACACAGCTGCTTTCCTCATGCTTCTTGACAGGGGCATGCGGGACTCTGACAGCAGGATACTTGCCCTTTATCCTGCAGTGTGGCTGCAGCACTACAGTACTCACAGGGCCTGATTTACTGCTGGTGTACTGCTGTTCGCACATGTCGGGCAGATCAGGGACAGCAGAAAAACATAGCTGCTGTGCAGGAAGCGACTGCTACAAGCCTTGTTTGGCCAGCATCGTAGATTGACAGGACCATCAGGATCTAGTGCAGTGGCATGACGTCCTTGCTCCTGAAGTGGGGGGAAAGGAGGGGTTGGGGTATTGCAGGACTCGCAAGGCCCCACTTTAAGGCCACTTGACATAAAGGACGTTTTGTGGCTCGCTGGACTCGGTCATTCGTCAGATAGACTCCTGTTTGTTTCAGTGGGAGAATTCCATGACAGCACCCCAGAAGTTTCACTCCTGAAGCTTGTAGTAGTCTTTGCAGTGTCTCTTTCAGTTGTGCACCATTCGTCACTTACATGAAAAGGAGGTCTTCAATGGGACAGTTGCTACCCCTTGATTACTACTTCCCATTACAACTTGATGTAGAAAACATTTGCATTGAGGGGATCATTGGGCCTTCAGTGCATCAAGTGGGCTCATCATGCACTGCAGTGGAAGCAGTTTAGATCTAGAGTGATTGCGATGGAACAGAAAATGTGTGATGAATCTATCTGCTACTTCTAGCCTTATGGTCCATTTCTAGAAAGATAGTTTCTGGATAGCTGCACTGAAGAACTAAAACATCAAAATTTAAAAATCAGTCCCTTAGTAAGGGTTCATAAATGTTAGGCCAGCTGTATGGTTGTAAGGCTGTTTTTAACTCGTTTAGCATTCTGGAGTATATCATGTCTCACATTTGCTACCACTTACGTGACAAATGTTCCCTGAAAATCCAATGGTTGCACTTCTGGAATAAGTTTCTTACGTGCTGCCTGCAAGGCCTCTGCATGGCACCAAGTATACACTGTCCGAAAGCACTACTGCTTGCTTTCTGATGCTCATAAAGATATTGAGATGCGAACATAACATTTAGAAACATACTGGTGCTGGGTGTGTTTACCTTGGTGTATGTGCCTCAACTAATCCATGCAAGTGAGGGGTTCCTTTATCCGCCCCATGTAGCAAAAGAAAATGTCACTGCCTGTAATACTGTTTTGTCAGCTTGGCATTTGTGTAAAATTTATCTTTGTACAATTCATTCACCCAATGACGCACAGAGTGTGGTGAAAAGTAAGGTGCTGTCAATGCAACAGCTTGCCAAAGTGAAATAAAGATGAAGCTAAGGATCTTGTTCATATGATCAAGGTGTGGTCACAAGCTATTACATACTGTTCTTCTAACGTTTAAAAATATTCTATATAAAACAGCAGCCAGCAACACTATATGTAATCCTGCAACAATTTCCAAGCTGCAAACCTAGTGTTACATATTGGGAACATAATTTTTGACCTCTAGGCCATTCCTCCTGAAGAGAATTTGATGTTGGAGCATGGTTTCAGAAGGAAACTAACCAGCACGGACCAGTGTGATTTAAGATTTTAAATTCTAATTATGTGTTTGCCGTGCAGTCTCATGGCGTTGGGAGGACTGGTGGACTGAGGAAACTGCTTTTCAACAGACTCCTTATTTTACAGGAGACGCCAACAGACAAATCAGTGACTTAAAATTCAAACTTGCAAAATCCGAGCAAGAAATAACAGCACTGGAGCAGAATGTAAGTATGGGCATAATGTCAGTGGCCAAGTAACTAAATTATAAATGCTTTATCTGGTACATATTTAAGTGCTTCTTCAGTAACCTTATTTATGTTTTCTTTAGTAGGATGCTCCCAGTGTCGAATACATTTAAACTAGGGATATTTTCAATATGTATAAGATTTCTGCCTGACTAACTGAGGATATTGTGTCAAATCCAAATTCCTTGTTTATGAATATTTATTCATGGTGGGTCAACATTATTTGATATGCCTAATTATTAACCTTTCTTAACACACTTCATGAATATGATTTTCCTTGGTACATTAGTGTTTTACTGTGCCCCAAAACTGCCTATAAAATGTAAAGGGCCATCCGGTGAATGAAGCCACACAACTCCAACTTCCGTCCTTATACACAGCAACATTCTAGAATACTTTTGTTGGTGATTGTCAGAGATACTGGTATAGGAGAATAATTTTTCTCTCAACTCTTGATTACTCTTAAGTCTGTAAACCTTCTTTGGAGTTAGTTTGAAGTGATGACATTTACTAAATGTTTTCACTGATATTCATTTGACAGTGTTTATTATGCACATTTATTAGCATTTGTGTACGCTTGGTCACCTATTAGTAACATATCCATGACTATCCCTCATACAGCTCAAAAATCTCATGTTTACTGATTACCTTTATTTGAGGTTTTTCTTACAGTTGCTTGTTTCTGGCCACCTCATGTCAAGCAATGGCTGTCGAGCAGTAACTCGATTATTTTTATTGGAGTTTTGCATACAGTTAATATGTTTGCTTCTGGGCACCCCAGACTGTCATGCAACGCCTGTCAAATAGTTATTTCTGGTCTCATTATAAGATGGTACATTATGCAAGGTTTAACAGACACTGAAGCACCGGAACTGGCTAGTATCTAGATCCTATCAATGATTGCTTCAGGGTGGTAAACTGTGAAGCGTACAAGAGGGCTAATTTAGAAAGAGTAACAGGAATTAAGTAATTGGCACAATACAAGGGTTTAAATGTGAGTGTCTCTTTCAGATTGTCCTTTTTTGCATATCTGTATGTTCGAACATGGCCCTACTCCACTACACAGTATGGTTGATGATCCTTGTGAAAGCCTGTGCAGGGCTAGGTTTGGGTAACCATGTGCAAAAATAATTCTAGTATTCTTTGGGTCAAGGTCGAACTGACCTTGCTCAAGATGGTGGTGGTTACTGTGCTCCCTAACAGTGAAAGTGTACTGCTCACATTCCTATTGCTTGAACGATGAGCTCTAGACACTAAAGGGCGGGGAGGAGACTGAGATTTGTTAGCTAGTCTATTAGACAGACATTTCGTTAGCAAGGAGCTGCTGATTAGTCTTCCTGAACAATGCTATTTGTTGGATGGTAATGGTGAGGAGTGGGACTGCAGACTCTTGTGTGAAAGGAGGGGACATTTTTATGTGAGGTCCGACCTTTTTTCTTTTTTCTAATTACTCCTTTATTTGGGTTGTTAACATCTAGGTGCAGAAATGTCACAACTGTTTGTGCCTTTATTTTGGGTGGTCTAGGATGGAGACATCTGACTGATCTTGCTATTAGTAGTAGTGTGTAGTTTTGGGAAAATAAAGTATTTTCTTTGTTGAAAACATAAACACTAGGTTGGAGACATACCCTACTGGGGTGTTGACTGATTGTTGAGCACAAGCCTCCTCCCTATACCCATTCAGCTACACTACCTTGAGCTCTAATCTCTAGTATCCTCCCTAGATCCTCACTACCACACTGCCTCCACCACAAGCCTGTGACTGCGCTCCCTCACTGCCCTGAAAGTCAAGTACAGAAATAGTTGTACTTGGCCCAGTTTGAGGAATCCTAGAAGGTCAGATTCCAGAACATCAGAGACAAATATTCATATCCATCACAGTAGGTGCCCTGAAGCTCCTGGCTGCCCAGTGTATTGCCTCCAACAGGATCTGATAGCACTGCTAATGAAAGTCTGTGTAAGAAACTGTGTGGTATCAGGATCCGTGTAAGGCAGTGAATGTATCACTGTATCTGTAGAAGGCGTGTGTGTGAAAAAGTTTGTAATGAGCACACCAATGTCCTGTAACATGTAAAATAAGAACATTTAACAAAAAGAATCTTACAAAAATTATGATCTAAAGCACTTTTTTGTGCGCTCAGCTATGTTTTAGAGAATGGTAGTGGTAAGACATCATACTGTTAACAGTACCTGAGAAACAGCTTATAGGGCATGGTGTGGATGACGGTGCATATTTTTCTTCCTTTTCAAGGTGATGCGGCTTGAGGCCCAGGTGACGCGCTACAGAAGTGCAGCAGAAAATGCAGAGAAAGTGGAAGATGAACTAAAAGCAGAGAAACGGAAGCTCCAAAGAGAGGTGAGGGGGTCGTGGGAGATGGGCACCTCTAGAGCAGGAAGGGCAAGTGGGTGCCCTGCAAAATGCTATTGAAAGAATGGAGTCTCATTCAGAGTAAGGGCACTAGAGACAGGGAAAGCAGTACCTGAATTTTGAGGGCGATAGATGCTGCTTGGAAATAGCCATGCCTGAATAAGTTGGTAGTGCCCAATGCTCTTGGGACAAGGGTGTCCCATGTGGAGTGAAGATGACACAGTAAATGTCACTGCTTAATGTTTGGAGGATGAGGATGAGGAGGAGTGGTGCCATAGTGCAAGACCGTTCCTGGTTTATGTTCAGCTGTGTGTCTTGATGGCAAGAGAGAGAGAATGTGTGTTTGTTAGTGATGCTTATGGAAAACTGTCTTCTAGCCTGAAGCAAAAGCACCAAGTGCAATAACGCTGCCTCGTGTGAGGAAGATTGTAGGAGAATTACCACAACCGCCGGTACCCTATGTCAATTTGTGTATCTATTGTAGCTTCTAGAAGTCATTGTGGAAACTCATCATGCACAAAGCCAAGCCACTGAGGTAATTTGTGAGCAGCCAGCAAGGCTCTCATCATGATAATATTATTATATAACATTTATAAAATGCTCTGCTACCCTGCAAAGCGTGTCCTGGCATTGACATGCCAAACTAACATATACCAAATACTACTAAAACTATTGGAAAAGCCAGGTGTAGGAAGCTGGCTCTGTATATACTATCTCAAAGTGAGAGATAGTGTGCACAGAGTCCAGGGGTTCCCCTTAGAGGTTGATAGTGGCAATAATAGATAATACTAATGCTCTATTTGTGGTAGTATGGTCGAGCAGTTAGGCTTATCAGAGGGTAGTGTTAAGCATTTGTTGTACACACAGAAGCAATAAAGGTGAACACAAACTCAAAGACAACTCCAGGCCAATATGTTTTTATATAGAAAAATATCCTTTTCCTAATTTATTTTAGAACCACAAGATTCAGAATTAAAATAAGTACATAAATTGTAAGGTACTTGGCGTAGGTAAATATAGAACATTGAAGTAAAACAGTAATGTGCACAGTTTAGCATAAAATGGCAATAAGCTATTTTAAAAGTGGACACTGCAAAATTCAACAGTTCCTGGGGGAGGTAAGTCAAGGTTAGTTTGTCAGGTAAGTAAAGCACTTACAAGTTCAGTCTCTGGGGCATAGGCAGCCCACCGTTGGGGGTTCAAGTCAACCCCAAACACCCAGCACCAGCAACACAGGGCCGGTCAGGTGCAGAAGTCAAAGAGGTGCCCAAATAGCATAGACGCCTATGGAGACTAGGGGTGCTCCGGTTCCAGTCTGCTAGTAGGTAAGTACCTGTGTCCTCGGGGAGCAGACCTGGTGGGGCTTGTAGAGCACAGGGGGGGTCCCAAACAGGCACACAAAATACACCCCCAGTGACACAGGGACGACCGGGTGCAGTGTGCAAAGAAGGTGTCTGGATTACATTGAAATCAATGGAGGCACCCGGGGGTCACTCTGGCGATGCAGGCAGGGCACAGGGGGGCTTCTTGGGCCAGCCACCAACTGGACAAAGATGAGGACAGCCTGCTGGTCACTCCTGCACCGGTAGTTGGTTCCTCTAGGGTCTGGGGGCTGTGGGTGCACTGCTTCGTTCAGGCATCAGGTTCTTTGTTACTGGGCAGTCGCAGTCAGGGGGAGCCTCTGGATTCTCTCTGCGTGCGTCGCCGTGGAGGTGCAGGGAGGTCGTCTCAGGGTGGACACGCCGTGGGAGTCGTCTGGGGGTCCTCGCTGCAGTGTTGGTTTCTCTGGGCACGGGCTGGGGCCGTCAGGTGCAGAGTGTTGAGGACTCGCACTTCAGGAGTGAGGTGAGAGTCCCTTTAAAGATTCTTGTTGCTTTGGACAGAGCCGCTGTCCACTGGAGTTTCTTGGTCCTTTGGGTTTGCAGGGCAGTCCTCTGAGACGGAAGAGGTCACTGGTCCCGCTGGATGCATCTCTTTTGCAGATTCTTTGAATCTAGAGACAGGCCAGTAGGGCTGGCCGAAGCAGTTGTTGTCTCCTCCTCCTCTGCTGGGTTTTCAGGTCAGTCCTCCTCCTTGTTAGGTCATCAGGAATCTGATTTCCTGGGTTCAGGGTTGCTCCTAAATACTGGTTTTAGGGGTGTGTTTAGGGCTGGAGGGCAGTAGCCAATGGCTACTGTCCCTGAGGGTGGCTACACCCTCCTTGTGCCTCCTCCTTTTGGGGAGGGGGGCACATCCCTAATCCTATTGGGCTAAATCCTCCAAACCAAGATGGAGGATTTTCTAAGGAAGGGGTCAGCTCAGCTCTGGACACCTTAGGGGCTGTCCTGGTTGGAGGGTGACTCCTCCTTGTTTTTCTCATTATCTCCTCCGGACTTGTCGCCAAAAGTGGGGGCTGTGTCTGGGAGGGGCGGGAATCTCCACTAGGTGGAGTGCCCTGGGGTATTGTAGCACCAGGCTTGAGCCTTTAAGGCTCACCGCCAGGTGTTACAGTTCCTGCAGGGGGAGGTGTGAGGCACCTCCACCCAGGCAGGCTTTGTTCTGGTCACAGAATGCACAAAGGCACTCACCCCATGTGGCCAGAAACTAATCTGGAAGTGGCAGGGTGGCAGAGACCAGTCAGCCTAGCACTAGCAGTTGGGCTGGCATTCAGGGGGCATCTCTAAGATGCCCTCTGAGCGCATTTCTCAATAAAGCTCACACTGGCATCAGTGTGCATTTATTTCAGTGTAGCCATTATGGAACTCTGGAGTTTGTGTTTGAAAAACCCCCAGACCATATACTATTTATGGCTACTGTGCACTTACAATGTCTAAGAATTGGCTTAGACACTGTAGGGGCATAGTGCTCATGCAGCATGCTAGAGGGGTGACTTACCTATGCCACAGGAAGTGGGTTGTGGGCATGGCACCCTGAGGGAAGTGCCATGTCGACTTAGTCTTTTTCTCCCCACCAGCACACACAAGCTGTGAGGCAGTTGCATGTGCTGAGTGAGGGTCCCCAGGGTGGCATAATACATGCTGCAGCCCTTAGAGTCCTTCCCTGGCCACAGGGCCCTTGGTACCAGGGGTACCATTTACAAGGGACTTATCTGTGTGCCAGGGCTGTGCCAATTGTGGAGACAAAGGTACAGTTTTAGGGAAAACACTGGTGCTGGGGCCTGGTTAGCAGGGTCCCAGCACACTTTCCATCAAAGCTGGCATCAACAAAAGGCAAAAGGTTAGGGGGTAACCATGCCAACAGTGGCATTTTCCTACACCAGGTCTTTAATTTCTTCTTAAACACTGGAAAGTTAATTCCCAGTCTGATGGGGGTGGGGAGTTTGTTCCAGATCTTAGAGATCACAAATTTAAAGGCTTTACTGCCTGAAAATGATGGGAAAATATGTGGAATGGTCACCAATGAAGGATTCTCAGAACGTAGACTCCTCCTCTGAAGATATGACAGGACCAGCCCAGTCAAGTATCCTGGGCCCCTGCTGTGTAATGTCCGATAAGCAAGGCAAAAGTGCCTTAAAAGCGGCACTCTTACAGACCTGTGAGCCAATTAAACGTCTTTAAGAAAAGGAACTTATACCATGTTCTAGGAAGATTAAGAAAGCATCGCATCAGAATTTTGCACCACCCTAACAAACACTCTGTGATGCAAAGATCGAGAGCATTTCTATAATCTGGTCTCAAAACAATATGGGTATGTTTGACCAATTTGCAAACTTCCAACAGTAGAACCTGAAAACCTTTACACAACATTCTTAGGGTGATAACATAAGTCAATTCCACTTTGCCAAGTTGTTTCATCAAAGATAGCAACTGGTCTAAAATCACACCCAAGTTTGTGACCTGATGCACTAATGCTGATGCAGCTCCAAGTTGAGATGGCCACTACTGCTTAGTCCAAAGAGTGTTTTCTGCCCAGCAGAAGAACCTCCATTTGGCCTGAGTTAATTTGAAGGCAGGTTGAGCGCATCCAGGTGGCCACCGCTCTCATACAAGTTGGCTTCTATACCACTGTATTCCTTGGAGATGCTAAAAATAATCGGTGTCTAATGGGCTTATGTTATAATCTCAAAGGAAAATGAACACATCATGTCCAGTAAAGGGGACATGTAGATGTTAAATAGGGTAGGACTCAAAGAAGATCCCAGGGGCACACATGGCATCACTGGAACAGCAACTGACGAGGATGAAGTAAGAGATACTGACTGCATTCTTTCAGATAAAGAAAAGACTGGGTGACCGACAGATTCAAAAGCAATGGTTACATTTAAGAGGACCAGGCCTGCAGTGCTGCCCCGGTTCCAGTATAATCTGCAGATTATCTAATGATAGTCTTCTCCAAAAGATGTTCTGGTAAGGGCAGTAAGAAGATGGGACGGTAGTTTGACATAACTGCTGTATACGCAGAATGCTTCTTCAAAAGAGGAAGAACTCTGGCATGCTTCAAATATCTTATAGCTCATTTTTTTTAAGTCTCTTAACCGCTAATCCCCCTATATCACACCAGCTTCTGTAATTATATTAGCAGTGATTTAGGTCCATGCTGAGTCCAGCAAATTTGATTACTGCAGCTCTCTTATTGAAAAGGTTCTTTACGTTTTGTTATCACATGGAGCTGTTTTGGCTGCTTGCCTGCAATTACCCAAGTACAATTCATACAGTGGTCGTTTTACTGGCTACCCTGCTCACCCACAATAAAACTGGGATGTGATCACTTTCTAAAAGAAAGCTCTTATTAGCTGAAAAGTTTTTATGTCTTCTAACAGAAGGTTTCCGTATGCCGTGAATACCAGGTTGAGACAAGCTTCCTGATTTTGGCAGATGCACGTCTCCAGATCAGATTCACCATGGTTGGTGACACTGCTTTGTGCTTTTTGTTAAAGGGAAATGTCTTCTAGTACAGAGGTGAGCGTGCTTGATGAAACGGATGTTTTGGGAAATCTGCAATCTTTGCAGCAATGAACCAGGACTTAGAACATTGTTTGGTGTTTGCGGTAGACTGGAATCTTATCTACAGTGGAAGCAACAAAGTGGGGTTGACTGCCTAATGTGTGTGGAAGACAGGGGTCTCCAGAGAGGGAGTAATGCAAGGAGCTGGGTGACAAGACATGATGTTTGTGAGGGCAAGGGTATAGGTATCTTAAATATTACTTTATCTCTTTATATTCCTCTAGTATGTGGTTCTTTCTCTGTTTATACACATTTTTTTTTCTCGCTGGACCTCTATGCTTGTTCTGCACTTTTCTATTTGTATTTAAGTTACCCATTGTCCATTTAATCCTTTTCTTCCTTGCTTCAATATTTTGTCAATTCACCTTTTCTTCTTTACATCATTTCTTCATCTCAATGACTTTCATCATCTCTATCCTCTTTTCTGCAGTTTCGTTTTTATTTACCCTTCTTTTATCCATCCTGTTCTATTTTCACATACTTCTTGTTTCTCCTTTATATTTTTCATTAGTTATTTTTGTCTCTTCCAATGATTTGCCTTAATGTCTCCATTCCTTTCCAAATTGCGTTATTAACTTTACTTCTACTGTGTTTCCTGTTCACCCTCCTTGTATAACATATCCAGCTCCGCACATACTTGGATAAAATAGAAGAACTGGAAGTCAGCAACAGCCACTTATCCAAGCGCCTTGAGAAGATGAAAGCCAACCGCAGTGCTTTGCTGTCTCAGCAGTAACGAAGGAAAGAATCAGACCACAAATATCATTGACAATACCTCACAGAAGGAAAACATGCTACGTTTTTCTATCTGTGACAGTTTTGAATGCCTCATCATATCAAGCCTACTGAGAAATTCAACAAAGCCAGTATTGTTGTATTACTCAGACGCATGAAACAAAGCAAATTTGAGGAAAGCTGGAATCGTCAGCACTGCCAGTGCAATGTGTATGTGGGAACAGCTGATTTTCTCAAGAGCCTTCATTGTTCCCAGACAGTCAAACCTCAGTCAATGTGTTCCATCCACCAAGGCCAATGTGGGCAGTTAACCCTGCGGTGCACTTGGCTGCAGCTGAATGTCTCACCAAAACACACCATCTGTTAAAAGATGATATAGACTTGGTGTTCTCTAGCTTGAACCCTCATTTTTGTTTTCGTTTGACTTGCTGAAAATTGGAAGAGTGAAAATGACGCCAGCTACCAATACTTGAAGACTGACTTGTTTGCGGTAGGCTCTTTGTGATTCAAAAACATTGTGGAACACAAGCCATTGCAATAGACCGCTGTCTGAGACAAACTGTTTGTGATGAAAATTCACTGTAATACAATGGTCCTAGATGTAAAAGTGACCTTATGGGACAATGCAGGTCTGTGACCGATGAAGGCAGGTGGTTAAGAATTTTTCATGTTAGTATTTTTCAACAGGTGAGATGTTTCCACAGTTTCGATCGTATAATTATTTTATTTCGGGGCAAATTGCTTCATGGAACTGATAAAAAGGAAATGCAGCTGTATACTTGTATTATTTAATCTTTATATTTTCAAAATGAAATGGCTTCCTTGTTTTTTAAGGATTTTGTGTTAAAATAAATTCATGCCACATAGAAGAGGAAGAAATGTCACTTCTTCAGCTTTTATCACGTGAAGTATTTGTTTACTGGATCATTTGGGAGTAGTAGGTTATAAGGTGGCAATGAGTTGTCACGTCCTACATAAAGGTATGTATATCATACAAATATAGCCGGGAAGCATCAGAACGTTTTAGAGAGTATAACAATTTATCCAGGTATGTGTGTATCTGTAGAAGAAAAGGGGATGTGAAAAGGGGAGCCTCTTTGTATTTATGCCTTTTGAATCAAGAAGTTATATACATTAACAGTGATGGATGTGGTGCTCTTTAGAGAGGTGTTTTTTTTTAAATGTGTTACAGAAGTGCAAAAACCGTTCAGGTAAAACTGGTGTAATTGCTAACCTCTGACCGTTAGAGATGGATAGTTGCTGTTTCACAGCTGCATTGTAAATTACTCCTGCTGATGTGGTTTGCCTTTTAGCCAGGTAGAGAGGGAAATTGCTTGCTAATGCTTTGCAGGTAGTATTGTTCTTGAAAATAATGACAAAAGTTCATTAATCCTCTGGGATCAACAATGGCATGAGGACTCTATTGATGAGCATGTGTTGACGGTGAGTGGGGCATTACTACTTTTGAAGTGGGTGAGAACTAAGGCTTGGACAGTTATTTTGAAGTTTAACATATGGTTTGGTTTTGTTTTATCAGAAATTTAAGTGCCACCTGGCTGTTGTGTTTTTTCATTACAAAATGGGGTTTAACACAGGTCACTGTTGATAATGAAGTAGAGAGATTTAGCATTTTTGAAGAGTTGAGGTGTGAAGCTAACCACATTCATGTTGAGCCAATCTTCGATTGGAGCGTTTGTGTGGCTATGGCGATGAGAAAAAACAGGATTGAGCTTCAGTTAAATGGTCTACATATGTGTTTGTATAAGGGTGAGGCCTATCAGGCAGGGGCTGTCCGTTGCCTCAGAAGACTTTTCAATATAAGTGGGGGGACGGTGAAGGAATCTCTGAAGCGCTTGAGCATAACAGGGGAGAGAAATATGTTTTGGGGTACATCTACTGATGTCTGGCACTACCCATTTGGATATGCTGACAGCATCTTAATATGTACAGCTCCGGACAACAGAGTACAATGCAATAGGTTTCGAGAATATTCATGAGGTTAATGTGGTCAGCGGTTGTGGAAAGCTCCTGTGATCTAGCAAAACCAGCAAATGAGGTTACTATTGTCCGTGTTCTGAAGGGCATCATTCTTGGCTTGGAATTGTATTAGCACTTCTATAGTATTTTCCATACCGCTTGTGAGGACCTACGCACTTTGAAGTGCTCTGATCAGTAGTGGGTTCCTGGGCGCTCTTTGGAGTGCATGGTCAAAAGGGTGTTGTTCGTAGTTTGGCCTGTATGGAACAAGCTGGGTGAGATTCATAAGGTTAGTATGTCATATTAAGAGCACAGTGCACCTAATCACTGTGCATTAGAAAGGGTATAGCTTTACCTCAGGGCTCCGATTGCCAAGGAAATTATGGCCCTCAGCCGCCAAGATCGGACCACCAGGCGGCCGCCAATGCGGCCGCACCCCCGCCGCGGCCATTTGGAGATTGCCGCCGGTGCAGCGGGGGTCTCGGCCGCAACACAGGGGGTGGCTCCAAATGGAACCGGCGGTGTTGCGGCCGTGCGACGGGTGCAGTTGCACCCGTCGCGCTTTTCACTGTCTGCATAGCAGACAGTGAAAAGCTGCACGGGCCCTGTCAGGGGGCCCATGCACTGGACCGCCAGGGTTGTAATGACCCCATATGTGTCTACTGTTAATAGCACTGTTTTTATAAATGAAGAAAATGAGCGTCCAGAGGAGACTCATGGATGGGATATCTCTCAGCTACTTATTGAAAGAAGATGGCAGGTGAAGTTGCAGGACATCCTGGCTAGGAATGATGTGAGGAAGTCTTTGCATAATCTTGCTGCCTAGACACTAGACCTTAAGAAGTAGATAGGCTTAAAAAGTAATCCTGTAGATGAAGTACACTCCCTAGAAAGGTGAACTGTATAGCTGAGAGGTGCAGAGTTTCTGGCCCTCGATCCCTTCCAGGCCTTAATAAGCCCAAAGAAGGAAGATGCAACAGGAAGACTCCTTTAACCTTCTATCCTTCACCTGGATGAGTGGTTTGGATACCCTTGAAGGACGGATTAAATATGCAGAAAAGGAGGTGCTGAATCATGTGAAAGTGGCGGGTGGATGCAGCCCAGGCAGAAGGTGCAGGCAAGTGACATAGCAATCCTAAAGGAAGGCATGAGACTCCACTACAACGGCGATAAGATACTGCCTAGTTTATGGAGGAATACAGTTGATCAGGAGGAAAAGTGAATTACAGACTGCTTCGGAGAGAAATAGACAAGTCAGTTGTTTTAGTAACCTGGAAAGGAGATGAAAAAACACAATGCAGCAGCAAACAATGCAATTCAAATAGCTAGGCAGATGGCGCGGCCAAGCTTTATGTGTACACAGTGTTCTCGGAAGAAGAAAAGTGCGTCCATACAAGATATGCCTTTTTCTCACTTTCACTGGCAATTATCATTAAACAAAACAGATTTCCAAATAAACAGTACACAAGAATGTGTGGTTTCAGCATATCAAACTGCTTAACCTGCTGATCAGACCTTGGGGCATAAAACGACCTCTGGGTTAGTGTAATGTGCAATGTTTTATGACTATACTAAGCCCACTCAATCAATCATTGAGCAACTTCTCTACCAAGTACTACCATCACCCATATTGGCTAACTGCCCCAGCCTTGATGAAGTCACCTGTGTGACGAAACACGTGTTGGCTGTATCTCCATGATGACTCAATGATTTCTAACACTTACAAATAAAGATACCATCTGCAAACAGGATTTGAGACTCGCTTCAACTTCATACTTCTCCCAACTCATTACGACACCAGGATTACCTATTCTCGTTTTACTGTTGGACATTACTCTCTGTGTGCTGTGGCCATCTTGTCCCACTTTGTTCTAGGGTACTTCTAGCACCCGTTTGGTGCCTACCGGGTAGTAAGGCACCGGGCCGCTTTGCACCAAACTTCGCTTATACTTCTGTATTCTGTAAAACTTTTTGTTTACTACCTAGAGGTGCGGCGCCTCTCACCCTTACTACCCTCTTTTCTCTTTAATGTGCAATGTAGTCAGTTGCTGTTTCAGGGCTTTGTTGACTTGAAAGTAGTCTGACAATCACTTAGGAGGGGGACACAATGCTTGTCTATTTATCATTGCAAATGGATGATTTCTAAATAATTTTACCAAAAATTAGAGATGAGTGGTGGGTCTGTAATTGGTGAGGTTGTCGACAAACATGGTGACTTTCCAGGAGCGTATGGATGAGGTCTATTTTGAGTGCATCAGGGAAAATGTCTTCTGTAACAGGATACATCCACGAAGTCAATTAAGGGTTTGACTGCCTCTCTGTAGAAGTCCTGAAAGCTGATGACAGGATCTCTTCTTTTCTGGTGCCTTTGAGAGTAGCAAGGATGCTAGAGAAGTGTGAGAAGGTCTACAAGTGTGGTGAGGCAATGCCTGATGACTTTGAATAAAGTTTTGCTTTTGGTGTCTGCTTCAGATAGAGGTGGTTTGTTAACCATGGCTTTAACAACAGCTCTTGTTTGTGTCGAGTGGAAATCTTTTAGTTAAACGAGAGTCAGGAACAAGTTGTTTTATTGCACATTTTATCTTACATGTTGATAGTGTGTCATTTGAGTTATCTGATGTACCAAGGTACAAAGGGCTCGGGATCTATGGGTCTTTCTTCAGTGGGGCATGGATTTGGATGCTTGAGCATAGCTTACGGTGTTAAGTCTAGAAGTACTTTTAGAATTCTGGCATGATTGCACTAGTCTTGAAGTCTTGCTCATGTGAGCTGACAGGATGGTCTTTGTAGAAACTGTATAGTTATTTGGAAAGTTCTCATAGGCTGTGCGTGATGTGTATCTGAATGACAAAGTGATGTGATCTGACCAACAGCGTGGGGAGGCATGGAGACTATGGCATAGTGATGAGGGCCAAGCCATGGTTGTTGTCTTTATTGCAAATAAACTCAGGATCAGAACGATGTGGTAATCAAGGAATGATTTGATCTTCTTGGTGGTATTGCCAACTGGAAGATAAAAGTTGCCCTCAAAAATGTTGTTAGAAGGGTTGATTGAGGTGTTTATTGACAAAATCTGTGGTTTCTTTGATAAAAGTTGTGCTGTTGCTAAAACACTGCTGTTCATACGAAAGGTGGCAGACTGAAAGAAGGGAAAAGAAAAATGAATTATGAGGGAGGCATGAAGAGGACAGTGGGTTTCAAGAACATGCATGACTGGGAGGAATTGTCGATGACCATGAGGCTTTTTAAAGTCCAGTGTGTGATTTAGGTGGTGTATGAGATTTGAGAGGAGTTGAGGTGCTCGTGTGTGTGTATGAGGATGGGGTTTTGTCGAGGGCAGTGTTAACCTGACCATTGTGAAGTTGTTCCACATGTGCCACTCTACTCAATGTTCATCGTTCTCCTGAGACATCTAGACCGGATGCCACAAGTGATCCAGCTGCTACTATGTCAGTCAATAAAAGCGCAGTAAATGGGTCTCTAAAGTGCACTAAGATGGTTTAAAATGCAAATGTTGCTTGCCTAAAGAAGAGATTATTACACAACACCGCTTTTGTTGTTGCTGATAATGTTATGATCCCACTGTATTCTATGTTCTCATGAAGTTTGAAGATATACAAATTTGATGATAAGAAGAATGTCATATGACATATGAAACATACTTTCTAGTGCCGCTTTTAATTTTATGACGGAGTAGTACATTGCTTTATTTGGGTCCCTGCTTCTTCTGTGAAGCTACTACTTTTTAATCACAATGCTTTTGGCACTGCTCTTGATGACTGCAATACATGCTGTTTGTTACAGTACTGAGACAAAAGGTCTCTGCACAAATAGTTCTGAACAAATCACTGCGAAAGCAAATTGTTTTGGCGTTTTCTATAAAGCAAAGGTTTTAATAAGTTCACTATCCACTCAGAAAAGGTAGAGTTGAACAGCAACAGTGCAAGCTTTCTTCATTCACAAAACAGGTTGAACATGGGGAGGAGGAAGCATGGAGTACCCGCACTGATGGGTGAAAAATAGGGATTTCACCAGCCTGCCAGTGTGAGAAAGTAAGAGAGACCACTGACAGCAGCATAGGGTTGAATGTTTCCAGTGAAGTGGCAATGACTGTGATGCAGCAGAAGGAACCTTGTCTTTCCAAGAATCAATGGCTTGCAGTGGAAGATACTTGTAAGGGGCACCTTTCCTGCAAACAGGAACTCAATAAGCGAGCTGTTCATTTTCATTCAGAAAATATTTGTCCCATAAACGAAAGCCTCAGGAAAAACATGCCAATACCATGTCCCCAAGTAGGTGCATGATTCATCATAAGCAGTGACTTGTTGGCTTAATGCATGATACTAATTACAAAAATCTTGAACAGATGGCTGAGACTGGAAACGAGGTGCAATGGCAGAAACACTTTATTAACACTTTTCTCTGTGGCACAAATCAGTGGGCCATTTTGGAACGATCATTATCCAAGGAAAATTCAGCAAACTTTTTATGAAACTAAAGTTTCTTTCAACACACAATTAAAATGAAAGTAATTGGAAAATTAGTAAAACATTTGCTTTCATTTTACTTTTTAAAATAATTTGAATCTGTGTAGTGTATGTGCTTTCCTTTATATTGGTGAATGTCAGTATATGAGTAACAAGTGTCAGTTTTGTTTCTCTTATGTCCTGGCCGCTATAAATAGTGGGCCTTCTCAGACCCAGCTCCTCAGTACACATTTGGACTTGTGGATGACTCAGAAGAAGGGCTGCTATGCTGCTTTGGTGCAAGAAGGACTGACACTGCTACCTTGCCACCTCCTACCTGATTAAGAAGGACTGACCTTGCATATTGAACCCAGGGCCACCAGAGTGACTCCAAAGGATAATTGTCTGGCCTCCTGGTCAGAGCCTGAGGGAGTGAACAGGCTTCCGCCACCTTGACTGCAGGACCTGACACCTGCCACCTGTGGCTCCTGCCCTCGCAAGTGGTGCCATCCAGCCCTGGATCCTTGAAGGTGGGCCTGAAGGTGCTTTGCCAGCCCAGCTGTGGTCCCAGCAGAACCAGGCAGTGTGACACATCGCATTACAAAAATCTGTACCAGAAATGCAGCACAATGCATTCCCGATGCAGGACTTTGCTTTACAGCTCCACAACTCATCAGAAGTGCCGCTATATGACTCATCCTCAATGCAGGCATTCGCATTTTCAAACCCCCTCGTCAATGCCTTCCTCAGTGACAACACAGGACTCCACACCGTAAGCCCCACAACTCCTTTAGAATCAGCCACTGTGCAATGCATCTTGGACTCAGGACTTTGCATTGCAAGCCCCTCGTTGAGGGCATCCTAAACGATGATGCAGGACCTCTCAGCTTCCCAGAACCCGCCACTGTTTGACACATGTCCATACCAGGACCTTGCATCTCCACACTAGGACCTTGCGTTGCCTCAGCTGCGCATTGAGGATCGATGTGGGCCTCCACATCGTTTTGCAACCAGGGTTTAAGGTACTTTGATCAGTGGGTCTAACTAGGTCCCTGTAGCTGGCCTGCGATCCATCATGGTTGGCTTGAACTTGTGGCTTTGTCCCAGTCTTGGGCAACCAGATAACCACAGTTGGAGCTTTGTGATTATTGGTGCTTAGTTCACTTAAACGTTTAAAACAACGGATTGGATTTTTGTCGCCTGGGTCTTAAATTATTTATTAAAATGTACTCTATTTTTCTAAACTGGTGTGGGATTTTGGTGTGTTCACCTTCTTACTGTTTGTGTGTTGCATAAATACTTTACACATTGCCTTTAAGTTAAGCCTGACTGCTCTGTGCCAAGCTACTAGAGGACTGAGTACAGGTTTAGGGTTTGCTTGTGACTTTACCCTGGCAAGGATTGTGGTTGCTACCCGAGTATGGTTTCACCCCCTCAGCCAGTAACCTCATTTCTTACATACGTGTTTTCTCAGGGACGTGGGAGGCCCTGGTGGCTTCCTGGCACTTCTTCACTTGGACACAATACAAGAGTAAATGGCTGAGTTGCTACCATTCAGCAAAGTACAACCCACTCATCCACTAATATCTTTCTTGTGTCTCCTGGTGGAGAAAGCGGTTAAGATTACCTCATGGCTTGGCTCAAGTCTTGGGAATCCTTTTCCATGGTAAACAAAAATAAACAAAATACATCTAACCGGCCTAATGCACCTCTTGCCCCTCTAGAGATGCTCCACTGTCTCCTGGGAGGTTATCATGGTCTTTGAAAACCGAAACATAAAGTTTTACCCATTAGCCTTATATGTTGTAAAGGTTTGCTTGCAAAACTTATTTCTTGATGGTTATACCATTCACCAGGCACATAAGTGAATTGCAAGTCCTTTGTGTCTCAGAACATTGCATTCTTTACCATTTGTTTCTTGTTACATTTTTGTTATTGATGATGGCTTCTAAGAAGACAGTTATCAGTCTCCATGTCATGCACACCATATGGTTTACCTGGACAGACCCTGCCACTTCACACCCACAGACTAACTATTCATTTGGAGACAATTATGTGAGTTGAGAAGTTGCTAAGGCCGACATTGCGAGATGGATTATATCACCGTAGAGAGCATCAAGAAAGGAGTTATGAGTGGCCCAAAATGGCCGCTAAAGAGAACCTGAATAGATCTGGGGTGAGTCCCCTAGTGGTCAAACAGGTGAGTAAATGGAAGAAGGAGGAAAGTGAAGCACACCAGGAAGGAGAGGATCGACATGAAACAGTTTGGGGAGGGAGAAGCGGTGTCGGAGTAAATCAGTGCGGAGATGGAGAACGATCACTGCGCAGAGGCAGAACGAGCCAGGTTCCTCAGAGTTCACAAGGGGGAGGAACGGCAGACTAGTGACCTGGAAGGTGGTACCCAGGCGTGCTATGCGGAAACAGGAGCGCAGCAGAGAACCACCTGGCTCCAGGTGTTAATGTGCTAACGCCCAGCGACCTAAGGGAGAGAGGCGCTGTGGTCCTGGATGCCACAACCCTAGGACAGGGCCGTGGCCGCAGATAAGTGACATTTTCAGTTCTTGCAGGCTATATGGATGGAGACGGGGGTAACTCAATGATAAAATAGGTCCCCAGTAGTTTCTCCATAACAGGGACACAGGATTGAAGATCCAAAGAAGTTGAGTCAGGCCGAGGTGAAGGGTTGGCTCTATTCCCACATGTGAAATACACTTGGAGGTGAAGGTGGCACTTGGTGAGAGGTGGAGATCCTTACTCATGCCAGGAACTTAGTACTTGTTCTGTCTTTTTTCAGGGGCTAGTATCTTCCCAGAAGACAATGGTCGAGCATCCTGGCAATAAGCAAACTAAAACCCTTGGCAAAAGATAGTGGAGCCACTGTCTAACAATTGCTTGAGACTTAGGGATATCCGTATTCTGTTTGCATCAACTGAAGTCAATTAAGACTGATTCCTGGATGTTGTTGTGATTGCGTGTCCGTCACAATTATGTTACCATAAGCTAGCCACACTGATGTAAGAATTGACCTTTATTCTTAAAGTAGACCTCATATCAATAATTAATGCATGCCTTCATCTGCAAAGGAATCCAGTCTGATTCATTAAAACAGAGCTAACCCAAAGGTCTACCCAAGATCGATGTTCAGCCTTCCTTACCCTAGGAAGATTCTGAAATAGGCAGTTGCAAGACAACTCTAAGACTATGTGGAAGTCATTTGCATCCTGTAGTGGCCATCAGTCCATGTACAGGCCTGCCGGAGTTAGTTAATCAGCCTTGGCTAGTCAGAAAGGAGTTCCAACTATCCTTGCACAAGAACAAGTAACCCGCACCCATACTCTTTGAGCTCTCAGCATTCTACCAGACCGTGAACCTCATAACACTGCTGGGAACATATGAAGACTATGCTGTCACAGTATCTGCATTTTAAACTGATCCAATCCTTCAACTGCAACTAAATCCAACAAGACAGGATTGGGACTTTAAACTCCTCATCCTGCATGGTGACATGTTGAGTGGACAATGGTCATCTGAGTCCTGTATGTTCTTAAACATATAGGTGCACCCTCTTGCTCAGCTTTGAGATCAGTACTGTGTGGACCAACCAAACCTAAATGTAAGCTACTGATATCCAGATCCGCTAGGAGCTGAAAAAGAGAGTAGAAATCTAGGCCAACCTTGCCACATGCTCGAATGACATGTTCCATTGTTTGACATCAAGCTTACTATGTGTGAATGAAGTTAAGATGGCAGCATATCCTGACTTACTTATCTATGATTGGGCCCTCAACCTTGAAGCAGCTCTAGTCCACCCTCAGATTAATGATAGTGATATTCCTATTCATCTCTAATTTCTCCTTTGTTCACCCAAGTTAATGCAATATCCCTGCTTTGCAAACCTCAGCTTCAAAGTTTAGCGGCAACAATGTGCCTTTTTCTTAAAAAAAAAAATTGATTACATAAAATTAATCCTGAACTTAATCCATCAGCTTCCAATGAATGCAAGATTTAAAAGATTTCAAAATGCTATGCCCCCAAAGAGCTTACTGTGACAAGTGTCCACAATACATATAGAACCCATCACTGCAAAACGAGCCTAATAGGAACTTGTGCTTGACATCTGCAATCAGTCATATAGATGGAGCAAAGTTGCAGAACATAGAGGACTGAAGACTGGGGGCAGAATCAAACTATAAATATTCATCAAACATTTTAGTGAACTTTTCCAGATCACCTGCAGCTAAACTCCACAAAATTGTGGTCACGACTGAATAATAATGTTTCCGGATCCTCTCTCACACATATAAACATCAATTTCAATGAAGATCACAGTGAACCTTCAATCTGCCAATAGACCACATCTAAACAATTTATTCAAAATTAAATCCACAGAACTTGTTTGTGTGGGCTATAACACCAACAAACCTAAAGAGAAGCAAATCGTAATTACAGAGACTCAGACATCTGAGTACCACAAATTTCACTTTACACATAAAGTGACAATTTATGCAGTACCTCTGCTCACAATTACAATATCAGTCATAGACAAAACCAAAGTCAGGGTACTGAGGTTGATGACATTCACGCTGTGAAAATTGTGACACAGTAAAGAGAAGGGAAGAAAGAGATAGAGGAAGGAAAGGGAAAAAAGAGAAAAAAAGGGGAAAAAATGTTAATTTACCCATGCACACATAATAAAAGGCTGTAAATAATGTCTTGAAAAAGAACCAGAAGCTCACGAAAAAACAGGGAAACCAGTGAACAGTACTCCATAGTAAAGGGAAATTTACCTAACTTGAATTGCAGGTAAACACCAAGTGAAAAGCGAAAGCACAATTGCCCGAGCATACAGTGCACACGCTTACCAATTGATATTCCCAATGTAGGTAGAATCACCACAAACGTAAACACCACCTCGCGGAACCACTGAAAGGTGCATAAGAGGAGAACGTTTAAATGAAGACAGATTTTATTAGATTGCAAATCAGGTGCTTACCGTTAACAGTTCCTAGATGAAAATACGTAAATGCCAGTGCTTTAGCTGCTCATACCAAGGTTAGCCATGAAGTGCAGGTAAACAATTGCCCGTGCATACAACACAGACGCTTATAAATTGATATTGCCAAGGTAAAATTGCCACAAGCGTAAACGCCACCTTGTGGAACCACTGAGGAATAAAACCGAAGAATGTTTAAATGAAGACAGGTTGCGTTAGGCTGTAAATCAGGCGCTTACCGATAACAGGTCCTAGATGAAATTACGTGACTGCCAATGCGTTAGCTGCTCAAAGCATGATTAGCCACTAATGGCATATGTAGGAGGCTGGCCTAGCTTGTAGTGGGTACCAGAGGTACTTACACCTTGTGCCAGGTCCAGTTATCCCTTATTAGTGTAGAAGAGGTGTTTCTAGCAGCTTAGGCTGATAAAATGTAGCTATGGCAAAGCAGCTTAGGCTGAACTAGGAGACATGTAAGTCTCCTACTATACCACTGGTGTCATATGCACAATATCATAAGAAAACACAATACACCGAAGTACTAAAAATAAAGGTACTTTATTTTTATGACAATATGCCAAAAGTATCTCAGTGAGTACCCTCAGTATGAGGATAAGATATGTACACAAGATATATGTACACAAACCAAAATTTTGCAGGTAATAGCAAAAGGAAGTAATGCAAGCAATGTAAAAGTTACAGTAGATTGCAATAGGAGCACATAGGTATAGGGGCAACACAAACCATATACTCCAAAAGTGAAATGCGAACCACGAATGGACCCCAAACCTATGTGAACTTGTAGAGGGTAGCTGGGACTAAGAAAACAGTGAGGGTTAGAAAAATAGCCCACCCCAAGACCCTGAAAAGTAGGTGTAAAGTGCACCTACTACCCCCAGAGAGCACAGAAGTCGTGATGGGGGATTCTGCAGGAAGAACAAACACCAGCAATGCAAACAGTGGATTTCCGGACCTGAGTACCTGGTAGACAAGGGGACCAAGTCCAATAGTCGCAACAGTGTCGAGAGTGGGCAGGAGCCCAGGAAATGCCAGCTGAGGGTGCAAGGAAGCTGCCACCTGTTGGAAGAAGCTTGGAGTTCGGCAAGAAAGAAGACGACTAGGAACTTCCCCTTTGGAGGATGGATGTTCCACGCCGTGAAGAAGCTTGCAGAGGTGTTCCCACGCAGAAAGACCGCAAACAAGCCTTGCTAGCTGCAAGGGTCGCGGTTAGGGTTTTTGGGTGCTGCTGTGGCCCAGAAGGGACCAGGATGTCGCCACTTGGATGAGGAGACAGAGGGGGCGCCCAGCAACGTAGGGAGCCCTCACAGAAGCAGGCAGCACCCGCAGAAGTACCTGAACAGGCACTTAGAAGAAAAGTGAACCGGAGTCCACCCGAAGTCACAAAAGGGAGTCCCACGACGCCGGAGGACAACTCAGAAGGTTGTGCACTGCAGGTTAGAGTGTCGGGCCCCTGGCTTGGCTGTGCACGAAGGAAATCCTGGAAGAGTGCACAGGAGCCGCAGCAGCTGCAAATCACGCGGTACTCAGCAATGCAGTCTAGCGTGGGGAGGCAAGGACTTACCTCCACCTAACTTGGATTGAAGAGTCACTGGACTGTGGGAGTCACTTGGACAGAGTTGCTGAGTTCCAGGGACCACGCTCGTCGTGCTGAGAAGGGACCTAGTGGACCGGTGATGCAGTCTTTTGTTGCCTGCGGTTGCAGGGGGAAGATTCCGTCGACCCACTGGAGATTTCTTCAGAGCTCCTGGTGCAGAGAGGAGGCAGGCTACCCCCAGAGCATGCGCCACCTGGAAACAGTTGAGAAAGCCGGCAGGATAAAGCGATACAAGGTTGCTAGTAGTCGTCTTGCTACTTTGTTGCGGTTTTGCAGGTGTCCTGAGCAGTCAGTGGTCGATCCTTTGGCAGAAGGTGAAGAGAGAGATGCAGAGGAACTCTGGTGAGCTCTTGCATTCGTTATCTGGTGAGATCCCCAAAGCAGAGACCCTAAATAGCCAGAAAAGGTGGTTTGGCTACCTAGAAAGGAGGATTGGCTACCAAGAGAGGTAAGAGCCTATCAGGAGGAGCCTCTGACGTCACCTGCTGGCACTGGCCACTCAGAGCAGTCCAGTGTGCCACAAACACCTCTGTTTCCAAGATGGCAGAGGTCTGGGACACACTGGAGGAGCTCTGGGCACCTCCCCTGGGAGGTGCAGGTCAGGGGAGTGGTACCTCCCCTTTCCTTTGTCCAGTTTTCGCACCAGAGCAGGGCTGTGGGATCCCTGAACCGGTGTAGACTGGCTTATGCAGAGATGGGCACCATCTGTGCCCATCAAATCATTTCCAGAGGCTGGGGGAGGCTACTCCTCCCTAGTCGTCACACCTATTTCCAAAGGGAGAGGGTGTTACACCCTCTCTCAGAGGAAGTCCTTTGTTCTGCTTTCCTGGGCCAGGGCTGCCTGGACCCCAGGTGGGCAGAAACCTGTCTGAGGGGTTGGCAGCAGCTGCAGTGGAGACCCCGGAAAGGCAGTTTGGCAGTACACGGGTTCTGTGCTAGAGACCCCGGGGATCATGGAATTGTCACCCCAATGCCAGAATGGCATTGGGGTGACAATTCCATGATCTTAGACATGTTACATGGCTATGTTCGGAGTTACCATTGTGACACTGTACATAGGTAGTGACCTATGTACAGTGCACGCGTGTAATTGTGTCCCCGCACTCACAAAGTCCGGGGAATTTGCCCTGAACGATGTGGGGGTACCTTGGCTAGTGCCAGGGTGCCTACACACTAAGTAACTTTGCACCCAACCTTCACCAGGTGAAGGTTACACATATAGGTGACTTATAAGTTACTTAAGTGCAGTGGTAAATGGCTGTGAAATAACGTGGAGGTTATTTCACTCAGGCTACACTGGCAGGCCTGTGTAAGAATTGTCAGAGCTCCCTATGGGTGGTAAAAGAAATGCTGCAGCCCATAGGGATCTCCTGGAACCCCAATACCCTGGGTACCTCAGTACCATATACTAGGGAATTATATGGGTGTACTAGTATGCCAATGTGAATTGGTAAATTTAGTCACTAGCCTGATCACAAATTTGGAAAGTAGAGGGAGCATAACCACTGAGGTTCTGGTTAGTAGATCCTCAGTGAGACAGTTAGGCATCACACAGGGAACACATACAGGGCACATACTTATGAGCACTGGGGCCCTGCCTGGCAGGGTCCCAGTGACACATAGACTAAAACAACATACATACAGTGAAATATGGGGGTAACATGCCAGGCAAGATGGTACTTTCCTACAGCATAGGATGTCACTGAAATGTAAAATGCGAGGAGACCATGAGAGGGTGAAAACAAAAAATAGGCACCCAGTTAAGTGATGTGCAAATCAGGCGCTTACCGAAAACAATTCAAGTGTTCAATCACCCAAATGTCAAGGCAGTAGCTACTCACACGATGTCCAGCTGCAAGGGGGAGCGCACCAGTGAATTTAACACCCACACAATAAACTAACTGGACCGAGAACAGTGGTGACCATGTGGAATATGAATGAAGAACTTAAAAAGTGAACCCAAACGTATTAAAATCCAAGACAAATGCTGACAACGGTGTCGTTCAGAGGACAGTGCTGAGATAGCTTGAATCATGTCAGGCCAGCATTGTAGTGGGAAAATTCCTGCACGTGAGAAATAACTAGACCGGAGTCCGCAAGGACAGTAATACTGAGGCAGCGCCATATTGAATATCAAATGTAGTATGCTGGGGAAGCAAGAGGAAAGACAAAAGTAGAGCTAAATTACCCAGCACTCGAATTTCAAAAATGCAGAGGGAATTATCTTGAATGTAAGAATAAAATAAATATAAAACTAGTTCGCACGGGCACAAAAGCAAGCAACAGCGAAGCCCAAACAGTAAGGAAAAAAGTGAACAATTGGGATAACATTTTAAAAATAATTACAATAACCAAATTCCGTATATCAAATACAGTAAATAATTACTGTGCAATCCTGAAAAGATTATGCAGTAGTCAAATAGACAATGTATGTTGTTCCAAAGCCCTTCCATACTATAGCATGAATGTAACATTAATGTAGCATTCGTACACCAAGCTTTATAACAGTAACATCAGTACTATCCCATCTTCTTTGTGGTAGAGGCTAGTACAGCATTCATAGAAAGAATGTCTAGTCCTCCGTGTAATTCACAGTAAGGATGTCCAGTCTTCCATGCGGTTCAGACCAGTGTGGGTGGTTCTTGTGATCAAAACTCTGCTAGGTAGCTCCATCCTCTTCTGTAAAGGTCAGACCACGTTCTCCAGAGCCTGATATGCTGTGATGCATGTGACAAGATGAAAGGGACAATAGGATTTGAGATAGTGATGTTCTGCCTGTTCCTGGACTTTTACAGACATGCAGCGACACGACTGTGCTAATGTAACTACAAATAAAGATGTTCCTGGCAAAACCTGGACAAACCGCAGAGTGTAGTTCTTTATGAGTCTGCAAGAAGCGTGGGAAAAGCTTAGAGGCTTGGAAGAGGGAGGAAAAAGACAGGACCCTACTGAGCCAGTAGGGGGTGAGAAGAAGTCATTTATGGATTTAAAAAGAGGGCTTCAGGTTTTGAAGATACCCATTGCCAAGAGGGAGGGCAAAGTGGAAGGAGTGGTATGGGATACTGCTATATTAAGGACTAAAGGGAAATGAAGAGTGGTAGGAAGATGTTATTCTGGTGGGTCGTAGGTGCTTAACTAGATTAAGAGTTCACAAGTTTGTGTCTGTAGAATAAGATTTATGGAAAAGTTAAAGTGTTTTTGAGAAGGAGCCGAAGATATAGGAAAGGACACAGGTGCATAATGTTGAGGGGCGATTTGCAAATTTAAGGAATATGGTTTGCTTTAGGAGAACGAACATACATATACTCTTATGATATGAAATCTGAATGTATTCTGTTACTACAATACGTGAGGGCACTGTGATGCAGATTATTAAAGCAGTCTTTGCTAATCTACATCCATGTAACCATTTATTCAATGCCAGATTCATAATGAGCTCTAGTGGGGGTGGCAAATCTATTTTTAAAGTCCTTTTCGACAGTTATAAAGAGGATGAGATGAGACAGATGGGTAAGCTTCTAAAAGGGAATGAAAAATATTGGATTATTAAGTGTCACTTTAATGTTTTCCTTGCCTCATTACCTCATTTTATGATTTACTAGAAGAGGTTCAACATCAACTGTTGGGGACCCAGAGTGTCATAATAGATTTGGGGAGACATTTCATGATATAATTAAAGCACTGAAGGACTGGATTGAAGGGTGAGGGTGACTGTCCAAATCTCAAATTGTTTACATATTGTAATGCTTACTCTCATGTGAAGGGTGTGAATACCCTGGTCATAGATGGCTTAGTATATCATTCCTGAGTATACCAATCCTTCCCTAGACTAGTTCATGTCGTCCTTAAAAGACAGGATGTAAGCAAAGTGAGAGATGTGGAATTTTGACTAGGGCGATTTATGACCAACCCCAGGTAAGAGAGAAGGACAAAAGATGCAAGCGGTGGAGTGCCTGAATTATTTTCATCAGTTCAACCTCCCTCACTCTGGGGCTCGATTACGAGTGCTTAGTTGTCGAATATGATAATAATTTCCCATGGTAAAATCCACCACCAAGGTTCTTGGAATATATTGAGTGCAGTAATGATTGCCTAGTTTGAGTGTTGACCTGCAAAGGTACATAACAGGTAGAATTTGGTGCTTGCTGCACAGGTACTGGATTTTTGTGACCATTTTCACCCATTAAATTACGGTAGGTCATGTAATCTGCCATAATCTAGCAGTTGGTTTATTGCTCCCAACAATTACTGAGTGCGATTTAAAAAAAAAAAAGTCACTTAACATTCAGAAATCTGCGCAAAACGGGGTTTGTGTAGGGATTACAACTCTAAGCAATTTCTTGTATTCTGGGCATTTGTAATCAGACCCTAAGTAGTCTGCTTCCAACAAGTGATCTAAATAGGACATCATAGAGGAGAATAACGGAATATGAAAACAAAAAAGGGAAACTGCTTACAAGGTTTATTTTGAGAAAAGAAGAAACAAAAGTAGTGGGAAATTTGGGAGGGTAAACATTTACTGAATATTACGAGATAGTACATACTTCTGGAGAATCACCTGGAAGACATGGTTTTGATTAATTTTTAGAAATATGCCTGTACAAAATGTATCTTTGAAACAGAAATGTGAGCTAGCCAAAAGATGAGGCATGTGATAAACCAGGTGAGGGCATGCTGGACAATGTTGCCCAATGGCATCCTTGTAGAATGCTCACAAAAGATGAAAGATAAAGTGAAAATAAGTAAGTCAATGCTTGAAGTATTTCAGAAGTGTAAGAGCAGAAGATGCTTATCTCCTAAGGCAAGCCATGATTGTGGCCATTCATAAAGCAAAAAAGCTACTGTCTGCTATCAGGCAATCTCGCTAATAAACACAAAATCCATGAACGTAGGAAAATATTGATGAACAGAAGAGAAAAAACACTTCTTTCACACAGGTCAGTGTGTATTTATGACTAGTAGATGTGCCAAACACAACGCAGGAAGGATATTCAGAGAGCAAAAAAGGCAAATGTGTCAATAAATGCAGAGAAGGTCATTGAGTCAGTGAAGTAACCTTTTCTATTTATGCAGGTGGAGTATGTGGTGCAGATTGTAGGTGGATGAGTGGTGCATTGGGTGTCAATGGTGATGGATCAAGTAGTTAAAGTTAGGTTAGTGGAAATACATCTGTATAGAACAGCATTGCCTTTGCTTTAGAAAAGAGGAGATTTCAATTCTGCTTCAAGCAAAGAAAGTTAGATTATTGTCATAGGAGGTCGGAAAGAGATATCCATAACCACTGTCTCTAAGAAGGTAATGTAATATGTTGAGGTGAGTATGCAACTGAAGTAATAACCACAACCTTTATTAGGATGAACCCCCTAGAGTCACTAACCTGAGTCTAACCTACAATAGCCATGACACATAGCACACAGGTTTAACTGGGATGCAATGTGTGGAATTTATCAGTACCAAAACAACAATTGTCCATTCACAACACATGAAAAATCCTAAATCAATTTAGAAAATTAGAGTACATTTTAATAAGTAAAACAGCAAAAACCCAGCAAGATTTTTTAAAATTTAAATGTGAAAATAGTGCCAAAAAGCAGGAAGTATTGCAGTCGTCTGGTTGCGCCTGACCAATACTTAGGCGCAAGTTAAGGCTGACCGTGACAGACCACGGATTGGATAAAGACACCAGGTATGACCCAGTTGGAAATTTTAACTTCGAACTTTGAAATGGAAGTCAACAAATCCTCTGCGTGGCAAGACAGAAGGCTGTGGCCGAAGAGGGCTCGATGTCATCAGATAGCCACTGGCAGTTTTCTACTTTCAGACTTAGTCACTTTTTTGGAGCTCAGATTCTTCCTCTACAGCAAGACTGAAGGCTGGAGCTTCAGCGAGCTCCATGAGGTTGGATACCTTCTCTGCGAGCTCCAGATGAATTGGATTTGCTGCTGCCGAAAAGCTATGAGCAGGAACAACTTCAATCTTTCGCCCAGTGGTATCTTCGTCAGATCGGCTTGGCAGGTTGAACCTGGTCCTTCAGAGGATCTTGGAGTCAAAAGGTTTCTAAGTTTCACATTTCAGTAAATGTTAGTAGGAGTATAGTCTGACACTAACCAAGAGACCAGGACCTTCAGGACAGCACTGCGAGGTCAAGACCCTCTGCATCAGAGCAGGGTCCAGGGGCGATCCCGTTGGAAGTGGTCAGGTGGAGAGTTGCTGAAAAGGCATTTTGTACCTAGTGGTGTCCCTGCAGCTTGAACTGAAAGTCAGCCGTATAACCCTTGTAGTCCATTTCTTTGTCCTGAGTACAAGAGGGAGAGCAGGTCCCTTCTCTGGACTCTCACTTCAGGCCTAGTCATCATCTGTTACTCCACAGGTCCAGAAAGTGTTCTGAGGAGGGTTCTGTGAGTGCTACACTGATGCGTGGCACCAGCCTGTGGGTGTGGAAAACTCATGGCCACTCCCTACCCAATGGCGTAAAAGTTCTTAGGGCACTCTACACAGTGTTATTTTTTTTTCATGACAGTCAAACTCACTGGACTCATTTTACAAAGTCATTGAGTATGTAGTGTCACATAATTTATATAATATGTCCTTGAAATTAATGAGACCATTTCAAAACACTGGGAAGTGCGTCCCAGGTGAGGAAAAAGCACAAGGAGAAAGAGAAGTGAGGGATGTCGGACAACTGGAATTGTGTGTTTTTTTTAAGACTGTAAAAAAACATTTAATAAAAACGACTGCATTCATGCCTAATCCTAAATTTAATTTAGGAAAAACATCAGTTTGTTTGTGCAATTCTGTCAACTACGTTTCAAACCTCTGTAGGAAATGAGGGTCTCATCAGGACTAGAAGGATGTGGAACACCTTTTGTAGGTTGTAGTCATGAATATGGACCAGTCCATACCACATTATCACATGGATAATTGTGAAAATACAGCACACAATCGTGCTCACCACTGTGACTGAAGTAAAATGTTACTTGACCTTTTTCTTCCGTACAAATCGGGGAGTACTAAGCGGGGCCAACTGATCATTAGCTGTTTTGACCCCCTGATTGAACTCGTCTGAAGCCGACGAAGGGAGTTTCTTTGCTGCTTCTCAACCTGCAATCAATGCTGGTCTTAATTGTTGATCCTTAATACTGCTCCAACGTCTAACTGGTTTCGAAGACGGACTCACATCCTGGGGGATGATAGATTAGTCAGTCTAAAAATGAGGAGATGGTAGTCTGTCCAGTCCAGAGCCCTATTTAGTAGAAGAACTAGATCATTGTGACAGGCAAAAATCCCATCAAGCAAGTGGCCTGCCCTATGAGTGGCTGATGTAGCTTTTAAATTCCAGTCAAAGACTGCCATAAGGTTCAGAAATTCATTAATATGGGGGTCGTTGCTATCATCAAAGTGCATGTTAAAGTCCCCCAAAACAATATATTTGGAAGTCATAGTTATTGGCTCAATTATGGATGGCCAGTGATGCAAAAATGTAGAGTAGGATCCTGGAGGTCTATAGATTAACAATCCCTCAAAGAGCATAGAATTTTTCTGACAAATTTTAAAGTAAACACCCTCACAGATCTCCGAAGCAGCAATTATGGCTTCCCACTGAGAGCAGAAAGTGGTCTTAAAAATGAAAGCCAGCCTACCTCCTCTACCTGTTATTCTGTCCAGTCTTACGAATGAATATCCAAACGGAGTTGCTGTTATAAAATCAGATCAGAATCTTCTCTAGCCCAGGTTTCGGTAATGAAGAGTCCATCTAAATTATAATAGATGATCAAATTTTCTATTTCTGTTTTATGTTTGACCAAAGAGCGTGCGTTGACCAGGCCACAAATCAAAGAATTAGTAGTGACCACCTCGTTATTTTTATGGTCTTCTCGTTCCACCAGTGGTATAGTATGGGGAGAAGTGGTATTACGTGGTGTCCAGGGTGACCAGTTGCAAAATTCACAGCTCCACCCTTCTAAAGATCCCAAACCTATGTTCACAACCCTATCCTCCTGCAAATGCCAGGAGGGCGTGAGAGGACTAAGAATAACGGGTCAGAGTAGGCTGAAAATGGACATAACCTTCGGCCCCCGGGCCGAGCGGCCGTGGACGGGTGCAGACGGGCTTGTATTAGGCACGCCATCAGTGCAGCCGCATCTTTCCCTGTATAAGAGCTGCAGGCTCAATAACCATGTGATCCCAGGTCAGCAGCTAGACCGCTGACCTGAATTCCTTCAAAATGGTTGCTGCCTTTATTCCAAAGGGGAGGGCTCTAACAGGCCCACTCTCCATTTTTCATTATTTTTTATGTTTTTTATTTTTAACAATGTGCTGAGGAACGGGAACATCAAAATGCGAGAAGCGCCTAAAAATAAATGCTCCCCCCTAAACTTGCCCCCGACCCAATAAAGAGCATAGGCAAGGACCTATAAAACAAATACAGTATCTGATGGTAAAAACACACAGAATAAACCGATTTAGTTAAAGAACGGGCACTCACATGCCTAACACCTAAAAAAACACTATCCATCCCTAAACTCCAATACCTCCACACCACCCATAAAAACTACCAAACCCTAAATGACTCACAGTGCATGGTTTGTGAAGTAACGGTAGCAGGCCATTACAGGGTGTAAGTGTTGTAAATGTAGATGGCACAGTTCCATCTAGATCGTGGTGATGGTGTATGTCGTTGTCCAGGTAGTTTAGGTAGTGATCTAAGTGCTAGCATGCAATCGGTGATATAGGTATTGAACAATGAACTATGTGAAGTATAGTTTATAGCATGTGGTTATGGTAGTGTGAGGAATAGGTTTGTAGGTGGTGGTTTGTGGGAGTGAAGAGGAAAAAAAGATAATGCACTGGGAAGTTAGCCGGTAGATCGCAGGAAAGCACTGAGGACTTTTGGTCCCAACAGGGGGCGTAATTTGGAGAATGTAAGGAAGTAACATGCTGCAGGATGAAGGTACCGTTGTTGGCGTGTGGTGTAGGGTATAGGTTTAGGCGGTGATTAAGAATGCCTTTTGCGTGTAGATAAAAGAATAGGATATGGGTTGTGAACAATGTAGGTGGGGTATAGTCACAATAGTTCTGTAATATAGGTATTGTACACATTTTCATGAAGGGCATTAGTGACAGTGTCAGAGGTTAGGTTAAATTATAGGAATTAACATATCTTGTAGGTGGTGTAAGGTTTATATGAAAGATTTAGACTGTAGGTGGTAGTATTGAATTTATGATTGAGGTGATATAGACTAACTAGTGGTAACTTTGGCTAACATACAAGGTGCTTTGGGGGGGCGTGGCCTGACGCCGATGGCAGAGGAAGCCTCTCCGTGAGGCTCCTGCTAGCGATCCCCACTCCGGTCCAGCCTGAAATGCAGTGGACCCCCAACCCGCCCCATTGCCTGGCTGAAAGTGCGAGGGGGTCCCGAGGTTCATTTTGAGGGGCCCGATCCCGAAGGGAAGAGAGTTTTGGGGCCGAATTTGCGGCCGACGGAGTGCCGCGCAAAAAAAAAAAAAAAAAAAGATGGCGGCCACGATCTGACTGGCGTTCCCGGCGGCAGACGATCCACTACAGCAACTCACTGATCCTATCCAGCTCACCCCTCTGTGAGACAAGAATTACAAGGAGACCTGGCGGTTCCCTCTGGGGACCCAGCGCCGACGAACAGTGGGGCCCAGCACTGCGACTGTGCTCGGCTGAGGACTGCGGAGCACACACAACATGGCGGCCGGCACCCGAGGGAAGGATCCAGTGGATCACGGTTAGAGGCGATAATTCCGGGGTTCCCCCGGAGCTCCTTTGGCAACTCCCCTCTGAGGGCGACTGATCGCAGACTGCACGGCAACGCCGGGGGGTACTTCTGGGGAGGCTTGACTCCATGGACCTCCTGAGGTGAGCTGGAACGAGGGGGACGAAGTCGGTGGCTTGATAGGGCGAACCTGGCCTGCACTGAGGCACGGTGCATACGGCCCTCTTCTACAGGGGTCCGCCTAGTTGCGCAGTGCTACCTACAGGAGAGTGCAAGGGGCCCCCAGACACTGGATGGGAGTCATGCATGCTTGAAGGCGCCCTCCACGAACGGCTAGGCTGCTTGGCTCGACAGGTCCACACCCTGACTGGGAGGAGAGAGAGAGTCCTGACTACCTGGCGTGTGGTGTCCCCAGGGGTTCTTGGCGGCCTAGAGTGCGGAGTGCGGCTGGCACTGGAAGGCGATAAACCTCTTACACGAGTACCGAGCACCGGAAACAGCAATTCTCTAATAACAGTTCGGCGATCCCTCTGGCAGTGCAGTATACAACGCTGAGGTACGAGAGTCGATGTCCAGAGCCCACCGACCAGACGGAGTTGGAGCCATACCCCAGAAAATGGGTAAAGTCGGTCGCCGGAGGGACATGGAACAAAAAGGTGGATCCTCAGCTGAGGCACAGGCAGACCCGCCTGACCCCAGGAATGGCGCTTCAGGAGAGGGACGCGACGACCCCACACTTCAAGATGTCCTACAAGCTATAACGGCTTCCCGTGTAGCACTGGAGGGGAAAATCGACGCTTTGGCCATGGATCTCACAGTACTGCGAGATGATCACCGTCGCCTGGCCGAAAAGGTGTCCACCACCGACAGACAACTTAAAGAGCTTCTTCCGGAGGTCAAGGATGCCACTAAGTCTACACAGCAGCTGGAGACCCGGATCAGGGCCCTGGAATTAAGGGCTGAAGATGTGGAAAATAGATCGCGACGCAATAACATACGGGTGATTGGTATGCCTGAAAGTGTTCCACAAACTGGCCTGGGGGAGTTCCTCGAGCGGTGGCTCCGAGAGGACTTAGCGAACAATGGAATTTCTCCTTTTTTTGCGATTGAGAGGGCACACAGAGTTCCGACGCGTCCTCCCCCTCCGGGAGCCCCCCGCGACCTATAATAGCCAGGCTTCTTCATTACCGAGATAGGGATTACCTGTTGCATCAAAGCAGGACCAAAGGGGATCGCACAATGGACAATCACACGGTACGTATCTTCACAGATTTCTCCCGGGAAGTACAGAAACAACGGGCCAACTTCAGGGATGCAAAACAGAAACTGCGCCAATTGGGTCTACAATATGGCATGCTGTTCCCGGTGAAGCTTAGGGTAGTGACCAAAGACAGTACACAGTTTTTCACTACGGCGGAGGAGGTATGGCAATGGCTTGATCTGCTTCCACATGAGGGGAATGGTCCTCCGACACAGGGCCCTGAGCATGGACGGAGGAGAGGGACTAAACGCAACACGGCCCGTATAGTAAATAGTCCTTCCCCTGTGGAGATACAAACTGAGAGACGAAAAGCCATGGAGGCAGCAGCTTCATTGAGCGGCTCTGATCGCGGATCCCAAGTACAGACCGCTGCGGACTGTGAACCATCTGATTCGGACCATGAATCCGAGACTTCCCATGTATCCGACAGATCGGGCCCGGCCATAACACCGGGCACTTCTGACTGTATCATATGAGAGTCCTCCCATCGAACTACACTTGCGCCAGTTGCCCTGGTCATGAGAGCCTCCTCTGGCAGACACCGTAGTGGCCGGTGAGGTGGGCGCACTGGCTGTCACTCTGGCGGTCGTACCTGCCAGATGGATGAGATCTGGGTCCACAAGTACTACTATATCTTGCAATCCGGTAGTGGGGATTAGAGCGATGGCCCACTCCTTTTGTGATCTAGGAGTTCCCCCGCTTTCGATAAACTAGTTGACATTTCACGAAGTTTGGATGAGAGCCGTTCAAACTTTTGTCCTGGGGAAGGGGAATTGGGATGTTAATTGTTGGGGCTTGTTTAGGGGGAGTGATGAGTGGTGGATGTTTAACATTGGTCTGCTGGTGTTGTATAATGTGAGAGTAGGGATCTTCGTGGTATCTGCTAGCCCTGCATGGGGCATGTCACAGATGGGGATTGAAACACAGTTATGGCGACGTTAGGCACTTATAAATTTCTCTCATGGAATGTACGGGGCATGCACACAATGTCTAAGAGATATAAGGTATTCTCACATTTACAGCGGAGGGGGATTCAGATAGCGTTGCTCCAAGAAACACATTTAACCCAGGCTGAAGGGCTAGCACTGCAGAAACGGTGGAGGGGCCAGGCATACTATACCTCTTATTCCGCATTCGCCAGGGGTGCCTTGATATGGATCAGAGCCGGGGTTCCATTCCAGATATTGGACACGCTCATAGACCCTGAGGGACGTTTTGTAGCAATCCGGGGTCGACTGGAGGGAAGAGATCTAGCGTTGATCAATGTCTATGCCCCGAACTGGGACCAGGGTGAGTTCTTTGCACGCTTATCGGGCCTCCTAGCCACCTATTTGCAGTTCCCCCTAGTGATGGGGGGCGACTTTAATTGTGTGGCCAATCCCTCCAGGGATCGCTCCCACCCTCCGTTACATGATTCCCCTCTGAGAGTAGCAGGGCTATTCTCCTCCTGGCAGGCGAGTTGGGGGCTGGTGGATGTCTGGAGACGGCTACACCCTGAGACCAGAGACTATTCCTACTTCTCTCCCTGGCACGAGCTCCATGTCCGCTTAGATGTGTTTTTCGGCTCCCCAGACATTTTCCCTCAGGTGCATAATGTTGAATACCTGACCCGCACAATCTCTGATCATAACCCTCTGTTACTAGAGTTACGCTGGGGTTCACCCCCTTCCCGCATCCCCACCTGGCGGCTGAAGACTGAGTCCCTAGAAGACGCACCCTTTCGGGAGGAGCTGAGACAACATATTACCCACTACTTTGTAGATAACGAGGCTTCTACCAATAACCCCTTGATTGAATGGGACGCTTTTAAAGTGGTGGTGCGGGGCGCTGTATTGCGGGAGCGGTGGGGGTCCGAAGGACTCTACTTAGGGACACTGAACAAGCGGAGAGTGAGCTGCAAGAGGTGGAGTAAAAAAGGCCTGAAAATCCGCTCCTTCAACCTACTATCTTAGAGCAACGGTCGCTGACTGTGTGGAGCGTCTTCGATGCTTCGACTACCAAAACTATATCACACGAGCACACGGGGAGAGAGACAAAGCGGGTCGGATGTTAGCATGGGTAGTATCGCAAACGCATAAGACATCACCTATCCTGGAAATGATATCGGAGTGGGGGAATCCCCATCACGGGCAGGAGCAAATTAACTCTCACCTCATGACCTTTTACGAACGATTATATAAAAGCACTCTTCGTCCTGACGGTAACTCCACCGATAGTTATGTATCTGGACTGCAGTTGCAGACACTACCACCGGACGCTGCGACACAACTTAAGGGCGCCATTACACAACCAGAGATTCGGAGGGCCATTAGTGAACTATCGAGGGGAAAGACTCCGGGGACAGATGGTCTCCCTATCGAATTCTATGCCATGTATATAGATTTGTTAGCTCCTAGGCTCGAGATTCTATATCAATCCGCTAGAGACCGAGGAATTTTGCCAGCAACAGCGAGGGAGGCGGTAATAGTGCCCTTGCTTAAACCTGGGAAAAATCCTGCGGAAGGCGGGGCATACAGACCTTTATCCATGCTGAACCTGGATTACAAGATCCTCAGCAAGGTACTGGCCTCTAGGCTGCTCCCCCACATGGCAACACTAATACATACTGACCAGACAGGGTTCATCCCGGGGCGCAACACAGCGGATAACATACGCAGATTTATAGCGGTCATGAACGATCGGAATTCGACTAGCCCAGCCCCTGGAGTGCTCGCAGTCGATATAGAAAAGGCCTTTGATAGCTTGGAGTGGGCTTTCCTTTATACAGTGATGTCCCGCCTTCGTTTCGGACCTGAATACATTGTCTGGGTCAGATTGTTGTATACTGAGCCCACTGCTAGGGTACGGACAGGACGGACTATATCCAGACCTTATGTCGTTGAGCGGGGTACCAGACAGGGGTGTCCCCTATCACCGCTGCTGTTTGCACTGGCTATGGAGCCATTGGCAGCCGCAGCGCGCAGTGGTGGTGGGGGTCTCGGCATAGTGGCGGGGGGCAAGAGACATCAGATAGCGTTGTATGCGGATGACCTGTTGATCTTCTTAGACGATGTACACAGAGACCTTCCCCGAACCCAACAGATGCTTTCGCAGTTTGGTGAGCTTTCTGGACTTCGGGTGAATTGGGGCAAGACCGGCCTGTTTCCTTTGAACGCTACTGTAGCCCCACCATTGGAGTTGGGAAATGTCCAGTGGGTTCCAAGATGCCTCTCATACTTGGGGGTCAGGATTTTCCATGACCCACAGGATATAATAGACAGCAATATCGGACGCTCATTGCGGTCCCTCCGTTCCAACATGGCTTTCTGGCAAACCTTACCTCTATCTGTAGCGGGGAGGGTAGCCATCCTTAAAATGGTGGTGTTGCCTCGCCTCCTATATCACTTCACGGTCCTGCCAGTATGGATTCCTAAGGCCATGTTTGCAGAACTGGAGTCCATGGTCATAGCCTTTATCTGGGGGGGTGGACGGAAGCGAGTGGCTCTGGACAAACTTCAGAGGCGGTCCCCAGATGGAGGCCTAGCAGTCCCGGACTTTGAGGCCTACTACTTGGCAGTGCAGCTCCAGTGGTTGGCGCAATGGATAGCCAACAGAGCAGCGACAGGGTTGGAGGTAAAGGCATTTACTCCCCTAGAGACTAGATTATACGAACTGTTGTTGGGGTGTCCGGGTACTGGGACGCATGAGTCCCTTGAATTTAAAGTCCTTGCGCGCTGTTGGAGGAGCTTCTTACGTAAACTTAAAGTAAAGGCCCCTTACTCCCCTGACCTGCCCCTCTTGTCCCTAAGAGCTTTGCCCCATCGGGGTGACTGGGGTGGACTCCAGTCCTGGGTGGAGGCCGGGATACAGACGGTAGGAGCACTATTTAAGGAGGGGACGCTGATGCCGTTTGAAGTCCTTCGGACACAATTCGGTCTACAGGGAGGGCACTTTTTATTATATGGCTCAGTAGTGGCTAGTATCAGGAAACATTGGCTGAGACGGACCGGAGAGCTCACTGCACAAACAACCTGTACATATTTGGTGACTTCTTCTGGCACCTTTAAGGCAGTTTCTAATCTCTACAGCAGGGTTCAGGCGGATAGGACCATACCTTTGACTCAGCTCAAATCGTCCTGGGAAGTAGACCTGGGCACAACTATATCCGATGTGGACTGGGAGCGTATTCTGGGAGGCTTCCCCAAAACTGCAATGCCAGATTTAAGATGATTAATTTTTATGTACTACATAGGGCATATCTCACCCCTGAGCGGATCAGCAGGTACTTTGGAGTGGAAGGAGTACATTGCCCGAGATGCGGGCTAGAGAAGGCGGAATTTAGGCATATGTTCTGGAGCTGCCCTACGGCGGAGGTGTATTGGGCGGAGGTGAGCCGACTGGTGGCTGGAGCGATAGGAAGGGAAGTCCCCTGCACAATAGGTCATTGTCTGCTTGGCTGGTTTCCACGCACGGCTAAGTACAAAATAACCAACAGGTTCCGGGACTTGGCCTACGTACTGGCCAAGAGGGAAATAGCGATGACCTGGAAGAATCCAGTTGGGCCGAGACTGTCCCAATGGACTAGAGAACTAACTAGGTGGGCTGGGTGCGAGAGCGCTGTTCTACATGGTGAGGCCAGAAGGGGTTGGCGGCCCCTGGAGGCGGCGCAAGGTTGGGATGCGATATTAGACTCCTTTAAGGAGGAATGTCGATTGGGTCCAGTCCCCTGATTGAATGATGATTGGATGCTTTGTGAAGCTGCCAATAGACCCAATCCATTGGTGCCATTACGGATGACCCCGGGGCAGGATTCTACTGTTGGACTAGACGCGGGAAACACTCTCACATTGTGAGCGGAGGGTTGACTCTTTCATAGCACACCTACATACAATACAACTGTCCAGATATGCTACCAATATCATCACTGGGGGGTGGGGCACTCTTGGGGAGGTTGAGGGATGGGGGGGTAGGGTAGATGTTGCAACATTAGATTGCTGTTAGTGCAGAGATGTGTAGATTGAAAAAGCTCTTGCCCTCAGAGTCTATGTAGATCACTGTATGTTCTCTTATACTATGTTTACCTGCTCACTGGTTGATCGAAATTGCAATAAACTTTGTTTACAAACATACAAGGTGCTTTGTTTTATAAAGAGACACAAAAATCACCTACTTAATGGATGACTGCTAATCTCTGCTGAACTTATTCTTATGTGAGGTATGGCCAGTAACATCCAGCAGATTACTAAATTCATACCGTTCTGGTCTTTCACAAATGATGTTCATCTATGGTTATTTAAGAGTATCTTCAATTCATGAACACTTGAGGTCGCTCTTATTTTGGTTACTGTGTCCTTAGCCCAACCACCCTTGTTCAGAACAGCCACACTTCTTCTTACAGCATTCTTGCAAAATTATGCACTCAGAATGACACTTTACGAAATGGATGTCCACTCTTGCTGAAACACAAAATATGAATTATGTAATAATTAATAACTTTAGTAAGATGTCCCATTTAAAAATCTGAAGCTATCAAAAAGTATGACTGATAGAAAGCAAAAGCAAAGATGGCCAACTATTAGTCCTTAAGATCGCTCCACCACACCATATGGGACTATGCACAAACTGCAGAATGCCTCGCCTGCGGATATCTCTGGACACATAGGCATACATTTTTGCAGTAAGTGTGGGGGGCTGCAAAATGGCAAACACTTATTACTGCATGGGAAGGGTTCAAGGAAGAATAAGAAGCGGATTTGGGAAGGGCTTAAGGGGGGAAAGGCATCCACCCAGAAAAAATATAAGCCCATTGCCATTCACTTCACGTCTATAGTTTCTACAGCCAAACAGTGACTCAAAACAGTAATAAATGTACTACAGCTCGAGCTGGAGTAAGCCCAGCACCACACATGGCCAACACCCTCCCATAGAAAATAAGAGAGGCAACGGCTTCAATTTAAAGTGCATAGGGGCTAATGTTAAATTAAATCCACTAACTCTAAATTTTTAAAAATATGAATACATTTAATTTTGAAAAAATGATATATAATTAAAACACATATTAGTTTATTATAAAATGTTATGTTTAAATTTAAAAAAATCTGATAAAAAAAACTAAATACATTCATTTAAAGTAATTCTATGCATAACCTTTAATAATGTTTATAACACAAATTTACCTTTTGTACTTTAGATAGTTTAGAAAGATGGCCTGGTGTGTGGTGAGCACCTATTATGGTGTTATCAACTCATACCAGGTATCCCGTATTAGTGAGGTGTAGGCAGTGTTGAGGAAGCAAGGGCTCTCTAGAGGTAACTGTGAGATGAGCAGCCAAGACTTATCTAGGAGACATGCAAAATTATGCAATCCCACTATAGACGCACATCACTTAAAACCATGAAAGAACCACACAGTGTTACAAAAATAAAGGTACTTTATTATGGTAACACAAATACTAATATCCTTTACAGGCAATACTCTGCTAGCAGGTGAGTAAACACACTATTATATACACCATAGTAATCAGCAATGGGCATAGAAAGCAATATAAAACAGTGGAATAACAGTAAATAATAGAGACCCTAGGGAGAGACCAAACCACATATAAAGTAAATGGAATGCGAACAGTAGGCCCCCACCCAAGGAAGTGGAATCTGTAGAGGGGAGCAGGAGGAACTAGGAACCCCAAAAGGTAAGTCCCAGAGTGCCCCCCAGCGACCAGGAGAGAAGAGAAAAGTACCTGTTTTTCCCAAACCCACAGGTAAACTTTGTAAAAGGACTGTGCAAGACTGGAAGAAATAGAAGATGGATCCTGACAGAAGAGGACCTGCAAATGAAGGGGACCAATTCCAGTTGGAGTGTCTGTTTGGGGCAGGAGCGACTACCCACCCTTCTGGAGATGAGGACCAGGTCGACGGTGAAGACCAGGAGTCTGCTATGCAGCACAGGAGCAGAAGAAGAGTTCCAGAAGTGATGCAGTCAATGTCCTACATCGGAAGAAGAGTTGCAGTCAGTCAGTGGTGTGGAAAAACTACCAACAAGCCTTGGCAAAGGCAAGAGTTGCAAAGCTGCTGGGGACCAGGAAAGTCAGAGGGGACTCAACCCAAGGAGGGGAGTCCCAGGCGACCCCCAGCAGTGAGGAGAGTCCAAAGTCGAGGATGCAGCCCCCCACAGGCACAGGAGTCCCAGTGAGGCCCACACAGCACATCTGGAGAGGAGTCCTACGTCTCTGGAGCAGCAGGCAGGAGACTGTGATTTGCAGGAGACAGACCTGAAGGCTGGGGCTACCCAGAGCCTGAAGATCTCTTGGAAGAAGAGCCAGCAAGCCTTGGTAGCTGCAAAAGTCGATGTGCACAGGAGAAGTGTCCTGCAAGGAAAGGCAAAGACTCACCACCTCCCAAGTTGGACAGCTGGTAGAGGGGACCGAAGGGACCACTCCAGACCACCACCTGTGTTGCAGGATCTATGCAGAGTTGGAGGAGAGAGGATCTACACGGTCGGTCATCGATGCAGCTGGTGCCAGTGGATGCAGGGGAGTGACTTCTTCACTCCAAGGGATATTCCTTCTTGCTTCTTTGTGCAGACTGAAGACTTGCCCCCCCCCCCCCCCCTCAGAGAATGCATAGACAGGGAAATGTTGCAGTTGCTGGGAGGAGCTGTAGAAACAATGTTGCAGAGCGCAGTAGTTGCTGGAGCTGCAGATTGTAGGTTCCTGTGACTCCAGTTGCGGTTCCAGTGGCCAGAAGTCAAAGTAAATGTTGCAGAGGAGTCCTGCTGGAATCTGCACGTAGAATCTGAGAACCCACCGAAGAGGGAGACCCTAAATAGCCCTAGAAGGGGACTGGTCACCTAGCAGAATGACCACCTATCAGGAGGGGGCTGTGATGTCACCTGCATGACCTGGCCACTCAGATGCTCCCAGAGGCCTCTGCCCACCTTGGATTCAATCAATCAATGCTTGTGAAGCGCGATTCACCTGTGAGGGTCTCAAGGCGCGGGAGGGAGGAAGGAGGAGGAAGGGGACAAAGGAAAAAGAAATAGAGAAAAACGAGGGATGATAGAAGAAAAAGGTAGAAAACACAAGAGTAAAACAGCGACAGAGAGAAACAAAAGGAAATACTTACTGTGATGGCCAGCAGACCACCAGGGATGAGGCGCAGGGACGAGCCTGTGGGTGGAGGAGGGCCTCGAACTGGTTCATCCCAGCAAAGGCAGAAGCAGCAGCCAGAGGAGCTGGGGAGGGCAGAAGACACTGAGCAGGATTCAAGATGACAATCAAGTGGCCACCTGAAGCAGCTCTGGGCACCACCCCTGGGTTGGTGATGGACAGGGGAATGGTAACTCCCCTTTTCATTGTCCAGTTTCACACCAGAGCAGGGACTGGGGGTCCCTGGACTGGTGCAAACCAGTTTATGGAAGGAGGGCAACAAATGTGCCCTTCAAAGCATACCAATGGCATGGGGAGGCAACCCCTCCCCGGCCATGTAACACCTATTTCCAAAGGGAGAGGGTTTTTCCCTCCCTCTCCCAAAGGAAATCCTTTGTTCTGCCTTCTTGGGCTTGAGCTGTTTAAGCAGCATGAGGGCAGAAACCAGTCTGTAGGGTGGCAGCAGCACGTGCTGCCCGGTAAAACCCTGCAAACTAGTAGGAGAAAAGCTGGGGTTCCTCTAAGGTGCACCCAGAGTGCATGGAATCAGACAACCAATACTGGCAATAGTATTGAGGTATGATTCCGACATGTTTGATACCAAACATGCCCAGATTAAGAGTTACCACTGTGTAGCTGAACATAGGTAGTGACCTATGTCCAGAAAAATGGGTGAAATGGCTTCTCCGCACTCACGAAGTCTAGGGAAATGGAGCTGGAGTTTGTGGGGTCACCTCTGCTCATGCAACAGTGCCTTCACACACAGGTACTTGCATCCTCCTCTCTGGGCTAGGAGGGCGTGCCATAGGGGTGACTTACAGTGACCTAGTGCAGTGACCTGTAGTGAAAGGGTGCAGTATGCCAATTGTGGGGCGCACTAAGACAGGAACAACCAAATTTAGAGGGAGAGAGCACAGTCACTGGGGTCCTGGTTAGCAGGATCCCAGTGAACATAGTCAAAACATACTGACAACACCAGGCAAAAAGTGGGGGTAACCATGCCAAAAAGAGAGTACTTTCCTACAGATAGGATTATTTAAATTTAAATCTTAAGAAAAATAATTGTAATTTAATATAGCGAAATTAATTAAATAAACTATAATAATTAAACATTTAAATAAAAGTTAATTTAATGATGTTGCATTTTTTTAAATGTTTTACATTAAAAGGAATATTTTACATTATTTTTTCCTGTACTTCACAACGGGGAGGTCTCTGGCGACATTCTAAATTAGGCTCTACCCCTAAATTCAGTGGATGGAGACATGTAAGTCTACACTTAGTAGTAAACTTACACTAGCCTAAAGCAGTAAATTTACTACAAAGGGTAAGAGTAAATTTGCATGTGTAGATTTAACTGCATGTAAGTTTACCTTTGTGAATACCCCCCACCCCCCCCACAAACCCATGCCCCATAAATTCTGGGCCTGCTGGTGATCCTGGCTCTCTGCACAACCAGTCAATTCCTTTCTAGATCTTTAAAGAGGATAAGACCTATTCAATGACCTACGGTGCGGAGCTGGATCAGCAAACTTTCAGACCTTGCTGAGGCTGTCACCTCTAAGCATAGCTCTCAGGCAGCTCCGGATCAGGGTTCTGGCTGGATTTACCAGGGACTGGAGATGTAAATTAATCAAATATAGCCTGTGGCCCAAACCCTGGAGTATCTCTTGCCCGGAGCGAACAAATAATTTGGTGGTGTATTGTTTCCTCATCAGCCCCCTCTTCCCCCCAACCCACCCATTGTTGAAAAGTGGCTCCAGGGTGACTCTTCTTGCAGTCAGCAGCCCGGCTGTAACCAGGCAGTATGATATTAAAAATCCAGATATAACCTGATCACGGATGGATGACACAGGAAGCAAATATGTCTGCTAGTTTAGAAGCTAACACTGAGAGTCTCCAGAAAGAATTTCTAATTTTCACCTGTTTCCATGGTCTGCAGTGTTGAGTGGAAGCATTTAGATATGATTTACACTATGGTTAGTCAGCAAACTATCCAAGGTTAGAGCTGCATGTATCTGTCATTTATTGGTATGCTGGACAAATCCAATGGAGTTGCTTTTCCTCCTCTCTGTGATAGTGTGGAGCTTGGATTTATGAATGGAAGAAATAGAGCAAGACACAAGGTGAAGCAGTGCAATATTCCATTGATAGAATTGAGACTTGCAAAGTTGGCACTGGCCCCACAAGACTAGAGTTCAGACTAGACTAATAGGAGTGGTAGAATGGACAATCAATTAATTTTTTTTTATCTTGTTAATGGATTACATTTTAAATATTTACAGACAACTGAACCAGAAAGGCGATACAGCAAGCAGGGTTACATTTGTGTGCCAAGTCATGGACAAATGAAGGAACCACCCCAATAAAGCCGATATAAGGACAGATGTGAAGGTTAGCATGACTAAGTTACTTAAGGGTCATCTCTGACATTCTTGGTACTTTAAAGGAATAGGCATAGGAACTAGGACATTTTGAAGATAGATTACACATCAATAACAAGAGATTGCTGGGACATCTTGAAGGAACTCAGTAAGGAACCAACGAAGAGCTTCTAGAAACATTTATTCATACATTATTTTGAATCTGGAACCTCCTTGTACCATGTTGATTCATAGGGCACACAGGAATGCTGTTTCAAAACTGCATCCCTGATATCATCCAACTGCAGCAATAGTACAAGAATGGGGTTATGATGAGGTCTGTTAATGTGGCAAAGCTGAAAATTGGAAAAGTAATCTCAGTCAAACCAGATTATGGCGTTGACAATAAAAGGTGCAGGAAAACAGAAACGGACGTTAAGAGACGGCTGAGGGTCAAAGGCTTTCCTTGGGTGATTTCAACCCCCACAAAGCTTCAAATTTACTGCAATGGCAAATGTAATTTCTTTGAGACAGCTTCTGATCCTTGATGTTTTCCACAATCTAATGCATAATACGTGAGACAGGATACAGTGCATCTTGATATTTTACTACAGTGGGTCAAAACTACATCAGATCTAATGTGAAATGTTGCAAATATGTATGTCCTTTTACATAAATGGTAGCAAAACTGAGTTGGTTTTATTTCTCTTTTGAAGGTGACTGGTATGGCAAATGAATATCTTACTGCTCCAGTGACCATATTGCTAGACAAGTAAAATGCAGGTTTGAGTGTGTACATTTATCACTGATGGTGTAGGTTTTGTTGTAATGAAATGGGTGACTCAGGCATTGCTTTTCAGTGCTTAAGTACCCCTGGTGGTTGGTGGGGGGTGCTTAGGGAAGTTTGGATACAATAACTACCTAATTATATAGCTGGGCCTCCAGCACCAGTTGTAAAAAGATTGTGTACATATATTTTCACTGTATGAAGTTGTCATATCATTGTGCAATACAGACTGAAAATGAAATGTGAAGGGCATCAATGGAGTGGTTAAATACCTGAGATTTGGATCACGCATTAAAATGTATTGGGATACACAAGTTGTTCGAGACCCATTTAACTATAGAGAAACTTGGTAAGGTAGATGGGAGGTGGGGCAATGGATGGTCAATTGCTACTGTTCTTCTTCAGCCATGTGTTCGTCTTTGTCATTGCCCATCCTTTCTGATGAAGATTGTTAAAACTGACCTAAATTCTTATGGCAGGGCTCCATTTTTGAGCAGGCCCCAAATCCATTTAAGGTACTGTATCTAAGTCACAATTTTTTCCTGATTTATGCATAATCATTGTAATGTTTCCTATTGCCGCATATGTTGTCTGACCTTATCTTTCTAGGAACCATGAAAGTGTCAAATCATTTGTCTAGTGACATAGATATAACACCTGATGCAGCATTAGTCCTGGACAAGTATCTACTTATCACCATGTGAAGGTAGGAGGAGTAAATGCAGATATATAACCAAAATAGTGTAGTCTCAATTGACTTCCTTTCACCTTATATGTTCATAGGGAAATATCTAGGATGCACACCTTGATGCACATGATCTATGTCAGATATTCCTAAATTATGTTAGAATTTCCAATCTCTAATCAGATTTAGTACATAAGAGATACCCCTTGTCAGAATTCCTTCTCCCAGATTATTACATGAGATTCTGCTACAGACAGTCTCACCTACTGCCAGCGCACTTCGAAGATGCTACAGGTTTGCCCTGTTGTAATAAATGCTTTTAGATAAATATCTATTCTTCTTAGTACAGTGTGTGTGTGATACTGTGAATAAAGAAAAAAGTTGGTTTCTGTTACAGCGGTGCCCCGATCTCATTGTAAGGATTGTTAGTAAGCCAAAACCAATAACTCTACTTCAGCAATATATTGGGTGGGGTTCTACGGAGCTACGATAACCTGTCTTTCACATTCAGCGCTGGTGTATTGAAGTCAATTCACTTGTGTCACCAGTAGGTGGGGAAGCAAACTTGTTGCAACAAAGCTTTTCCAGATACTGATGGGAGGCATTCTGGTGGGTCGGGGTAAGCACTGTGTATTGTAGACCAAAATGTGAATATTGTTATATGCAACAAAGACTGTTATGTTTCATTTTTTTTTTACAACACAGATGTATTAGTGGGAAGATATCTGAGCTATTATCTGTGTGAGTAACTTCAACTGCATTTCAGAGAATAATTAGGATACTTAATGAGCAAGGGGAATGGTATTAGTTAAGGTCACCAGATGCTTATCCAATGGTTTGGCCTGCTGCATATGTGGACATTACATAATGTCTAAGAGAGGCGTTTATTACTCCACTTTAATAAGATGGACCTCGCCCCCATTAAGAACAGTACCAGCTTGGCAATATATCCATTCTTCCAGTACGGTGATGTTCCTTATAGTACTAGTAAGAGGTACGTATACAACAACTTCCTATGGGGTTAGATGGATGTTGACCCAGTGATTAAGTGGTTTTGAAGACAGGTAGAAAAGAGCAAAATAAAACTGTGGCATTATAGGGCATTTTGAAGAAGGAGTTAGGTTATGCAAAGCCTACAGTCATGCAGATAAACAGGCTTTCACTGAATCCATCATTAAACATGATCAAGAGAACAAAACAGCTTGACCTCTCTGCTTAGCATTATATAGATTAAGGGCCTCATTTTGAGTTTGGAGGATGGAAATGCGCGTCCGCCTAACTCCCGACAGAGTGGCCACCACCTAAGTTGGGACCTCCCCATCGTAGTCATTATGAGTTTCCTGCTAGGCCGGCGGGTGGAAACCTGAGTTTCTTCAGGCCAGCCTAGCAGGAAACAGGCTACAGTACTGTCGTCTCCGGCTCTTAATCGAGCCGGCGGAAATGCTGTAGCCAGGAGGTTACTGGGAGGGGGACCCCTACACTGCCCATGCCAAATGCATTGCAGTGCCGAGGCCCCCCTGCACCTGTTGTCTGCCAGCCTTTTTATGGCGGCCAGACTGCCTGGCGGCGGTAGCCTGGCGGTGGCGGAGGGCCGCCTGTGGCGGTCCCCGCTGTGTTTTATTATGTGGCGGTCCAGACCGCTGGCAGAAGGAATTATTATGTAGAGAGGGCTGTTAGTGTGGCACGATGGCCAATATCCCAAGAAAGAGAGGAGGATTTTAGGAGGATCAAAGATAATCTACCACCTTGGCAGAAGGAGAAGGGGAATGTAATAGTTTTGCTAGTAGGTGTTCAGGAATGCTTATCACAAAGTAAAGATAAAAGGGATGGAGATAATACAAGGAGGGAAGGATATTATGATAATCTTTCAGGGGAGTTCTGGGAGGATGGCATATGCAGTGGAGGCAATATATAGAGATGTAGATAACATGGGTAAAATACTTTGATCTCCAGAGACCAGGTGCTCTACTTATGATATTAGTATTCAGGAAAGGTCCCTTACTGATCTTGACCACGCAAAGAGAGTGATGGGATTGCCTAATCACACTGATAATAAAAAAAGAGAGCAGGACATGTTTTTTAGAGTAGGAAACCCCAGGTGACTAAGCTTGAGTGGTTTCAGGGAATGTATGTCTAGCCCAACCCCAGGATGGGATCTTGTGAAGCTATGGGAGGATTGACACAACATGATAAACCAATGCAGCAGGTGAGTGTTCAGTCAGTTTTGTGCTGCACTGATCTCACCCCTAGTGAGATAGTTGCTGGAGGGGAAAATAGTTTGTCCTGTGTTGTACCTAATGTGGATATTTGTCAGGATGGACTGAAGGCTTAGCCCACAGATGAGTCCATGGTCACGAGAAGAGTCCTTTCATCAGTGTGACATGGCAAACGCTGAGGATGGTATTCTCTATAGTGAGGGAGATCCAGACTGGGATTACCTCCACATGCAGAAATGTTTGCGCATGTGGCAAAAATATGCCTGACAGCATAACCCTCAATATTCTGTCACTCCCATTTATCGACATCCTGGATACGCAAGAGACGTGGGGCACCTCATTATGTTCCTTGGCCACAAATAAATTAATGAAAGTGTTTCATAGAGAGATCTGTCATTCCCAAAAGAGCATCCTGGTGTTGTTCAGACATGCCCCAGGGGGGCCCAGAGCACCCCTTCCGCCAGCCTTTAATGGCTGGCGGAACACAGGTTCTTTATCTGGAGGGCAGCGCTGCTTGCAGGGCCACCCTGTCGGATAGAGTACTCCACCATTGTTAGACTGCCTGGCGACGGTAGCCTGGCGGTGGCGAAGGGCCACCTGTTGCAGTCCCCCCTGTGTTTATGTATAATATGGTGGTCCAGACCGCTATGCCAGTGGCGGTAATTTCCGCCACCATGGCGGTCTGGACCGCCATGTTCATAATGAGGCCCTTAGTGAGGATGCATACTACGTAATTAGAAGTCCTAGGGGATCAGATCATCAATGAATAGCAAAGCACATCAGGAATCCCGAAAATCCAAGTTCTCAGTTGCCTTCTAAATGTTTCCTCAGATTAAAGGATTCATAGGTATTTGGGAAGGTGATTCCACACCTTTGCTCCCAGGACTGCAAATGATTTTCCTCCTCTAGTTTTAAGTCTGAACGTGGGGATCTTAAGTAAACTGGCTTTTAAGGACCTCGAAGGGCACGATGAAATATAATGGGTAACTCTGGTAGTTAAATATTTAGGGCACAGTGATCTGCATGCACTGAATACTAATACAAGGGTTTTCAATATCACCCTTTTATGCACTGGCAGCCAGTGCAGCTTTCTCAAGGCAGCCAATGCCAAAGCACGGTGGGGCAGTGTCAGGACAAGTCTGGTCACAGAGTGTTGGACTACCTGTAACTTCCAGATGGTTAGCTTAGAAGAACCGGCTTACAAACTGTTACAGTAGTCCAATCATAATGTTATTAAAGCTGTGGCAACTGTTTTCCTGGCTGCCAGCTGAAGAAAGTCAAAGAGCTTTAGTTTTTGATTTAATGAGGCCAAAACTAGTGCCTCCCAAAGTAGTTGCTTGAGACAGAAAGGACAGGGCTGTATCACATTTTACTCCAAGATTTCTGGCTACCTGGATTGTTGGCTGAGGGAATGGCGTAGAATTAGGACATCATAGCATGGGTCAAAAGAATTGGATCTCCTGAAGTGTATAATTTCCGTTTTATTGGTGTTGCACTTGAGGTGGTTGATTTGCATCTACCAGATAATCTCCACCTGCCAGTTATTAAAGTTGAGTTCAGAACCCAGAGAGTTTTATCCATGGCAACATCAATTGTGTGTCATCGACAAATGGACAAAGAGATTCTTAAAAAGTTATCGCCACTTACAGAGGAAGCAGGGAAATGGATTAGGTCCTTTGAAAAGCAAATCACAGGTATCACCCTGGCAGTAGCTGATATAAATAGTTTACTTATCTCTCTGATAGGAGATGATACAGTTACTGTTTTTCAGAAAACTGGAGAGAGAAATGTTACCCTCACTGAGGTATGATGATTTCCCATTCAAAATTAGTTCTGACAGAATTTTGGGATCAGTTGAGGTAAATGTATCCTGCCAAATCAGACACGGAGTCCCTCGTGGCTCAATCAATGCCACCAAATAAGGATCCCACTCAGTTTTTCAGTAGAATGAAAAGAAAAATGGACTCAAGAAGTAGGTCAGGGTTGGGAAGTAACAAGGGGAAATGCTGTGTTGTTCTACAATGTAGTGAAAAAGGGTTTACCCTCTGATATACAAGAAAACCTTGATAATATAGTGGTATTGGAAGCCAAGTCCTAGACACAGATACAGGCACGTATACTCCATTTATTTAAAAAGAGGTAAGCAAAAGAAAGAATTAAACAGGAGGTGACTGAGGAAACAGTAGCTAAGTTAGTGCAGCAAAAGTGGGCAAAGAAAGAAGCAGTGGGAAGAGCTGTAGTAGCAGCCACCACTCAGATGACTGTGATGTCTATGGGTCAGTCCTGGGGACCACCCAACAACAGCAGAATAATGTAAAGGCACAAGGAAGTAGCAGAGGAGGACAAGGAGAAAAAGGAGAGACAGGAAAGTTCCCCAAAGTATTGATCAAACATGCCATTACTATCACAGCAATGGACATTTCATTAGAGATTGCAAGACTAAGAAATCGGATGAACAAACTGGAAGGACAGGTGTTTACAACCAGCCAGGAAATACAGTAGTGCAGCCATATTCAAACTTGAAAATGATATATGTACCTCAGATGCCACCACAAAATGTGCAGCGACCAGCAGTGCCTCATGTGCAACAGATATCATCACAGCAAAGTTACGTAGCACTCCAAATGACAACTCCACTTCAAAGTGGACAGGGGAGAAGTGTGATTGTGAGAGAAGGAAATCCTTTCCAGACAAATTATGTGGTGGTTGGGGGGAGGGGGCCAGCGAGGGGGGGAGGGCAGGGACACACGCAATGAAGGTACCCACAGAGTAGTTCCATATGTCCAGTAATGTCACTGATGCGCAAATCAGATGAGGAACCCACTGTGATGGTAGCTGTCAATGACGAGGTATGGATTTCTCATAGCTAAGGAATCAACCCGATCTTGTATTCGAGAGGGAGACCTTCAAGAATTCTACTAGATCAACTGACACACTAGATTCTCTGGGGAAGTAATGAGGGTTATGATAGATGACAGAGTATGGATCAAACACTAAAACAATGTAGGAAAATGCATATCATCCCAGTAAGCCTTAACGTCAAGCAGAATACTGCCCTGCCAAATAACACCACGGTATAAAAACTTGTTAGAAGAATTGCCAAGAAAGAGAAAATTATAAAGAAGGATCTGAACATTCGGCACCAGGAGCTGGAAGATCTATTAATGAAGTAAAGAAAATATTTATTCAATAATTCTCTATTCAAATTTAAGGGTTCCTGAGAAAACCTAAACAGTGACCATCATATTAGTCCAATTAAAAACAATAATAGCAAGGCATCAAATTGATGGTGCCAAAATAAAACAGTTCTGATAAAACTACACAAAAAACTTCTTGGATGTGTTTTGTTTAAGGTAGAAAGGGCCAGTGGACCAGAACAAATTCTGCTCACCACACAGATAGACATCAGATTCACTAACCATCAGGATCAGATATACTCATCCCATCTGAAGAGAATACCACCATTCACAGTGATATCACTATTAGACACCAACATAACGGAGACATCAGCGCAAGTATCAGAACCCATTAAGGACTGAAGAGAAACTTTTGAAAAGATCTCTGTGATATCTTTGGGTCTGCAAAGGTACCACTGTTTCGATTTAAAAAAAGTTACTGTAAAGACTGACTGAGCTAGGCAGCCAGTCAGCAAGTGATTAATCACAGGAGATCCATGAATTAATTATCCATCTTTATAACTGATAGAATACCACCCTCTCTAACGACACTGACTCCAAGCAGAGCACTGATACCAGCACTATATAATAATAAACCAGTAGTTAGTTATAGGCTGGACCTAGTTTCCATAGAAAAAGTGTTTTTTGACTTGGCTATATTTAGCGCCATTTGATGAATCTTCACAAACTTTTCCCGAAAAAGTGTGCCCAATGGTCTTATTGTGGATGCAAAGTTTTCGAGTGAGCTGTCAAGCAGGGACTGAGAAAAAAGGGGTGGAAGATTTAAAAAAAAAAAAAGAAAAAAAGTGTGTTTCCAATGTTAATTCCCATAGACTCTTTAGACATGTCTGCAGTCCGAACTGCTGGACAGAATTACACCAAATTTGTCAAAATTTAGCCTTTGGTCTGTAGATTTCCCTTTTTTTATTTGGTGTAAATCCGTTCAGTTGTTTTTGAGATATTAAAGAGAAGTGAAATTTGTATATCTAGAGCCGCAGATCCAGGGAAGTGTCCTGCTGAGATCTGATTGGCTGCCAATACTTCAAAAAAGAAGTGTTGTCAGCCAAAAAAAAAGAAAAACATTAAAAAAATAATAAGGGGGCAGGGTGTATATATATACCTTACTCCCTAGCTTTGGTCCAGGGCCCCTCCTCGATCCCCCACCCCCAAAGGCTTAAAAGCATTTCTCTTAAACCACTTAAAAATCTACCGCTGGATCCGCAGCGTGATTTAGGAAACACAAATGGTCTCCCATGTTTAAAAATGCTTTCGGCCCCCGGGTGGGCCAGGTCCCGGGGGATTGTGGGCTCAAAATAGGAGGGGGCACTCGGGGGCCCTCTCCTAGAGCTTACTAAAGCCCTGGGGGACCACCAGCTCCCCAGGGCAAAATGTATATTAAATGCAGGGGGAAGAAGAGGGGTTGCACACCAGGGCTAGTTTCAAAATAAAATGATCGGGGGGGGTCCTGCGGATGCTCCAGTCCCCAGGGATCATCTCCACCCCCCAATGGATGAAGAATGCGGGGCGCGCTTGCCCCGCATGCCGGAATCAGCCACCTTCCATGTATGAAGTGTTCAGAGGTCAGCATGGCCCTTCTCCCCAGGGACCACCACCTCACCGGGGCTAGTTTCAAAACACAATAATAGGGGGGGTCCAGCAGAACCCCGGGGCCCGAGACCACCTCCTCCCCGGGGCAACACATTTAAAAAACATAATAGGGAGGGTCCTGCTGAACCACCCCCGGGCCCTAGGGACCACCAATTTCCTGTGGCTGCAAAATGAAATTAGGAGGGGGTTCAACGCCGGCCCCTGGGGACCACAACCTCCCCAGGGCAACATATAAAAATAAATAACAAGGGGGGCCTGCAGACCCCGCCCAGGGGATCGCCACCTCCCCGGGGCTACAAATACATTTAAGAAGGGGGCCCGTTGCGGACCCCCAGCCTTGGGAACCACCACTTCCCCGATGCAAAATTTAAAAGATGGAGGGGGGCCACACAGCCTCCCCCTCGTGGAGCTATACATAGACCTTGGGACTGTCAACCCGCAGGGCCAGCTCTTGCTACCTCCTGAGGTGCCCACCCCGGGAGGTATTTCTTTGCTACTGCTTGGAGGGAGCTGACGGCTCCCTCCAAGTGAAAGCAAATACTCTGCTTTCAACAAGCAGGAGCTGTCAAACTGCTCCCACTTGCTAAAATTAGAGTTTTCGGCTCTTTCCCTGCATGCTAACATGCGTGCAGGGGAATAGATGAATACATAGCTCCTGCATGCAGGGAGTTGCTATTTGAAGCAACTCCCTGTGTGCAGGAGCAGTGCTGACTCCCGAAGGAGACAGGAGGCATCTAGGACATCGGGGACCTTCAGTCCTCCCTGTAGTCCCCACAACCTTACACCCAGTAACATGTGGCTGGGCCCTGGGGGATGCGGTCCCCAGGGCAGAAATCGGCCTAGGGGAGGGGAAAATAAAAAAGAAATTGGCCCCGGAGAGGTGTTGGTCCCTGAGGCCGTCCTTGCAGACTCCCCCTTAAATAGTTCTAGAATAGCCTCGTGAGGTGGTGGTCCCTGGTGCATGGGGCCCGTATGTCCCCACACATACTTTTTAAAATGTAGCCCCAGGGAGGTGGTGGTCCCTGGGGCATGTGCCCCACCATATTTTTTCATGTTGTCACCAGAAGGTGGAGGTTCGCGGGGCAGTCTGTGTGGCCCCCTTTAAGATTATTTTTTATCATGTAGCTCCCGAAAGGAAGGTGTTCCCTGTGGCAGGGGGGGTTCTGCATTGCCCCCCTAATTTTCTTTTATTATGTAGGCTGTGGGAGCTTGTGGTCTCTGGGGACCGAGGAGGGTCTGTGTGGCCCCCCAATATATTCTTTAATGTTGTTCCCGAGAGGTGGTAGTTTCCAGGACCCCAATATGTTTTTTTCATTATATAACCCCAGGGAGATGCTGGTCCCTAGGGCTTGGGGGAAGGTTGGTGCGCCCCCCATATATTTATGTAATGTTGCCCCGGGGAGGTGGTGCTCCCTGGGGCACGAGGGGGATTTACATGCCCCCCCAAAAAAAATTTATTAGGTAGCCACAGGGAGGTGTTGATCCTAAATATATATATTTAATGTTGCCCCCCTTTAAGCCCAAAACTCCTTCTGCCTTACGTGATGCAAGGTTTGGAGCTTAAAAGGGGTTGATCGTAGGGCCTGGCTCTGTGGCCAACCCCCACCACGAACAGCCAGAGGTCGTGCATGGCGCAGAGGCTGCTGTTGTTATAGGGGGTTGATCTCAGGCCCTACAGACAACCTACACTGGGCATGGCCAAAGGCCGTGCATGGCGCAGTGTTGGGTGATTATTGAGGGTTGGTGACAGGGCCTGTCGGCCAAAGGGCATGCACAGATGTGGATGGATTAATGTATAATTAAAATTACTTTACATTAAACCACAAAAATTTGTTTCTATGCTGGGTCATTCCCCCGCATTACTAGTAAATGTTTTTCCCCGGGTTCCCTGGGGTGTGGGCGGGCCCAGCAATCTCGCTCACCTACATATTATTTAGTGCCCCAGGGAGGTGGCAGTCCCTGGGACTGCGGGGGCATCATGCGCCCCCACATTAATTTATTAACTTTTGCCCTCTGGGAGGTGGGGGCCCCTCCTTTTTTCACCCCTCCAATGCCCCCGGGACCTGGCCCACTTGGCAACAATTTAAAGGAAAACCGTTTTTTTTTTTTTTTTTATCCCGGGAAAATCAGCAGAGCCATCAGCATTTAAAATACAAAATGCTTTATAGCCTTGGTGGGGTACCCCTGCACCAAGGTTAGGCTAGGGGCTCAGGATGTCCTCACTTCAGCCTTTTTTTTGTTTTTTCTTTTTTGGTGGTACTCGGCTTAAATGCCTTCCAACACTTCCCTGTTGAACTACTGAACAGATTTACACAGAAAGCACAATCTATGCACCAAGATCTAGCTTCCTGACAAATCTGATGTAATTCCATTCAGCGGTTTGGGCTCTATGCATGTCTAAAGACACCATTTGGAAAAATTAATAGGGAAAACATGCTGGGACCTGCACTTTTTCTCGGCCCACTCTTGACTAATCACCCCAAAACTTTCAAGACAGCAACTTAACCAACTGTTCTATTAGTTTGGAAAATATTGTGAAGATTTGTCAAGCGGTGCCAAAGTTAGTGGCAAAAGAATAAAACGCTCTTCCTCTGGAAACTAGGTCCTAACTTTAACTATCTACTGGTGACTGCCAATAGGTAATATTGGTGTGTATCTATACATAAATAAATATATATGTATGTGTGTGTGTGTGTGTGTGTGTGTGTGTGTGTGTGTGTGTATGTGTATATATATATATATATATATATATATGTATATATATATATACGTGTGTATGTATATATGTGTATTTATATATGTGTATATATGCACGTATATATGTACATATATATATGCACATGAATGTATATGTGTATATATGTGTGAATGTGTGTGCGCGTGTGTATATGTGTGTGTATATATATATATACACAAACATACAAACTTATAGTTAGGCTCACATTTTAAATGTACAACACCATAGAAATTCACCAATTATAGTTAGTTACCTCAAGTAACTATAACTCGTGCCCTAAGAAAACTATAACTCGTGCCCCTGCCATGCACAGTTTTTTCATCAAAAAATTAACTGCAAATATTACATTGATATTATCAATGATGCTATGAAAGAGGACAATCATGCCATAATTTGTGGGATAATTTGCAGTGCATGGTGAATTTCTAAGCTTTTTTTTAATTCTATTTTTGTAACTATAACATCCCTGCAACCTTTGTTTTTTTTGTGAATTTCTCAAGTTTTTTTCAACATATAGTAACTTGAATTACTATACGTTATTACAGCCAAGGCCGTGTGTGGCCCTGAGTCCAACCCCCTATAAGCAAGTCCTTCACCCATGCGTAGGGGAGGTTGCCCGTAAGACCTGGCCAGCCGCCAGACCCTACAGCCAAAACCCCCAATCACCCAAACCCATGCTGTGCACAGCTCTTTAGTCATGCGTGGCAGAGGTTAGCTGCAGCTTCCCTGGGTGTGAGAATAGGTATGAGAGGGTGTTTTTGGGGGTAGAGTGGCTGTCATACTGTCTGGGTGAGAGAGTGTGTACATCAGTGTTTCAGTGTCAGTTTGTGTGCAGGTCTGTGAGTGGCTGCATGAGGGTGTCAGTGGGTCTGTGAGTGGGTGCGTGAGTGTCTGGGTCTGTGAGTGGGTGCATAAGTGTCTAAGTGGGTGTGTGAGTAGGAAAAAATAATTGAAAGAGAGAAAGAAAGCGAGAGTTTTATTATAGACTTTAATATCTTATATACTTAACAAAAAAATTTAATATATTTTTTAAGTATATATATATATATTTTTATTTAAAGAAATGGTAGTAAGTCCAGCTGGTCTTGAACCCTCATAGTTCAGTGTGAAGGACTGAGACCTTGACACTGAGCTATAGGGGTTTTTATGATTTATTTAGCCTTTTATGAGCTTTCTGGGACCCCGCAAGAGCCGTTAAGGGCTTCCCCTCAGTCCCTATATATTTTTTTAAATTAAAATATTATCTATTTTTTAAATAAAAAATAATCAAAAGCCTATTTTTTTTAATTTATTATTATTAAAAAGCCCTTCTGGCCTACCTGCACTGCGATGCTTAAGCAAGCACGGAGCTGCTTTGACAGTTGGTATCTCTGGCCTGCTAATTTTGTTTATAGGGCTGCTGTAGTTTCTCCATATGGGGCCAGATAGTAGTAAATACCTGTTCCTGTCCTCCCCTCTAGATTCCCAGCTGTTTTACTAGAGTAGCTATAGCAATTTCTGTCATCAAGTCCTGGCTGATTACATTCATTTTTTTGCCACTGGTTTTGTGTTATTCTTGCAGGTTTTCACCCTAGAGGCCTACACATGAAATCTCACGATCTCCTACCTCAGTTATTTCAACAGGCCCCTTACCAGTCGAGAAAGCATTTTTAAATACTTCATGGGGCGAGGGTTGCGCTCCAGTCATCGAGGCCTAATCACCGTCCTCCTCCCAGGACACCTGAGACCATTGCCGATCACTATACAAACTGTTGCACCCAGCGGTTCTTCGTCCCTGCCCGGGAGCCACTTGCAACGCGCTCCCTCTGCCTACGCCAGAAGCAAACATGGGACCTGACCTCACAAGAGCTTAGCAACACGAGAGACCCAATGTCCCACAGCACCTCCTGAAGACAAGCAGGGCCGGCATCCTTGTCTGCACCCTATGGCATCCACTGTCAGGTAAGCTGCCTTTAACACTCTTCAAAGAGAACAAATAAAAAGAGAAGAAAAACAACGCATTTATGCCCCCAAAGCGAAGGTGAGACAGAGGTCAAATGATACATGATGCTGCCGCCTACTTGGTGTCTATCTATTTTCACCTCTTTGCTCATGAATCTGAAAGGTGTGCTCGTGTAGTCTTTACCCAGCAGGAGGGCGAGCACAAACAAAATATATACACAAATTTCTCTAATGTCCTTGATACAGGTGCCATAAATGCCTTTGTAGATAGAGTACCACAGATGCGTATAATACAGCATATATGATTGAGCTAACAAAGGCTGCTAATGTCTTTCATAAACAGGTGTTCCGGAGAAAGGTACCAAAAAATGACCAGGAGGTCCACCCCATCATGACTAGCCAACAAGTTTGCATTCAAAACTATGTCCTGAAAGGATCCCAAGTTCGAGAAACCTTTTTTTGTAACAATGTTACTCCCACAAGCAGTCAAAATTAATGGCAGTAAGCAAGGGATCCACCTATCAGACATCCGGATAAACCCTGCATCACGCCAAGTACCACCGGCAATGTAAACTGGAACAAGAGGGGGGAAGAAGATTGTGATTGTAAAGATACCCACCCTCCAGCTCGTCCTTTGGACAATTCTTTGCTTTTGGACAATCTTTTGAACCAGCGAAACAAAAGTTATTTATTTTTGTTTTCTTTTTCGCCTCTTATTACTATCACTTCTACTATTGCTTTTCCATAGGAATGTATATTCTAGCTCTACTAGTTACATGACACGCCGGCAAAGAGAACTATCTATATAAGATAATAATAATATGTCCCACAGTAGTCCTACCAGATTATTAGATAATAAGTGGTATCAGCACATTTGAGATATAAGTTCAGAAAATACCAATGAATCATGTTTTGTTTGCTCTTTAAATCCTCATGCCTCAGAATCAGATAGGTTACATTCAACTAAGGAGGTACCCCCACACAAACAGCTCTATGTCTTTTACATCTCTACCTGTGCAGGACTAAGGCGCGATGCAGCCAACACGTTAGGGTAGTACAGTTTTTACTTTATGATTCATCAGCAGATGTTTTATACATCCTTTCAAATAGGCCATCAAGGATGAAATAGCACGAATAAAGAAAACAGGTTGCCCTAACACTGCAGAATGGATGCAAATGGTCATGAAGAAGAAGAATCGTAGAGTATTATGGCACTGCCACTTGTAATGATGTCCCCCAAACGTACTGGTTGTTTAATGATGCACAGTTGTTCTTTGGAAGCATTCTGCCATTTGTTCAGGCATTTGTTCAGGCAAAGGCAGCTGCTCGATGGCTACAGATAACTCGAAGGGAACTTATGAAGTCTATACACACTACAAAAGGTGGATTCAACGCAATATAAAAAGAGTTGCGTGCCATGAGGATGATGGTAATGCAACAATGTTATGTACTTGATCTTTTGACTGCCATGGAAGGAGAGGTATGTGAAACAATTGGGACTGCTTGTTGTACTTTTGTCCCAGCAAATGATGCGGACAATGGAACTTTGTCAGAGGCCATATAGACTTTGCATATTCTACAGAAGAAAATGGTAGATGAAGGAGCTGCCCCAGATAACTGGCTTAGTCTGTTGTTTTCTTTACTACCTTCCAGCATGTCAAACTGTTGGTATCCTTGTTGCCGGGCTCTTGTGTCCCTGCTGATGATATGTTTTAGCATTCAATTAATTTCAGCATGTTGTAGAAGGAGTAATACAAAGGTGTGGGAGGTATGTTTCCAGTTAGAACACCAACATGAGTAATAGACACTCAGAGCAATATATATCACCTAGTGCCAAGTGCAGACCAATTTTTATGTTCAGTAGTTGAAGTATCAACTAGAGGGGAGAATGTTGGAGAGGAAATGAAATATGGAGAAACTGCGCTACATCAGATACCAATACAAAACATATGTGGTAAAAGAGCAGTGTAGGCTTAAACTTTGTGGGCGATCTTGCCACCCTCAGCCAACTGATCACCGCACCCACGCACGCCGCAGGACACACACTAGATCCCATTTTCACCTCAAGCAACCGGATTGCCATCAAGAATATCTCCACCCCGGACTTCACCGACCATCACTGCCTACACTTTGCCATGACCGCACCCAACAGCCGCCTCCGCACCCCTAGGGCCACCCACAGGAAATGGAATGAAATCACCAACGAGCAACTCACCACGACCCTTGCCAAATCACCCCCGCCCACCAATGCCACCACGACGCCAACGCCTCAGCACGCAAACTCAACTCCTGGATCACCGAATACGCCGACTCCTTAGCCCTCCTCTGATCAACTTTGGTCAAGTGCATCCCAAAAGAAGCCACCTGGTTCACCAGCGAACTCCAAGAATCCCAAAACACCTGCTGGCCCCTAGAGAAGAATTAGAGAAACCGCAAAGCCAGCGAAGACCTCGCCTCCTTCAGAGCTACCACTGTCACCAATCACCAGCGCATCAACAATGCAAAAAAAAGCCTCACTCCGTGATCGCATCAACACCTCCCTGCACAACATGAAAGAACTCTTCACCAATCCTCCCTTCAAACCCACCAATACCCTCATCGCATGAAAAATTGAATATTAACATTTTTGATTATCTTGCAGTTTCACTGACCTCAATTAGAAACTATAACTTAAGTGTCTCCAACCATTCGATCACGAGCTACCAGTTGCTCCCAGACACGTTCAGAGTAGTTTGCACCCTTGAGTTCATTTTTAAATAAACACAGGGTCACATTTTCCTTTTAAAGTTATGGGAAGGCTATGTTTACAGTATTAGCATCAGGCTGCAGATAATAGAGCCTGATAATGCAGTGCTCAGTCAGGTTTATGGGCCAGGCTGTGGCACAGAGGTGAAGAACTGAAGTATGTAATCCTTAAATAAAAGTCCTTGTCAACTCAATATTGGATTGTGAGAACAAAATGATATTTCTGAATGCTTTTCAATTGGAGAAAATTCAAATTAAATGTTGCCTTTATGATTAGCTCTTAATTTAATGTTTTTTCGATTTCAAAGTGTCACATTTACAAGCAGAAAGCCCTTTGCTCCCAGTGGCCACTAGACCCTGTGCCATATTTATGACAAAAAAATAGTCTTTTTTTTTTAAATGGGCGAAATGAAGAAAACTCCATAAAACATTGTCTTAATATCTTTCTTAAGCATGTTTCTTCACTTAAAATTCACCCCATTTAAACAAATGTATTTTTCTGTTATAAAAATGGCAACATGTCTGTACATATGACAGTTGGAAATGGAAGAAAATTTAAAGGATGATTTTTATGGGATCTATGTAATAAAATTAAATTTGGTTTAATTTTCTCGACACAGTGCTATATTTATAAGTGACAAATACAGACATTATTCAAGTGGGAGAAATTTAAAGTGCAGATAAATGTTCCATATTCATAACATTTTTGCAAAACATTTTTCTGCACTTTAAATGTCCCCCATTTGAAATAATGGTTGTATCTTTGGGTTATACAAGTAACAATGCCACATATGACAAAAGGCATGTCCCTCGACCCAGGAATGGACATAAGACATAGTCCCTTAGTCACCTGTACACACATTGGTGTATATATATATATATATATATATACACACACAGATATACATACATAAATACCATTCACGGTCACTCATGTTCATGGATCCCCAAGGATACATACCATTCATGGTCACTCATGTTCCTGAATCCCCAAGGATCATGCTATCACTGACACACATGGCAGCCCCATCATAGTGTCCCTAGTCAAAGTAGTTTGTTCAAACATAGTATCCGGCTCTCTGGAAATAAGGCTTAATGTGAATTAAGCTGGGTGCAGGGACGTCTGGTGACAATGTGCAAGTTGGTTAGCCCTCAGTAACTCACAATGATTTTCACTGATCAGAAGTAGCTCTCACTAATGAAAACGTTGGAGACCCATGCTATAACTCATCATCCACAAGGAAGTGCATAGTGACGAAGCATGAGGTAGTTATTCAAACCCTTGGGCACAGTGCTACTGTACATATGTTTGAAATACTCATTCTTTTTTTTTTAGCCCTCATATTACCACAAACGTCAGGAGAGGTCTTGCTTTGTCTCTGCCCTTGTCAGGTCTGTTCTGCTTTCCCTCTTATCTCATAACCGAGCTTACAGAACCTCTCTGGAATGCACTTCTGAGTTTAAAGAAGACATTGTTATTAACTCCCCACCCACAAGTTCCTGAGAGACGAAATTAGTAGATTGGAAGCACACGTTCAAAAGTAGTCGCAGCAATGAAAGTTAAATATATCAAAGTACTTCTCAGTTGCTATGTACACAGCAAATATAGGTGATTCTATTATAGCATAACTTCAAAGCAAAGCATAAAAGTCAAAATTCATCACCATATGGCCTATAGCTCAGCTTCATCTTTCTGGGGTCTGCAAGTTGATGACTCGTCAACTGCGAGAAAGAGATTCTCTACCCAAATGGGAGGTAGGCAACTGACGTCTAGTTCCTGTCTGAAGTCAAGCAGATTTAATCTACCTCTCTGTAGCCCAGAGTCATCCTTAAAAGCAAAATCAGTGTGAGAGCCCAAGAACCTTGGAGAGTGGCCAATTCTCCCGAGCCCCCGCTCTCAGACTGGATTGCGAGGAAAACACAAAATCTATGTGCTCTTATCAGCTAAGGTCTGGTGTGAAGAAAACAGCTTGGTCCATCTTGTGGAAAAACACAGCTTGGAAAAACACAGCTCATTTGCAATGTCTCAACTGCAATGTCTAACTCCACGTTAAAGCCAATAGGCAGCTAACCTAAATATCAAATGTAATGTCTAATGTCATGTCAAAGCCAACAGGCAGCTAAACTGAATACATCATGTCAAAGCCAATAGGCAGAATACAGAATGTGATGGCTAATGCCATGTCAAAGCCAATAGGCAGCTAAAATGAATACAGAATGTAATGGGTAACGCCATGTCAAAGCCAATAGGCAGCTAAACTGAACAAAACATATAATGTGCTACTGGTGAACATTAAGCAACTAATATGCGCAGTGGTGAAACACAAAGTCATTGGTCAAACACAATTAATAGCATCACAAGGTCCCAACCCTGAGAGCAGACACCTGAGACACTGCCTCCATCAACATGGAATGAAGATTTACAGGAGGGGCGGGGGGGCCATCTCCCCTCCTCTTCTCAGTTGCGTCAAATTAATCATTGGACTCTGACCATGATCAACTAGAAAAAAGTGATCCTGTACCTATCTATTCAGGAGAATTGATTCTATAAAAGGTCAAAAAAAAATCCCACATTCTCTGATGTCTGGACTGGCCTTTACTACAGTCGAGGTCAGAGACTCTCTTGAGACTTCTTTCTTTAGCCTCTGGGTGCCCATGATTTCGCTTTCCCAATCCGTTACAAGCCCAGCCTCGGGCTCTCCTCGTAGCCATAATTTAATTTGTATATATTTAAATCTGGACAATTTAGCGTTAGTCACATGAGATAAGAGCTCCCATGAAATCATGGAGCCACTAGTAACTATTTGTCCCCATTGTACAATTCCTCCCTCTATTAGTGGATTAACTAAGGTATCCTGTAAGCATAACAGTGTACCGGGGAGTCCCAAATTGGGGCCAACTCACTATAATAGGAAATTCCCAAATTAGTTTTTAGTGCGAACCATATCCCGCAAGCAGAGTTCAGAACTTTTAATCTTACTTTTTTGTAGTATTTGGGGTGACCAAATATAAAGAAAATATGTAGCCTGCTCCCGAAAGCTACCTGTTAGTGCACGCAACCAGGGAGAGATATATTCTTTAGAAAAGAATGGTCTGATATTTTCAATTGGAATGCCCAATAGTAAAGCCGAAAATCTGGGAGTGCGATTCCTCCATCTAACTTCTTTTTCCTCAATTTTTCCCAGGCTATTCTTGGATTTTTATGTGACCAGATAAAACTAACTACCTCCCCCTCGTAGCTTCTGTAGCCAATCAGCTTTAAAAAACAGGGGGAGGGAGTTAGAAATAAATGTACATTTTGGGAGTATCACCATTTTTATTAAATTTGTTCTGCCTAAAATTGAAAGTTGAAGATGCAACCACTGGGTAAGAAGCCTTTTAGTTTCCCTAAAGAGATTAAAAAAATTCACATGGGCAATTTCTTGCCAGGTTGTTAACCGCTTTTACCCCAAGATAACGGATTTCATCTTTCTCTAATCTACCGTCTTGTGGGCCATTCCAGGTCATCACATTCAGATTTATCAGTATTGACTAGGTAACCAGAGATTTCCCCAAATCTTACTAAAGATTCAAAAAGTATCGGGAATGAACTCTGAGGGTCCTGTGTGTAAATCAATAGATCATCTGCATATAGGGCTTCCTTCAAAACCCATCCTTGATGCTGAAAGGGTATTATTCCATGGTCTAATCTGATTCTCCTAGCCAATCGTTCAAAGTATAGATTGAAAAGAAGGGGGGACAGGGGGCATCCCTGTCATGTTCCTCGTTCAATTCTAAACTGCGGGGATAAGTAGCCGTTGATCAAGACCCTAGCTAGATGTGTTTTATAAATGGTTTTTAATTGTCTTAAGAAAATTGTCTCCTAAGTTATTATGTTCCATCACTGCCTGCAAAAAACGGCAACTCACCCGGTCAAAGGCTTCTCCAGCATCAGTTGTTAAAATGGTAAGAGGCTTACTAGTGGCAATAGAAATGTCAATTGCAGAGATCAAATCATGAACCAAATCATTCAAATACCGATCTTTCATAAAACATTTTTGGTTGTTATGAACCAGACCACCAATCACCTTATCTAGTCTCCTGGCAAGTACTTCTGTAACAATGTAATAATCATTATTTAGTAGTGAGATGGGCCTATACAACTCACATCTCCCAGCATTTTTCTGTGGTTTTAATATTAAGGTTATAATGGCTTCATTCCATGAGAGCGGAACCAAGGTAGACCCTATAAATATCGAGTTTATCAATTGAGTTAAAACTGGAACAAGCTCTTTTTTTTAGAAGTTTATATAATTCGGCCAGGATTCCATCTGGGCCCGAGGCCTTCCCTTTTTTCAAACCAGCAATAACATTTTCTATCTCTTCGCCTTGAATACATTGACTAAGGGCCTGACTCTTCTCTGAATCTAACCTAGGGAAGGTATCCTCCCTGAGCCAGTTTTCAATCACATCCACCGGAGACACAGTATCTTCTTTATATAGTTCTGAAAATAATTTACCAAATGCTCGTGCAATATCATGCTCTTCTGAGGACTGCCTACTTGTAGGAAAGTACCATCTTGCCTGGCATGTTACCCCCATATTTCACTGTATATATGTTGTTTTAGTATATGTGTCACTGGGACGCTGCCAGGCAGGGCCCCAGTGCTCATAAGTATGTGCCCTGTATGTGTTCCCTGTGTGATGCCTAACTCTCTCACTGAGGCTCTGCTAACCAGAACCTCAGTAGTTATGCTCTCTCTGCTTTCCAAATTTGTCACTAACAGGCTAGTGACTAAATTTACCAATTTACATTGGCATACTGGTACACCCATATAATTCCCTAGTATATGGTACTGAGGTACCCAGGGTATTGGGTTCCAGGAGATCCCTATGGGCTGCAGCATTTCTTTTGCCACCCATAGGGAGCTCTGACAATTCTTACACAGGCCTGCCAGTGCAGCCTGAGTGAAATAACGTCCACGTTATTTCACAGCCATTTACCACTGCACTTAAGTAACTTATAAGTCACCTGTATGTCTAACCTTCACCTGGTGAAGGTTGGGTGTAAAGTTACTTAGTGTGTGGGCACCCTGGCACTAGCATCGTTCAGGGCAAATTTCCCAGACTTTGTGAGTGCGGGGACACCATTACACGCGTGCACTGTACATAGGTCACTACCTATGTACAGCGTCACAATGGTAACTCCGAACATGGCCATGTAACATGTCTAAGATCATGGAATTGTCACCCCAATGCCATTGTGGCATTGGGGGGACAATTCCATGATCCCCCGGGTCTCTAGCACAGAACCCGGGTACTGCCAAACTGCCTTTCCGGGGTCTCCACTGCAGCTGCTGCTGCTGCCAACCCCTCAGACAGGTTTCTGCCCTTCTGGGGTCCAGGCAGCCCTTGCCCAGGAAGGCAGAACAAAGAATTTCCTCTGAGAGAGGGTGTAACACCCTCTCCCTTTGGAAATAGGTGTGAAGGCTGGGGAGGAGTAGCCTCCCCCAGCCTCTGGAAATGCTTTGATGGGCACAGATGGTGCCCATCTCTGCATAAGCCAGTCTACACCGGTTCAGGGATCCCCCAGCCCTGCTCTGGCGCAAAACTGGAGGTGCCCAGAGCTCCTTCAGTGTGTCCCAGACCTCTGTCATCTTGGAAACAGAGGTGTTTGTGGCACACTGGACTGCTCTGAGTGGCCAGTGCCAGCAGATGACGTCAGAGGCTCCTTCTGATAGGCTCTAACCTCTCTTGGTAGCCAATCCTCCTTCCTTGGTAGCCAAACCTCCTTTTCTGGCTATTTAGGGTCTCTGCTTTGGGGATCTCACCAGATAACGAATGCAAGAGCTCATCAGAGTTCCTCTGCATCTCCCTCTTCACCTTCTACAAAAGGATCGACCGCTGACTGCTCAGGACGCATGAAAAACCGCAACAAAGTAGCAAGACGACTACTAGCAACCTTGTATCGCTTCATCCTGCCGGCTTTCTCAACTGTTTTCAGGTGGTGCATGCTCTGGGGGTAGCCTGCCTCCTCTCTGCACCAGGAGCTCTGAAGAAATCTCCCCTGGGTCGACGGAATCTTCCCCCTGCAACCGCAGGCAACAAAAGACTGCATCACCGGTCCTCTGGGTCCCCTCTCAGCACGACGAGCGTGGTCCCTGGAACTCAGCAACTCTGTCCAAGTGACTCCCACAGTCCAATGACTCTTCAGTCCAAGTTTGGTGGAGGTAAGTCCTTGCCTCCCCACGCTAGACTGCATTGCTGGGTACCGCATAATTTTCAGCTGCTCCGGCTCCTGTGCACTCTTCTGGGATTTCCTTCATGCACAGCAAAGCCTGGGTCCCCGACACTCTAACCTGCAGTGCACAACCTTCTGAGTTGTCCTCCGGCGTCGTGGGACTTCCTTTTGTGACTTCGGGTGGACTCCGGTTCACTTTTCTTCGAAGTGCCTGTTCAGGTACTTCTGCGGGTGCTGCCTGCTTCTGTGAGGGCTCCCTACGTTGCTGGGTGCCCCCTCTGTCTCCTCATCCAAGTGGCGACATCCTGGTCCCTCCTGGGCCACAGCAGCACCCAAAAACCCTAACCGCGACCCTTGCAGCTAGCAAGGCTTGTTTGCGGTCTTTCTGCGTGGGAACACCTCTGCAAGCTTCTTCACGACGTGGGACATCCATCCTCCAAAGGGGAAGTTCCTAGTCCTCTTCGTTCTTGCAGAACACTAAGCTTCTTCCAACAGGTGGCAGCTTCCTTGCACCCTCTACTGGCATTTCTTGGGCTCCTGCCCACTCGCGACACTGTTGCGACTCTTGGACTTGGTCCCCTTGTCTTACAGGTACTCAGGTCCGGAAATCCACTGTTGTTGCATTGCTGGTGTTTGTTCTCCTTGCAGAATCCCCCTATCACGACTTCTGTGCTCTCTGGGGGTAGTAGGTGCACTTTACACCAACCTTTCAGGGTCTTGGGGTGGGCTATTTTTCTAACCCTCACTGTTTTCTTACAGTCCCAGTGACCCTCTACAAGCTCACATAGGTTTGGGGTCCATTTGTGGTTCGCATTCCACTTTTGGAGTATATGGTTTGTGTTGCCCCTATACCTATGTGCTCCTATTGCAATCTACTGCAGTTTTACATTGCTTGCATTACTTCCTTTTGCTATTATCTGCATAATTTTGGTTTGTGTACATATATCTTGTGTATATATCTTATCCTCATACTGAGGGTACTCACTGAGATACTTTTGGCATATTGTCATAAAAATAAAGTACCTTTATTTTTAGTACTTCTGTGTATTGTGTTTTCTTATGATATTGTGCATATGACACCAATGGTATAGTAGGAGCTTTACATGTCTCCTAGTTCAGCCTAAGCTGCTTTGCCATAGCTACCTTCTATCAGCCTAAGCTGCTAGAAACACCTCTTCTACACTAATAAGGGATAACTGGGCCTGGCACAAGGTGTAAATACCTCTGGTACCCACTACAAGCCAAGCCAGCTTCCTACACTACTCGACCCATTCATTACTATACTTTTAATAATATTTATGGTATTATCAGACCTGGTTTTCCAAGCCAGTAATCTCCCACATCCTTCTCCGTACTCAAAATGTGCCAGTTTACTAGATTCCCATTTACTTCTCACAATTGATTCCAAAAAGGTCTGAAGTGAGTTTTTTGCTCCCAGAATGCAATGCTGTAAGTCAGTTTGTGTAATTGCATCCTTGGCGGTATTTGTCTGAGCTTTCAATTTGCAGAGGTTACCCTCAAAATCTCTATTATAGCTTTAGTTCTCTTGGTCTTATAAGCTGCATAACTAATCAATCTCCCACGAATAAAAGCCTTATATGTGTCCCATACAGTAGTTATGGATGCCGAACCTAAATTAGTCTCAAAGAAGTCCTTAGAATCCCTTTTAAGCCATTGTATGATCTCACCCCCCCAAAATGGATCTATCTAGAGTCCATCTGTGGTGTGCTCGTAGACCTGTAAGGGATATGACCAACTGTACTGCTGAATGGTCGGAGAGGTGAGCTGGCTGGTGGGAGATGTCCACTAATTTATTCCAAATTCTCAGGTCTATCAGAAAAAAATGTATTCCAGAGGCATGGCCATATTGTTTGTTTTAAAACATGAACTCCTTAATCTGCCCCATTCTAATTCACCAGGGGTCGACCAAGCCAACATTTTTGATTATACTGTGGAGACAGTTCCTCATTTTAGCTGTGTTGACAGTTGGTCTAGTAGTAGATCTGTCTAAAGTAGTGTTGCGTAGGCTCTCCTTATTCTAATGAGACTACTGGATTTTGAGCAGCAAGATTGTCCTCGGTGTGGGAGACTGAGTCTGACCCTCGGTGGGTGACACCTGTCGCTCCAAAATCTGGGTTTTTGCTCCAGCTAACTAGCAGTGCTTCATCTCTACCAGAAGATTGGGATGATTGGGCAGCCAAGCTCATGACATATTAGGCTTCTCAGGGAAGTCGTGGTCACTCAGGTCACATCCGGTTCTATCATTCACAATACAGTCTCATTTATAAATGACAGATAGAGGCAGTATATGTTTCAATTATTGGTTTAATAAAACGACTGCATCTTAGATAGCAAAGCGTGAGCTGCAATAACCAGAACGACACAACATGACAGTATTAAAATGGTGACGAGGAGAGTCAAGCATAAGAATAACGCTATCATATTGTCTCTAGGATTGATGGAATATTTCCTATCTAAGTCATAATCTGAGCACAGCATGTTAAGCTCTATTTCTGCCTTTCAGGTTCCCCAGGGGAGGACATCAACCTTCATACCTGAGCAAAGGCCTGTAGTCTGCGTTAGCATCTGTAGCGAAGCATTCAGCAATCGGCATACAGTCGTGGTTCCCTGGCTGGAATCTCCCTCTTAACGTGTAATGGGACTAGGAAGTGTTTTTATAACAACACAGCTGATGTTCTAAGAGAATGTCCCTACGTAAGGATGTGTATTTTCTATGAATGTTGGAGACTAAACTTCTACCACGTTCACCGGCAATGTACCAAACTGTAGCCTTGAATGAAGCACAGAGTGATCAAGAATGTTTTGTTTGAGAACACAGTGCTGAACTAAGCAAAACAGTTAGATAGATGAAAATACAACAAGACCGTAAAACTGTTTATTGTAAAAATAACAATGCGAAGCCGAATAAAATATATCTAGGTTAAAGTGCATAGCAGCCTAATGTGTCAAACTAACGTGCATGGAGCTGTTTCTAAAATGGCTACACAACAGTAGGATTGAGCAAAACATTGAAGTCCCCTCCAATTATTATCTGATTCATGGCTCTATCTGACAATTGTGCAAATAAATCCATAAGTGGACCAGGGTCATCCACATTAGGTCCATAGTAGGAAGCCAAAGTATGCACAACCCCATCTAGCTTAATATTCGCCAACACCCATTTCCCTCTATGCTCAGCCCTCACATCTGTCAACTGACCTTGGATCCCATTTTTCACAATAATTGCTACTCCTTTCACATTACAAGATTGTTGAGTGCAGGCAAACTGAGAAATCCATTTTTGTGTCTTCAGAATATTCATCCATTCCTCATGTCTTAAATGCGTCTCCTGCAGGAGCAAGATCTGGTTGTCAGATAGTCTTAAGAATTCAAGGATTCTTTTTCTCCTGACACTCACTCTGAGAACGTTCACATTCCAAGTTAGAATTTTAAGATTAAGCATAAAATCAGACTCCTTAATCCTGTCCTGGTGTAGACAACTGTCTCCTCTCTGACCTAAAAAATTCTAATAAGACATGAGGACTCTTTCTTTTTTCTCTTTTCTCCCATCTGCTCCCCACCCAGTGAACAATTAATCAAATCATGCTTAACACCCCAACACTACCCTTCCCTTGCCCTCCCTTTGGGAACCTTCCTATAAACCGTAATGGGTAGGTCATTTAGGTAGACCCCTGAGCCCCCCCACTCTAGAGCCAGCTAACCCTCCTTCCTTATTTGTTAAATTAGTGCCATAACTTCTTGAGGATGTGTCAAGTTGTGCCTTTTATTCCTCCACATTACCCTTAAGGTAGCTGGAAACCTCAGTTATGGAGTGGCACCTAAGGTTTTAAGCTCCTGCACATGCTTCCCTAGTCGATCTTGCGTTGCCCTAGACATGTCGGACCTTACCGAAAAAGACCAACCATCATGTTTAAAGCCTTGTACTTCATGAGCCTCTGTGAGAATCTGATAAGAGGTAAAGTTAACCAGAAATTTCCTGGGTTTATGTCTTTTGGGGTTCCTCCTAAAGGGATCCCGATGGACCTTCTGTATTTCCAAACCCAAATCAATAGCAGCAACCATGGGAATATGTTCTTTAATTAGGGCTATAATAAAACCTTTAATATTATCTCCTTCCATTCCCTCCAGGATATTCAAGAACCTAAGATTGTTCCGTCTGTAGTGGTTCTCCAAGGATTCCACTTTATCTCTCAGGTTTTTCTCAAGTTGTTTTAAAGCGTGAAGCTCTTGCCTATTAGCCTCCACCTCAGTCTGTAGGCCCCAAACAGTGAACTCCATAGCCTCTAATCTCTCTGTCAGATTGGTAATTTTAGCATCAACACTATCGCAAACTCCTTGAATTTTAACCTGATTAGCCTCAGATATAGCAAACTTATCTCTTGCAAAATAGATTGGAGTAAAGAGTCTGTATGTGTTATACTGTTCCGTGCTGCCTCCACCTCCTGTAATACTGTGGAGTCCCCTCTTTGTCTTATCTCTAAAGTGGCTGAACTCTGTAGTGAGTCTAACGGAGTAGATGCTTCTTCTGCTTCCTCTGCTGTGACAGTGCCCAAATTTGCCAGGGGGGTGGACATACTCTGTTGCATAGGGGTATCAATCTGCTCCTGCACCTTAAAAGGACCTGAGTGAAGGAGTCATTTTAGTTTTCTTAATGGTAATTTTCGCAGTACCTCCTGTCTCTCTATTATGTCCAGCAAGCAAGGTTTTATCACTTTGAAATGGTGCCCCCCCCCCATAAGATGCAGAAATTGATAATAAATTGGGGGGCTTACCTTTATTCGCGCACTTGCCCTTAAGCCCAATAACTACCTGAGAGTTAGACGTAGCTGGCAGGGGGCCCAAGTGATCAGATCCAGGCCTGGAAAAGGTTAATTTCAGCCCCTGCTGCCGTGTCCTGGTCCCAGGTCTTCATGAGTGTCTGGGGGTCATACAGATTTGTTCCACCCCCCCTTGGGGGGGCCTGGCTGATCCTAAAAGAATCCTTGATGGTAAAGGGCTCTAATGGTAGCCCTCCGCCCAGCTCCTGCATCAGCTGGGGAAATGCCGGTGGAGAGCCTGTGCTGGCTCTGCCCCAGCCCCCCCATTAATGTATCCTAGGCGCCGCCTCTCTACATCGGTGGATAGACCTGGCTACCAGGAACAGCATGGAGAAGACGCGGAGAGGAGGCGTTGCACTGCCTCAACCCACCAGGAGGGATCCCATGGCCGCCCATCTGGCATGGGTGTTTCCAGCGCGTTCTTGGACGAAAATGCGAGGAGCCGCGCGGGAGAGGTGAGAGGGCTTCCGATGCGGGCTGCAGGAGGGCGGGGACTCGCGGCCAGCGGAACTAGCTGGTCGCCATGTTCCCTTCAGGCCCGAAATACTCATTCTTGTGTTTGTTTAGTTTTCAGGAATCACAAGTTCCACATCAAAGTAAGGAAAATGTATTACCTATAGATATTGCTAAGTTACATACATTCTTTATGACAGTTAAGCATAGAACCTTCTATAAGAAGTTACTTAAGATAGCTCTTGCCTTTTATATGTCCGCAACATCCTGCAGACAACTTTGATGAGTAGAGGTGGCTAGTAAGAGTGGTGGAGTTCTGTGTCAGTTTTTTTTCTCTTGTTTCATTCCCTTTACCTTGTTTCTACCACTGGCCCTCATATCCCTTTGCATGTTATCACTGGTAGAGGTTGTAAGAGATGGATAAGTGCATCATTTCCGTTTGAATCTGAGCACATTGTACCTCCTGACAGCCCTTGCTAACATGGTACTGATCCGCCCTTGGAGCGTAGTTGTCATTTACTCTGTACTGGTGTTTTTGTTTCTAGATCTGCTTTTGGAATGTGTGGATATAGTGTCAGTACTGGGTTATTATCAGTATTGCCTCAAATGTTCTTGTGATGTGAAGCCAGTTTGTGGAGATTGTCCTTCCTGAGCAATGTTAGTCTCAAGAATACTGCAGTAAAAGGTCAGTGTATGTCACCCTATAAAGATACCATTACAGGAATAACTGTTTTCCTGAGAAACTTCAAGTGCACATTTAAAAGTGTCATATATCAGAGAACATTACCAAGATGAACATTTATAAAGATAAAGATGATAAACAGGAATTCAGATCTGCCTGAGAAGTATCAGGTTCCAAGTCTGCCTGAAATGTATCTAGTTCCAACACAATCTGATTCATCCTGAAAAAGTATTAGGATATCAAATTCCGGTTGCATTATGGGACAATGTTTGAGGAGTAAAGCGCCCTCTGGTCTGCCTAAGGATATTGTGAGATACATATTGAATTGACCATGCAAGTATAGTTGTATCAGTTTTAATTCAAAAATTTTACATTTATTTTCTTGTTATCTGTAGATTCCACAAGGGCATTTATAAAGGCCAGGTATAAAGTCCTATCTACTCTCATCCCCTTCCTGAGGGTCCTCTTTATGAACACAGGTGTTCAGAGATACTTCAATGGGTGACAGGACGTTGGGAGCATCATTTCCCCTACTATGCTGCTTTCTCTGTAAACCAGGTACTCCAACACATAACATGTTATCTTTTACAAACATTGTCAGTCACAAGTCTCATTACTGAAGGATTATGGCAACTCCATCTGGTTTGCCTAAGAAGGCCCTGGATCCACTGCAAACACTACAGACTGTAGTAGTCATACTTGTATTAAAATTACAAAAGTTTGATCACATCTCCAGGCAACACAACCAACTTCACTGGTTACCTATCAATAAGTCCACTGACGTTAAAGTAAATACATCCTCCGCCAAGTGAGATTATACTCCACCCTACTTATGTCTATGCAAAATATATATTTTGTAATGAGGTGAATATTCCCTCTAGGTTCTGGGTCCTTCTCTGTGAATTCAAGGCTGCTGTCCATTTGATCTAAGTTTGTTTTATTCAATCTTTGTAAGCTGCTTAAAATTTGGCTGTTTGACCTATGAGGCGCAATCCATTCTTTCACACTATTTATGTTGTTAGTACTAGGAATCCTTAGCACCAGGAAACTCCTACCTATGAGTGTTCGTGCACTTTATAAAACATAAAAATAAATGTAGGGCATAAGACAGCTGACACACTAATGAACTTCTCTCATTTATGTGATCTAGTGTCAATGGCAAAACTGTCAAAAGCAATAGATAGAGGCTTAGCAGTAAATTACCTCTGCACATACCTCAAAAATCACATTTCAACAATAATGAATAAGAAACCCCACCATCCTGCAGCCAGTCACTATCACCATGCAGGCCACTTTCTTTCAGACATGAAGATTTTCTCTACGGAACATATCTTTGAAACAGAATTTACAGTGCTCCGGAGAAAACTTCTTGATATACTGTTTGAATTTACTCCATCTAGATAGATGGACCATCAGAATACCACCTGTGTATACAACAACAGATTTGAAGACTGCACTGAGTCCATATTGCAATTGCAATTTTTTACTAATGATCAATTGAATACCATGCTGTGATGAAAAGCCTGTGGCAAATAGCTAGGCACAGATACCAAGCACATGACATGACCAAATCTATAATCTTGTTTATATTGCTGCATTGCTCAAAGGACCACATCTTGAAGCAAATTTTTGGAGTAGCTTAGTATTGTTCATTTTCCTTGCTTGTTAACCTCCCTGGGGGACCTACATGCGAGGAATTATGCCTTGTTTACAACCACTTGCATGGGAAAGATAAATATTTGTTTTTTTAATGTAGGGAATAAAAATACTCTCACATTAGCTGCCCTCCTAATATTTTCCATAACGTCCACTGTGCTGCAAGAGCATAATAGCATAATACTATTCACTGTACCCTGGTAAAGAATGTGCAGGTTCTGCTCATCTGTCATCACTTTGTCAATAAGAGCCTTGGGCCCTCATTGCAACCCTGGCGGTTGGTGATAAAGCAGCGGTAACACTGCCAACAGGCCGGCGATAAAAATAAAATGGAATCATGACCACGGCGGAGACCGCCAACACAAACAGACACTTTAACACACCGACCGCCACGGCAGTAGCAACAAACACTGCGGCGGTAACGCCAACAGCCAGGCGGAAGGCAATGTACCGCCCACAGCATTACAACACGCCTATCCGCCATCTTTTCCGTGGCGGTACCAACGCCATCAAAAGCACGGCGGAAACAGAACACTGAAGGTAAACGACTCACTTCTCAACACTCAAGGAAGAACCACAATGCCATGGAGCCCGAGCTGCACTTTTTTCCAATGCTTTTTCAAATGCTTCTCATACACCAGGAACACGAACACCGGCGAAGACGACCACGGTGAGTACTGCACCTAGCATACAAGGGAGGGGGGAGGAAAAAGAGAGTGACACACACACATGCAACACACAACACCCCCACCCCCAACACCATACACACAAACGGATGCAATAACATTACATATACACCCCGTAACCCTCAGGAATTAAGCAAGGACAAAAGGAATGGAGTAAAATGAGTGTAATAGTACAGTTTTAGATATATACGTCCTTAAACAATAAACAGTGTGTACAATGTATACAAAAGGAGGGACAATGCCCACTCCAAATTGTCCGTGGCCCACTGGGCCATAACACATAGGCCAAGCCCACACATGACGCCTGCCTAAATACGGAGAGAACACTGCAGGGGCATCAGGTCGAAAACATACAGGCACCTCAGGGGGACGGGAAATAGGGGGGCACCTCAGCCGGAAGATGGTACAATGCCACTGGCCTGGAGGGGGCTCCATGCCCACTGCTTGGTCCTGGGGAGTGCAAGGCCACAGTATCTCAAGTGGGTGGTTTGTCCACTGCTTGGTCCTGGGGAGTGCAAAGCCACAGTCTCTCTAGTGGATGCCTTCTTCCACTGGTTCTGGAGGGGGCCTTGTGACCAGTATGCTTCATCCTGGCAAGGAGGGGCTAACTGGATGCATTCTTCTACTGGTTCTGGAGGGCGCCTTGTGCCCAGTGTGCTTCATCCTGGATGGGGCAAGGGCACAGTCTCTCACCTGGGTGTCACACCGACAGGTGTTGCAGGGGCCAGGACGCACTGCAGCCCATGTAGTCACCACTACACACTGCTCGCCGGCGGTGACGGCTGCTCAGTGGATGCCAGTTGCGCTGCAGGTGGCGGTGCTGTCAGTGGTGGTGGTAGCCTCCAGGCCTTCACCTGCAGCCCCAGACGGCTGCCCACTGGGGCTGCTGCTGGTAGTAGGGCTGCTGCCCGCGGTGCATGTGGCGGTGCTGTTCGCCATGGTGCAGGTGGCCGTGCTGCCTGCGGTGCAGGTGGCCGTGCTGGCATTGGTGGTGGTAGTCTCCAGGCCTTCACCTGCAGCCTCGAACGGCTGCCCACTGGGGCTGCTGCTGCTGGCATTGGTGCTGCTGGCGGCGGTGCATGTGGCGGTGCTGGCCACGGCGCAGGTGGCGGTGCTGGCAGTGGTGGTGGTAGCCTCCAGGCCTTCACCTGCAGCCTCAGAAGGCTGAAGTGCCATGGCTGGTGTTGTGTGCCCCTTCCCACCCTTGGCAGATGGTGGTGCCTCCTTGCTTTCTTGCCCTTGCTGGCTGGTGACGCCTCCTTCCCCTTGCTGGCTGGTGTCCCCTTCTTGCCCTTGCTAAGTGGCGGATCCTTCTTGGCCTTGGCAGGTGGTGCTGGCATACTGGCAGGGCTGACGGGTGCATCCTTGGAGCCTCTCACACCTACAGTTGCTGCAGAAACCACAGTGGCCATGGACTGGGTGGCTGAGGTGCTGGGCTGGGTTCTGGCCACCCTGTCCCGAGGTGAAGAACGGGGGGAGGGCGGGAAGGGTAGGGAATAGGTCAATGTTGGTGAGGAAAAGCTTCTTAGGGACATTGGGGTGGGAAGAGGGTGAAGGTTTGGGTGTAGAGGAAGAGGGAGTGGTTGTAGGAGGTGTCTGTCTGCTGTGTTTGGGGGCAGGTGCATGGGCAGAATGCTGTTGTGAGGCGGATGGCTGTTGGGTGTCTGAGTGCCTGCGTTTGTGTACTTTGGGAGGAGGGGACACAGACACAGTGCTAGAGGACACAGGGGACGTGTGCATGGATGTGGGGGTGGTGACTGCCAGTGAGGGGCGTGTAGTGATAGGCGTGCTGGTGATGGAGATAGTGGATGAGGACGTAGTGCATGCAGGTGTGAGTGGAGACGCTACTGGGAAGGAGGTGGACGAGGAGTGGGACACAGTGGAGCCAGTGGATGTTGGTGTGTCTGCATGTGGATGGTGCTTGTGTGAGTGCCTGTGAGATGAAGTGTGGTGCTTGTGTTTGCCTGAGCCACTTCTGTGTGTTGATTTGGGTGATTGCTGGTCTGAAGGTGTGCTTGGGATAGGCTGGGGTTGAGGGGATTGAGACTGGGTAGGGGAAGCTGGAGGGGGGAGGCTGGAGACAGGAACAATGGCTGCCATCAGTGAGTTGGCCAGAGCCTGGAATGCTCTCTGTTGGGGCGCCAAGCCAGAGTGAATGCCCTCCAGGTATGCATTTGTTTGTTGCAAATGCCCTGCTACACACTGGATGGCATTCAGTATGGTTGACTGCCCAGCAGTGAGGCATCTCAGGTCAATAGCCTCCTCACTGAGGGCAGCAGGGCTGACTGGGGCAGGGCCTGAGGTGCCTGGGGCGAAGGAGATGCCCACCCTCCTGGGTGAGCAGGCACGGGGAACACGCTGAGGGTTTTCTGGGAGAGCAGTGCTCGTACGGGGGTGGCGGCTGTACCTGTAGTTGGGGTGAGCACAGAGGTGTCTGCCACCGCCAGGGAGCTGCCATCGGAGGTGATGTCGCTGTCTGTACTGTCCCCTCCTGTCTCCGTCGTGGCGCTCCCCTCGCCCTGCGTCCCACTGGTGCCCTCACCATTGGTGGATTCGGCCTCCAGGCCCATGTGGCATGCAGCTCCCTCCGTCGCCGGTGCCTCTGCTCCTCTGCCAGATGATGCTAATGCACACAAGGCCCCCAGGGTCCACACCTCCTTGGTGATGGCACGCCAAATACCCTTTTTCTGATGGGCGCTGACCTGCAGAAAAAAAGCAGCAGAAAAGGTATTAGTCATACCGTCCTGACTGTTATACTCATTGCCCACCATATCCCCCCATCCCCTTACGCACATACATTGACCACCATACATGCAGCACTCTGCCCACGACCCCCCCACACGAGGCTTACACACACACCAATCCATACATTCATGCCCCACGCATCATGCTCACAGAGTACTCACCTGTTTGTCTGGAGGACCATAGAGTGAAAGGTACTGGGGTTGGACCCTATCCACCAGTCTCACCAACTCCTCCAAAGTGAAAGCAGTGGCCCCTTCCCCAGACACTCGAGCCACTGTCGCTTCCAGACACAGGTCACAGCAGCACTTGCAGTGTAGGTCCTCTCCTGTTGAAGGTCAGGTAGCAAGTGAATTAACAGATAGAAAATGGTGGTCACGTCTGCAGCGGTGCGTACCGTCAGCACTGGCGTACATCGCCATTGGCTCCTGGAACCCATACGCCCCAATGATAACCAATGCAGTGTTGCACGGAGGTCGCAGACCGCAACGGCGCACAATGTCAGTGGAATTACCTCATTTCCACTTGTCCCTCCTCACAGGTCAGACAGCCGACATTCTAGGTGGGCACAGGTCATGGCACTTAACTGCGTCACAGCAGACATTGGCACTTCAACTGACTTACGAGTTCACATACTGTTTCTGTAAAGTAAAAATTGCATATTAATGTTAAAATATGTGTGAATATGACCTTCTGCTCACCGTTTTTTACCCTAGAGTTCAACCACTGAGGATGAATAGGAGATGGAGACATCCCCCCCTAGTGTACAGACCCCTAGTGGACCTGGTGACAATGGACGACAGGCACATTATCCTGACCTACAGACTTGATAGGGCCACAATCCAAGAACTGTGTGCCCAATTGAAACCAGACCTGATATCTGCTATCCGCCACCCCACAGCTATCCCCCCTCTAGTGTAGGTCCTGTCAGTGCTCCATTTCCTGGCAAGTGGTTTCTTCCAAGTGACAGTGGCCATGGCATCAGGGGTGTCACAGCCTATGTCCTCAAACGTGCTGACCAGAGTGTTGTCTGCCCTGCTGAAACACATGTGCAGCTACATCGTATTCCCTCAGGTGGAGGATTTGGCCACAGTGAAGGCTGACTTGTATGCACTGGGACATATCCTCCACATCATTGGTGCCATTGATGGTACACATATTGCATTTGCCCCCCATCTCCCTCCGAAGAAATGAATAAGTGTTCAGAAATAGAAAAAGCTTTCACTCTCTGAATGTGCAGATGGTGTGTTTGGCGGACCAGTACATATCCCATGTCAATGCAAAGTATCCTGTCTCTGTGCATGATGCCTTTATCTTGAGGATTAGCAGCATCCCATATGTGATGTCTCAACTCCAGAGGCAGTGGGTGTGGCTAATAGGTGAGCCCATGGTCCCCACCCAGTTAATGTAGGTATATGGGTGTGGGTTTGGCCCTAAGGGTGAGTGTGTGGCTAACAGGTATCCCTCGATATTTGCAGGTGACTTTGGTTACTCCAACCTCTCATGGCTACTGACCCCAATGAGGAATGCCAGGAGAAGGGCAGAGGAACGATACAATGAGGCACATGGGCGAACAAGGAGGATCATTGAGCGAACCTTTTGCCTCCTGAAGGCCAGATTCCGGTGCCTCCTTCTGACAGGTGGATCTCTGTACTACTCACCCAAGAAGGTCTGCCAGATCATCATTGCATGTTGCATGTTGCACAACCTGGCCTTGAGACGGCAGGTGCCTTTTCTGCAGGAGGATGAGCATGGGGATGGTCGTGTGGCAGCAGTGGAGCCTGTGGACAGTGACGAAGAGGAGGCAGAGGAAGGAGATGTGGACAACAGAACTACACTAATACAGCAGTACTTGCAGTGACACACAGGTAAGACACTGTAACTTCACCTTCCATTGCAGTTTTGTGTTTGACATTGAACATGGCAGCCTGATTTCCCTATTTTCATGGCCACTTACTGTACCCTTTGGCATCTCTATTTTCAGATCTCTGTGCCCCACTCTGGCTCCTGGTGTGTTTACTTCTGCCCACTACAGGTAATACCTATGTAAATATTACAGTACATTTGAATTGCAATGTTTACAATTTGTGAAACTAATACATATGTCAAACAATTGACAGACTCCATACTTAAATTTGTTCAAAGGGTGTTTATTTAGGTGCTAATAAGTGGAGGGGGTGGTGCAATGGGCTGGGTTGCTGATGGAGGAAAGTCCAGGGTAGAGTCCAGTTTATTTGCATCAAAGGTGCATTGTCAAAGGGGGCATAGGAAGGGGAGCAATGGCAGTTCAAGGTGGACAGGGTGACAGAGTGGGACACAAGGGGGACAATCAGGAGAGTCTTATTTCCTGGTGGGGGTCTTAGCAATGTTCTCTGGCTTCTGTCTGGATTTCAGGGACCGTTTGCGGGTTGGTTCTCCTTCTGCAAGGGGTGGGGTGTTGGTGGGCTGTTGTTCCTGTGGCAGGGCCTCCTGTCCACTAACGTCGGCAGAGGTGGAGGGCTGTTCTTCAGTGTGGCTAGTGTCAGGGGCCCGTTGGTGTGGCACTGCCTCCCCATGGTGTTGGCCATGTCAGCCAGCACACCTGCAATGGTGACCAGGGTGGTGTGGATGTCCCTCAGGTCCTCCCTGATCCCCATGTACTGTCCTTCCTGTAGCCGCTGTGTCTCCTGCAACTTGGCCAGTATCTGGCCCATCGTCTCTTGGGAATGGTGGTATGCTCCCAGGATGTTGGTGAGTGCCTTGTAGAGAGTCGATTCCCTAGGCCTGTCCTCCCCCTGTCGCACAGCAGTCCTCCCAGCTTCCCTGTTGTCCTGTGCCTCTGTCCCCTCAACAATGTGCTCACTGCCACTGACCCCAGGTCCCCCATCGTCCTGTGTTTGTGGGGTTGCCTGGGGTCCCTGTAGTGGTGGACACACTGCTGATTGACATGTCCTGGGGACAGAAGAATGGGCCCGCTGGGTGGGTGCTGTGGTGGTGTTTCCTGAGGGCGGGAGGCTCTGTGGTGGGTTGGGACTGTGCCTGGGTAACAGACTGTCCAGAGGTCCCTGATGGGCCAGGTTGGTCATCGTGATCCAGGCGTGCAGAGCGGCTGTCATCACTGTGGGCCTCTTCTGGGGGGAAACTGGATGTGGCTGGCACCTCCTCTCCAGTGACGTTGAGTGGGGGTCCTGTGGGGATGTAAATGCAGTGTTATTGTTTCTGCGCGTGCCATCCTGTGCATGGGTATGTTTCCCTCTATGGTTGTTATTAGCAAGGCAGCTTTGGCTTGTGTGAGTTGTGAGGCGTACCACAGGGCTCATCCCTCAGCCCGACGTTGTTCAACATCTACATGGCCCCCCTCGCACAAGTGGCCCGCCAACACAACCTCAAAATCATCTCCTACGCCGACGACACCCAACTCATCCTCTCCCTCACCAAGGACACACACACCACCAAAATCAACCTCCACGAGGGCATGAAGGCCGTCGCCGACTGGATGAGAGGCAGCCGGCTGAAACTGAACTCGGACATAATGGAGGTCCTCATCCTTGGGCCCACCCCCTCCACCTGGGACGACTCGTGGTGGCCAGCCTCGCCGGGTACCCCTCCTACGCCAACTGACCACGCACGCAACCTTGGTTTCATCCTCGACTCATCCCACTCCATGTCAAAGCAGGTCAATGCCATCTCCTGCTACAACACCCTTCGCATGCTTCGCAGAATCTACAAATGGATCCCAACCGAAACAAGAAAAACAGTAACTCAGGCCCTCGTCAGCAGCAGGCTCGACTACGGCAACATACTCTACGCAGGCATCCCGTCCAAACGCCTCCAACGCATCCAAAACATCTCCGCCCGACTCATCCTCAACATTCCCTGCCGCAGCCACATCACCCCCCACCTGAGAGACCTGCACTGGCTTCCCGTCGACAAGAGGATCACCTTCAAACTCCTCACCCACGCACACAAAGCACTCCACAACACCGGACCAGCCTACCTTAACAGCAGGCTCAGCTTCTACACCCCCACCCGACAAGTCCGCTCCTCCAGCCTCGCCCTCGCCTCCATCCCCCGCATCCGACGCAAATCCTCCGGCGGCAGATATTTTTCCTACCTCGCCGCCAAGACCTGGAATACCCTCCCGTCTGACCTAAGACAGATCCAGGACCTGCTCACCTTCAGAAGACACCTCAAGACCTGGCTCTTCGAGCAGTAGCAGCACCCCCCCCTTCTGTTTCCCAGCACCTTGAAACCCTCACGGGTATGTAGTGCGCTTTATAAATATACTGATTGATTGATTGATTGATTGATTGGTTTGGCTAAGTGATGGTCACTAGTGTGCATGCTGTTGGGATGGGTGTCCATGCAGGTCTGTGATGGGGGTCCATGCATTGTTGTTGCAAGCAAGGCTTGGTATTGGGGTGGGTGGGTTGTGATGGTGGGGTATATGTGAGGTTGTGGGGTGATGGGGGTGAGGGTAGGGGTTGTTGTTTGTGATGGCATGCAGGTAGGGTGGGGGATAAAGTAGTAAGGATTTGAATTACCAGAGTACAGTCCTCCTGCTACTCCTGCCAGGCCCTCAGGATGCATAATCGCAAAGACTTGCTCCTCCCATGTTGTTAGTTGTAGGGGTCCACCGGCAGTCCTGTGTACAGCTATCTGGTGTCTTGCAACCACGGAACGTACCTTCCCCCATAGGTCGTTCAACCTCTTCCTGATGTCATCCCTTGTTCTTGGGTGCTGCCCCATGGCGCTGACCCTGTCCACGACTCTCCGCCATAGCTCCATCTTCCTTGCAATAGATGTCTTCTGTAACTGTGATCCGGATAGCTGTGGCTCTATCTGGAGGATTTCCTCCACCATGACACTTCGCTCCTCCTCTGAGAACCTGGGGTGTCTTTTTGGTGCCATGGGTGTAGCGTGAGTGGTATGTGTGAGGGTGTGTGGGGTGATGGGTTGGGGTGTGTGCTGTGAGGTGCCTGGATGGTGTATGGGTGATGGTGTTTTTTGGTCAGATTCAGTGGGTGCTCCTGGCTTGTCTCTCTCTCAGTTGTCAAAGGCTTTGGGTCGTAAAGGGTTGTGAATAGAGTGGGTGTGTGGTGTGTTTTATAGTGGTTGGATGTTGTGTGTGTATATGTGTCAGGTGTGTGTTGTTTGAATTGTCCAATGTGGTGTAGTTTTGTTAGTGTGTATGTATTTTGAGCGCAGCGGTGTGTACCGCCAATGGTTTACTGTGGTTGAATGTCCGCCGCGATGATTCGTGGGTCATTATGCTGTGGGTGTATTTCTGTTGGCATAACAGTGTGGGTTTTGGTACCGCCATTTTATCACTGACCTTTGGGCTGGCAGACTTGTGTGTGTGTCTGTATAGTGGTGGATTTCTATGTGTGGGTCATAATACGGGAAGCGGTATACCGCCGCGGTCACAGTATGTTGGCGGCAGTCAGCATGACGGTAAGCAGCACTTACCACCAATGTTGTAATGAGGGCCTTGGTGTCTTCCATCTCAATATGCCTAGCTGCAAAGTTAGTCTCTCTCTGTAAATCATATCTTTGTATTATTTAGATAGGTTCCCACACTATCATTTTCTAAAGGATGAGTTTGAGCAATACCATCAACTTTTTGTACGCCTGCCAGATTGTGATCACCATACCATCTTTCCCCATCCCCACTTTGGTGATGCGGCTGAGCTAGGAAATGTCTTGCATTTCCCTCTATGTTTTCTTTGCCATCATCTCTATAAGTAATCCTCTTGTCTTCATTTCTTTTATTGCTAGACTGTCTATCATTAACACAGACTGCATTGCTCAACCAGATCTCCAAAACAGTGTTTGCTGGATTAGGAGGATCTCACCGAGGGTCTATACAATTGTCCTTGGTCCAAAATCTCACCACTGTCATCACAAAGAGCCTATAAGATGTGTACTAAACCTTATAGTGCTGAACTAAGGCCATTCCCTTGATCATCAGGTTCATCTCATCAGCCCAACACCTTCGCACACTTGTTGCTCCCTCCTTGGTGCTCTGGCCTCTTCTGAATCATGACACCACCCCTTTATCTGCACTACCCTCACCATGGTTTCTGAAACATATGGCTGAGCATAGCACCTCCCCACTGGTTCTCTCTCTTCTGTCCCTTCCTCAAGTGATTACCTGAGACTTCCTATGTGGTTTCTATAGCCTGAATATTCTATACAAGTGAGACGCACCAACAAAGCAGCCATCTCTGATACCCCGTCCTCTATCCTGTTAAGAAATGTTTATTACATTTTACAGAGAATACTGTTTTAGCCCTTTCTTCTACAGAACAAATAGATACTATACTTGCCTAGGACAGCAAAGAGAGTCACTTACAAGAAGCACAATTTTCTGTTTTTAAAAATAAATACAGTCAAGAAACACATTGTTTTCTGTCTGTATTCATCTGTAAACATGTAAATCTTGGAGCCCTAATCATAATTTGAGACTGTTCCTGAGTCATTTTCTAGTAGGAGAACACTACCATGGGACCACCTCCATAAAGACTATTCAGGAGAATCCGGTGACAGCTCCCTTCAGTCATCCAATTCCAGCTGAAACCTCACTGCCAACTCTTCAGTAAAAAGGCTTTAATTCAGGCAGGCCCAGCATTCTGAGACCTCATAACAGATACACTGTCTCTTCTGGAAAACAGTATTCTACTGCGTAAAAGAAAATACAACATCCTAAACATAAAATATCTCAGCCCAAATGTAGACACTCAAAATCATATAGATCACAAATCTGATCAAAATTCTTACTCTGCAATTAAGCAGAATTAAGACACAGACAAACTGCAGACTTAGGTGGTCATTCCGACCTAGGCGGGCGGCGGTTGCCGCCCGCCCGTCGGAATCCGCCTGAATACCGCCCCGCGGTCAATTGACCGCGAGGGGTATTCTGACTTTCCCGCTGGGCCGGCGGGCGATCTGATTCAGATCGCCCGCCGGCCCAGCGGGAAAGCGCCTTCCACAAGGAAGCCGGCTCGGAATCGAGCCGGCGGAGTGGAAGGCGTGCGACGGGTGCAGCAGCACCCGTCGCGCTTTTCAGTGTCTGCATCGCAGACACTGAAAAGCCTAGTTGGGCCCTGTTAGGGGGCCCCTGCCGTGCCCATGCCATGGGCATGGGCACGGCAGGGGCCCCCAGGGGCCCCGCGACCCCCCCTACCGCCATCCTGTTCATGGCGGCTTTCCCGCCATGAACAGGATGGCGGTAGGGGGGGTCAGAATCCCCTCGGCGGCGCAGCGAGCTGCGCCGCCTTGGAGGATTCTAAGGGTCAGTGGAAAACCGGCGGGAGACCGCCGGTTTTCCCGTTCTGACCGCGGCCAAAGCGCCGCGGTCAGAATGACCAAGGGAGCACCGCCGGCCTGTCGGCGGTGCTCCCGCCCCCGTTGGCCCTGGCGGTAGGGAACCGCCAGGGTCAGAATGAGGGCCTTAGTGTGCACCTGTGTGCCTAAAATAATCTGCCTTTTTACCACTGATGGCAACTTATATATCAGCTGTTGCATCTTCAAGATCTGAAAGTCCAACAGTTCACACAAGAGAGGTTTGAACAAAAAATTAACATTTTACAAAGAACCACAATGATTGCTTTTTCTGATGCCTTAATGAGAATCGCACCTTCCTGTGTTTCTAGATAGTTTAGTTGTTAAGACTACTGTGTTTTGCCTGATTCTCCTTTTATGATTTGCCAATATCAATGCCCTGATTGGCCTACCATGTCTTGTTTGGTAACAAATATACCATGAGTCTTTTGTCTCATCTCAATTGTTAACTTTGTCCTGACCTTTTATCATGGCTTCTGCTTCTGACATTGAAGCCCCTTGCGTCAGACCACAACCCCTAATACTGTGGTCTCTTTTATAAATAAACAACGATTCAGTGTTTGTGAAACTGCCCTGTGCATCTATACGAACAATCATTTTGCAACACTCATAATGGAGATTTTAATAAATAAGGAAAATTGATTTTGTCTTTTCTGATGGACAAATGTGTCCTGTTATCTCTCATGATGCATTTGCTCACCTACATGGGTGTCTTTTACTGCAGCTCACCAAGGCACAGAGTTACGAACTTCATTCATTGAATGACATGGAGCTTTTCACCATGCTAGAACTCTGGTTGCACCCTCAGGGTAGCAGAGAGTTTTATAGATGTTAAAGTGGCAAATTTACTATTCTAACTACAGTACTAGAATATTTTGTGGAAATGTAAAAACATCTCCAAATATTTACCAAAAAAAAGTTGAATAGCTATAATTTCCATTGCCGTGACATGCTGCCTGCCATAAGAGTGCCTCTCAAGACATAAAAGTAGTAATATCATAACAGTTGGAGGTGAAGGAATCCTCTTGCTACATCACATTTGCATCCCAAATCACATGTATACTTGGGCCGTAAACATAAAGAGACGAAAATGTTACGTTACAACAGTCAGGTAAATGTGTGTCAAAAAATCATGCTTTGTGTGCATTTGAGGAACAATCAATGTATTCAAATAGACGGAGTAGGAGATTCTATGGCAGGACCGTATGCTTCAGATTATGCTTTCTCCCTCTTTACTGAGAAAATTAAAGCACCCAATCAACGTTAAGCTTACAAAAAACTATGTTTCCCAACATTCCCAGTAGTCCATATCATGCCCAATCCCAGGCCTGCTCTCCATATAAATGTCTCTGCCTCCTTAGTCCTTCCTCTTTCTTTGCTGCTCACAGCCAGAAATAAGTACCCAACACTTTTCACTGTAGTCCGATATTTGCATTATAATTGATTTTATTGTACGACGATGGAGTGGGGTTTGAGCGGCGCTTTGCTGGGAACTCTGTTTTTCCCCAATTATTCACTCGCTCCATGGTTCGCATGCACTTTTTCTTAAGATGTTTCTTACCTTGGATCGGCGATCATGAACACGTGTTCTCCCCTACTTGTATTTGATCACAGCATACCTGCGGGGCGCTCTGTTTTTCAGGAGAGTGTGACTGGCCTCTCGCTGAGGCCAGGCAAGCGTTGGACTGAGAGGCTTGTTCTCTTCTTATTTCTATGTGCATGTGTGTGCGGGATGAACTCAGAGATTCCTTTCCACTTTGTAGTTCGTCTATTGTGCAGAGTGTCATGTGCTCACATCAATAAATAGCCCCTGAATGCCCAGAGGGCGCAAAAACGATTCAGGAATTTGCCTTAGGGGAATTTAAATAGCAGGTGCTCCCTCCACACTGATTTGGTCGTTTTGGAGAGTTTTCGCTTTCTTTGTGATTAGGAGTTTCTCCTCATTTAACCTGCATGGGCTGTTTTCCACCCCTTTTGAACTCCTCCATCTCCTCTTGTGATAAAAATGGCGTACTACGCCAAAGAGGACGAGTATTATCAGTATGAACCTGAGATTCCATACAAAAATCAGATGGAGGAAAGACTAGTACAGGCCCTGGGTCACCATGTGCAGGACTCAATCTCTGGTGAGTTTTGGACAAAGAGAACTGATGGGGAGACCACCCTCTGAAACATGGGTCCTAGATATCCAACCTTTTGACATGGGCCTTGCCCAGAGAGCTTCAATGGGTCCTGTTTCCTGAGCGGAAATTTTAGCACAGATGGCTACTTCAGTCGTAAAAGACTACGCATATGGGCATGGGGGCTCCTTGGAAACGCAGAGAATATTTCCTACCCCCTCAGCACCACGCGCGGATGTGTCCCAAACCTCTGCTTCCCAATCTTTGGATTCCTAATGGGCACTGGATGAACCCAAACAACTGACTAAGCGAAAGCGCAAGGCCCATTATACCACTGAGGAGATGGTGGTTCAGAAGAATGTTTTTTTTTACCTCGAAAATATTAGCCACCCAAGGTCCACTGAATGGATACCTTCTATGTAGGTGGCATACTATGTGCAGGAGCGAATTCGTAAAGGTTTTGACAAAGATGCCCGTAATACCCTGCGATCTGAGTGCCCACGTCTTTCTTTCCTAGGCAAGGTGGCAGACACCCCAGAACTGGACTGTAGCATGGCCACTTTTCCCAAAGAATTTGCTAAAGACCCTAAGAAGGGCCTAGATCGAGCCAGGAGAGGTTGCCAGGACAAATTACTGGACATATTGGGACCAATCACTAAAATTTTAGAATTGTCAGTTCAAGCGAAAGATGCCAACACGCCACTAGGCCCTGAAGCGGTGTTGGAATGGGCACAAAGAACAATTTGTCTCCTTGGTAATGCCAATTGTGCCATGTTCACAGAACAGCGTAAACCCTTTCTAATGAGGAGTGACCCTAAACTGGTCAAAATGGCCCTGTCAGACCCTGGAACTCTGGCTAATAGTCTTTTGTTCAGTGACAAATTTGTCAAAGACTTAGGGAAATATGTTTCCACCTTTTCCACCCTTGACAAGGCTCAAGCCTCAATAACGGAGATGTTCAGCGGAGGTCTTTTTCACACGGCCGGACGATACTGAGGCCGAGCGCAAGGCAGAGGTTTCTATCAGGCCTCTGCAAGCTACTCCCAAAGAGCTCGGGCTCATACCAGGCCACATCAGGATTCTACGCCTCATGGAACAGGAGAGGCTGAGAACGTGCCTACAGGGGTGGTGGCAGAAGTGGTGTCAACACCTAAGACATGGCAACAGCAGGTGAGAATAATTCCCTTTTCAGAGGTTGTTCTGGGGGGGGACACTAAAATGGCATTTCCAGACTTGGGAACGAATATCTCAAGACCATTGGGTCCTTCAAATGGTTCAAGGGTACAAGCTGGAGTTTTACTCCCCTCCCAGGCAAGAAATTATTCCCCCACTCTACATTTTTTCCCAAGCAGAGAGCTCTTTCATATACAAAATAGCTTTTCTTCTGCACAAGCAAGCAAAAATAAAGACGACCCCCTCACCCTACAGGTTTTGTCAGCACAATCTTCTTAGTAGAGAAAAAAGAGGGGAGTTACCGCCTAGTCCTCAACTTAATAACGTTCAATTCTTGTATAGTATACCGCCATTTCAAAATGGAGGGCATACATCTATTAAGAGATCTCTTGCAGGAAGGAGATTGGCTTGTCCGGTTAGATCTCAAAGACACCTATTTAACTGTGCCAATCTTCGCACCACATCGTCGCTTCTTCCAATTTTGTTGGCGAAATCTATGGTTCGAGTTCTCAGTCTTTCTGTTCGGACTGCCTTCAGCCCCACAGTGTTTAACCAAATTACTGCAACCAGTAATACAATTTGTTTGAGAACGAGGCGTTCGCTTCATCATTTATCTATATGACATTCTGATCATGGCTTAAACCAAGGAATGGTTCTATTGCATCTGTAGTGGACCATTCAGCTTCTTCAGAAGCTGGGTTTTCTGATAAACTCAGACAAGTCAATCACAATTCACTCACAATGTATAGAATTCTTAGGCTTTCAGGTAGATTCCATCAGGGCGCAGTTAAGATTACCTCTTCTAAAATGAACTCTGATCAAGAGAGAGTTGTGGAGAGCCCTTGCCTCTCCGACTACATCATTGAGAACCCTTGCACACCTTGTGGAGCTCCTGGCCTCTTGTATCCAAGTGATATTTCCAGGACCTCTACATAACCGGGCCCTTCAGCGGTTAAAGATCCTTCATCTTCGCAAAGGTTTTTTTTGCTCAGAACAGATTTGTCTGATAGACGAGGCCAGGACAGAGATTCGTTGGTTGCTGGATCACATGGATGTCTGGCGCAGCAAAGCGATCTTTGCGTCCTTTCCGGAGATAATAAGTCAGATGCCAGTCAGTGGGAATGGGGAGCCCGATGCGGAACAGTGGAAATGGGAGGCCGTTGGTTTCTGGAAGAGCTTACTCTTCACATCAATTGCTTGGAGCTTCCGGCGGGCGCTTTTGCTATTCGCTCCCTCTCTCCTCACAAGGCCAGTTGTTGCATGCTATTACGTATGGACTACATATCAGCAGTGAGATACATAAATCGCCTGGGCAGGACCAGATCCTGCATCCTGGCAGAGATTGCCAAGGACTTTTGGCACTTTTGCCTTCAACACCAGATTTCAGTGACAGCAGAATACATTCTCGGAAGCTCCAATGTGGTAGCAGATTGGAACTCTCACTTTTGGCAGCGACTGGAGACTTCAGTTATTTTTTCTCACTCAGACGAATCAATGGGACGAATGATCAATAGACTTTTTTGTGTCACGGCTCAATGCTCAATTCCCACAATTGCACATCTGGAGATTGGACCCGCTACCCCTGGGATCAGATGCTTTTCTCCAGGACTAGTCCATGAATCTCCTTTATGTGTTTCCATCATTCTCTATGATTCAGAGAGTACTCTCTCAGGTGAAGAGACAGTTGGCAGAGATCATTCTGATGACCCCTCATGGTTCCCAGTGGCGATGTCTATATCATGAGCATCCCGATCCTCCTTCCATCATTTCCATCCTTACTCCTGGATCCAGGAGACCTTCCTCATTCTCTGATAATGCAGGGACTCTTGTCTCTCATGGCTTGAAAACTTTCAGGAGTTGTTGGCAGGTGCCTGGCATTTTGCGAGAGACGCTATGTTCTTCTTATCCCAATCTTTGGCTCCTTCCACCCATAACAGATACGAAGCTTCTTGGAAACGATGGATGGGTTGGTGCAGTAAGCAGAGTATTGATCCCTTGGGGGCCCATATTAGCAGAATCGTCAATTTCCTATCGGACTTGGCAACTCAGGCTTTGGCTTATAGGACCATTAATACTTTTAGATCTTCTATTTCTGCAGGACATCCACATATTGAGGCTAAGCCGGTAGGTGAACATCCCCTGGTTTGTAAGCTTTTGAGAGTCATTAGAATGGTTAAACCCCCTCAACCTACATATGCAACGTTATGGGATGTAGACATTGTTCTAAGGTTTCTGAGAAACTGGCCGTGTGATGAAGATCTATTTTGCAAACAGTTGTCAGCCAAACTTACAGTATTATTATGGCTTATCTCATGTAGACGGGTATCTGATGTAAGAGCGCTTGATTTAGCAGGTAGAGTATTTACTCCTACGGGAGTTTCCTTCACTATTTCCAGACTGCTACTAAATGTATTTTTTACCCGGCTTTTCCCCATCATAAACAATTGTGTGTTGTAAAATGTTTGAAGGCTTATGAGAGATGCTCAAGGACAATTATTCATTTCATTACAAAAGCTGTTTTCTCCAGTGTCGTCAGACACTTTGGCCAGATGGGTCAGATGTTTGTTGGGAGAGGCTGGTATAGACGTTTGCCACTTTTGGGGCACATTCTGTGCGTGGCGCCATGGTTACCAAGTCTTTTGGTACTGGTTCTCGTTTAGAGGATATTATGGCTGCTGCAGATTGGTCTTCTGATAATACATTTAAGGTTTTTTATCATAAGCCTATTTTTGATGTAGCTTCTGCTGTAGTCGATCAACTTTGAACTAGCATAATCCGAAGCCTCCGGTCCTGCTATAGAATAAAAACATTTCTAGCTATCGTGTCAAGATTTTTCAATTCTATTAAGGATAAGGAGGCAAAGATTATCCCACCCTTACTGAAGATAATGGTAATTAAAGGTTTTTATGATTAAGATTTTACTGTTATAATTCAAATATGATGATTTCACATGTATTATTGTTATGCCCACCCATGTTTTTCTTAATAGTCAATAGCAGATTATTGGCACTGTTTCTTTTCATTAATAGGATCGGATAACAAGGACGTATTGTAAGAGACTGGCCTGGTTTGTAGTGGGTACCTTGGGTACTTACACCAGGTACGGTTATCCCTTGTTAGTGAATGTAGTAGTGTTCTAGCAGCTTAGGCTGATAGAGGTAGCTATAGCATAGCAGCTTAGGCTGTACTAAGAGACATGCAAAGCTCATGCAATACCACTTATAGTTACACAGTACTTTTACACAAGCAAAGACAATACTCAGTGTTACCAAAAATAAAGGTATTTATTTGGGTAACACAGTACCAAAAATATCTTAGAGACAATACTCCTTCTGGAGGTAAGTATTATACACAATAGATACACTAGACACCAAATTAGACAAGTAAATAGTCATGGAACAATGCAAACAGTAGGAAATCCTATAGAATGCAATGGGAAAAAATAGGTCTAGGGGCAACACAAACCATATACTAAAAAAGTGGAATGTGAATCACGAATTCCCCCCTAGACAAGTGTAGTGTGTGCAGAATCGCTGGGAGAGTAAGAATACAGCAAAGGTAAGTAAATTACCCCACCCCAGAGTCCAGAAAAGCAGCTGTAAAGTACTTCAAGTTTCCTTAGGACACACTACACCTCGTTTTGGGGATTTTGCAGCAGCCAAACCAGTCTGCAAAGAACAACTGCTGGATTATTGGACCTGAAGATCTGCAAAGGAAGGGGACCAAGTCCAGAAGTCGAAAGAAGTTCCAGGAAAGACAGGAACCCCTGCCAACCCAGAAGAGGGTGCAAAATAAGAGTCACTGGTTAGTCAAAGGCTGCAGAAATGCACCCTAGGAAGATGCCAGCGGGTTCCTGCATGATGTAAAAGATGTCCCACGGTGTGAAGATCGTTGCAGGCGAGATTTTGTGTCGGAAGGCACCAACAAGCCTTGGCTCCGGGAAAGGGCGTTTTTCATCAAAATGGTGCTGGATGGACCCAGGAGGGACCTGGGGGCCCCAACTCTGTACGAGGAGGAAGAAGGGGCTCTCAGAACTTTAGAGAGCCCTCAGGAGGATGCCAGCCAGCACCCCCAGAAGTCGCAGGACACGGATGTAAAGGAGGTGCAAAACACGGTTGATGCAGCACAACAAAAGAAGGTCCCACGCCGCCGGAGAACAACTCAGCGAGCTGAGCGTCGCAGGGTGGAGTGCTGGGGACCTGGGCCAGGCTGTGCACAAAGGAATTTTGCAAAGAGTGCACAGAGGCCTCAGGAGGCGAAGAAGACACAATACACAGGGTACCATCGTTCTCGGGGAAGGTAAGGTCTTACCTCCTCCAAATTGCGTCAGCAGGACCTCAGGGCAGTCTAGGTCGATGATGTCCACCCTCTGTGTCCTTAGGAGCACGCTCGTCGCCATGAGAGGAGTTCCAGGGTACCGATCGTCGCCTTGGAAGGTGCCTGCTTGGAGCATGGGAGTGACTCTGGCACTCCACAGGAGATTTCTTCGGTCCTTCTGGTGCAGGGAGTCCCCAGAGCATGCACACAGTGGAAACTGTTGTAGTTGCTGACTTGAAGCTGAGGTAGCTGAAGAAAAGTGCCTCTTGTAGACACTTTGTTGCAGTTACAGCGTTTCTTGGAGCAGGCTGCAGTTGATCTGAGGTAAGAAGAGTCTGAAGTTGTTGCAGAGGATTCCTGAAGGAAACTTGCAAGCAGAATCTGAAGAGAACCCACAGGAGAGACCCTACATAGCCCTGAGAGGGGGGATTGGCTACCTTATCGGCTAAGGACCTATCAGGAGGGGTCTCTGACGTCACCTGCTGGCACTGGCCACTCACAGGCCTCCAGAGTGCCCCCACACCTTGCAAAGCAAGATGGCTGACATCTGGGACACACTGGAGGAGCTCTAGGCACCACCTCTAGGGTGGTGATGGACAGGGGAGTGGTCACTCCCCTTTGCTATGTCTAGTTTCCCGCCAGAGCAGGGGAGAAGGGGTCCCTGAACCGGTGTAGACTGGTTTATGAAAGGAGGGTACCATCTGTGCCCTTCAAAGCATTTCCAGAGGCTGGGGAAGGCTACCCCTCCCCAGCCTGTAACACCTATTTCCAAAGGGAGAGGGTGTAACCCCCTGCTCTCAGAGGAAATGCTTTGTTCTGCCTTTCTGGGACTGGGCTGCCCAGACCCCAGGAGGGCAGAACCCTGTCTGTGAGGTGGCAGTGCAAGCCTCAGAGAGCTGGTTTGGCAGCACTGGGGGTCCATGGTTAAGCCACCCGGATGCATGGAATTGGCTCCTCATACCAGATTTGAAATGGGGGTTAAAAAAAACATGATCTTAGACATGTTACATGGCCATATTCAGAGTTACCATTGTGAAGCTACATATAGGTATTGGCCTATATGTAGTGCACGCGTGTAATGGTGTCCCGCACTCACAAAGTCCAGGGAAATGGCCCTGAACTATGTAGGTGAACCTTTGCTAGTGCAAGGGTGCCCTCACACTTAGTAACTTTGCAACTAACCTTCAGCAAGTGAAGGTTAGACATATAGTTGACTTATAAGTTACTGAAGTGCAGTGAAAATGGCTGTGAAATAATGTGTGCGTTATTCCATGCTGGCTGCAATGGCAGGCATGTGCAAGGGTTTGTCTGAGCTCCCTATGGGTGGCAAAAGAAATGCTGCAGCCCATATGGATCTCCTGGAACACCAATGCCCTGGGTACTTAGGTACCATATACTAGGGACTTATAAGGGGGGGGCGTCCAGTATGCCAATTGAAATTGGTAAATGTAGTCACTGGCCTACAGTGACAAATGTAAAAGCAGAGAGTGCATAAGCACTGAGGTCTGATTAGCAGACCCTCAGTGACAGATAGGCACTACCCCACCATACACATTAGGCCACAAACTATGAGCACTGGGGTCCTGGCTAGCAGGATCCCAGTGAGAGAGGCAAAACATACTGACATATATGTTTTTATCTATGAGCACTGGGGTCCTGGCTAGCAGGATCCCAGTGACACAGTAAAAATACACTGACACACACACACACACACAAACAGGCCAAAAGTGGGAGTAACCATGCTAGAAAGAGGCTACTTTCCTACACGCATGAGTACCCGGAGGGACGCTAACGGCATGAGATGTGCACCAGTGTTCAGTTGGTGGCTTCGATTTGTTTTCTTCATTGGAGCTGGAAGAATCTACTTCTTGGAGTGCAGGTTGCCTTGTTCTGTTATTGCAAAGAAAGAGGAGGACTAAGGAGACAGAGATGTTTATATGGAGAGCAGGCCTGGGATAGGCATGATATTGACTACTGGGAATGTTGGAAAAGTCTTTTTTTATATGTTTAGCGTAGATTGGCTGCTGTACTTTTCTCAGTAATGAAAGAGAAAGCATAATCTGAAGCCTCGTGTCCGTAATAGAATTGAAAATTCTTGTCGCGATAGCTAGACATTTTTTTACTCTTTGTATTACAAACAGTAGCCAGCACAAGAAGTTAAAGTAATAATCTCTGCTTGGTAAAATCACGAAGATGTTGATGCTGCTGGCAAGCAGCTAATCTGTGTTTTGTCCTTTCTTTCGAACTTCATCAGGGGCTGTGGTTGGTAAGGAAAGTAACACTATTTGTTTTGTCATTTTTTTAGATATAATATATTTAAATATAATATAAAACAAAGTCTGTATGTACAGAGGCATTCAGTAAGAGCAGAAAGCAGAAGAACTGACAGTAAACAGAGGTGTAGTAGTCCATAGTATCAGAGCAAATACCAGTAAAGCCACAACTGTATTCCACTGTAATAGTAGATGTTTTATCCTGTGATACACAAAAAAGAGGTGGGAATCGTGTCAAACCAGAGAAACTTCGGGGCACCAAGAAAGTGCTAGAAAATGTCTCCTATGGACAACTTCATTCCTGGCTTTTTTTTTTTATCTCCAGAACCCCTCCACCCACGTCTGTCCTATCCCTCATCCCTGAACCAGTTAGGAATCTTCACAAGCTTGCTGACACATGCTGCATCCATAGGGACTCTTCATAGTAATGCTTCCAGAGAGACCCATCACAGTAAAAGATCAACCCCATTTTGTTGTTTGGGAGGGCCGGGGGTAGATGTAATGTCACCCAAGGCTGGATGTGACTTGCTAAATTGACAGTTTATTGTGTGTGCTCTGTATGAACATGGGGAACAGAAAGTTAAAGGTTGTGGAAAGGTACACTGCACCTGCCCTTGTGACTCAATATTATCCAATTGGTATAATCTTTCACATTAACAAAAGGCACACTCCATAAACGGGTACCTCTCGCTAATATATTTTCAGATTATTCGTGTTTTCTTTTAGCATTCATACATAATATTGTTTATTTTCATTAAATTGATATATTTTTCGACATACAAATCCCTATGCGTTTCAGGACATAAGTGTCATCATCGGGGAAAACAGATGTACTCGGAAATCAGAACAGCCATTAACAAATAATGAATTCAACATCCCATCCTTTATTCAAAATTAACTAGTGTCATATTACACCTTAGTCATTCACACACACATATAGATCATAATGCAATGTTTTATAATGTACCGTAAGTTTAATCCAGACAAAATTCGACAATGATTCAGATTCTTTATTCCCACCTTAGACTCACCTCTCAAACTCATACATGTATAGCCATATCTGTCAAATCGTATCATATGCCATGGCAGCGCCAGTATCCAAGCCACGTTTGTGATTCTATGTCAGGACCGGAAGCTTTGGATTATGCTTATCTCTCTCTCTTTACTGCAACACACAACAGCCAATAAAAATGCAGTAACCAACAAAACTACATTTCCCTCAATCACAAGGCCTCACAATGACCCTCCAATCAGGCTCTACTCCCCAATATACATCACAAAGCAAGCAAAGTCCGTCCTCTTTCTTTGCTGCTTCGCACAAGAGATAAGTGCCACAATCTTTTCGCCTTTATTGTACTTGACAATTATTCATTCTCTGTAATTATTGAGGCGCAGCGAGTTGCCTTCAGGCGCCCGGTTTGTTTTATACTCAGCGGCGTTTGCCACGTTGCTTGGGAAACGGCCCTTTCGACCGTTCGACAAAAGCTGGTGGGGGCGTCAGGGGAAGTGCAGCCTCCGCAGAGCAGTCTGCTTTCTGCTGCTGTGATCGCGCATAACTTGTGTATTTTGAGTTTGCAAGCGTGCGATCGTCGGCAGTATCGATTGAGGTCCTGTTGCTCCCGCACTCCCCGTCCTACACCCGTTGGGGGCTGTGGAAATACTGGCAGAGCTGTGCTCGAGGGGATAGAGGTGTCAGGCCCCCTATTCCCCTATATTTCTTACTAATTCACCGGCAAGGGTCCTTTTGGACCTTTTGACACCAGGGTTCCCCCCCCACCCCAGGTTTGCTTTTGCAGCATTGTATATTGGGACCTCTGATTAATATCTACACTGCCCTCATGGTCCATCAAGATGATTACTATGGGGACTAAAAAGAACAGCCTGGCCAGCACATGGAGGAACGCCTAGTGGAGGCCCTAGATTTTTATGTGCAAGACTCTGTGAATAAGGCGTTAGTAAAGGCCTTACGCCTTTTTGCGCAACCTATATTTAATTTTGGCCTCAGCCGATTTGGCGCAGCCTCGGGGAACCCCACCTCAATTCAGGTCAATTTAAATGAGCCTGGCCGGTCAGATTTTGACCCCTTTGAGCACACCATTAAAGCGGTATTAAACGACCACGAATATAGCACTTTTCTTAGTCAGGGAGCCTATCCAATGACACAATCAGTGCGCAATTCCACAGACACATCCTCAACTTCTGATTCTGAGGACAAATCATCTTCTGATAAACGCAAGGGCAATCGCAAATGCAAAACGCACCATTCTGATAACTCTGATCCTTGTCCCCCTCCAGCTAAAAGTCTCCTATTCGATCCAGACAATTTCATACATCCCAGGTCCTCTGAGTGGACTCCTTGCCCTGAAGTGGCTGCTTACGTGCAAACCAGACTCAGGAAAAGTTTTGAGCAGGACTTTCGTAGCACCCTACGATCAGAATGTCCATGCCAAGGCTCTCGAGGGGGAAGTAGAGGAGACACCCGAGTTAGACCCGCATATGATGAACTTCCTTAAGAAATTCTCTAAGGATCCGAAGAAGGGTATTGACAGGGCCTGGCGTGGATGCCAAGATAAAATGCTGGATATTTCCGGCCCTCTCACCAAAATTCTTGATCTATCAGTCCAGGCCAAAGACTCGCAAGACCCCATTGACCCGGACGTTTTGATGGAATGGGCTCAAAGGGCCATTTGCTTGTTAGGTGATGTTAACTGCTCAGTGTCCACTGATCGCAGGAAGTCGTCATTATTGTGCATTGACACAAAACTCACAGAATTGGCTTCAGCGGATGCTGGACCGCCTGCTAAAGGCCTCTTGTTTGGTGACAAGTTCGTCAAATACGTCGCTACCTTTTCAGCATTGGACAAGGCCCAAACTTCAATTAAAAAAGTGTTCAACAGTGGCCTTTTTCACAGGGCCGGGCGATTCAGAAGTCGTTCGTCGGGCCGTTTCTCTTCCCAGGCCTCTCGCCCATACCAGAGAAATCATGCAGATTCCAATTTTCAACCCAACTCCAACTTCTATCCAGCCAAAGGTTGTGGATACAGAGGCCACAAATTTGGAAGACTTTACAGAGGAGGATAGTACAGCCAAAATGCCTCTCAGACATGTAAATCTCATATCTTCCAGGGATGTTGTTCTGGGGGGGAGAGTCAGTCTATTTGTTCAAAATTGGCTTTTGATTACTCAAGACGCTTGGGTGTTAGACACAATTTCAAGCTATCATCTAGAGTCAGAACCCCAACAAACTGAGATCCCTCCTCCTCTCAGTTTTTCCCATCGAGAGACAGTTTTCATAGATCAGGAAATAGAGACCCTTCTCTGAAAAGGCACGATTGTCGCTTCTCACCCTCCTCCAAGATGTTTCATAAGTACGATATTTCTGGTCCAGAAGAAGGGAGTGGGGTCGCGTTTAGTTCTCAACCTCAGACATTTCAGTTCATGGATTGTTTACCGACACTTCAAGATGGAGTGCATCCATCTTCTCAGCGATCTCTTACAGGAAAAAGAATGGATGGTCCGTCTGGACCTCAAAGATGTGTATTTGACCATTCCGATATTTGCCCCACATCGCAGATTCCTTCAATTTCTGTGGAGAAAACAATGTTATGAGTTTTCCGCTCTTGCCTTCGGCCCTCTGGTGCGTCACCAAGGTAATGCGACCAGTGATGCTGTAGTTAAGGGAAAAAGGGGTTCGCCTGATAGTTTATTTAGATGACATCCTCATCATGGCTCAGGAGGAGCGTCTTGCTCGTCTCCATCTTTCATGGACAATGCAACTCCTGCAAGATCTGGGGTTTATAATCAATGTGGAGAAGTCTCAGCTCCAACCAGTCCAGAATATAGAATTCTTGGGCTTTTGGCTAGACTCCTTTTCAACTCTGTTGAAGCTTCCTTTAACCAGGAGACTAGCTATAAAGAAGTAATTGAAGGAAGCTTTGTCTGCTCACTAGATTTCATTTTGGGTACTTGCCCGATTAGTGGGCCTCCTAGCATCATCTATTCAGGCCATATTTCCGGGGCCGCTACATTATCGTACTCTTCAGAGGTTGAAGATTCTTCACCTTCGTAGGGGTCTGACTTATTCCTGACTGATTGTTCTGTCTCAAGAAGCCCGGACGTAGCTTCAATGGTGTCTTGGAATGGCAAGGTGATTTTTGCCTCTGTTCCGGAAGTGGTCATAGAATCAGATGCCAGCAGATGGGGCTGGGGAGCCAGATGTGGTCAGATAGACACGGGGGACGGTGGTCCACAGAGGAGCTGCAACTGCACATCAATTGCTTATAACTTCTGGTGGGTTATTTTGCAGTGAAGACGTTGTCCCCTTCCAAATCGAAATGTTGTATTCTCCTGAAAATGGACAATATTTGAGCAAGTCGATACATCAACAAACTGGGGGGGGACTCAGTCCCGGATGTTGGCAGTGATTGCCAAAGACTTATGGCATTTTTGTCTAGCCCATCAGATTTCCGTTTCGGCAGAATACATTTCGGGGAAAGTGAATGTAGTCACAGACTGGAACTCCAGATATCTGAGGGATACCAGCGATTGGTGTCTTCACCCCAGAATATTTCAATTCCTGAATCAACTCTGGGGTCTGTGCGTGATAGATCTGTTTGTCTCTCGGCTGAATACACATCTTCCACTTTTCTTCAGTTGGAGACTGAATCCGAATGCCCTCGGCTCGGATGCTTTTCTCTAAGACTGGAGGGGGGGCTTGCACTATGCATTTCCCCCGTTCTCCATTATCCATCGGGTTCTCTCGCAGGTAATTTGTCAGAGAGCGGAATTAGTCTTGATAACCCCGTGTTGGAAAGCGCAGTCGTGGTTCCCGTGGCTCTGACACTTTGTTGTGCTGCTCCAATTCAAATCCTCTCTTCAGAGGACATGTTATTGGACCCATTGGGGATCACATCCTCTGGTTCTGGAGGATCAATTGCTACTCATGGCCTGGAGAATATCAGGAGACCTTCTCAGGGTTCTGACTTTTCAGAAGACACTAGAGTCTTCCTTTCACAATCCTTGGCACCTAGTATGCATAAACGATATGCCTCTGCCTGGAGGAGACGGTAGGATTGGTGCAGTCAAAGGGGTGTGGATCCCTTGGGGGCATCAGTGCAAATGATAGCAAACTTTTTGTCACATACTGTAGCTCAAGTACTAGCATACAGGATGGTGAATAATTTTAGATCTTCCATCTCTGCTAAGCATCCTCACATCGTTTGGCAAGCCAGTGGGTGAACACCAGTTAATTTGTAAGTTATTGCGGGCCGTTCATATGCTTCGTCCTCCACTTCCAAAGTATTCTTCTCTTTTGGATGTCAACATTATATAAAAAAAATTGGTGGCTTGGCCAGCCAATGACGGTCTGTCAAGGAAGCAGTTGTCAGCAAAATTGACTGTTACTTTGTCTAATTTAATGTAAGAGCGTTTCTAATGTTAAAGCCCTGGACATTATAGGTAGTATCTGTTCACATTTCTAAATGTACAAAGTCAAACTCTAAGCGTATTAGTTATCCAGCTTTTAGGGATAATTCTAAATTGTGTGTGGTAAATTGTCTAAACGTTTATGAGGATGTTACTAGTGAATTGCGAAGGGACGTAAATGGGCAATTATTAATCTCCTCTGCGACTCTCGCGAGATGGGTCAGATGGTTGTTGCAAGAAGCAGGCATTGATGTCTCCATATTTGGAGCTCATTCGGTTCGTGGGGCTATGGCTTCTAAAGCTTTCAATTCAGGCTCTAGATTGGAAGATATCATGACAGCAGCTGACTGGTCATCAGATTCTACTTTTAAATTTTTCTATCATAAACCAATTGTTGATCTTGCTTCTAGTGTGATCGCTCAGCTTTAAACTAGCATAATCCGAAGCCTCCGGTCCTGACATAGAATCTAAAATTTTCTAGCTATAGACAAGAATTTTCAATTCTATTAAGGACACAGAGGCGAGGATTATCCTGCCCGGGGTATTTGAATTATGTGACAGATGTTATCTTTATATTGATTTGCAATGTATGTTGTCCCACCCAGTATTGATTATATAGAGTGATAAGTTTGGAGGTTACTGCTCTATTATTATTCTTTGTAGATGAAAAAACCGACTTGATGGACATGATTGGGCAGTCTTCTACAAATTTGGAAGAGGATGGTTCGTTCCTTTACCATTGTGCAATGTTTCCCAAATTCTATGTCAGGACCGGAGGCTCAGATTATGCTTCTCTTTCCATGCTTTATTTTTAACAGCAGCCAATGAAAACCATGGAAAGTAAAAAACTACATGACCCAATATCAGCCATAACACGTGATCAACCATAGAGGAGGAAGCCTATAAAGTGTTGAATCACACCAAACCACTCCTCTTCGCAGCCAGATAAGTGTGATTTCAATTTTTTCCTACTGTTATATTTTAAGGTGTTGGAGCGGGCTTTTCCCCTCCTTATAAGCGTCCTTTTGGAGCGCTTTGTCAACTGTGGAGTGAGAGCAAGGGAGCGAGGACTTGCGCGCTTTCGCGCAATCCTTTTATGCCGGTGAGGTTTCTTTTATTTTCTTCCTTCATTTCCATTTTATGACCCGCGCTCAGCGTGAGCGCGTTTTATGGTTCTACGTCCCTCTAAATTCCCCCTTATCTCCGCGTGGACAGACGCGTGTCTGAAGCCTTCCGTAGAACTCGTTCTGAGTAGCTGCCCGTCGTCCCTTATCTTTCCGGGACCCCCTGTATTCAACGCTCGGCTCGGAGCGTTCATACTGGTTCCGACTCGCGCTCGTCCGGAGCGCTTCCTTTTTTAAAAAAATTCTGCAGTTTCCCCGGAGAGCTAATTACGGCGCTCGTACCGGGGCGCGGCTATGCCCATTTGCCTTGCATAATTTTCTTTTCTTTTTCCCTCGAGGGCAATTTCTGGAGGCTCTGCCTCGTGAAAAGCGAGCGCTTCAGCGCTAATTACCCCCTCACCACGGGGACATTATCAGAGGCTCTGCCTCATAAAATCTAAGCGTTTTCAGCACATGTAAGTCCCTTGGAGATTCCTACACCGGCTAAGCTCCCAGTTACGCCCCAGTGCTTGGACACTGGGGTTGAAATAATTTTGATTCAGGCTGAGCCTGGTTTAAGGGTTTTAACCCCTTCAGGGCTGCTCCCTCCACATCCTAAATTACAATTGCTTGCTTACTGCCCTGATTTGTTATTTACTGATTATACTGCTCTCCATCAGTATGGCTGGCTATGATGACCAAGCCGAGGATTTATATTATATGGACGATACTGCTGGTTCTTTTGACCAGGACTTGGTGTATGCTCTAGACGCGGGGATGCGTCACTCAGTTACTCAGGCCTTTGCTCAGGCCATTCAGCCCATCAAGCATCATCTCTTGGGCTTGGTAGATCAACAGGCTTGGGCAGCTCCCACGAGCGCCCCTACCATGGGGGATTCTTCCTTTGCGGCAATCCCGCAGCCTGCGAAACAACCTTCCAATCCGCATACGGCAGATTTCCAATTCCTTTTAAGGAATATGGCGAGGGAGCATGATTACAATGCGTAATCGCAAAAGAAAGCGGGGGGATGATCCTGCCTCTTCTTCTTCTTCATCTGAGCACTCTTCCGAGCGGGAAGACGCGCCTCCTCGTAAACGCAAGAAGAAAGCCCACCACCAGGAGGCCCCTACCCCTAAGGTGTTGACTTTCGAGCCAGAGGACATTGTGCATCCCAGATCCTCTCTGTGGTTACCACCCCCTGAGGTGGCCGATTATGTAGAAACTCATATTAGAAACGGATTTGATAAGGACATTCATTCTGGATTAAGGTCTGAGTGCCCCAGACCGGATTTTCCATCCAAGGTGACCGAGACTCCAGAGTTAGATCCTACCCTTGTTACGTTCCTCAAGAAATCCGCTAAGGATCCTAAGAAGGGTATCGATCGGGCCTGGCGTGGATGTCAAGATAAACTCTTAGACATTTCCGGACCTCTAACTAAGATCCTGGAATTGGCCTTTCTAGCCAAGGAATCGGGTGACCCCATTAACCCGGATATCTTGGTAGGCTGGGCTCAGAGAGCTCTGTGTTTCTTGGGCAATGCTAACTGCGCTATCTTATCTGAACGACGCAGATCGGTTTTGATGAAACTAGATCCCAAGCTAGCGGACCTCGCTGCCTCAGAATCAGGCCCCGTGGCCCAAGGTTTGCTATTTGATTCACCCTTCATGAAAGAACTTTCTAAGTCCGTATCCACCTACGCCAGTCTGTACAAGGCACAAGGATCCATCCGGAGAGTGCTACGTCCACTTTTTCGAGGGGCCAGACGCTACAGAGGGCGTGCCTTCGGCCGTTTCAATCAGCAAGGCCCCCATCGTGGATCCTTCCAACAAGGAAGAGGGGGTTATCAGGGTTACGACTCCTCCTTGTCTACCTTCTACCCGTCAAGACCTAGGTATGGTCGAAGCAGATTCCGCAGAGGGAGAACCAAAGGACAACAATCTTTCTCCCAGGAGTCGGGAGCCACAGGTGAGCTTGGTCTTGAGTTCAAAAGTAATTTTGGGGGGCAGGACTCAGAAGTTTTTGGAGAATTGGCATCTAATTTCATCAGATGCTTGGGTCTTAGAGACCGTGCAGGAGTTCAAGCTAGAATTTTACGAAACCCCTTTTCAGGCTTGTCTTCCCAGGCAGGGATATTTTTCCCATCAAGAACACAGTCTTATTTCCGCGGAAATTTCGGCTCTGCTCAAGAAGGGTGCTGTTATCAGAGTTCACCATCACCCTTCAGGTTTTGTCAGTCCAGTTTTTCTGGTAGACAAGAAAGGGGACGGCTCGCGCCTAGTTCTAAACTTAAAAGACTTCAACGGTTTCTTGCTATATCGTCATTTCAAAATGGAAGGTATCCATTTATTGAGAGATGTTCTCCAAGAGGGAGACTGATTAGTCCACTTAGATCTAAAAGACCCTTACTTGAACATTCCTATATTTCCTCCACATCGGAGGTTCCTTCAGTTCTGTTGGGAGACCGAATATTACGAGTACAAGGTTCTTCCCTTTGGTCTGTCCTCCGCCCCTTGGTGTTTCACGAAGGTTATGCGTCCAGTAGTAGAATTCCTTCGTTCCCAAGGGGTCAGGCTAATTGTGTACCTAGATGACATCTTAATCATGGCTCAGGATCGGGACCTTCTGTTAGATCACCTCGAATGGTCTGTGTCTCTTCTTCAGAGTCTGGGTTTTATAATCAATGCCCAAAAATCCGTTCTGATCCCCTCGCATCGGATAGACTTTCTGGGGTTCCAGATAGACTTGTTACAGTCTCTTCTGATTCTTCCTTCCGGGAAGATCCGTTCAATCAAGAGAGAATTGAAGTGTCTATTATCCAAACAAACTGTTTCCTTGAGAGCGATTGCTCGCATGGTGGGCCTGCTTTCTTCTTCGATTCAGGCGATATTCCCAGGTCCCTTGCATTACACCCGTCAACGTTTGAAGATTTCTCATCTTCAGAAGGGCCTCCGTTATGCAGATCAAGTTCCCCTGTCAGAGGAGGCCCGTGCAGAGATGCATTGGTGGCTCGATCATATGGAAGCCTGGAACGGCAGAGCCATATTCAGCTCCCTCCCGGATGTAGTGATAGAGTCCGACGCCAGTCGTTGGGGCTGGGGAGCCCGGTGCGGATCAGTGTCCACGGGAGGCAGATGGTCGAGCTCAGAGTTGAGTCTCCACATAAATTGCTTGGAACTCCTAGCAGGCTCTTTTGCAATCAAGAGTCTTTCTCCCATCAGAGCGAATTGTTGTATTCTCCTTCGCATGGACAATATCTCGGCAGTGAGATATGTCAACAAGTTGGGGGGAACTCGTTCCCGCATTCTGGCGGAGATAGCCAAGGAATTCTGGCACTTTTGCCTTCAGCACAGGATTTCTGTGGTGGCGGAGTACCTCCCTGGTGCCAGCAACTTAGTGGCCGATTGGAACTCTCGTCACCTGAGAGACTTCAGCGATTGGAGGTTACATCCCAGAGTTTTCCGAACTCTTTCTGCGAAGTGGGGCCCCTTTTCAATCGATCTGTTTGCATCTCGCCTCAATCGGCAGATGAAACGTTTTTTCAGTTGGAGGCCAGATCCGGAGGCATCAAGGACGGATGCGTTTCTTCAGGACTGGTCTCAGGAGCTGAGTTATGCATTTCCTCCCTTCTTGATGATTCCCAGGGTTTTGGCCCAGATCAGGCGTCAACAAGCGGAGTTAGTCCTAGTGACGCCCCTTTGGAGGTCGCAAGCTTGGTTTCCGATAGCAATGGAACTGAGTTGCGACCATCCGATCCTTCTTCCCTTCCGGGAGAATCTCCTCCAGGACCTTCAGGGCTTGTAACATCCATTGATCCTGTCAGGCAAGCTATCCTTGATGGCATGGCGTCTTTCAGGCAAAGATGGGTCATCCCAGGACTTTTGCAAGAGTCTTCCGACTTCATTGCAGGTTTCTGGTGCTCCAGTACTCACAAGAGGTACGCTTCGGCGTGGAAGCGATGGAGTGCTTGGTGTAGTTCTAGGAGTGCAGATCCTTCTTCAGCAGGTAGCTGTCTGGTATTGAATTTCCTTTCCTCCTTAGCAGCGTCAGGTTTCGCATACCGTTCTATTAATAATTATAGGTCCGCTATTTCAGCAGGGCATTTACCTGAAGAGGGTAAACCCATCGGTGAGTCTCCTATTGTGTGTAAATTAATGAGGGGTATCAGGTTAGCTAATCCTCCTCGCCCCCGTTATTCGTCCCTTTGGGATGTTAATGTAGTTCTTAGATTTTTAGAATCCTGGCCTGATAATAGATTTTTGTCTAGGAAGCAGTTATCAGCTAAACTCACCATGTTATTGTGTTTGATATCATGTAAGAGGGTGTCAGATGTTAGAGCACTAGATTTGGCGGTGAGAGTTTTTTCTCCCGAAGGAGTCTCTTTCTCCATTTCACGTAGAACTAAATGCAATTTGAAGTCTGTGTCTTATCCTTATCCCTAAGCTTTGTGTAGTACAATGTCTTAAAGCTTACGAGGTAAGTACAGAAGAATTTCGTTCTGATATGGGGGGTCAATTACTCATTTCATTAGTTAAACCATATCATCCTGTTTCCTCAGCCACTCTCGCTAGGTGGATGCGTTGGTTGCTGAGTGAAGCAGGTATTGATGTTTCTAAGTTTGGTGCGCATTCTGCCAGAGGAGCGATGGCATCGAAGTCCTTGGGATAGGGTTCTCGTTTAGAGGACATTTTAAAAGCGGCAGATTGGTCTTTGCCTTCTACGTTTAAGACTTTTTATTATAAACCTATTGTCAATCAATCAATCACATTAATAAAGCGCGCTACTCACCCATAAGGGTCTCAAGGCGCTGGGGGGGAGGGGGTCAGTGCTCGAAGAGCCAGGTCTTGAGCTGCCTTCTGAAGGGGAGGTGTTCGGGTATGGCGCGAAGGTGACTGGGCAGGGAGTTCCAGGTCTTCGCTGCCAGAAAAGAGAAGGATTTTCCTCCGGCGGTGGTTTTGCGGATGCGGGGAACGGCTGCCAAGGCCTGACCGGTGGAGCGCAGAGTGCGCGGAGGGGTGTAGAAGGAGACGCGGGAGTTGATGAGTTTGGGTCCGAGGTTGTAGAGGGCTTTGTGTGCGTGGGTGAGGAGTCTGAAGGTGATCCTCTTGTTGACCGGGAGCCAATGGAGTTTTCTCAGGTGTCCGGAGATGTGGTGGTGGCGAGGTATGTCCAGGATGAGTCGTGCTGCGGCGTTCTGGATCCGTTGAAGTTTCCTCTGCAGCTTGGTGGTGATGCCGGCGTACAGAGTGTTCCCGTAGTCCAGGCGGCTGGTGACGAGGGCGTGGGTGACTGTCTTCCTGGTGTTGATGGGGATCCAGCGGAAGATCTTGCGGAGCATGCGGAGGGTGTTGAAGCACGCTGAGGTCACCGAGTTGACCTGTCTGGTCATCGAGAGGGAGGAGTCCAGGATGAAGCCGAGGTTGCGTGCGTGGTTGGTCGGTTGGGGAGTGCTGCCTAGGGCGGGGGGCCACCAGGAGTCGTCCCATGCGGAGGGGGTAGGGCCGAGGATGAGGACCTCCGTTTTATCTGTGTTCAGTTTCAGTCGGCTGTCTGTCATCCAGGTCGCTACTTCCTTCATGCCGTCGTGCAGTCTGGTCCTTGCTGATGTGGGGTTGTTGGTGAGGGATAAGATGAGCTGGGTGTCGTCGGCGTAGGATATGATGTCGAGTCCGTGTTTGCGTGCGATGTTTGCCAGGGGGGTCATGTAGACGTTGAAAAGGGTGGGGCTGAGGGAGGATCCTTGGGGTACGCCGCAGATGATCTCCGTGGCTGCGGATCTGAAGGGGGGGAGGCGGACTCTCTGGGTCCTTCCGGAGAGGAAGGAGATGACCCATTCCAGGGCCTTGCCTCTGATGCCGGCGCTGCAAAGGCGGTCTATCAGGGTGCGGTGGCAGACCGTGTCGAAGGCTGCAGAGAGATCCAGGAGAATGAGGGCCACGGTTTCACCCTTGTCGGTCAGGGCTCGGATGTCGTCCGTGGCTGCGATGAGGGCGGTTTCGGTCCTGTGGTTGGCCCTGAATCCGAACTGAGTGGAGTCGAGGGAGTCGGAGGTTTCCAGGGCGGCGGTGAGTTGAGCGTTGACGATTTTCTCAATCACTTTGGCGGGGAACGGTAGGAGGGAGATAGGCCGGAAGTTTTTGAGTTCGGTGGGGTCTGCTGTAGGTTTCTTTAAGAGGGCGTTGAGTTCTGCGTGTTTCCAGCTTTCAGGGAAGGTAGCAGTGGTGAGGGAGGCGTTGATGACGTCTCGGAGGTGGGGTGCGATGATGTTGTCGGCCTTGTTGTAAATGTGGTGAGGACAGGGGTCGGAGGGTGATCCCGAGTGGATCGAGTTCATGACGCGGGTGGTTTCCTCGGTGGTGGTAGGGTTCCAGGCGAGGATGGTGGAGATGTCGTTTGCGGCTTCCGGGGGCGGGTTCATGTTGGTGGTCGTGAAGCTGTTGTAGATGTCGGCAATCTTACGGTGGAAGAAGGTCGCGAGGGAGTCGCAGAGGTCCTGTGAGGGAGGGATGGGGTTGGTTTCTGCGTCCGGGTTGGAGAGCTCTTTGACGATGCCAAATAGTTCCTTGCTGTTGTGGGCGTTGTTGTCAAGTCTGTTCTGGTAGGCTGTTTTTCGTGCGGTGCGGAGGCGTTGGTGGTGTTGGCGGGTGGTGTCCTTGAGAGCTGTCAGGTTTTCCTCTGTCGGGTTGAGGCGCCATGTCTTCTCGCGGAGGCGGCATTCTTTCTTGGAGTTTTTGAGTTCGGTGGTGAACCAGGAGTTTTTCTTGTGGTTGTTGGTGTTGGTTTGGGTCTTCAGAGGGGCCAGGAGGTTGGCGCAGTCGGAGATCCAGTTGGTGAGGTTGTTGGCGGCCTCGTTGGGGTTGCTGGTGCTGGTGGGTTGGTTCAGGGAGAGCGTTGCTGCGAGTTGTTCTGTGGTGATTCGGTTCCAGTATCTTTTTGGTGGTTGCCGGGTGTGGTGATGCACGGTGGTTTTCTTGAAGCTGAAGTGGACGCAGCTGTGGTCCGACCATGTGAGTTCGGTGGTGTGGCTGAAGGTGATGTGTTTGCTTGAGGAGAAGATGGGGTCGAGCGTGTGTCCGGCGTAGTGGGTGGGGGTGTTGACCAGTTGTTTCAGTCCCAGGTTGGCGAGGTTGTCTAGAACGGCGGTGGTGTTGTTGTCGGTGTGGTTCTCCAGGTGAAAGTTGAGGTCTCCTAGGAGGATGTAGTCGGTGGATGAGAGTGCGTGGGGGTTGACGAAGTCTGCGATGTCTTCGCTGAACTTGGTGCGGGGTCCTGGTGGTCTGTACATGAGGGTGCCTCTTAGGGTTGTCTTGGGGTCGATGTGGATCGCGAAGTGGAGGTGTTCGGCGTCGGGAAGTGAGTTGTCGGTGTGGGTCGAGATGCTGATGGAGCTTTTGTGTGCGATGGCGATGCCTCCTCCGGTGCGGTTGAAGCGGTCTCTCCGGATGATTTTGTAGCCGTCGGGGATGGCTATGGCGATGTCGGGTGCCGAGGAGGGGCTCATCCAGGTCTCGGTGAGGAAGGCGATGTCTGGGTTCGTTGAGTTGATGATGTTCCACAGTTCGATGGCGTGCCTGTGGACGGAGCGGGTGTTGACCAGGATGCATTCGAGGTTGCTTCCGGGGGCGTCGTTCTTGGTGGTGGCGGTGTGAGTCCGTAGGCAGGTGAAGCGGCAGTTGCTGCAGGTGAAGGGTCCGTGGGTTCGTTTGGGGGTGGCGCGGTAGCAGCCCGGCGCGCGGCCGGGGTTGAGGTTGGCGAGGGTGGCGGAGTCATAGGTCAAGCGGGGGGCGCGGGGGCCAGGGGTTCGGGCGCTGGGCGCGGTCCAGGCGCGGACGGGCGCAGACGGCGAAAACGGAACAAGAGCCTACTACAATCTACTAAAAAGGAGGGGCTGAGAGGGGAGGACGGCGCACGGCACTCGGGGGCACACGCACGGGATACAAGGAGAGAAAAGGGGAATTTCAGTCACTCGGGGGCACACGCATGGGATACAAGGAGAGAAAGGGATTTCAGTCAGCACCAGCACAAGCTCAAGCACTCGGGGTACACGGGCAAGAAGGGGGGAGCACACTCACAGGAGAGGAAGGCAGTCAGGGACTGGAGGCGCTGCGTGAGCAGGGGAGCGACCTACCCGAGGGTCAGTGGTCGCTACCTCTGCCTCGCAGCGGCCGCCATTTAAGGGGTAGGTGGGGAGGCGGGGTCAGCTGGGAGGCGGGAGGTGGGCGGGCAGGGGAGCTGGAAGCGGCAAAAAAGAGCGGCAAAAAAGAGCGGCAAAAAAACGGCGGGAAAAGCGCGGTAGGAGCGGCGGGGAAAGCGGCAAGACGGCGAAAAGGGAACAAGAGCCTACTACAATCTACTAAAAAGGAGGGGCTGAGAGGGGAGGACGGCGCACAGCACTCAGGGGCACACGCACGGGATACAAGGAGAGAAAAGGGGAATTTCAGTCACTCGGGGGCACACGCATGGGATACAAGGAGAGAAGGGATTTCAGTCAGCACCAGCACAAGCTCAAGCACTCGGGGTACACGGGCAAGCAGGGGGGAGCACACTCACAGGAGAGGAAGGCAGTCAGGGACTGGAGGCGCTGCGTGAGCAGGGGAGCGACCTACCCGAGGGTCAGTGGTCGCTACCTCTGCCTCGCAGCGGCCGCCATTTAAGGGGTAGGTGGGGAGGCGGGGTCAGCTGGGAGGCGGGAGGTGGGCGGGCAGGGGAGCTGGAAGCGGCAAAAAAGAGCGGCAAAAAAACGGCGGGAAAAGCGCGGTAGGAGCGGCGGGAAAAGCGGCAAGACGGCGAAAAGGGAACAAGAGCCTACTACAATCTACTAAAAAGGAGGGGCTGAGAGGGGAGGACGGCGCACGGCACTCGGGGGCACACGCACGGGATACAAGGAGAGAAAAGGGGAATTTCAGTCACTCGGGGGCACACGCATGGGATACAAGGAGAGAAAGGGATTTCAGTCAGCACCAGCACAAGCTCAAGCACTCGGGGTACACGGGCAAGAAGGGGGGAGCACACTCACAGGAGAGGAAGGCAGTCAGGGACTGGAGGCGCTGCGTGAGCAGGGGAGCGACCTACCCGAGGGTCAGTGGTCGCTACCTCTGCCTCGCAGCGGCCGCCATTTAAGGGGTAGGTGGGGAGGCGGGGTCAGCTGGGAGGCGGGAGGTGGGCGGGCAGGGGAGCTGGAAGCGGCAAAAAAGAGCGGCAAAAAAGAGCGGCAAAAAAACGGCGGGAAAAGCGCGGTAGGAGCGGCGGGAAAAGCGGCAAGACGGCGAAAAGGGAACAAGAGCCTACTACAATCTACTAAAAAGGAGGGGCTGAGAGGGGAGGACGGCGCACGGCACTCGGGGGCACACGCACGGGATATAAGGAGAGAAAAGGGGAATTTCAGTCACTCGGGGGCACACGCATGGGATACAAGGAGAGAAGGGATTTCAGTCAGCACAAGCTCAAGCACTCGGGGTACACGGGCAAGCAGGGGGGAGCACACTCACAGGAGAGGAAGGCAGTCAGGGACTGGAGGCGCTGCGTGAGCAGGGGAGCGACCTACCCGAGGGTCAGTGGTCGCTACCTCTGCCTCGCAGCGGCCGCCATTTAAGGGGTAGGTGGGGAGGCGGGGTCAGCTGGGAGGCGGGAGGTGGGCGGGCAGGGGAGCTGGAAGCGGCAAAAAAGAGCGGCAAAAAAGAGCGGCAAAAAAACGGCGGGAAAAAGCGCGGTAGGAGCGGCGGGAAAAGCGGCAAGACGGCGAAAAGGGAACAAGAGCCTACTACAATCTACTAAAAAGGAGGGGCTGAGAGGGGAGGACGGCGCACGGCACTCGGGGGCACACGCACGGGATACAAGGAGAGAAAAGGGGAATTTCAGTCACTCGGGGGCACACGCATGGGATACAAGGAGAGAAAGGGATTTCAGTCAGCACCAGCACAAGCTCAAGCACTCGGGGTACACGGGCAAGAAGAGGGGAGCACACTCACAGGAGAGGAAGGCAGTCAGGGACTGGAGGCGCTGCGTGAGCAGGGGAGCGACCTACCCGAGGGTCAGTGGTCGCTACCTCTGCCTCGCAGCGGCCGCCATTTAAGGGGTAGGTGGGGAGGCGGGGTCAGCTGGGAGGCGGGAGGTGGGCGTGCAGGGGAGCTGGAAGCGGCAAAAAAGAGCGGCAAAAAAGAGCGGCAAAAAAAACGGCGGGAAAAGCGCGGTAGGAGCGGCGGGAAAAGCGGCAAGACGGCGAAAAGGGAACAAGAGCCTACTACAATCTACTAAAAAGGAGGGGCTGAGAGGGGAGGACGGCGCACGGCACTCGGGGGCACACGCACGGGATACAAGGAGAGAAAAGGGGAATTTCAGTCACTCGGGGGCACACGCATGGGATACAAGGAGAGAAGGGATTTCAGTCAGCACCAGCACAAGCTCAAGCACTCGGGGTACACGGGCAAGAAGGGGGGAGCACACTCACAGGAGAGGAAGGCAGTCAGGGACTGGAGGCGCTGCGTGAGCAGGGGAGCGACCTACCCGAGGGTCAGTGGTCGCTCCATTGTGGATATAGCCTCTGTAGTTGTGAATCAGCTTTGAACAAGCATAATCTGAGCCTCCGGTCCTGACATAGAATAAAACAAATTCTAGCATTCGCGCTAAGAATTTTTCAATTCTATTAAGGACACGGAGGCGAGGATTATCCCGCCGCACTGTATATTTATGATGTTGGAGTGTCATGGTATTTTGTTGATATTATGTACAAATTACTGTACGTCAGTGCTATCCCACCCTATTGCTTAGTAATATAAGTATTTCTTATGTTATTCAGTTTTTATGGCCTGGATTTTTCATTTTTTCTAGGAAATGATGAAAAGTAAGGCAGCCGGCCGCAATTTCGTTCTCCTTCCAGTCAAGTGGGATGCCAGTTCGTCTGCCTTTCAGGATTTCGTTTGCAAGTTTTGGTTAAGACTTTGATTTTTTCTGTTGCAAATTTTTTGGATTTTGATTTTGAACCTTGAATTTGGACAAAGAAAGAGGAGTGGCTTGGTGTGATTCAACACTTTATAGGCTTCCTCCTCTATGGTTGATCACGTGTTATGGCTGATATTGGGTCATGTAGTTTTTTACTTTCCATGGTTTTCATTGGCTGCTGTTAAAAATAAAGCATGGAAAGAGAAGCATAATCCTCGCCTCCGTGTCCTTAATAGAATTGAAAAATTCTTAGCGCGAATGCTAGAAATTGTTTTATTGCTGATTCGAGATGATAACATTTTTTGGATTCAGTTTTCATGGAGATTGGTTCATTTTTTGTTCTCTTGCCATGGACGTGCAAAGAAAGAGGAAATACTTTGCTTGCTTTGTGCTATATATTGGGGAGTAGAGCCTGATTGTAGGGTCATTGTGAGGCTCTGTGATTGTGGGAAATGTAGTTTTATTTTTTTCATTACCTGCTGTGCCTTGTAGTATATAGAGAGAGAGAAGCATAATCCTTGCCCTTAATAGAATTGAAAATTCTTGTTGTGAAAGCTATAAATATTCCAGATTATTAGAGGTTGATGTAGTCCAGGGATTTGGAAGTGTTATGAGACCATTTATAAAAAAGAGAAATATAGTAATTATAGACGTTTGCGTTGAGAATCATGAAAAATATTTGAAAACCGGACACTGTAAAAGCAGCGTTCTTGTAAATTGCTCCCTTCTTCAGGGTTCATTGTTTTTTTTTTTAAATAAATGTTTTAGCAATCAATAAATTAAATACTAAACAACAGCATGTGTGCGGATATTTGACTGATTCTCCCAAAAGTAGTTCAGGAAAACAGCAAAAGAAACGGTGCAAATGGCAATCGTATTTTTACAACAAAAGTGTACAACAAATAATCTTTGTGGAAAGAAGTTGTGACATCTACCTCGTTTACAACCAGTGTATGAGTTATGGATATGTATAAGCAAATCATCAGTCCGTTGGTGTTTCTTTTAAGGCACATTACAGAAAGCCATAAACTAATTAAAAAAAAATGTGTATCGGGTCGTGCTTAGATAGCGCTTTCTTTATGGCTTCTTGTTCCATTTACCTGTCAACGTGGACGTTATCAAGAATCCAATTCGACAAACCAATCACGTCATCCGGGCCGCAAGGAGTTCTGGTTCGCCCCGCCCTCGCGTTACGTCGTCTCTGGCGTGGTAACAGTTTTGAAGGCGTGGGCAGGGCTCTTGCTAATGCTTGAATTTATTTTCAGCCAATGTTTGGATTGAGGTGCGCTGCTGCTTGAGCGGTTTGTGGATCACTTCAAGAAAAATAGGCAGGTGAGTTCGCTTACAGTTACTGGGCTGGGTTGTGCTGTTTAATAGGTGCTGGGACAAAGTGACCACCCTTTTTTTGATTTCACACGAAATGACCGTTAGTCGGAGTCCTTCGTGATAGTCGCTATTTTAAAATGGAAACGCCGATTAGGATGTAGTTGGGAGGGTGTGCAGAAATTGTGCGCTAAATGGAGGATGATGTCGAGGATGTGAACTGCGAGCTGTCCAACATGGTTTAGGAAACGGCGAAGCCTATATGCAACGCGCCACTTGTCTGTAGAATCTTTGAGGTTGCTTATGCACTTGTTGGCGTAGTTACTGTGTTGTGTTCCTGGCAGCGGTCGCAATGCGTAAAAATGTACGGAAAATGTGACCCTGAGTATATTAGATATGGTGTGAGACTCGTAGCCAAAAAGAACGGATGTCCTATTGTAAACTATTTTGTTAACTTAACGCACACACCTTAATAGACAAGTTAAAGTAATCTGTGGGGAATTAATTGTTCTAATGGGAAAGCTATGTTGGTTAATGAGATGATGGCAGACGTCTTGGTGTGTTATTGATTTGCGCCCTGGGTAGTGCCGTGAAATACAGTGAAACGTATATCTATAGTGCGGTAAGTTTTAGCCTGTGGAGTAACTTTGTCACATGGTTCCTGTACGCTGAGAACTTTTTAAAATAGGGTATTTTAGTTAAGCTTAGTGTATGCATACAACTATGGGCATTCCACATAATGAAGGCCACTGGAATTATGCAATTTTGCGGCTGTTTGGCATGATTATAGATTTGGCACATAATCCATTATCTGCCGGCTAAAATACAGATTTTAACAAAACAATTCTAGCTCGGACAGTTCAAACGTTCCTAAATATGCAGTGTTGTGGTGCTCCGCAGTGAAAGGCTCTTGGCAAAGCTGGACGTGTCACATTTTTGTTGCTTATTGCTATGTTTGGGTATTAAAACACCAATGAGGTGTAGTCAATGTCCAGACAGTGTTACCAAGTTTAAAAATTAGAAAAATAATTAAGTAATACTATTGTAAAAGGAGCTTGATTATGCTTTATAATTTGACTTTTCTTGCTGTATAATTTACTCTACCCTGCTGCATGATTCGGCCCTCTCCTGCCGCATAATTCCAGTGGCCCTTGACATAATCCTCTGCTTCTTTTCTTGATCACCGGTACCCCTGTTTTTGCCTTGCTGTATATCACACTTTTTCTTTTTTTAAACCCACGACCATCTACTGCATAATATATTGATTATACGTCCATTTGTTTCAAGGAAAGTTGTTAATTCGTGTCAAAAGCAATTTCCTTTCTTTCCTCATGATTGCCCGATCACAACTCTTCTTGAATTTGCAAAACTCTCGTTCTCATATGTCAACTTGTCCTAACACATTCTCCACTGCTATTAGAAGTTCTCTCTTTCCCTTAAGTTTTGTGCCATATCTTTCATTTAGCCATCATTGTTCCCTATATCCCAGACATGGATTGTTTTGCTATCAACTATATATTGGATATACTTTTACCTTTTTGAAGTAAACTGGATATATTTCTTCAGAAGGCCTTATGAGTAATATCACTTCCAGACATTTTGCTGAAAGAAAACTTGCCACATGCCGTATGGTAATGATTACCTGTTCCCGAAACTTTAATTTTTGTGCAGGACTACAATTTGTGTTTCATTGTCACAAATTTGCTACATCCTCTCCAACAAACCAAGTCTCCTGGTAAACATTTTGTCCCAGTTAGGAGTGTAATGGGGTCTCCAGAGGGTAGCTTTGCAGCTACTAGTAGCTTGCTAGTACCTTGTAACGAGCTCCCTGAATTGCAGCTCAGTATGTAATTCAGACGGTTTATTGAGTACTTTTAAAAGTACCCCACCCATCTGTTGCTATTGGTCACTTTATGTTAACCTACTTTTTTGAATCTAGTAATACTCTATTGTGTGTATATATACACACTATAACCTCTCTCAGTATCCTAATTTGAGCTGTATTTTTCTAAGAGCAGGAATTTTCTTGTTGCTCCTCCTTTAACTTGGAGATATTGGGCCTAGTGTTGCACCTGATTATACCAATAATGTTCCAGGCTTAGTCGCTTTGTTTCTGAGGCTATCCATTAATGCTTTATATCCGTCCCACCTCTTTTTACCCAGTTCTGAAACTGTTGTCTGTCTGTCTGTCCGTCCCAGATATGAAGTCTTTATTCACCGACAGTGAGAGTGAATAAAATTACGTTTAGCCCAATTTAACAACTGCAATGCACCACACCCTCGGGGCAGCACTTGATTGAAGAATTATATGAAGTTGCAGATTTTTATGTAGTTTAGTTTTCCAGGGGGTTACCTGCAAATAGCCTTCCCTGGTGTGGCCTATCACACACCAGGCCTCCTTTCTCTGTTCTCATCCATTCTACAAGTTAATCTCAAATGAGAGACTTGATAATATCCAAGCAGATTAAGGACTTCCAAACCTCCTTGCTTAGTGTGTTACAGGCATTGGTCTTTACTAAATATGGCTCTTTCCTCCTTCCAGATAAAATCCGTTCTCTTGGTTTGTATGTGTGCAATATATTCTCTGTTAATATTAAGTCTCCGTGTCTGGAATATCTAGAACATTGTGGTCAATATGGTAATTTTTTTTTAGGTGTAATCCGACTTAATCGAGATATGTCTTGGTCTTCACTGCTTGTCAGTCCCCCCCCCCCCCCCCAGCTACAACAGTTAAATCAACAACGAGTCCTATTAAATTGCATTGGGCTTGCCAGATGGATGAATAGCTAGACACCTATTGGTAGAAGACTATACACACACAACTCAACGGTACACAAGAGGTACCAGGATAGACTACATCCTATTAGACAGGAAACGTCTGGTTTAGGATATAACCCAGGAACCCATCACTCTGTCAGATCGTGGACCATTATAGTGTGTATGGAAATGGCCAGATTATACAAAAATGGGCTTGGGCATTGCAACTAACAGATTCTCTATTAAGAGATCCAGTTGTGATAATTAACATACAAGATTGAAGCACCAGATATTTAAAAGGGAACAATAATAATGAAACCAATGCAGCCCTGCAGCGGTACTGCTTGAAGGCGGTAGAGTACAGCTAATTTATAGCATAGGTGGTTCACCTGAAAGCGTTTAGGAAGGGCACCCTGTATCAGTTGCGAGAGGACTTAACGCAGCGGATATACATTAAAAAAAAAAAAAAAATGCAACCACAAAAACATGGTAAAAAGTATTATGATTAGAGGTCACATCAGAACCATATACATAGCTAGAGCCAATTACATAATAGTGAATTGGTATAAGAAATGTTAGGGAATGGATAATAAGCCTGGCAAGCTTCTTGCAAATCTTTCAAGAGCGAAGCAGGATCACAGTTATGCTGAAGAGGTCAGAAATGATAAAGGGAATATATGTAAGGCAGAAGAGGAGCAAGTGGGATGCTTGATTATTATTCAGCACTGGATGATGAATAATCTAAGGGTTCATAGGATAGACAGGGGTGCTTACCCCAGTCTAGTGGCTTTACCAAAAAAAACAGTAAAAGCAAAATAATAGTTGGGGGTAAATTAATGAAAAAGGAAAGCTGGAAGGCTAGGAGCAGCTTGCAGTTCTCCAAAGTCCCAGTGCCTGATGGATTTTGAGCTAGTTTTTATAAGACAGCCTATACCATTACTTAATTCTAATGTATATTGTTTCTTTACCAGAACTGTCACACTCCCTCTACAAAGGGTCTTGAAAGAAATCATCTATCCTGATCAGGGTGGCTTTGTTTTGGGGAGATAAGTTTGTGATAAGAAAAAAAGCATATCACTTCACAGATATAGGCAGCACAGGCAACTGGAAAATGGCCTTAGCCCCCTGGATGCTGAAAAAGCATTTGAAGGGTGGGCTATCATTTTATGATTGATGTTGTGCAAGCAGTGGGAATGGGGGAAGTAGATGTTGGCAGAGTGATGGTGGCTATCACAAACCCACAGCAAGGATGAGAAGAAATTACAAGTGATCTAGACAGATTTAAGAAGAATGGGATAAGACCTCTGCTAGGTAACTGTAAATTGATCCCGCAAAACATTTTAAGAAACTATAGACATGAACATTTCCTACCTAACATGACATAAAGTTTCAATTATAGAAAGTTCAGGATGTGAGGATTATATATACTTACTTTGCATGTATTAACTAGCAGTGGAAATAAAAATAGTACTTAAACTACATTTACCGTTACAACTTAGGAAAATCTGTAACTTCAAACAACCAAACATCAAGATAGACCAGAAAACTGTGAGAACATCCTGAGTCACCTTTATTTATGCAACTTTGGGCCCTCAATCAGTATCTTCTTGTATGCCTTCACTTACCCTGCCACACACAACTTTAGGCTGTCTTGAAATGGTTTACTATACTACTAAGCTGGTGGTGCCGCGTAGGTTCTCATTATTCTTATAGGACAACTGGATTTGGGTAGCACACTCACTTGTACTGTGGGGGACTGAGCCTGAACCCACACCAGATGACACCTGTCGGCCTAATCCGGGTTTTGTTCCGGCTAACTTGCAGTGCCTCATCTCCACCCAAGAGCAGGGATGATTGGGCAAGCGGGCGCATGACACAAATTACTCCTCAGGGAAATCGTGGTCACTCAAATCTCATCCGTTTCTCTCAGTTAAATTAGTCTCACGTATGCAAGGGCAATCAGAGGCGGAGTATAGTTCAATAAAGTTTTATTGAAGCAACTGCATCTTAGATAATAAAGCATGTATTGCAATAACTAGGACGATGAAGCATGATAGGATGAAAATTGTGAAAAGCAGAGTAAAACATAAAAATAACGCTACCATATTGTCACTACGGTGTTTTAGAATAGTTCCTACCTAGATTATGTTTGAGCACATCATGTTAAGCTCTAATTTTGCCCTTCAGGTTCCCCTGGGAAGAAGACATCCCTCATACCTGAGTAAGAGGCCTGTAGTTTACATAAGCAGCTGCACCAAAGCAATCAGCATACAGTCGTGGTCATCTGGCTGAAATCTCCCTCTAAAGTACATGGGTCAAAGTAGTGTTTTTATAATAAAACAGCTGCTGTTCCAAGAAAGGATCCCCATGTAAGAGTGTCTGTTTCTGTGAGCATTAGAGACAAAGCGTACCACTTTTGTCGCCAACCTATCTTACTGCAGCCTTGAGAAAAGCAGAGAGTGAAAGAAATGTCTTGTTTAAGAACGCAGTGCCGGCCTAGGTAAAGAACATCTAGATAGAGAAAATGAAACAAGACCGCAAATGTGGCTATTGTTAAAATAATAAAAACAAACTTGAATAAAATATATCTAGGTTAAAGTGCACAGAGACAGGCCTAGTATCCTAAGCTATAGTGTATAAAACTATAGCTAAAATGGCTACACAACACCCTCCCAGTGCCGGTTCAAAGCCTAATTATGTATAAAAGCTACTAAAATTCAACCTAAGGCATGTATGTATATGTATGTGTATATATATATATATATAATGTGTGTGTGTGTGTGTGAGTGTGTGTGTGTATATATATATATATATAAACACACACACACACCAGTAATAACAAGTTATGACACATGTATTAAAAGGGCAGGAAATCTTCCACTTCAGCAGGTGGTAAATTAGGAAGTTCACCGCTAAGGAAAACGAAGAAGCATTTGTGTTCCAAAGCATTCCGTGGTGTGCCCAACAATGAGTTCAGAGCTGCATAATCCACAAAGGTCAACTCATAAACAACTTCCCGTATCAACCACACCCTCAACGCGTATGTCTGTTAATGAGCCCTCAACAAGATCATCAACAGATCAGCATCCATTGAAAGGAAGCGCTGCGTAGAAAGACAAACATTCAGTGCATATTCAAGCAAGCACCAGAGGCACCGAAACGCAGGCTGCACACAATGCAAAACCAGCCTGAATGACAGAGACCAGTCACACCCCAGTTGCTCCAGGAGTGATGTTCCAAAGTACTGCATCATGCGTTCACGACACAGCTACGCTGGTGGAAGTGCTTTCAGTTTTCCTTGTTGCAGCGGGACAGCCATTGCGCAGAAAAAGTTGCAATAGCAAAATCCCACCTATTATAGCCAAAGTTATTGGAAATCCCCTGAAAATACTGGAGAATATTGAGTGGATGGCTCAAGGTATTAAGCTGAATATAGAGAAGGTGTGAACAAAACCAGAACCAACAGCCTTAAAGAAAGTTGCGATTCCAGTAGTACTGGATGCATTAAATATTCGTCCCACAAGTTTGCCAAAGTGTCTCGGAAAGTTAGTACTTAAAAGGGACTGTATCTTTGCGGATGACCTCGCAACCTGAAGCGCTTAGGTCTCGTGTGCGGATGTGAGCGCCACATGTTTTTGAAACAATAAAGCCTTGAGTCTGCTCAGCCTGTCAAAATTCACATTTGAATTAGTGATATGGGGCCAAATCTCAGCTACTTCCCTCTGTCGTATAGGAGGGAAAAGTACGTTCCCGCAGCACGTAGCAATCTTAAAGACAGAAACAACAAACTGTGTGGCTAGCATCCCACAACAGCTCTCACTATTGAGGAGGACATAGCTGCCGTTCCAGAGCACCTGGAACGCAGATCTAATCAAGTGGATTCAGACTCCCTCCAGATAATAAGCCAAGTTTGCTGCTGAAGCGTTGCACGCCCTGTGCATGGACAGCAGTTTAAAAACCATAGAATGGGTGACAGAAGTCTTGCGTTTACAACCACTAAGAAAGAACACTTTCATGCCACTAAGACATTTGTACGAGAAGGGTAGCTCCCACACCTCATGGATGTAACTATCTCCTAGCCTTTCATATCTGCCCACTGTAATGTGTTTTAAGCAGGATGTGAATTAAAGTGTTGAAATGGGCAGATTGACGACCCCGTATATTAGCCACTCAGCGATGGTATTTCAGCCACGGTAAAAGGCAACTTTTCTAATTTTTCAATATTTAACATGACGTAATTTGTTTCTTTCTTAGCCAGTAGTTGTTGTTGTGTTAAATTAAATGTGGAAAATATGTCCCTTGCGCTAACGTGTTGTCATGGAACGCGACCTGCCTTCTGTGTTTGTAGTGTCCATTCTAACTGCATAATGGACCCTAGTTGATTTTTCCATGGTGTAAAGAGGACATGTCACTTTGTTTCTTCTGCAATATATAAAATACAATGTTGTTTAAAGTGTATATTCGACTGAACAGGGTAATAATCCCATTACCTACAACAGCTAATGCTTTCTGTAAATGTTCCTGATGTATTTGCCGTAACCGGGCAGCAGCTTCTTGTTAAGAAAGCTTCCAAATTTAATTATAGACTGCATATAGACTTCCAAACTGGATTCCGCCCAGATGAGGCACTGAATCGGCACTCATAGCAATCTGGGATGATCTTAAAAACAGTCGACCGCAATGGAGTTGCTGCACTACTTCTCTTGGACCTCTCGGCTGCCCGGTTGACCATGACACCCTAATTCAAAGACTCCACGAAGCCGGCATACAAGGGACTGCTCTCGACCGGATTACTTCCTACCTTCAAAAAAGATCTGATATCATCTACTTGCCCCCCTTCTCGTCCAAACCCTACCTCACAAAATCAGGGGTCCCCCAAGGATCCATCATCTCACCTTTGCTTTTCAACATCTACATGATATCATTACCAGAACTGATCAATGATTTCCATCTCACATGCTACAACTATGCAGATGACACACAAATACTACTTAAATTAGAATGCCCCAAAAACATTGAAAACTCAGAAATCGTCAGTTGCCTCAGAGCCGTTGATCAGTGGATGACCTGGAGCCATCTCAAACTCAATACCTCCAAAACAGAAATACTCATATGTGGTAACTGGAAAAGTTATGACCCTCTGTGCGTCTGGCCTGACGATCTCAGACCACCTCCTCAATTATCCAAGGAAGTTAAAAACCTTGGAATCTCCATGAATTCCAAGTTAACTATGAATGCCCAATTGGATAAATTAGCACGAACAAGCTTCATCACCTTGAAGACTCTACGACGCATCTTCCCCCCCCACATCGGATTTCCACACAAGGTGCAAGCTACTGTCTCACTTGTACTATCCAAACTGTATTATGCCAGTGGCCTCTACCATGGATCATCTCTATCTATTATGAAAAAACTACAATGTATTCAGAACTCCGCAGCCAGGCTACTATTACATGTAAAGCCGCAAGTCCACATCTCCCCTGTCTTGAGAGCACTACACTGGTTACCCGTTGCCAGAAGATGCACTTTCAAGCTGCTTTGTATCACCCACAAAGCTGTACATGGAACAGGACTGCTTTTTATCAGAAACAAAATAACCAAATGCATCCAACAAAGAAACCTCCGCTCAAGATTGGCAACCCCACCTTAGAACACCACCATACAAGAAAAAGACTATAGGTGGTACATCCTTCTCCGTTCAGGCAGCCAAATCTATGGAATTCATTACCCCCAACTATGAGAGCCACAGATAACTTTCTTGTCTTCAGAAAACTGCTCAAGAGTTGGCTCTTTCCTTCATAACCACCATATTCAAACAGCTATGGACTGCATATGCCTATGTTGATAAATATTTTTTCTGATTATGTGTCTATTTCTAGTTATGTATAGTTCTTTAGAAAATATGTCTCGCTACTATATCATAACAATAAAATACACACACACTCTTTAACCTCTTAGCTGCTGAGCCCTTTTTTGGCTATTTGGGGTAGTTTGCTCTTAGGCCTTCATATCATTTTGTCCACATAAGCTATCCATGCCAAATTTACGTCCTTTTTTACCAACATCCTAGGGATTCTAATGGTACCCAGAGTTTGTGGTTTCCCTTGAAGGAGACCAAGAAATTGGCCAAAATACAGTTCAAATTTCGTTTTTTTAAAACAAATGGGGCAAAAGGGCTGCCGAAGAAGGCTTGTGGTTTTTTTCACTGAAAATGGCATCAACAAAGGGTTTCTCGTGCTAAAATCACCGTCTTCCCACCTTTCAGGAACGGGCAGACTTGAATCAGAAAACCACGTTTGTCAACACAATTGTGACATTTTACTGGGACATACCCCATGTTTACTATTTTTGGTGCTTTCAGCCTCCTTCCAGTTAGTGAAATGGGTGTGAAACCAATGCTCGATCCCGGAAATCTAAACATTTCTGAAAAGTAGACAAAATTCTGAATTCAGCAAGGGGTCATTTGTGTAGATCCTACAAGGTTTTCCTACAGAAAATAACAGCTGAAATAAAACAATATTGAAATTGAGCTGAAAAAAACAGCAATTTTTCTCCACGTTTTACTATGTAACTTTTTCCTGCAGTGTCAGATTTTTTTAAAAGCAATATACCGTTACGTGTGCTGGACTCTTCCGGTTGCGAGGATATATAGGGCTTGTAGGTTCATCAAGATCCCTAGGTACCCAGAGCCAATAAATGAGCTGCACCTTGAAATGGGTTTTCATTCTATACCGGGTATACAGCAATTCATTTGCTGAAATATAAAGAGTGAAAAATAGGTATCAAGCAAACCTTTGTATTTCCAAAATGGTCATAAGATAAGGTGTTGAGAAGCAGTGGTTATTTGCACATCTCTGAATTCCGGGGTGCCCATACTAGCATGTGAATTACAGGCCATTTCTCAAATAGATGTCTTTTTTACACAGTCTTACATTTGGAAGGAAAAAATGTAGAGAAAGACCAGGGGCAATAACACTTGTTCTGCTATTCTGTGTTCCCCCCAAGTCTCCCAATAAAAATGGTACCTCACTTGCGTGGGTAGGCCTAATGCTCGCGACAGGAAACACAACATGGACACATCACATTTTTACATTGCAAAAAACACGTCAGATTTCAAAGTGCCTAGCTGTAGATTTTGGCCTCTAGCTCAGCCGGCACCTGGGGAAACCTAGCAAACCAGCACATTTTTTTAAATTAGAGCCCTAGGGGAATCCAAGATGCGGTGACTTGTGGGGCTCTGACCAGGTTCTGTTACCCAGAATCCTTTGCAAACCTCAACATTTGGCAAAAAAAACACATTTTCCTCACATTTCGGTGACAGAAAGTTCTGGAATCTGACAGGAGTCTCAAATTTCCTTCCACCCAGCGTTCCCCCAAGTCTCCCGATAAAAATGGTACCTCAGTTGCGTGGGTAGGCCTAGCGCCCACAAATGGAAATGGCCCAAAACACAATGTGGACACCGCATTTTTTACCAGAAAACAGGTGTTTTTTGGAAAGTGCCTACCTGTAGATTTTGGCCTCTAGCTCAGCCGGCACCTGGGTAAACCTAGCAAACCAGCGCATTTTTGAAAACTAGAGACCTAGGGGAATCCAAGATGGGGTGACTTGTGGGGCTCTGACCAGGTTCTGTTACCCAGAATCCTTTGCAAACCTCAATCTGGCTACAAAAACAAATTTTCCTCACATTTCAGCGACAGAAAGTTCTGGAATCTGACAGGAGTCACAAATTTCATTCCACCCAGCGTTCCCCCAAGTCTCCCGATAAAAATTGTACCTCACTTGTGTGGGTAGGCCTGGTGCCCGCGACAGGAATAGATCACACAACGGTCAATGTTGGTCCTTACATGAGGCAGCTGTTGACCCTGGGGTGATCCATTCCTGACTCAGGCACTAGGTGTAGGCACTCAAGTGGGGTAGTGTTTTTATCAGGACAGGTGAGGAATCACTGGGTGGTAGGAATTATGTGGATCCCAGCATATTCCTGTAGTTTGTGTGACAGAAATGCAAGAAAAATAGTTTTTATTCAACATTTCAGCTTTGCAGGGTATTCTGGGTAAGAAAACTTTGGGGATTCCACACAAGTCACACCTCTGTGGACTCCCCCTGAATGTCTAGTTTCCAGAAATGTTTGGGTTTAGTGTGTGCCACCCAACCCAGGACCAAAAACGCAGGTGCCTGCCTTACGAAACCAGTTTGTTTTGCGATAGATAATTTTGATGTCTCCACAATACGATTTGGGCATTGGAATTTGGGTCTGAACTAAATTGGGGAGCTTCCAAGAGATAGATAGATAGATAGATAGATAGATAGATAGATCTATCTATATCTCTCTCCCTCTCCCTCCGAAAGGACTGTCCTCATCACCTCCCTCATAATTTACTAGAAGAGGAGTTATCGAATGGGACTCCTCCGACTGAAAAATCACTCCCAGAGTCTGCGCCATTGTCCTATCTCTCAGTATCTGCTGTCTGTCTCTGATCCTATGTCAGAGCTGTCCTCTATAACCCGAGTGACGGCAGCAGTCATCCATCAAGATGCCATCTCTGCTGTTGGTTAAACTGTTGCTCTAAAACACTAGCCTACGTAGACAGTCACAAAATCTATGGTGTGTGTGTGTGAGACGTGCCACAGTAGAGGCCACCTTACCTGCTCTTCTACCCTCAATCAGCACGTTCTTTCAAGACACTCAAAAAACACCTTGTCACATACCATTCGTCAGTCTTTAGCACCTCCTGCGCCCAGTCCAACAATCATTATTGGTGCTCCCACTCCCTCCTCCTCGGATTCCCTCATTACCACCCAGCAAAAGTGCCCTTCATCTCTCCATAGCCGCCCTCCACCCTGCACATACATTTCATTTGTATTATAGCGCAGGTAATGGCTGACTTTACTAATGTGCTCAGCTATTTACATATAATACAGATTTGCTCTTTGCAGTAGGCATATAAACCTTGTGCACTTCTTTATGGCACTAAAACTGCCACTAGACAAGTCTGACCCTTTTGTAGCAGAAACATAATCACAATACTTACTTGACTTTTTTATTGCTGCCTGAAAGCTACAGTTGAAAAGCGTCAGTTGAAGTATGTGCATTGCTTTGAAGACACAAGCTGCAACTGCAAGACAACTGGTGGCAAAAATCTCTCTCTCTCTCTCTATATATATATATATATATATATACAAAAAAATATTGCCCCCACAGGGGGTCGCCCTGCCCACGGGCGCACCCCAGTCCATTTCCTTTAAATAAAATTTAGCCCCGGGGGGGGGGGGGGGCGATCGCGCCCCCCCAGGGGGAACCTACCTTTAAAAAAAAAATAAAAAAAATATATATATATATATATATATATATATATGCCCCCGGGGGTGGGGGGCCGACCCCCCCCCCCCCCCCCCCCCCCCCCCCAAGTGAAATCCCTGGTGCTGCGATCGGGGGCCAGGAAACACTTTCAGGAAGGCCTCGTAAGAAAGGGGAGAGTCTCCCCTTTCTTACGAGGCCTTCCCGAACGCGGGGAAGGCCTATGACGTCACTGAGGGGCGGGGGGAGACACGGAAGAGCTTCTGTGTCTTCCGGGGAACAAAAAAACAAACAAACAAATAAATTCTCGGGTGCGGCGCACCCGAGGATTTATTAACCCCCTCCCTGGTGTCGGCAAGGGGTTAAACCTGTTTGACTACGTTTATTTACCCATGGTTCTAATTATGTATTGTATGTACATATGTGTGTGTGTGTATTCGTGGGTGTGTGTATGTATGTATATGTGTGTGTGTATGTATGTATGTATGTATATGTATGTGTATATATATATATATATATATATGTGTGTGTATGTTCTGTGCTTGGCATGTTCGTGGGTCATTGCGTGGCTCCTGGGTGGGTTGTTATACTAGAAACCTATGAATTCCTGCTCTCATCTTATCACACTTATCTACCCATCATCATATGTCATGCCTCTATCAATCTATCCTCCATTCCCACTCTGACTCACCCAAATCCATTCTACTACTTTCATCTCCTAAATAAGTCTGCCTAAGCTGTTCCCTCCTCTTCCACATCTAACTCACCAAACCTCACTCTACTACCATGACCTCCCAGGCAACCCTACTAAATTCTCCCTCATTTATCTCACCCAGCTACTATGATCGCCCTAACCCTTCCACAGACTTTTCCCTCCTCCTTCCCAAGCCTTTGGGATGAGTAAATGAGGGATATACTCCCAATTAACACTTCTGGATTTCTTTCCTGCTCCACCCCTCCATTACATCAGTCAATCTAACTAACAAACTCTTATATCCGCGGCTCAATTTAACTAATAATAATACTAAAACTGTACTCATATTTCCCGACACTAATCCATCACTAATTCTTGCTGGGTTCCGGAGTAACGTGCTACTCGCCGAAAAGTGCTTCGACGCCTCGTCAGAGGTAGTAAGCGCTATATAAATACTATTACAATACAATATAAGAAGCGCTTTCTGCGTTGTTTAATGGGGCCTAACAGGAAATCCTGTAAGTCAGTGTTATTAGAAGGGAAACTAAGGTGTTCTCTAAAAGCATCTTGTGAGGAACTCCGTAGCCATTGCTGGCATAGTTTCCCTACACAGTATGTTGTTACTTTTCCCGCATGTTATGACACACAGCAAGGGTCAGCCTATTTGTTCTTAAAAAATAAATAAATAAAAAAAAACATGGAGTTTATAAAATGTTTGACACCCAGTGGTATCTGTTGGCCACAATAACCACCCACCAGGACGTGAAAGTGAAGCATTAAACGTGCCATTCTGGACCCGCTCATCGAGCTGACCTTCAGTTGCATTTATATACTTTTGCCATTTGTAAAATTTTGCAGGGGCAGGAATACTGGGCGCTTTCAAATCCTTAACTTTTACTAAGCCTAAACAGCTTGTCTGTTGTACAGTTTAATTTAAAAATATCATTTGAACAGGTATCGGACATGCTGTAAATAAAGCTTCCTTTCACATTTATTTGCCAGTTTTTTGTTCCCTACACACTAAGTCGGTCTACTTCAACCAATATTCACAGACTTCCACAGCCAACCGGGAAACAAAGGAATCCGAATAAATGAATTTTGTATCGGTCAATAAGATAAGTAAGTTTTCCATAAATGGCAATTTGAAATAATATCAAAGCATTTTTAACATTGTGCCCAGAAAAATATGCACATTTTTCAGATTAAGTTTTAGAACTCCCTTGTGGTGGAGTCGGACAATGTTCCCATTGTGTGTAATGTAAAAATAGTTTTCGGGGTACGTGCTCTGTAAATGAAACGGTGTCCATAATAATTAGAGCAAAACATGTCACTATAATTTTCTTTGGATCGATAAACATCCTCACTTTCAAATACAGTATAATTCTGCAATGCAGTCATCATAAAATCAACTGTTTTCACATCCCAGTCATCAGAAACAACTCCGGGTATTATTACATCGTTCATAGAAAGTTTAAACACATATGGTATTTGAACGACCTCCGTTGAGCCATATATATCAAATGTGACTTTATCCCAAACAGACCTATCAGGAATTGGTTTAGCTGGAATGTTCACAAAAGACAAGTCTCTGCGGACCTTGTGAGAAGAAACATGGGGTTTTAGGACCTCCTCCACCAGTTAGTGTTGATTTTTCAGGAAGGTAATAACCATGCATTGATAGAAAGTAATAACAGAGCCAGTCCAAAGGAGGTAAGCTAACGTAGTCAAGGAAAGCCACAGATAGTTCCATGGGAGAATAAAGTTATTTGTTCTAAGCTAATTTATCATCGTACATGTTTTTGGCAGTTCAGATGTAGAAGAGGCAGATGAGTCTGAAAATGTGTCATTGATGTTCGCTAAGTATCCAGAAGCAGTTTGTTTTAAGACTGGAGCTGTAGTTGAAGGAGGAGAACAGGTAGGGGTCTTTTGCGGTGGTTCACTGTAAATGACTCCATCAGTTTGTGTAGAAGTCGAGTCAAATCAATTTAGCAATTTCCGTGTTGCTTGTTGTAATAGATGTTAGTGGAACTAATGCAAGATCATTTTCCATCCTCCCCAAGCTCGGAGAGATGTCAGCATTGCTGCTCAAAACTTGTAGAGGGTCATCTTGACCAGTAGTGAGAGGGATTCGGATACTACTGGTTGTTTCTCTTGGTCTGTTGTGCAGGATCGGCCACATGGTGTAACTTGACATTGTTGATGGAGACAAAGCGGTTTTCTTTAGAACCAGGCAGCAGTGGTAGTGACCGTTCTGGTACCGTGTATTCCCAGGACTGGGACCGGTGCAAAATAGGAAAGACCAAACTCCTTTTTCACAGCAACTTTATCACATACTAGAATCCAGCTGGTAGGTGTTATTGGTACATCCTTTATTCCTACGGAGGAAGCACTGGCAGAAGTGTTGTCACAGAACTGTTGTAATTCCTGCAAGACAGTGACACATTCATTTATGTCAAAAGGTGTTTCTGTTGGCTCCACGCCAGGACCATCAAGATCTGGAACATACATTCGACTTCCAAACAGGCACTCGTATGAAGTACAACCTCCCCCTGGGATCTTCTAGTCAGATTATTAAGTGCTCTCTGGACTCCATGCAGGTGATTAAGCCAACTAGGATCCGTGCCTAATATTCTGGCTGTTAAGGATTGCTTTAAATCTCGGTTTTGTTGCCCCACAATACTATTTCCCTTGCGATGAAATGTAGACGAGTAACGGAGTTGGACCCCTAACAAAGCCATGGCGTCCCTGAATGCCCTTGAGGTGAAAGCAGGGCCCTGGTCACAGTGGAAAGCCTCAACTGCATATGTGCTGATAAAGACTTGCAAATCTTTAATAACAGTATGAGCGTTGTGGCCACACCCATAGAAATCTGGAGCAGGAGTCAACAGCGACTAAGATGCATTTGAATGCACTGTCCTATGTTAGGACACTGCAATGGTCCAAGTACAAACATTGTAGTGGTTTGTTTGAAATCAGGAGGGGTGTCTGTGGTGGGAGTTTATCGGTGGACCCTTTCATTTGTTGGCAGATATCACAAAAAAGAACATACTGCTTGGTATGTTTGTATAGACCTGGTCACCAATAACAAGCTTGCAATAATGCTATTGTAGCTGCCACACCAGTATGGGCAGAGGCAACCCCCTCATGCGCTGCTTTAATCAACTCTGGTCTTGGGTCTTTATTGGGAATTACTTGAACTCCCATGCCTGGTATTTTTACTTCTGAATCTGGGAAGCCTCCAATTCGGTAGGAATATTTAGCAGGAAATGCTTTTGGTAAGTGCGTGCCTTCAGACGTGGCTTTCACGGCAGCCCATATGTCATAGTCTCGTTTTGTTCAAGAACGAGTTACTGCAGCAACAGAAGCTGTAGCTACTGCTGATTTGACTGCTTCATCAGCCAGTGTATTTCCAGCAACATGTATTCCAACGCACTGGTGTCCAAGTATATGTACAACATGGACATTAGGTAGCGCGCTTTCAGATCTGCTACTTTCACCCACAGAAGTCTGTGTTTGATGGTGCTACCTTTGAAATCTCTTAACCCATTCTGGCACCAGTAATGCAGATATTCATTGAAGGACTGGACACAGTAGTACGAATCACAGACTATCAGTGTTAACTGTGCAGGATCCGTATGTTCCAGTGCCATCACCAGAGCCTTTAGCTCTGCTAGTTGTGCAGTGCAATCCCCTAGGGTTTGCTTGTGGATAAAAAATTAGTACCCTCCATGTAGCCACTTACAACTGCGCAAGCAGTGGAGTATTGATACTTTGTGCCTATTGCAGGTTGTGCTGAGCCATCAGTGTATGTGACTCTTTGATATTGATTAATAAGCAGTGTATTTGCTGGAACTGGGTATTCTAGTTCATGCTGCAAAAATTCTTGTGTTTTTAGTTTTGGGTCAAAGATATAGTCAACATCAGTGACTGTCAGAGATGTTGCCCATTGGATCCAACGTGGATGTAATGCTTTAGTGTTTGGAACTCTGGCTTTGGGAATAGCCTTGAGGGCTGGGATTGGAGATACGACAATAATGTATTTCCCCTGGGCTAGTGGTCTCTCTTTAATGACAGCCATCTGCGCAGCAGTGAGAATTTTGTCAGTGGGTGCAAAGCGTTGTTCTGCTGTCGAATGTAGGTGTGATTCGTATGCAATCTGGACTGTCTCACCTACATTAAATGTTACATAGGTGAAACCAATGGCACCAGCAATTACTCTGATGACCAGATGTTTGTATTGTCCCTTTTGTGTAAGTGTAGTGCTGCAAGCATGTCTTGTTGCAATGCCCTGAGAATGAGTGTGTTCGACTGTCCAAAATTTACTTGAAAAGTCAGGATGTATCAAGTCATATAAGGGTTTTATGCGTAATCTGGAATGTAAATTCTGCCAAAATTTAGGAATCCCATTAGGGAATGAAGTTCTTTTAATGATATTTGGAGGTTGGAAAAATGCGCACAGTTACAAGAACTGTGGCGCTAGGCTCTTTCCTTCACTTGATAGCTTGTATCACCAAAAACAGGACACTAAGGAAGACTCTTTGTTTTTTTTTAAATGTAATCCATAACCAAATTCAATAAATCCCATAACAATGCGGGCTTACACGTCTTAGATGTTATAGTAGTTCGTCGTCAGTAAGGTAGATATCCTCTACATAGGACAATGTTCCACGGTCAGTGTCATGCAGTATTGAAGTTACAAGAACGCGAACAGTCCTGGACTGTTCTTACTCCCCTGTGGTAATAAACTTTTTTCTGGGCGCCTACTGCATTGAAACTTGTTAAGTCTCCACTCTCAGGCGCTATATTTTGGCAAAAAAAAAAACATTGGAAATTTCCAGTGTTTTGTATTTTTTGCGCACTATGTTGTTCATAAGTGCTGTGAGTTTTGTATAGCATATGTGCATGTGTGACTGTTTAAGTGTCTGTAGTCTAAGACTATTCAGTACAAATGGTCTGGTTTAGCTACTGGGAATAAAGGATTATTCACTGGTGAGACACAGTGTTCAGTTACGCCCTGGTACTCTGGTTGTGTGAGCATTTTGCGTGCGTTAGCATCATGTTTTATTGGATACTGTGGTTGAGGTTGGGGTTAATTTTAACGTGGGTGCCTGCGCTAATGCCCAATCAATGGCTTAGGATTCTGCGAGCTTATCAGGAACAAGGGGCGAGAAAGACGTTTCGATAACATCTTCCCCATATGCGCAAGTACAGACATTCAGGTGGCCAATCCTTTTTCGCCAGTACACTAGCATAAATGTTTATGACTCGGTCCCAAAAGATTGCGTTGATTGTGTTCAATGTCTTCTTCTAACTGTAACGCTACTTTGTACACACTATCAGGCGTGGAGACACGCATGTCCGCAGTTTCAATTGGGAAGAAGTTATCAGTTGCTTTCACCTCCAGATGCTCTTGAAGATTCCGGCGAACTATTGTGACCACTGCTGCGCTGTGTAGCAGACCTAGTGCCCACGTCTTGTTCTTCATTAGAGCCCGCTTCTTGAGTGGCATGCCGAATCGCAGCTGCTGCCACTTTCTTCTTTTTAAATTGGAGTTTTTGTTGGGGACATTTCTCTTATTTTTTTTTTAACAAACTTCTGAAGACCATTGTAATTCCTGTCTGTTTCACGTATTCAGTTCTTCCTCTGACCGCTCACCTCTCTCACTGCGTTTTTCCGATTAGTCCTGAAAGGAACGAGATTGGCGTGTATCAGTATATTAATATCTGTCAGGCATTTTTATATTATCTGTATTTCTGAGATTATATCTATTCTTTGGGGTCTCCGTACGTGGATATTCTCCCTTTTCTTTTTTTAGGTGTTTGTTGTTTTTTTTATCCCAGCATTTTTTAGAACCCTCAGGAGCTTGCTTGGTAGAATCTTTATTAGATTTACCCTGAAATTGTGGTTTAATGGGTCTGGCCCCAGACTATGTTGACCAATGCTAGAGTAGGTCTCCATGATAATCTTTAGCAGCTTATGTTCTTGATCATGTGGAGGAATGTCCCGGAGCTGCATGCACAGTGCTAGTGCAACTGCTTCCCCTTGAAGGTTCCTAAATATAATTGAAGATACCGTGGCGAAGTTGGCCATAAGTTGCATCCCCAAGTCCTGGGCTGGGGCAGCCCCGTATTCATCTTGAATTTGTTTTAACACTTCCGCTATATTGGCAAGTATTGGTGTACCTTGGCGGTTGTATAGAGCATGGCAAATACCGTGCCCCAAGTACTGCAGTTATCTACTGTTGGAACCATCCCAAATGGCAAGCACATAGTTAATATTCTATGCTTATCCTGAGGTCCCCTATGGGGAAATACTGCTTCCAGTCCATTTATTTTTTTAGCTAACCAAAACGGAATCTCTTCTCGTTTGGCATATACTTTGCCCATGATTGAATGTACAGTCGCAGGATTAATACCTGGTGTTGCTGCATGTGGTTGCACCTGGGCAGCACGTCCTGGGTTTGTATTTAATGTTTGCATTACAAACTGTACTAATCGGCTCAGTATATAAGCAGTGGACTTCAGCTACCGTCAAGGTTGCCGCATCAGGGTGTATATGTGGCCAGTAAAGGCTAGGTAGGACCATCATTACTTAGAGGACCTATCTTAACGTGTAGACTTGTACGTGGTAGGCGCCATCAAGCCATTTATTATGTTCTTTATAAGATAGATGTATTTCTAGATATGCATATGCTCAATATTGTGCAGGTATATTTGCAGGTGTGTATTGGTGAAATGTATTTGTGTTCCCATCGGCTGCTGGAAATGTGATTCAAGAATAGAAAATTTCTGTTCTCTAGGCTGGATGAGCCTCAACAATAAATGTATCAGGACCCCCCTGGGCCGTTAATCCATGTGCCAATAAATGTGCAATAAGGGGAGGTTGCGGGTTCGCCACGATGAATGGTAATTTTGTTCAGAGCACACCAAATGGGGATTATCCTTTTAGGGTTCAAGCTTGAACAACCTACAGTGATAGTTAGGTATTCCCTACTTAGCTGAGAAGGGAAATCCTCAATACCACGGACGTCTCCGTATATAGTACTGAGGTGTCTTTGTATGTAGTGAGACAGAGATACTTGGGAGGACCTGAAAATTAGTACCTGACCAAACGTTGGCGGCGCCATGTCACGTAGGTTCTCATTATTCTAGTGAGACTACTAGATTTGGGCGGCAGAATCACTTGTACTGCAGTGAACTTAGTCTGAACCCACACCAGGTGACACCTGTCAGCCTAATCCGGGTTTTGTTCCTGCTAACTAGCAGTGCCTCCTCTCCACCCAAGAGCAGGGATGATTGGGCAACCGGGCGCATGACACAGATGACTCCTCAGTTACATTAGTCTCACATATGCAAGGATATCAGAGGCAGAGTATAGTTCACTAAAGTTTTATTGAAGCAACTACAGCTTAGATAATAAAGCATGTTTTGCAATAACTAGGACGATGAAGCATGACAGAATTAGAGTTGTGACAAGCAGAGTAAAACATAAAAATAACGCTACCATATTGTCACTGCATTTCTTTTTTTAGAATAGTCCCTACCTAGATTGTTAGCGCACAGCATGTTAAGCTCTAATTTTTCCCCTTAAGGTTCTCCTGGAAAGAAGTCATCCCTCATACCAGAGCAAGAGGCCTGTAGTCTACATAAGCAGCTGCAACAAAGCAATCAGCATACAGTTGTGGTCATCGGGCTGGAATCTCCCTCTAACGTACATGGGTCAAAGTAGTGTTTTCATAATAAAACAGCTGATGTTCCAAGAAAGTATACTATGTTTCCGTGAAAATTAGAGACAAAGCGTACTACTTTTGCCGGCAACCTATCTTACTGCAGCGCTGATAAAAGCACAGAGTGAAAGAAATGTCTTGTTTTAAGAACGTAGTGCTGGCTAGGCAAAGAACAGCTAGATAGAGAAAATAAAACAAGACTGCAAATGTGGCTATTGTTAAAATAATAACAAAGACGAATAAAAAGTCTGTTAAAGTGCACAGTGACGAGCCTAGTTTGCTAAAATATTGTGTATTTAAAACTTTAGCTGAAATGGCTACACAACAGTGGTGGATCACTGGAGTCAGGTAGCACTTATTCTCCTGGATCTATCTGCAGCTTTTGATACTGTCTCGCACTCCTTACTTCTGCAGCGCCTTGGCAACTTGGGGGGAAGGGGTGGGGTGTGAGGCCCAGCACTGACCCGGCTGACTACCTTTCTTACTCAGAAAGAGGGTCTATTTACCTCCAAACCAAAGCTGTTGGGCTGTGGGATACCTCAAAGATTAGCTTTGAGTCCCACACTTTTTTTTGTCTATTGTGGCTCCTTTGGCGTCCTTTGATGAATTGTTTGGCGTAGAAATAGTTTCTTACGCCGACAAACTGCTTCTCACACTTGACTAAAAGCCCCCAACACATTGAACAATTTTAAATGTTGTATTTTGGCAGTGTTTCATTGGATGCACACTAGTAACCTACAATGCAGTGTCAGCAAGACTGAAATACTGCTTTTTGGTATCGCCCCACCCAGCTGGGATAATAACATCTGGCCCAATGTCAGCCCCTGACACAGTGGCACGCAATCTGGGAGTGAAGTTTGACAGTTCAGCCACCTTTGCCTCCAAGGTAGCAAGTGTTGTTGGTGTCGGTTTTGGACTTCTCAAGAGCCTAAAGAAGATCCTTTATATTCTTTGTACCCCACAGCAGAAAACAGTAATTTGGGCATTGATCGCCTCAAGGCTGGACTATGCCAATTCCATTTATCTTTGTCTGCTGGCCTACCTGTGAGAAAATTGCGTCTTTTAAAGCTGAGGGAACTTCTTTGGCTTCCCGTTAAAGAGTGGGTGAGGTTTAAAGGACCTAATATGATACGTAAAGCCTTTTGCTACTCTGACCCCCGATACCTATTGAAAAGTACCACTCCCTATCTCCGAGCTAGATTCTTCGGCTCTGCTAATGCGCTTCTAGTGGCAATACCCAAGTTTAGAAGGAAAAGATAGGAAGGTGGCAACTATTCTTACCTTGCCACCAAAGATTGGAACATCCTTCCACAGCTGCGGTGGGATGCGGAGGTCTGTTTTTAGTCGATTGCTTAGAACCTGGCTTTTTAGTTCTGCGTCTTAAATTCCACGACCTCAAGAATTTGTGCCTACTAAAGTGCCAGGACACTCTGAGGATCTGTTGCGCTCTAAGTCCCCCAAACAGAAACAAACGGATAGGATGTAATGCTAGTATTTGTTTCAGCCCTCCTAGTAAATGTAACCCCATCTGGAATAAACGTGCACCATAAAATATTTAAAGCTCTGATGCCTGAAACTCCTACAGGATACTAGGCTTAGAAACATGGCTAATTTACAAGGGAGTCCTTTTGTGTGAAGGTAATGGTTATCATTACTAGATAGGAGTGAGATTGCTCCGTCCTCTTCCGCCGTTATCTCCTAATCAAGAGTTTTTGTTTTTGTTTTTTTTTTGGGGGGGTTGGGGGGAGAACCCTTCGCAGTCAGCTCCTATCATTGCATCTGTGAACCATGGAACTCAACGTGGAAACCCTCTATAGTCTGCAGGACTCATGTATCTGCTGTGGTGAACTCCTCCTACCTCCCTTCTACTTTTACAAGGCAAAGTATAGAAGAGAACCCTGAAGTGGAGGTGCCAGAACCTCTTACCAAAACCTCTATTAGAGCGACCTTTGGGGTTCTCTTGAAGAAAATAATCCACCAAATCAAGAATGGCCTTTATATTGTCTCCTTCTTTATGTTTAATCCCTCTAAAGGCCATGGAATTGAGAACAGCCAGACAAGCACCCTCCTCCGGCCACTGCAAAGAAAGTGGGTCCCAGAATTTTCTTTATCAATGGCTGGGCCTTGTCTAAAGAGGTGAAAGTTAACACAAGCTTACCAGTTCTTTAAAAAAAAAAAAAAAAAAAAAAACTACATTCCAAAGTGGTCCCTTTGAGACACTGAACCTGCGTTCGAGTAGGTGAGATCACTTTGTCACTCGTCTATTTTAATGAGTAAAGATCTATGGCTCTTGATGGAGTTTGCACAGTTTGATTTACCCAGGAAAATGGCTGACCTCTGGGCACAACCAAAAAGGATTTCAGCAGAAATCCATATGCTTGACTCCTTGGCCTCTTCCCCAGTGTCAAATATCTTCATTAGAGGGTTGCCAATATCCAGTATGTTATATATTGATATGTAAAAAGAAAATTGTCTGCCATTCTTGGGCTTCAGGGGTAGCTTGCTTCCCACAGTTGGACCAAGGTACTTCGTTCTTACTCTGCCATGGACTTCTTTGTCCAGGAGTTTGCCAAGGCGGCCAGCTACATGTTGAGCTGTCGTCACCCCCGGGGACCATTCTGCTGACCATGGATTGTATGTGGTATTCTGATCTAGCATGTTCCATGGTGGTTTAGCTTTGGGATCTGGTTTGCTATCTGTCTTTAACGCTTGAAGTATTTTGCAGGTCTTGAGTTGGTCTAATAATCTGATTCCCCTTGTGAATCATCTGTCTCTGCATCCAATAGCTTAGAGACCACCGGAAGTGCTGCAAAGATTGGAGCGACTGAGTTGCTGGATCAGCCCACAGAGGTGACTGGAGGTAGGCTTCATAGATCCAAGAAGGCCTATTTGAGCCTGTCAAAAGAATTCAACACATGGACCTGGATCTTGTAAGGAGTCAGACTGTTCTTGATAGGAAACCCAAAGCCTCCCCATCAACGGAGTAGATAATAATGGCAAAAAAGCCAGTTCTAGAGGCTGCTTTGCAAGAGGTGCAAGGGCATTGCTTACTGTCTTAATTACCAACACCACCTCTCTGGTAATGGGCTGTTCCATTCTTTCTTCAGAGAGAATCTTCCTCACGTCTGCATGGTTCCGTAGTAGAAGAGACAGTGAGACTAGTGCAGACCTGGTAGGGACACGAGTTCCGCCCACCCCCAAGTAAGAGATGATGGGGCTCCCTGCTTGCATATACAGTGCCATGATGGTGACCTAGACATAGATCTCCCAATTAGGCTTCAATCTACAGTCAGGACTTTGTGTGAAAAGTGCTGCATTTGTGAAATAATAAAACTCTGTGTGAGTAAACACTTGGTATCGGAGCATCGCAAAGTTGTGTCCCATTGATACCCGCTTCCTTGTTTGAGACATGGGGTCTCTGTGGAGCCGGTATTAACTGCAAAGTTGAGCGCCGTCACCGGTTTGGAGGACCTCACCTCACCTTGACGTAGCCGTGAAATTAGCCATGTAGAAGGTCCTAAATGTGGTGCTTGTGGCAGTGTAAAATATTGGTTAATGCTCAAAGTGCTTCACAGTAAAATACTTCACAAGCCTTTAATAATCTAAGAAGGCAATAATCCCAATGAGATTTAACTGCTGCTAGAGCAGTAGAGAAAAACGAATTCCAGGATGTTCGCACATGGTATTTTGCATACATGCCAACTGACCTAATTCAGGTGGGAGACTTACGATCCTTTTTTTTTTCTTCTTATTTTACCTCTCAAAACTGCTTAATTTTAGCTTTCTCCTTCTTAAAAACACCCTTGCCTCAATGTAAGTCAGTGGGGAAATAAATTCTCCCAATTTCTTCCCCCAAAATCTCCCTCTTTCTAAGTTTAAAATGTTGGCATGTAAGTTTTTGGTCATTGTTGCAATTTGATTGATGTTTACAAACGATAGCTTCTCCCAAGTGCTTATGGGTAGTCTAATTTGTTTTGTTTCTCTGCTGCTGTTTAATAAAAGTGAAAGAATAATGCATGATCCTCAACTCCATTCCTGGCATAGAATCCAGGCTGCTTCATTCATACTGCTTGACCAATCTCCAATAAATCAATAACTGGCCTCTCTACCAAATTGTATCTGTGCCTCCTCGAATCCAAGGAATTCTGCGTAGACTCCCTAGATACAGCTTCAGACAACAGGCTATACTACACTGCCTAGCTGGGTGCGCTATACAAGGGTGCTTCAGAATGTATTCCCACAGACGCTTCTTCGGAGTGATGAAATATAGCGCACTCTACTGTGAATGCTTCCACATAAAGTAGGGATGTCTGTACTCACTCCTATCATGTGCCCACCAGTAAAGACTACAGCATTAGCTAATCCTCCAGGATAGCAAATCTCCAGGTCAAGAGTACCTACATGGTATCTGGAAGAGCCAGTCAACCCTGGTTATCGGTGTGTTTCATCTCCACAAGTCCATCCCTAAGATGGAATTCATCCCAAATCACTTAAGACATGATACTGTCAAGCTCTTTAAATATTTTACCCAGAACCATTGACATCATTCACTGTAACACAATGGCACCTGGTTAACAAAATCGTGTTAACTAGCGCAGTCTGACTTGTTGGCATGAACTAGAACAGTACTTACAAATGTCTGAGCTACGCAGTCCTGCCATTATCCATCCTATTGTGAAACGCTGAGTTTCTTGGTTGCTATGTGTAATCTGTATGTCTAAATGTTTAAGAGCACCTTGTTGCCAAGTTAGTCACAGATCTGGGAGCACAGCAGGATCTTTGCTTAGCAATCCTCCTAGCGTATATAACCTGGATATCTACTGATTTGTATTTTGGTCTTGCAGGTCAACAGATCTCTGCAACTGATGCAAAAGCACCGGTGTCCCCCACATTGCATCCCTCAAATAAACTAGGGTGACTCAGTTGTGGAAGCAATACGCTGACCCTCCTACTTATGAGGCCCGGGACTTGAGGAGGCACCTCAGGCAATGGTAGTAATCACAGATGGCAGAGTCTAGCAGCACCAAAAGACTTGCAGGTAGTCTTTGTCCCCGAGACTGCAGGAGAACAGGGGACATGCCAGCAAGCTCTTGGAGAATCTTGTGTTCAAGGTTGTAAAGAACAGGCCCAGTCCTTTTCACTCCAGGCCACAAGCAGGAGGCAGCAGCCAACACAACAAAGCAAGTGCAAAATGGCAGTCCACACTACAGCACACAGCAAGCAGTAGGTCAACACAACAATGTAGTTGAAGAGGGGCAGTCTCTCCTGGCAGGACAGCAGTCCGTTTTCGTGGCAAAATGTCTGTCCTTCGTTGCAGTAGAGTTCTGATTTGGTGGGGTATGGGGTCCAGTACTTATACCCAGTTGAGCCTTCGAAGTGGTTGATGCTTCAGAGAGAGGCTTTTGAAGTGCACAAGGTCCCTGCCCTTCTTTCCCTGGCTCCAGACACTCTACAGGGGATTATGCAGCCCATTTTTTGGAGAGAGGCACTTCCCTATTCAGGTGTGTCAGCTCTTCCCCTCCAAGATCAGGGAGGCCCATCAGCCGGGTGATCAGGATGCAAATGTCACACCCACGTTCCCTTTGTGTGTGACTGTCTAGAGGGAATTCACAAAGCTGAGCTGTCATCCACCCCATACATGTATTTACATACATGTTTTCAGAGACTGGCAGAGGCATGGAATGGGTAAAGTAAGAATGTGACGACTTTCTGAAAGTGGCATTTTCAGACTTGAAATGTAAAATCCGACTTCACCATAAATTGTGATTTTAAATTGTGAGTCCAGAGTTACTAAAATCCATATTTCTATATTTGTTAAGTTGCATTTAAAGGGTGCCTCATGGTAACCCCAGTGTTAACCTATAGGAGACCTAGGCCTTGCAGCAGTGAAAAACAAATTTGATGTGTTTTCACTACCAGGACATGTTAAACTTGAACCCTGGGGCTATCCGTGGCCTACTTTAGGGGTGACTTACATATAATAAAAAAGGTTTGGGCCTGTCAGGTGGGTGCACTTGCCAGGTAGAAGTTGGAGTTTAAAACTGTGCACATGTGCTCTGCAGAGGGTGGGCTGGGGCATGCTTAAAGGGCTACTGTAGTGGGTGGCATAATCAGTGCTGCAGGCTCAATAGTAGCATTTAATTTACAGGCCCGAGGTACATGCAGAACACTTTACTAGGGACATACAAGTAAATTAAATATGCCAATTGTGGATAAGCTAACATCCCCATGTATAGAGCACATGCACTTTAGCACTGGTCTTCAGCAAAATTGAAGTCAGAAAAAGAGATCAGAGGTTGAAGAGTTGGGGGAAACCACACCAATGATGCCAGGCCTGACAACTCAAAAAAACTGTCTGGAACGTGCTGACAAAGCCAGATCCAACTGTTTAAAAAAAAAAAAAAAAAAAAAACGTGTATAATATCTGTAATGTTGGAAGCATTAACTATGCATTGCACATGTTCACTGAAATGTCGGAAAGTTTGTGCTCAATAGCGGTTGTATTTCGGAAGATGACCTAGCAACTCGTATTTTAAATGTTTCACGGGCTGATTGATGTAAGCGCCATGTCTTGGAAACAATAAGGCTTTAGTCTGCTTAGCTTGTCAAATGTAACATTTAAGTTTGGGATGGAAGGCCACAAGCCTAGTCTAATTTCATGTGCAGGAGGAAAGAGCACGTTACCACAGAAGGTCACTATTTGAGAGACCAAAACCACTGACCCCTGCTCTCATCCCACAACAGCCCTGATCATTCAGCCTCGAATAGCTTCCATTTGAAAGTAACTGAAATACTGGGGAAATCAAGGAAACTGGTAATCCCTTCAAGTAACACACCAGATTGGCCACAGGTGCATTACAAGCTCCGTACAATGACACTGGTTTACACCTCATGTAGTGGTTCAGCAAAGCTTCACTTTTGTTTCCGCTGAGAGAGACCTCCTTCCCACTCAAGTTTGTAATCAAAGGGTAAATCCCACACTTGTTTATGACACTCTTCCCCTGCCCACTGAAAAATGTCTGCAACTAAAATGTTGAAATTGTCAGTGAGAACTCCATGAATTAGTGATTCATCTGATTTTCAGCTACGGTGAAATGTAATTTCTCAAATCTTTTAATGTCCTGTATTGTATAAGTAGTGTCTTTCTTTGCCATTATGTGTTTGCATGTTAAATCAAAAGGCAAAAACAATTCTGTTGCATTAATGTGCTTCCAGGCCACGCAGTTTGATTGAGCAGTTCAGTCAAACTTAACATGTTTTACAATCAATCTAAGCTGACTTTGTCCATGATGTAAAAAAAAAAAGACATTGCATTCTGTATAATGTCAATTGCAGATGATCGTGTTCTTGAAGGTGTAAATACGAGTGGACAAGTTATTATCAACAACAGCCAATGCTTTTTCCAAATAAGCCTGATCCAAATGCTTTAAACCAGCAGCAGTTTCCATTTGAGAAAGATTCCAGATTTCATTATGAATGGCATTAAGAAACCTTTTTGGAACGTGATGACCTAGGACCTAACAAGAAATCTTGTAAATCCATGTGGGGGGGGGGGGGGGGGAGAAGGGAGCGGGGGGGGGAGGATATATGGATATATATATATATATATATATATTCTTTAACTGCAGACTTAGTGGAAAGTTGTAACTTTTGCTGGCATAACTTTCCCATACTTTAGTCCCCGAGTGCTGGGACTCGACGTAACAAGGGTCCTGTCTGCTTGCTTTAAAACCCTGTGAGAAGTTTAAAAAAAAGTGCATGACAGCCATTTGTGTCTACTGGCCACAATAACCACCTGTTTGGTCCTGAAAGTGTAGAATTAAAATGTATCATGCCAGCTAGTTGTTCTTCATTGAATTTTACAACATGTTGCTGTTTTCTCAGAGTGCAGTAGAAGGAATTCGGGGAAGATTTAATTCTTTAATCTTTGTTAAACCCAAGCAAGTAGTTTGCTGCACTGTCAATCAGAAAAATCATCTGTGTTGGAATTAAACAGGTTTAAAATAAGACATCTATGCACTGCACTTGCCAGTGTTTTGTACCCCAAACTTAATTTAATTTAGCAGTTTCTTTCCCGTGTTCACAGCCTTTAATTGCCAGTTGGAAAACAAATGAAATTTGAATACATTATTTTGTCTGGGTCAGCATGTTTTTTTCTAGAAAAATATGAAAATGTGTCCAAATCTGTTTTGGCACTACCCAGTGTTGGCGTCACAGTGTTCCCATTGGGTATAGTTAAAAACTGTAAGTGGAGTACTAGCTCCATGTGTATATTGATGGTAATAAAACATTTCACCATAATTGGCAGAACATGTACATATTCATATCCTCACTTTCAAATATAGTATAATATTCAAGCTCAGGTAGCACTGAAGTCACTGTTTTTACATCCCATTCATCAGAAATTAGACCTGAAGTTACCACGTCATCCATAGCAACTTTAAAAACTTAAGGAATTTGCAGAGTTTCTGTATGATCAAAAATGTCATATGGGACTTTATCCCACACAATTCCATCAGGCACTGTAAAAGCAGAAATGTTCACAAGGGACAAATCGCTTCCCACTTTGTGGGAAGACGCAGAAGGTTTCAACACTTACCCCTACCAGTTCTATAGCATTTTGGGAGATAATGTCCATTTATAACAAAGAAGAAAACCGTTTCAAATCCAGTCCATAAATGAAGGAAAAGCAATGAAATGGCAATTCACAAATAAAACCACGGTGGGATCAGATAAGTGTGTTTCAACAAGTGAAGAAAATCACACACACCATGTAGTGAAATGTGAGCAGAATCAGCAGAGAAGTTGTAAATGTGGACAAAGGAGCCAGAAGCAGTCTGGATGAAGGCAGGAGCCTCAATAGATGAAAGAGAACTGGTAGACACGTCCAAAGGCGATTCATGATACACAACTGTTGTTTTGAACATCATTGGAAAATTGTAGACTTGCATCTGTATTTCTTGCATTTGCAGCAGTAACAGAAATCAATAAAAGTTCATTCTCTGCTCTCTTCCAGTAGAGGAATTTTCTGTCGGCTAGTAAGGAGTTACCTGCCAGGAGTCTTTGTGACCTACTCTGTAGAATGGGCCACTTAATGCAATTTTACTTGATCAATTGACACACGTCTTTTGTCTTTATAACCAGCAAGTGGTACTAAATTCACACTTCTGGTAATTTGAATGCCGAGGACTGGCACAGATGAATGGTATGGGCCAAACTTCTCCTTTACCGCAATCTTCTCTCAAACTAAACCGCCCAACTTGTGGAATCCAGCCAGAAGGTGCTGGTTGCTCCTTAACTCCTTCAGTGGCAGTACGTTTAAATTGCTAATTAGCATGCTCATCCTGGAAGGTTTCTAGTTTTGTAGGACAGCAAAATGTTCATATATGTCAAAAGGCCTATCTGCCACCTCAGTTTGTACAGACCCTGCCAACAATAATGTTTCTGTAGTAAGGAAATTGTGGCTGCCATACAAGCATGGGCAGATTCTACACCCTCCTAGGCAGCTATTATTAGTTCTAGCCTGTGGTCTTCATTGGGTATCACACGATCATTCACTCCAGGGATGTTAGAAAAAACTATGTTTTGGACAATTTAAGTGGCAGGACTATTTTGAAGGCTATTTGTTAGCAAGGCTGCTAGCCCTTTATCTTCATCGACCCTCATAGAGGAACAAGTAATCACAACCATAGTTGAAGTTTTACGACTCTTATAAATTGTAATACCAAATATGTTGTGTATATACTGGTATGTCAATGTGGTGAAATGTATGTGGGCAGGACTGTCAGGCCACTTAAAGAAAAAATACAGGAACATATGCAGTTGTTATGTAATAATGACCTTTCATCGCCCTTATTCCACCATATTAGTCAGAAGCATGGCGCATTGGAAATCCCAGCATTCAAATATGTGGGCATTAGTCACACTCCAGTACACCCCAGAGGACGGGACAGAATGTTGGACCTTAGGAGGGATGAGGCCAGTTGGATCATAAAATTGAAATCTATTGAAAATGGTATCAACACGGACAATGAAATGCATTATTTCTTATGAAACCAATAGCTTATGTGATTTAATCCTCATTTTTAAAATGGTTATAAACTGTAGTTATTTAAAATGTTTAATTATCTGACATATATATATGTATATAATCTTCTGTATTGTATATTATTAGAAAATATGTTTTTATAGGTTAAAATGCATCAGATGTGTCTAAGTGCTATATAACTAATAATTCAGTGGTACTCTCAACATAACTGCATGAACTTTGTGTATACATTGCTATGATTCTCACTTCAATTTTTCTAATTAATTCACTCTGGTGTAGTGGGATCTAAATACCAATGGAGGATGTACTGATTTGTTCAGGCTTAATGACATATGAATTTTCAAATTACACTTTTTTTCTTAGCCTGATCTTTCATTTAATGGGAATCTTTTTTGGCATATTGCAAGATTAAGTTTGGTCTAATGATATCAGCTACATTCTTACTACTGTCTGAACTCCTGGTATGTGCAAACTTTTGCAGGATTAATAGGTTTTCTGGTAGTTTGCACTGTTTACTAATTTCACTTATAGACTCTGTATAGGTCTGATTAAACAATTCCATAACGCTTACTGTTGCTCCAATTGTAAATAGGTTGTAGAAAATATTGCGGGACCAATTAATTAGTGTTTTGGGTCATGTATTTACTATTTTTGAGAACTAGACTTCTCCCAACACGAACGGTTAAGTTTACGTTCCACCTTTGCGAGGTTAATTTATAGTTCTGGTTAGACTCTTTCTATTTATACTGCATGCAAGAGCCTTTGAGCATCTAACCTTGTTGGGAAATATATTTGAAATGCCTTGGACTTTTGTGTCCTTAAAATATATCTGTTTCTATTGTTGGGTATCATTCTTGCCATTACAAAATGGACGCCGTGTATACAAAGGGCACCGATCAGTCTGTTTATTACACTTCATAACTAACAGACCGTGAGGTTAATTTACAGTTTTGGTTAGACTTTCTTTTTATACTGCATGAAAGAATCTTTGAACATTAAACCTTGTGGGTTAATATATTTGAAATGTCTTGGACCTTTGCGTCCTCAAAATATATCTGTCCTATTGCCAGATATTACTTCTTGCCATTACAAAATGCCCGCCGCGTATACATAGGGCACTGATCGGTCGGTCTGTTACACTTCACAACAAACAGACCGCGGATTGGCTCAATTCACCTTTAAACCTGCCCGCGTGTTAGGATCGGGTTTCGCATGCACACAGGATTTTTCCTATTCAGAATCGTATCTGTCTCCGTTCACACATGGGGTCTTCATTATGAAGCACTTGACTTATTTTATTGAGAGGTGAGATTTTCCTATGAATTTTGTTTATGTACCGTATGGAACATACGTTTAGTCTTATCTCTAAACAAATAGTCTATTTCTGCGTTTTGAGCTACTTGACTATATGCAGGTTTATTTACACAACATGTTTTCATTGGTCTGTGGCACTAAGTATTATCATATTGATAGACATTTGTTCTGATACTTAAGCTATATACTATTTTTTTGAAGAGATAAGTAGGCTTTAAACTGTACTGAGCTTTTGAGTATCACTTTACAGAGTGGCTTTCTGAGGAATTGGATTTTGGAGTAGAGTAATGAATGAACAATGAAGGTATATTCAACATCCTCCTTGGTATGTTTTCTCTGTGAGAACTTTTTTGGATGATTTTTAATTTCTATTAAATTATATGCACAACTTTATAGGGAATTGCTAATGGTTTGCTCTGTAGTCACTAAATTTATTGGTGGATATATGGACATGTTTTACATCTAAGGTTCTTTCCTTGTTCACGGTGTAATGATTTCACATTCTTGGGATTCATGGCCTTTTAATACGACTGTGGTACACTGGACCACAAGGTATTTTAATGCCTATTATTTGGTACATACTACTTGTGATTGTTGCATATGAGCAACACTAATAGATCTTATGATACAGATCATAATAAGATTTCAGTTTTTTCCATGTCCATGTATTGCCAGCCTTGATAAAGTCCTGGCTTGGGACGAAACACGTGTCGGCTATAAGTACCTTATGGGCTGAAATTTACCACCATCTACGGATAAATCTATAATTGATTGGACTATTGGATTTACATCATATGAACTGGTAGCCACTGCCATCGGCGAATGTCTCACAGACAGTGGACTTTCTGGTATTTTATTGCAAAATGGAACTTCATGTGAATGGACACTAGTTTTCTGGTGCTTTTGGTGCGAGTGAATAATTATTTTTGGATTTTCTATATTATTGTATCTATTTTGAATTCTACATTTAATCCGTTGTTTTTTTCTGTGTATATAGCAATGCAACAATATTAAAATTAATAATCACACTGAATTTGGACACCAGCCAATGAATTCCTAACAATGTATTCCAACCTGTTGATGACTCAGTGTATGAATTACATGGGCTTGTGTCTTTCAGTTGTGCCACCTTTCCCCAAAGCAATTTTTATGCTTCAGTGTTTCCTCCTGAGTCTCTGAATCCATTCAGGCACCAGTAATATAAGCTTACATTAAAAGACTGGACCAAATACAAATCACACTCAGAGTGTGGAATTCTTTTTCCTTTTTTTTAAATTTATTTTTTATTTGCCTTTAAACCGAGACATGACATTTCCAAAGAGTTACACATAAGAATCACACTATAGTGTCTCTGAGGGAAAAGATAGAGATGCATATTCTTCAGTAAATAAAACTCCCGAACCCCCCTCGCCTTCCACCAACTCCCCTTATGGCACCCATCATCACTTTGAGCAGTCCCTTAGATTGGTTCTTTTCTTTCCATTTCCCAATCAGTAATTGTAATCTCTCCATGAGCGGCCCATGGTCCAATATCTGGTGTGTCTCCTGTGAGTCCATATTCTTATCTGAACTATATCTCTAGGGAGTAGTATGTGATCCAGTCCCCCCATATCTATTGAAATTTCCACGGGCATCCTCTGTTTATATATGTTGTTTTTCCCCCATCATGAACCCATCCATGCTCTTTCTCCAGGCGCTTATTGTCGGGCAAGTTTCAGTTCCCCATAGTCGGGCTATATCTCTTTTGGCTACCATCAACCCTAGACCGCAAAACAAAAGCTTTCTTCGGGGCAGGTCTATGTCATTGGGTATGCCTAGTATGTATTTGGGATCTAGGGGGAATCTGCGCGGTCAAAACCACTGCGAGTACTTCTGTCACCTTGTTCCAGAACACCTTAATCTTGGGGCATTCCCATAAAACATGAAGAAAAGGATCCAACCCCACCACAGCCTCTGCTACAGTCTGGATGCCTGGCCCTCCCCATCAAGTGCAGTTTTTGTGGATCATAGTATATTCTGTGTAAAATCCTAAATTGTATTAGTCTGAGTCGTAGCCTAATTGTAACCTGCCTTGGAAACATCAATGCAGTCTCCTAGTCTATATCCTCCAGAGGTCCCATTTCCATCTCCCAACTGGTGCGCAGGTTGATCATTGTGTTTGGCATGTTATTGTTTATAGTCTTGTATACTGCCGAGGCCACTTTCTCTGTTATCTTAGTCGACGGCAATCAGCCCTCTAGGGGGGAGCAGTCTGGGATATCCATTCCCTGAAAGCCCTCCGCCATCCATGCATGTCTCAGTCGTATTTAGTGGAAGTATTTTGTTCTGTTTAGGTCGTATTCTACCTGCAGATTCAAAGGGCATAATTTCCCCATTTTGCATCCGATCCCCAAGTTCGGAAATTCCAATCCTATCCCAACCCTCGTAGCCCTGAAGTTTCTTAATTTCTTTTAACCAATCTCCGACCCCATAGAGGGGTCACCTTGGTGGGCCGCCTATACCATCCCACCATTTTGTTAGCTCTTTTCCAGGCCGTTAGGGTCACTTTCGTGGCTGGGGTGAGGTGTCGGATCCCCACTTTCTCATAAAGGAATTGTCTACATGTCCTGCCCTCCCATTGTAGCCGTTCCAGATGGAATGTGGGGTGTTTGTCTATGGTGAATAACCAATCATTAACATTGATGAGGTGTGCCGCCCAGTAGTATGCCTCTACATCTGGTAGGGACAGACCTCACCCCCCCCGCATGCTGATTACGCTGCAAGGTTTTAAGGACTATTCGTGGGTGTTTCCCCTCCCACAGAAAACATCGTATGTCTATGTCTCTAAATTGGCCTGGGGGAATTTGGTAGTACGCATTCTGTAGAACGTATAGGAAATTTGGCAGAGAAATCATTTTAACCATGGCCACCCGCCCCATCAACCTAGGAGGTAATGTTGTCCATTTGTTGAAGTCCGTGCTGCATTCCCTCACCACCCTCCCCAGATTGCGGTCATGGCATCTGTCAGCCTCGTGCATAACGTATATGCCTAGACATAAGAATCCCTCCTTTGTGCACTGTAGCCTCACCGGCAGTGGGGGCATGTGAGCTCCCCCCTGTGGTGTGTAAAGGATCGATTTTGCCAGTTAATGCGCTAGCCGGAATGTCTCCTGTATTCCTCAATCAAGAGAAACAATTGCGGGAGGTTTATCTCAGGGCGGGTGATGTAGAGGAGGACATCATCCACGTACAGGGAGATACGCTCCACTTCACTCATCTGCTTTTAGTCTAAAACCATATAAACCTGCGGAATTCCTGATCTTGCACTCCAGAGACTCGAGGGTAAGAGCAAATAGCAGGGGAGACAACGGGCATCCCTGTCTCGTGCCTCTCTCTATGGGAAACTCAGAGGAAAGGACTCCATTGACCCTCACCGTCGCCACCAGTTTCGTGTAAAGCAGTCGCACCCACTCTACATACTTTGGGCCAAAACCGAATCTCTTTAGTGTCGCCTCTAAGAAGGGCCAGTGGACTGCATCAAAGGCCTTTTCCGCATCCAGGGCTAGAAATAGGTGTGGCTCTGAGCGATTCATAATTGTGGCTAACCATACATGCGCTCTTCTCAAGTTATGTCTTGTGGACCTCTCCGGCATAAAGCAGGTCTGGTCCATGTGAACTAATGAAGAGATGACCCCTAACATTTGGGTGGCCAACACAGTGGCTAGGACCTTTACCTCGACATTTAATAAGGATATCGGCCTGTATGTGGCACAGCTGCATTTGGTCCTTCCCTCTTTGTATATAACAGCGTTCTCAGCCCTTCGCAAGTCTGGGGGGAGGACCCCCTGTCTCCGAGCCTCTAGATACATATTTAGTAAATGGGGAGCCAATACTTCTTGGAGGTTTTTAAAAATCTCTGCCAGGAAGCCGTTTGGTCCTGGTGCTTTGCCTGGTCTAAGCTGTGCCAGAGATGTCGAGATTTCTTCTATTGTGGTTTCACTCTCGAATCCTTCCCGTCCCTCATTATTGAGTACGGGGACATCTATCATGTCTAGATATTACGTAATACAGTCCACATTTTCTAACGGTCTTGCCTTATAGAAGTCTCCATAGTAACAAGGGAACGTCTCCGCAATGCCCTTGTCGGCAGTTGCTCTAACCCCGTCTTGGGTCACTATCTCTTGAACCCATCTAGCTTCTCTTTCTTTTTTCCCGAGCCAGGCAAGAAGCTTCCCTGCTTTATCTCCGGTTTCATACAATCTGTGTTGGGTCGCCTGGAGGCGGGACAGTGCCTCTTTTCCTGCTGTCTCTCTATATTCCACCTTTGCTAGCTCTAGCTGTCGGAGAAGTGTGGGTGTTGGCGTCAGTATCACCTTTGCCTCTAACTCCAGGAGCTTACTCTCCATATCACTCAGCTTTTTATTATCTCTTCGCCTTTTTTGAGCCTTAGGTTTTGGGCGCTATTTCTAAGCACTGTCTTAAAGGCTTCCCATAATATCACTGTGGAGCCCACTGACCCTACATTTTCCTTGTAGTACAGTTTGGTATCTATTCGCTGTCCTCTTCACTTCTTGATCTTGCAGGTCCCAAGCGTTCAGCCGCCAGCCCCTACGTCCTCCAGATTTCCCACCTATAGTCACCAGTAGGGGAGAGTGGTCTGAAAGCCCCCTCGCGAGGTAGTCCGCACCCTGTACCTTTCCCATTTCTCCAGCCGGAGCGAAGATATAGTCTAAGCGGGGAAAAAACCCTGTGTGCCCCTGAGAAATATGAGTATTTCCTTTCCGTAGGGTTCATCCTTCTCCATATATCTGTCAATCCCAAGGAGGCCGCAAACTCATGTAGTTGGGTAGCCTGTCCTGTTGCCAATCTCTCTCCTGATCTATCCAGCCCTATGTTCATCACATCATTAAAATCTCCTCCCAGTATGTGAAGGGATGCAGAGGATGCTAATAAGAGCCTTGCAATCTTGTCTAGTGGGGGCCTTGTAGTCTCGGGGGGGGGGCATATGCACTCACCAATAGGATCTCTCTCCATCCCCAAGACCCTTCAACTCCCACAATGCGGCCGTCCGCGTCTTCCCATTTTCGGGTGATCTGAAAGAGGGGGGTTTTACGGATCAGAATTGCTGCTACTCTAGAACTGGATGTGTATCCCGCATGTGCAAGTACTATATAAGGACCCCTACTCAGAAAACCACACCTTGTACTTTTAAGGTGAGTCTCCTGGAGGAGCACTATATCTGGCTTATGCCTTTTAATGTACTGGGAGACTAGACCTCTTTTCACTCTATCTCCAAGACCATTAACATTCCAGGAGAGTACACTAAAACCTTTTTCATTCCCAAGGGATGTCATTCTATCTGCACGTCTGGGGGCCATCTCCTATAGTAAATCTCAGTTTCACCACTTTTTGCCCGACTGGAGCACCCTGGGCTGCAGTAGTGCAGTTTGGGGACATTCTCTGTCGTCACTTGATGCTCGTCTATTCGCGTCTGCGGGTTTGCCATGTAACTTAGAAATAACCATTTAATGTAGAACTGTCTATAACTTAACACCCCTCCCCACCTCCCAATGGCCCCTGTGAGCGTGTTGCGGCATAGCCCTAGTCCACAAGAGACTGGAGGTCTGTAGCCCCCTCCCCCCTTCCTACCCTCCCAACCGTATGAACTAGAAAAATTGTTCGAACCACCTTAATATAAAGGGATGTGAACCTTTTACCAGTTTGGGTTAAGATCGAGACGTCTCACCACCTCGTTCCGTCTCAGTCTTGCATCTACCCATCCGGACTCTGAGGAATCCGCACCTCCATTCTATCAATAGCCTCCCTTCCCAACCCTGTTCTGTTCTCAGGCGTCTGAGGGTTTGTCCCTTCTTGTCCACTTCGTGTCCAGGCTCCTACACTGTGTTTACCCTCCGAATCCGTAGTGTCCGCTCTCGCATCTGCTCGCCTGGGAATCTGCCAGGGCGTACTTCTTCCAGTTCTCTGTCTGCACCTGCCTCTGTGTACCAGTAGGGACCATTCTTTAGGTCTCGCGCCTTCTGCTGTCTTGGACGTCTATTCAGGTTCTCCAGATCCCCCTCTGCCAAGTCGGGGTCTCTCTTCAATCCAGCCCCAGGCCTCCTCTGGAGACTGAAAAAAAGGATTTTCCTTGAAACAGTATTTTACGTTTGGCCGGGAAGAGGAGCATATACCCAAGCTGGAGGCCCTGAAGCCGGGCCTTAACTGTGTCAAAGGCACGTCGCTGTCTCTGCACCTCCCTTGTATAATCCGGGAAGACTAGGATCTTTGTGTTCTCGTACCTAACACCTCCCATCTTGCGAACCTCCATTAGGATCATGTCTCTATCTTGATAGTTAAGAAAACGGGCTATCACTGGCCTAGGTGGCGCGCCCGGCAGGGGCCCATTAACTCCCCCCACCCCCCAAAGCCCTGTGTGCCCGTTCTATTATGAAACATGTCGAGAACTTTTCCAGCGGGATAACACGTTTGAGCCATTGATTTAGAAAACTGTTCATGTCAGTCCCTTCCACTGCTTCAGCAAATCCCACAAAGCGGAGGTTATTGCGTCTTGCTCTATTTTCCGCATCTTCCAACCGCCACATTACATCTTTGTTGATGACTTTAATTTCTGCTACCTCCTTTCGTAGGTCCCTGACTGTGTCTTCCATTTCCGAGATGCGAGTCTCTGCGGATGTGACCCTCTCCGCAACTTTTCGAAGGTCTTGTCGAAGGAGGGACACCTGAGTGCACCTCACCCATCCGTTCTTCCAGGGCCCCTCCTGATGCCTGTATTTCCGAGAGAAGCACATTGTTGTCCGGAGCAGGCGTGGACTCCCCCGCAGACACCGGGGGAGTTACCAGTTTTGTATATCTGTCCGTTTTGCCCTGTCTGGGCAGTTTGTGATCTTTATCTCGTGCCATCTGGGGTCCCCCAGAGCCCCGTCCAAGTCGGCAAGTTTCCAAAAGTCCCAGGAGCCACAGCAGGATCTCTTTCCTATTTCCACCGTAGGCAGGCAGTGGCCGGGCTCAGGCCCAAGGGGGAGCGTCCGGCTCCCGGTCCACCGCCGCGGCTGCAGGTCTCACCTCTCTTCTCCACCTTATGGGGCCGGCTCCGTTTGGCAAGTTTTGTATGGGATGCTTTTTTCCCCCTTTAATTTTGGCAGAGTTGCTTTTATCTATTTTGTTTGTACCAGATGTCAAGCGTCACACTTGTATTTTCCCTTCTCATCACCTCTGGTCCGAGTCATGGGTGGATCTCAACAGCGTCCCTCGCATCGCCCATCATCGTTCAGCAGTATCTTGTTGTTCGCATACTAGGTGGCAATAGGGGGGGGGACACGCGGAACATGTCCCGGCAGCTCAGGCCACAGCCAGGCCCATCCCTGGGACAGCCGCCTCCCTCCTAGCCCGTTGTGCGGGACCTACAACCACCGGGCCTTCCACTACTCTGCGGGGACTCAGGGCAGCCAGGCCCCTCCCTGGGACAGCAGTCTCTTTCCCGGTCCGGCCTGCTGGTCCTCTGAACGGGACTCCCAGCCACCGGGCACTCTGCTACTCTGTGGGGACTTGGATCGGGTCTTCGCTACGGTCTCTCAGCCCCGGCGGTGCCCAGGGCCGGCTGCTCCGATGGGCACGAGAGCTCCTCTCTCCCTGTGCGCCCCTCTATGTCCCGCGCCAGAGAGCCCGCAGCACTCAGGGTCCAGCTTCACTCGAGGAGCAGCCTGGGACCTCCAGGCCACTCCAACCATGTCAGGGCCTCCGCACGGCTGCGTTTAGGCCCACGGTCTTTCTGTGCCTCTCCCATGGTGGTCATCTCCTTCACCGGGCCCAGGCCGCTTACTCTCCTGCCGTCTCGGGATCCACAGTTCACTGTGGGGGTGGGGGGGGATTGGTGTGGGGTCCAGAGGCAGAGGGCGCCCCCCAGTCCCCAGCAGCAGGTCTCGGAGGGATGAGGTAGGTAGTTAGGATCTTGTTCATTGGAGGCCGTCTCGGAGCTCTTCGAGATGTGTCAGACTACGGCGCCATCTTGGCTTCTCCAGAGTGTGGAATTCTTGATCTGTATTTTCTTGTGCCATAATCAAGGCTTTTAATTCAGCCAGTTGTGCAGTAGAATCTCCTAGGGATTGAGTAAGAGTTTTTTTGAGGCCTGAATTTACCACCCTTAGTTACACCATGTACCATGGCACAAGCCGCAGATTATTGGTGTTTGGTGCCTTTAGCAGGCTGGTCTGAGCCATCAGTATATATCAGTAGTTCCCAGACTGCCCTGCGACACCCCTGTGTGCCACCAAAAACAACCAGTCGCAACGTCCCTACAAAATTATCAGTACTGCACACCTTTTTGTTGAGCAGTAAAGCTTAGCCAATCGTTTCAACTGCAGTTATTATAATAGCAATTAGATGCCGGTATGTGCACACATCACAAGGCTTGGGAGCCGCGGGTACATCAGGATACATAAGAAAAAAAACTACTTTCTTCAGTGAGTTTTTTTTCCAGCCTCACTGAGCAGCTGGACATCCTTTCAACAGCAGATCAGTATTGTGAACCATCTTTGAGCAAGGAGGAGCTAAAGTAATGCTCGGCCTCAGCAACTGAGGCAGAGTTACGGCAGTAGGCTGCCAGGTGTTTTTGTTTTTGTTAGTATATTTTTATTATTTTTCTTTTCAACAAATACAAAAAACATATTACGAAAACACCTGTCCCCCCCCCCCATGGTTGGATAGAGTTTCCGCTATTACATCATCTATATCAGTATCTAATGTTCGCTCCAATACAGTTCTTTCTCAGTGTCTTGGCTCCTGTGAAATCCCATGACGAAGACGTCTTAACCCCCACCAGCCATTATGAAATTAGTGTCTTCCAAGTCTCCCTCTCAACCCACGCTCATGTACCACCCCCCTAGCCCCAAGTCTCACATTTCTTCATGCACTGTCTTCCCCTTGTACACTTTTCCATTATTCTACAGAATTCCATTCCCAGTTTTGGTGTGTAGGGGAAAGCTCAGAACCCCATCTCTTTTTACTAACAGTTTTTTATATCATTTTTTTTTAATAAAGATGTTTTATTGCTTTCCAAAGAGAGATTTACATGAACATTTCCAAGCCAAGTTATACACGTTATTGCATAGCGCCCTACTGTGCGCATAAAACTTACTTCGGATATGATAGGATCACTTGAGATGGGTACAACAATACAGAAGAAACAAACCCAAGAGAAAAGGTGTGAGAGTTGAATAAAGGGAAAAGGGTGGAGAGAGTGTCTCCTGTCCACGGGTGATTCGTGATCTGGGTTGTAAACTTTGGGGGCATTTTTGGCGCCCTACGGCCCGTTTCGATCGTGCGTTTATCCTCTGTTAATCGAATCCACTAAGTTATGTGGTGTAGGGCTCCCCTGGATCCAGAACAAGATTGAACAGGAGGTCCAGGTCCGCAAGTATTTGGACCTGTCAAAGGATTTGGCTTTTCGAATGTAAATGTAAGTTGGGGTCCCATGTAACCTAGTCATCTCCTAAGGCCTCCCAACCCCCCCAAATCTTATCATATTTGCCCGGACATCCCCTGGCCTCGTACACCACTTTTTCTTGCTGAGCACACCAATCCATCCCCCGTTTCCATTTATTTAGGGATGGGGCTCCCTCTGTCATCCATTTGGTCATGATATCCCTTTAGGCAACCAGACATGCTATTCCCACAAAGGATCTCTTCATTCTTCCCAAATCTGTGTCTCCCCCTACCCCCAGTAGGAACAGGAGTGGTTCGGGGGATAGGTCTGTTGCAGGGCCTCAGATTTGTGCTGTAATCTCTTTCCAGTAATCCTCTATGATCGGGCATAACCATATCATGTGGTAGAAATCCGCTCCCGGCTGGGAGCATCTGGGGCAGGCACCCGTGGAGCGGAGGCCCGCCTCGCATAGTCTCTTGGGTGTCATGTATACGGCGTGTAGAAAATAGGATTGTATCAAACGGAGCCTGGAGGATATCGTTAGGGTTCCCCTTCCTCCATTCTACCCACCCACCCCTCCCACTTGTTGCGGAGTCTGGTCATTGGACTAAGGGTGTTGGAGATCAGTGAGCGGTATATTTGTGAGATTCCTCCCTTGCCCAAGTTGCTCATTAGTATTTTTGCCTCCATTGGTGAGTGGTCTGGTGTGGGCGTGTCAGTACGCATGTGTGTCAGAGCATGACGGATCTGAAGGTATCTATAGAACTGCGACCTGTTCATGGAGAAGGTGCTCTGGAGGCCCTCGAAGGATTTCATGTGTGAACCCTCCCAGACATCTCCGAGTGTGGAGATTCCGATTTTGTCCCATTTCTGGAATCCCTGTAGCTTCTTGACCTCTGTCAGGAGATTACCGTGCCATAACGGGGTTTGAACGGTGATTCGTTTCCACCAACTGGTCATCCTCTGGGCCTCTCTCCATCCCAGGAGCGTCACCCTAGTCATCTCCGAGGTGGAGTTGGGAATTGGGCATCCATAAAGGGCGTATTTCAGCGTACCAAGCTCAAGTCTATAGGCCGGATCCAACCAACCTCCACCAATCCATCGTTCACCACAGCAAGTTGCGTCGCAAGGTGGTGGTAGTAGTATAAGTTTGACATCGCGAGACACCCCTCGCACAGGCCCCGTTGGCATGTTGCGCGTGCCAGCCGCGGGCGGGCATTTTTCCATAGAAATTGGCGGATCATTGAATCCAGGTTTTGAAACCATTTCTTGGGGATTCGGAATGGGAAATTCTGCAGCAGATAGAGAAATTTGGGGAGGACCATCATTTTGAAGAGAGCGACTCGCCCAAGTAGGTTAATGGGCAGGGTTTGCCAATGCAGAAGGTCTGTCCTAGCTTTAGCCACGAGGGGTGCCACATTGAGTTCCCACGCCAACTCTGGTATGAGGGAGACTGAGATCCCCAGGTACTTAAAACTATTTCGCTGAGTGGGGATGGTTTGCTGCCAATCAATGCAATCCCTTGCCGGGTGTAACGGAACAAGTAGGGACTTACGGTGGTTCAAAGTGAGGCCTGATGCCTCCGAAAAAAGATCAAGTATCTGCAGGATACGCGGACCGCTCGTGGCTGGGTTCGCGATGTATACGAGAACGTCGTCTGCGTAGAGTGCCACGTGGTCTTCTGAGCCAGAGGGCCAGGACCATCCCTTGATCAGAGGGTCCTCTCTGAGCAGTTTGGCAAGAGGTTCTATCACTAGCGCGAAAAGGAGTGGGGATAGGGGGCAACCCTGGCGCGTGCCTCTTCCTATGTAAAAAGGGTCAGACACCGTTCCATTCTCCTGTACTCTGGCCGTCGGTTGTGAGTACAAGAGTTTCACGAGTCCCCTAAATCTGGGGCCAATCCCGTTGCCCTTCAGGACCTGATGTAGGTATGACCAATCCACTGTGTCAAACGCCTTCTCGAAATCGAGGAGGAGAAGAGCTTTCGATGAGTCGGCTAGGGTATCACGATGCGCCAGGGCCAGGTGCAGGCGTCTAATGCAGTGCCTGGTGCTCCTGGTTGGCATGAAGCCGCATTGGTCCGGGTGGATCAGCGCTGAGAGGGCAGGTTTTAGCCTTGCTGCGAGGATCGAAGAGAGTATCTTAACTTCAACGTTTAAAAGGGAGATAGGGCAATAGTCCGCACAGTTCCGCGATGGTGGCTGGGTTTTAGGAATCACAGTAATTGTGGCTTGGTCGATACCTAGTGGAAAATGTCCCTTGCTCTCAGCCTCCTCATACATGTTAAGGAGGTGTTGCCCTACTGTGTCACTGCAGCTTTTATATAGCTCTACTGGTAAGCCGTCTGGGCCGGGGGTCTTACCCGAAGCTAGTGCGATTATTGCGGTTGTCACTTCCTTCAGGGTTAGTGGCTCTTCGAGCGCATCCTTGACTGTGGGTGACACCTTGGGAAGGGTAATTTCGTCAAAGGGGAGAGTCCCTCTCTGTTTGTGACCGTGGGTGCGCTTTGTACAGGTGAGCGTAGTAAACTGCAAAGCTCTGTGCAATGTCCCTGGGGGCTCTGGAGAGCCCTCCGGACCCGTCCGAGATCTCGGGTATAATTCTATTGGCCAGTGGATGTGTGGCCAGCCAGTGTAGGAGTTTTCCACTTTTGTCCCCCCACCCATATACTCGGGCGGTGGAGGCCCTCCACATGAGCTTGGCTGATTCTAGGGTGAGGAACTTGACCTCTTCGCATTTTCAGGAGCTGGCGAAGGCCCTGGGCCGAGGGAGAGGCCAGATGCCTGTGTTCGTGGTGCATTGTCCGCGATTCTAGCTCGGCTATTTGGGAGATACGAGCTTGTTACCTCACTCGGATGAGGTGTTTGGCGTGGCCTCTAATTGTTGCCTTGCAAGCTGCACTGAGCCCACATTATCTTCAAAATACTGTATCAATCGGGTTCTCACTGCCTCTTTATAATTCTCCTCCTGTAGGTACCAAGCATTCCGTCTCCAAGTGGGCCTGTTGGTCGGGTCGGCACTACCTAGGCGCACCTGCACAGGTGCGTGGTTGGAGACCCCGTGTGGAAGGATCTCTGCTCCCGTGACGTTAACTATATCTAGTGCTGGGGCGAATAGAAGGTCTATTCTGGCATGTGACCCATGTGCTGCTGACGTGTGTGTGTATTGCCTAGTGTTGAGGTGCCAGGTTCGCCATATGTCACACAGGCGGAGACTATCCGCCCAATCTCTGAGCGTCGACGCTCTGGATGAGCGGCCGGCTGTTTTGTTTCCTGATACATCCAGCTCAGGGTGTAATACTGCATTGAAGTCCCCTCCTATTAATGTGGTACCCTGGGGGAGGTCGGCTATAATCTGTTTGAGGGAGGCCAGGAAGGTCTCCAATCCCACCGGAGGGGCGTATACACTCACTAAGTTTAGGGGTCTCCCATGTATCAGCCCCGCCACCATTATGTATCTACCCTGTGTGTGGGTATGCGTGGCTGTTATTGTGATTGGAAGAGAGCGGTGAAGCAGTATAGCCACACCCCTGGAGCCTCTAGAGAAGCCCGCATGATGGACCCTGTCATATCCCCCTCTGGCAAGCATGGGGGCATTTGGTCCCGAGGAGATGCGTCTCTTGTAGCATAATCGCTGCGGGGGCATGCCTGCGCAGGGTACTATATACCGCTGATCTCTTAAATTTGTCCAGGAGGCCATTCACATTCCAGGACAGAATTTTTATCATTGGATGTGGCATATGAGTGGGGCTAAGTGTGTGTGAACTGGGCCGTGCCAAAGGGGTGCCTCTCCAGGTGTTTTGCGACATGGGACAGGAAAGAAGGGGAAAGAAAGGAAAAAAGGGAACTCTCACAGGTCAAGAAACCGAAGCGTACATTAAATTGTAACTGTGGTGTGAACATAACTCCTCCCAACTCCCCCCCCCCACCCCACCCCAGAAGCATCTGTCGCCCTAACACCCATTCCAACCAGGTTTACCTACTAAACCTGACGTTAGTGTGGAGTGATGGACCCCTCCTGAAACACGGATCTCTTGCAATGTTTGTTTAGAAGGTTAGCCAAAGTGCCCCATTCGGGCATCAGAGCTTAGTCTCGTAGCAAATATTCAGTATATACTCGGTATATATTTGGTGGGCCCCCGTCGAGCGCCCCCCCCAGCAGCAGGGCCCCGCCGATCGGCTTTAACCAAGCAGGCTCCTCAGTCTAGCGCCTAGGACAGGCCCGGGTCGTCGCCGCCAGGCCCCTGGCTGGTGTCTCTCTTTTCCGATGTGATTTCTGTCACTGCCTCTGTGTTCGACTCTGGTGTGACCTCCCGATCTTCACTCATCCGGGTCGCAGTTTCTGTTCCGCCTCTGCCTCCACGTCTTCGGCTTCTCTTCCTCTCCCTTTGGGGGAGCGAAAGGTCCTTGGCCGAAGCTTCTGCCTGCTCCCTAGGCTCCCTACTGGGCCTCGGAGCCTCTTCCGTCAGCCATGTCCATGCCTCCTCCGGTGAGTCGAAGAAGTGAGCTTTTCCGTTTAGGATGACCTTCAAGCGTGCGGGGAACAACAGCATATAAGAGAGCTGCATGGCTCTTAGTTTCTGCTTGACCCGCTCGTAGGACCGGCATCTGTTCTGTAACTCGCGGGTGTAATCCAGGAACACACAACCGCAAACACACAACCGCAAACACACAACCGCAAACACACAACCGCAAACACACAACCGCAAACACACAACCGCAAACACACAACCGCAAACACACACACACACACACACACGCACAAGCGCAAACACGCACACATGCGCAAGCACGCACACATGCACACACGCACATGCGCAAATACGCACGCACACGCACATGCGCAAACACGCACGCACACCAACACACGCACGCAAACACGCACGCAAACACACACACGCGCAAACACGCGCAAACACACTTTTGTATTTGATAATTTTGATATGTCCACATAGTGTTTTGTGGCATTTCGTTTCGCCGGCACTAGGCCAACCCACACAAGTGAGGTACCATTTTTATCAGGAGACTTGGGGAAACACTGGGTGGAAGGAAATTCGTGTCTCCCCTCACATTCCAGAACTTGTGGGAGCCCCACAAGTCACCCCATCCTGGATTTCCCTAGGTGTCTAGTTTAAAAAAAAAATGCATAGGTTTCGTAGGTTTCCTTAGGTGCCGGCTGAGCTAGAGGTCAAAACCCCCAGCTAGGCACTTTCCAAAAAACACATCAGATTTCAATGTAAAAATGTGAAGTGTCCATGTTGCGTTTCCTGTCGTGAGCATTAGGCCTACCCACGCAAGTGGGGTACCATTTTTATCGGGAGACTTGGGGGAGCACAGAATAGCAAAACAAGTGTTATTGCCCCTTGTCATCCTCTACATTTTTTCCTTCAAAATGTAAGACAGTGTGTAAAAAATAAGTCTATTTGAGAAATGCCCTGTAATTCACATGATAGAATAGGCACCCCGGAATTCAGGGATGTGCAAATAACCACTGCTTCTCAACACCTTATCTTGTGCCCATTTTGGAAATAAAAAGATTTTCTTGATACCTATTTTTCACTCGTTATATTTCAGCAAATGAATTTCTGTATACCCGGGATAGAATGAAAACCATTTGCAAGGTGCAGCTCATTTATTAGCTCTGGGTACCCAGGGCTCTTGATGAACCTACAAGCCCTATATATCCCCGCAAACAGAAGAGTCCAGCAGGCATAACGGTATATTGCTTTTTAAAAATCTGACATCGCAGGAAAAAGTTAGAGTAAAACGTGAGAAAAATGGGTGGGTTTTTTTCACCTCAATTTCAATTTTTTTTATTTATTTCAGCTGTTATTTTCTGCAGGAAAACCGTGTAGGATCTACACAAATTACCCCTTGCTGAATTCAGAATTTTGACTACTTTTCAGAAATGTTTAGCTTTCTGGGTTCCAGCATTGGTTTTATACCCATTTCTGTCTCTAATTGGATGGCGGCTGAAAGCATAAAAAATAGTAAAAATGGGGTATGTCCCAGTAAAATGTCTGCCTGTTCCTGAAAGCTGGTAAGATGGTGATTTTAGCACCGCAAACCCTTTGTTGATGCCGTTTTCAGGGTAAAAAACACAAGCCTTCTTCTGAAGGCCTTTTTTCCCCCATTTCTTTTGGGAAAGAAACAACATTTTCGCTGTATTTTGGTTAATTTCTTGGTCTCCTTCAGGGGAAGCCACAAAGTCTGGGTACCTCTAGAATCCCTAGGATGTTGGAAAAAAGGATGCCATTTTGGCGTGGGTAGCTTATGTGGATAAAAATTATGAGGGCTTAAGCGCGAACTGCCCCATATAGCTAAAAAAAGGCTTGGCACCTGAGGGGGAAAAGGCCTGGAAGCGAAGGGGTTAACTCATGAAGGTGTAACCTTCAGAATGTATTTTGCTTTGGGGAAAAATATATTTGTACACTCAAAGTATGCTGGCGGTTGCCAATAGGTAGTTGTAGTTAGGATCCTGATTCTATAGAGAAATTATTTTTTGACTTGCCTATATCTTTTGCACGGTTTGAAGAATCTACACGAAATGTTTAAAAAAAAGAGTGCCGGTAATTCTTATTGCCCACGGAAACGTTCGGGTGATCTGTCAAGCGTGGGCTGAGGAAAAACTAGGGATTCCCATGTTAACTCCCACAGGAGTTTTGAACCAGAGTACAGCCCAAATCGCTTGACAGAATTACACTAAATTTGGCAACTTTATGGACACAGATTACGCTTTTTGTTATTTGGTGTAAATTTGTTAATAAATTATGGAGAATTTAAAGGAAATACACACTTTTTTATATCTAGTGGTGCTGATTCTCCCCAATGACTTTGCAAATAAAAAGAGCTTGTGCAGAGAAAAAAACCTCAAACTTTTTTTTTTTTATTTCTTTTTTTTTATTTGTTTTAACAACTATGAAAAGGGGCCATGGTAGGGACACCCTGACCGTTCAGTTCTGGTGCAGTGGTCCGAGCAGGACCCTACCAGAGCAAAAAAGCACTTTAAGAAAAAAAAAAAAGAAATGCTGGAAATTTGCGACAACACTTTTTTAATTTTTTTTTTTTTAAGTGCAGGTGTCCACACTTGTTTTTAGAAAAGCCCCTAGGTGGGCCAGTTCCTTGGGGCATGTTTAAAAAAAAGAAGAAAAAAAAAGGGAGGGGTGCGCGGGCCCCCCCCCCTCCTGGGCTTATTTATGCCCCAGCAACCACCACCTCCCAGGGGTTGTGATTCAATTATATGCAGGGCCAGATGCCCCCCCCTGCAGCCCCTGGGACCACCACCTCCCAGAGGCCAAACTGTCCTTGCTGGGAGGGCAAGAGGGGGGTGGGGTTTAAGTCAAGTCGGAGCAAACACTTCTGTTCCACCAAGCGAGAACTGTTGAACCACTCTCACTTGCTGGACGCTCAACTTTCCTCTGTTTCCATTAAACACCAGGACAGATGGCTGGGCCCTGGGAAATGAAGGCTGAGATTGGCCAGGGAAAGGCAGGAGAGCTGTGCGCCCCTTCCCAAAACAAACCTAAAATATATTAAGCTTGGCCCCGGGGAAGGGTTTCGAGGGCCAAAATCGGCTGGAGAGGGAGGGCCGCACAGCCACCCTTCCCCACACAGGACATTGATCCAACCAGGTAGCACTTACTACCTAACCAGTAGAAAATGCTCCACTTGGATAGACATTTTATACAAAACTGTGGATTCTTCTTGTATAAACGAGCAGGTGACCTTCCGTTCTGGCCATGATGCTCATTTCAGAGAAAATAAACTTCAGCAGGAAGCACTTGCAAATATAAACTTTAGCAGGTGCTTCAGTTGAAGCTCTACTTTTGAAAAGGACAAATGATCCTAATTCCCGGGCTTGCGAAGGCAAAGCAAGTGTGGTTAGTCCGTGAGTTCATATTGAAAATTGATATGAAATACTTTGTGGAAGTGAATGCATCTTTCATGTATTGGAGCGCAATCAGACACTGACACCCACTCTCACATCCACATAGACCTTATCATACCCAGACACACTCAGCAGCTCTCACACCCAGAAACACCCTCTCTCACACAGAAATACATGCCTTGAGACCAACTCCCGCTGCGCAAGGCCAAAGACTATGGGCAGCGTGCTGTTGGGTGGTTGGGGAGGGTTGGTCACAGGGCCTGGCAGCAAGCCAGGCCCTGCAGCCAACCCCCGGGGTTGGGTCATTATAGGGGGTTGGCTGCTACCAGGCCCCTGCAGCCAAGTAATAATAATTACCTTGCGTTAAAAAATATAAAAACATAGAAGTTCACTTAAAACAAACAAAAAAAAAGTTTACAGTGAGGTTTTAGTTAGGATATATAATTTAAAAAAAACCTTAGAAATGAACTTAAAAAAAAAACAAAGGTTGCAAAATTTACATGGACGTTACAGTTAGGTTCTGAATTTACTCGCACAAAACCCAGAGAAATTCAGCAGTTCTAGCTCGTTATTTCAAGTGACTAACTCGTGGCCTAAGGTAACTATAACTGGCACCCCCGCAATGCACTGCTAATTACCCCAGCTAGTACAGCACTCTTGACAGCATTCATAACACCAATAAAATTATCAATGAAATATTAGAAGTCAAATTATTGAAAAAAAAGCTGTGCATGTTGGGGGTGCGTGTTATATTTACCTTAGGCCACGTTTTAAAGTTACTTAAAATAACTAACTATAACTGCTGATTTTCTCCTGAGTTTTATGAGCTAATTCAGAACCTAACTACAACCTTCTTGTATCTTTTTGTTTAAAAAAAAAATAAAAAATGAAAATTCTGTCTCTCTCTCTCTCTCTACCTTTCCTGTAACCTTTTTTTTGTAAGTAAGTCTCTGACCTGTTTAGAACTGCAGCACTAATGAGTGTGGGTTGCTGAGTCGTTCCCACACCATTTGGAAACTGTTGGTCTGACTTCTTCGGTAAGTTCGCAGTGCCTCACTCAAAGCAAATAAAGATTATTTGTGGCCGCATGCAATCATGACACTCTGACTCCTTAGTTAAGTTGTGGTGAACAGATCATACCCCTTTCTCTCACCACACCAAGGCAAAGGATCAGGTGCAAAATAGGTTTCAGTATATTCATGGAAGTGATTGCATCTGATTTATATTAAAAAAAACAAAACACATGAGCTACGATGATCTCAGCAGATGAAGCGTAATACAGTGATCATGGTCACTGTTAGGGTAAAATTAAGACATATTATCCCACCGTCCTGGTATGATAAACCTCGTGATTCCTACCTACACCCTAATATCTAGAACAGTGGCCTTCAAACTTTTTAATGCTTACCCTCTCCCCTCATTTAAAAAAAAAAAAAAAAAAGTCATTGGTGGCTCCCTCTCCGAATTGTTCACAATTGTTCTTTTCAATTGAAAATGTTTAAATATGTCTACACTTTTTAAAAACATTGCAGTTTTGTTACGGTTTTAAAAATGCAATCAAATACATTATGACAAACATTATTCTGATCAAGCAGGCCTTACTAACGCGTATAAGTATTCAGTGTCATTATTGGGGTGGGGGTTTTGAAGGGTATTTGGAGTCCTGTTGCACTATTGTTTTCTAATTTTTCATCTGACTCGACCAGCAGTACAGGAAGGGGCGGGACAGGGCCGTGGGAGGAAGGGGAGCGCACCTAAGGACGCATGTGTGTTAGGCCTGGCCCCTCCTTCCCCCCAGTTTGAACACCCCTGGTCTAGAACCTGGGAGCATAGTGGTGCTAGACCTTCTGCCTGTCCCAGGCTATGGGAAGAGTCCCTACCCCTTATTTGGAAGACAGGCAAATTCTGCCTTTTGTCTGACGGCAATCGTCCCAGTTGGTTGAAGAGTCAGTGCCAAGATCAGCGAAGCGGTCAATGAAATGTTGTCATTGCCGGGCAGCCATTGCTGGAATAACTGCAACCCTCCTTAGGCCTAAGTGGTGATTATATGACAGATTGAACAGTGTTCTAAGAAAAGGTCTATTGTGCTATGTCTAAAACCTGAGTGGCAATACTAGTTAAAATATCATGTACTTAAGATGAGACTTGAGCAGTGCACATAGTGAAATGCGTGCGATGTGATAAGGTTTGCAACATGAACAACTATGGCTTCTAAGAAAAGGCAACTGATTAAAATATAAAAACAAACTAAAAGCTGGCTGTGCTAAACAATATAAAATTAATAACGCACTTATGTCTGTGAAAGGGCACAAGTTACGGGCCTAAAGCTAAAACGAGGGTTCCAAACTGAGGCACTAGGGGTAATCCACAACACCTTCCCTATTGTCGGTACTGAAGTGACCTAAAATACACGAAAATCCTGGAAACTAGCTAAAAGGAGGCTAATAACATATACGTAAAGAGTTAAAATATTCAAGTTGACAAGCAGACCAGGCCAAAGCATAAGGCTGAATTTAAAAACAAGTCAATTAAAAAAAAAAAAAAAAATTAAAAATCATCCAGATCACGTAGGAGGTCACCAAGCACATTAGTTGAGTTGGAATCCGAGATAGAGCCCACTTCGGAAAATAATAAAGCCACCAACTCGTCAGTCAAAAGCAGAAAGGAACATACATGACTCACTGCCTCAGCCATAGTTTGGTCTGAGAAGGCAGTATTCTGTGCAGTGCCAGAGTTAGAAGCAGATACTGAGGTACCAGGAGCCATTAGATCCACAAAGGGTATCTCATAGAAGGTGTCAATTAACAGCTGCAATCTCACTCTGGCAATGAAAACTCTTCAAGAACATCAGCAGATTTATGTCCATAGAAAGTACATGTTGCAAAGCAAGACACACTTCCAGGGCACAATAAGCGATGGAAGACTGACGCATTACAGAACTGGTTGAAATGACAATGACCAATTATTGTCCAGTTCCTCAGTAGTGATTGCATGATGCAGTATTTTGAAGCAATCATGACACAGTTGGGCTGGTGAAATCTTTATAATTTCTCTTTGCTCAGATGGGAGAGCCATTTCAAATCAAAAATAGCAACAGCAGGATTCCGCAAAAATGCCAAAACTATTGGGAATCCTCCAAACACACTTGAAAAGGTGAGTGAATAGCTGAAGGTAGAAATCCAAACACAGTGTGGACAGTGGTGGCAAAACCAGCAGCTACAGTCCAAGAGGTAAGTTGCTGTTTAATAGGGACTGTATCTATGTAGACGACCTTCCTACTTGCAGGTCATAGATTTTACGGGCCTCTTCTTTTTTTTACTTTTTTATTTTTAAATATAAATAAGTGTTTTGTCTGCTCAGCTTGCCAACATTTACTTTACGATGTGAGACCACAAATCTGCTACTTTTATCTCGTGCGTGGGGTGGTACATTCCCACAGCAAGTCACTATTTGAGAAACAAATCAGATAAGCAACACTTTCATCCCACAGCAACCTTGATTGCTCAGCATCAGTAACTCCCATTTGAAAGTAACAAACACTGAGCAAATGAAAGGGATGGGAATAACCTTCAGATAGCAAACTAAATTGGCAACAGATGTGATACATGCCCTGTACAAGGCCACCGGTTTACAAATCATAGACTGGCTTACATTCACTTCTGCTAAGAAAAACCTTTTTGTCACCGTTCAGGTATTTGTAATCAAATGGCAAGTCGCACACCTCAAGGGTGTAACTATCCCCTAACTGCTCAAACCTGCTGTAGGAAGTTGGCTCTGTATGCACTATTTCAAAGTAAGGAATAGTATGCACAGAGTCCAAGGGTTCCCCTTAGAGGTCAGATAGTGGCAAAAAGAGATAATACTAATGCTCTATTTTGTGGTAGTGTGGTTGAGCAGTAGGCTTATCAAAGGAGTAGGGTTAAGCATTTGTTGTACCAACACAAGCAATAAATGAGGAACACTCACTCAGACAATTCCAGGCCAATAGGTTTTTGTATCGAAAAATATATTTTCTTAGTTTATTTTAAGAACCACAGGTTCAAGATTTACATGTAATACTTCAAATGAAAGGTATTGCAGGTAGGTACTTTAGGAACTTTGAATTAGCAAAATAGCATATACAGTTTTCACATAAATCACATATAGCTATTTTAAAACTAGACACACTGCAATTTTCAACAGTTCCTAGGGGGAGTAAGAGTTTGTTAGTTTTTGCAGGTAAGTAAACCACCTACGGGGTTCAAGTTTGGGTCCAAGGTAGCCCACCGTTGGGGGTTCAGAGCAACCCCAAAGTTACCACACCAGCAGCTCCGGGCCGGTCAGGTGCAGAGGTCAAAGTGGTGCCCAAAACGCATAGGCTTCAATGGAGAAGGGGGTGCCCCGGTTCCAGTCTGCCAGCAGGTAAGTACCCGCGTCTTCGGAGGGCAGACCAGGGGGGTTTTGTAGGTCACCGGGGGGGGGGGGACACAAGTCCACACAGAAAGTACACCCTCAGCAGCACGGGGGCGGCCGGGTGCAGTGTGCAAACACACGTCAGGGTTTCAATGGGAGACAAAGGGGTCTCTTCAGCGATGCAGGCAAGGGGGGAGCTCCTCGGGGTAGCCACCACCTGGGCAAGGGAGAGGGCCACCTGGGGGTCGCTCTTGCACTGGAGGTCAGATCCTTCAGGCCCTGGGGGCTGCGGGTGCAGAGTCTTTACCAGGCGTCAGGTCTTGGGAGCAGGCAGTCGCGGTCAGGGGGAGCCTCGGGATTCCCTCTGCAGGCGTCGCTGTGGGGGTTCGGGGGGGCAACTCTGGCTACTCACGGTCTTGCAGTCTCCAGGGAGTCCTCCCTAAAGTGATTGTTCTCCACAAGTCGAGCCGGGGGCGTCGGGTGCAGAGTGCCAAGTCTCACGCTTCCGGCGGGAAACGCAAGTTGTTTCAAAGTGGCTTCTTTGTAGCAAAGTCGCAGTCTTGGGTGAACTGAGCCGCTGTCCTCAGGAGTTCTTGGTCCTTCTAGATGCAGGGCAGTCCTCTGAGGCTTCAGAGGTCGCTGGTCCCTGGGGAGAGCGTCGCTGGAGCAGTGTCTTTAGAAGTGGGGAGACAGGCCGGTAGAGCTGGGGCCAAAGCAGTTGGTGTCTCCGTCTTCTCTGCAGGGTTTTTCAGCTTAGCAGTCCTTTTCTTCTTAGGTTGCAGGAATCTGAGTTCCTAGGTTCTGGGGAGCCCTTAAATACTAAATTTAAGGGCGTGTTTAGGTCTGGGGGGTTAGTAGCCAATGGCTACTAGCCCTGAGGGTGGGTACACCCTCTTTGTGCCTCCTCCCTGAGGGGAGGGGGCACATCCCTATCCTATTGGAGAACTCCTCCATCTGCAAGATAACTGGCAGATGGCAGCATGTGCTGATGGATTTTCCTCTCGGAAGGGTTTGTTTCCTGCAATACAGTTGCATGTTCATTTATGTCAAAAAGGTGTTTCTGCCGTCACCGGGCCAAGGCCATCCATACCTGGGATAAACATGGAAATCCCAAACAGGACTTCTTAGAGCGTTACATCTTCCCAAAGACTTTCTAGACAGATTGTTTAATGCTCTCTGGACTCTATGCAGTTGACGGAGCCCAGTAAAACCATACGTCTCAGTTCTTCCTCTGCACTACTGAATTTCCCTCATGATGATAGGCAGAGGAATAATGCACCCCAAGACCCATCGTTGCCATTGTACCCCTGAATGCACTGTGGGCACACCCACAGAAATCTGGTTCAAGAATCAAAAGCAAGTAGAATATATTTGTATGCACCGCCTTGTTGTAAAGGGCCTCAGTGGTCCAGGTACAGATACTGCAAATGTTTGGCAATCAAAAGGGGTGTTGGCAGTAGGCATTTAACGGCGGACCCTTTAATTTGTTGGAAAATGTCACAACTAAGGACCTACTGCTTGTCTGTTTGTATAGACCAGACCACTAATAATATTTCTGTAAAAGTGAGATAGTAGCCTGAGCCACCCCTGGCATTGTTGAAAACTCAGTGTTTTGGGCACTTAGTGGTAGGAATATTTTGTAGAGTATGCATTTGGTAAGGGCTTGCCATCAGCTGAGGCACTCATGGCAGCCAATATTTCATCATCTCACCCGCCCCCCTTGAATGAGGACGAGTTATCTCAGCAAAAGCAGCCTTAGAAACTTCAGATTTGGCAGCTTCATCTGTCAGTGAGTTTCCTACAAGGTATATTCCACAATGTTGGTGACCCAATGTATGTACTACATGAGCCCATGGCAGTTTGTCTTTAAGATCAGCACCCCCCCAACCCACCCCCCCCCAAAAATTTGTGTTTTATGGTGTTTTCTTTTGAATCTCTGAACCCATTAAGGCACCAGTAGTGCAAGTATTCATTAAAGGACTGGTCACAATAATGCAGATCGCACACAGTCAGTGTTTATAGTTCAAGGTCCGGGTATTCCAGTGCCAAGATCAAAGCTTTGGGCTCTGCAAGTTGTGATGTGCAGTTTCCTAGGGTCTGCTTGTAGGTTTCTTGAGGGTGGAATTTGCCATCTCTCATCACTCCACAAACTGCTGTGCAAGCCACAGAGTATTTGTTTGGTACCTACCGTTGATTGAGCAGAACTATCTTTGTAAATGATGATTGTGTATTGGTCAATGTGGAGGTATTCATCTTCCAACTGAAATAATTGTTGGGTCTGTAATTTTGAATCGAAAACCTAATCAACACCAGTAGCAATCAAGGAGGTAGCTCATTGCATCCAACATTAATGTAGTGCTTTTGCGTTTGGGACGCTTGCTCTTATGACTGACAAGGGCTGGTGTTGGAGTAATGACAATTAGTTTCCCCATGGTCTTCTGTGTTTTTTTTTTTTGTTTTTTTTTTTTAAATGACCACCATCTGAGCAGCAGTCAGTAGTTTTTCTGTTTCTGAAAAAGTCATTACTGCATTGGAGCATAGCTGTGATTTGAACCCTCTGGGTACAGTGGCACTTTCATTGATTGTGACATAAGTGAATCTGATGGCACCTGGAATGACCCGGATTACCAAATTTGTCTTGTTTTCACGTTTATGCAAATGTTTTCCTTGAAGCATGTCAGTCTGGAAAGATCTGAGAATCTGGGTTTTGCTATGTCCAATGTTTGCTTGAAAAATCTGAACGTATTTATTCATTAAGGGGTTTGATTTGTTGTGCCTAGTCTGGAATGTATGTTCTGCCAAAGTTAAAGAAAGCAAGCAATGTTTGCAGTTTCTTGACGTTATGATGTTTTTTTGGTGGTTGTAATTGCGCACATTTCTCTAAGAATTGTGATGCCAAGCTCTTCCCCTTATTTGATAGTTCATATCCTTAATATAGAACACTTAGAAATGACATTTTTGTTTTCTGGAAATTTAATCTGTAGCCATGTATGGCCAATCCCAGAGCAATGCGATCCACCCTGGCTAGGTATGTGTTGAGATCATCATCATCCGTCAGATAATCTATGTAGAACAATGCCTCCGGATCAACATCATGCAATATTGATGTCACACCGACTGGGTACAATCCTGGGCTGCTCTTATACACTTGAGGAAGACAGCTAAATCAGCTGTGGTTGCCCAGTGCAGAAAATGCACTGAGATCCTAGCTTTGAGGTGCTAGATTTTGGCAGAAAAAAAACATAGAAAATATCCAAGGTTATTTTGTATTTTTTTTTGTGTGCATAATATTGTTCATGAGTGCTGTAATGTGTGTTTTGTGTAGCAAATGTACTTGTGTGACTGTTTAGGTGTCTGTAGTCTTAAGACTATTCTATATGAATGGTCTGGCTTAGCTACAGAAAACAAAGGGTTATTAATAGGAGATACTCTAGGTTCCACTACTCCCTGGTACTCAAATTGTAAGAGAATTTCCCTCACTGGTGCATTAGCCACCTATTTTATGTGATGTTGAGGTTGTGTCTGTGGATTGGACTGCATAGGTATGAAACGGTCAGGGGATTCCTTAACCCAACTCACATGGTTGCTGTCCAGTGCTGGAGCCTGTACCAAATCCCATTCTGCAGCTTAGGCTTCTTTTACTGTGTCGGGAACAAAGCCTGGGAAAGAAGGCAAAATGACATCTTCCACTCGTGGGAGCATATGGACATATTCTGGTGTCTGATCTTTTTCCGCCAATAGAATATCATAGCTTAGTGTTATTTTTCCCCAGAAGATTACTTGAATGATGTGCTCAATGTCTCCCCCAATTTGTATTTTTAGATTTTAAATCCTGCTGGGAGGGGAGACACACCTGTTTGCTGTTTCAACTTCAAGGTAGTCGTTAGCTGCTGTCAAATCCAGAAGCTTTCAAAGACTCTGGTGAGCTATTGTGACCTCTGCTGTGCTGTCTAGCTAGGTCACTGCCCAAGTCCTGTTCTTCAGTAACGTTTTCCGTATGTGTGGCATATTTAGCCAAAATTGCTGCAACCTTTTTCATTTTAAACTGGGGTTTTTGTTGTGGGAGTTTTGCTTACTTTTTAATCCTGATCTCTGAAGAGCTTTGTGGCTCCTTTTTTGATTTCACATACCCATTTTGGTGCTCTGACCTCCCTACTGTCTCACTCTGTTTGTTCAGTGAGTCCTGAAAGAAACTAGATGGGTGTGTATCAGTTTACTGATATTTGTCAGGAGTTTATAAGTTGTCACAATTTCTTAAGTTATAGTGCTTTTCAGAAGTCTGACTGCAGATATCTTTCTCTTTGCTTTACTTTATCTTTATTATTTTTCTGTTTATCCCAACGTTTTTATAGAACCCTCTTGTACTTGCTTGGTATTGTCCTCACTGGATTTACCTTGTAATTGTGGTTTACTTGGTCGGACTCCCAGACTATCTCGAATTATACTAGTAGACCTATCAGAAAAAATCTTTGGCAGCTTGTGTTCCAGATCTTGTTGAGGAACGTCCCAGAGCTGCTGGCATACTGCTAATGCTACTGTTTCCCCTTCAATATTACTTAGTATGATTGAGGTGACTGTGGCAAAATTGCCCATTAATTTCAGGCCCAAATCCATGCAGGGGCCGCCCTATGTTCATCTCAAATTTTTGTTGTTGTTTTTTTTTAAACATTTCCGGTAGATAGTGTTGGAGCATCATGTGATAGTATAGATTGCAGCAAAAACTGTGGGACAAGTTTCACAGTCGTATATGAAGGGAACAATTACAAACGGCAAGCACATTGTAAGAATGTTTATCTTTGTCGTCCCATATGGAGGAAACACTGCTTCCGGCGCATTTGAATTTCATTTTGTTTTGAGGGAACCTAACCCATTATTGAATTTACATTTGCTGTGTTTATCCCAGGTGTAGCTAATTGCGGGACTCCTGGAGCAGCCCTTGCCGGGGTGGTATTTACGGTCCGCTGTACGAATAATAGACCATAATATATATATGTTCGATGGCATGTGTAGCTGCAGATACACATGCTGTGCACATCCCGCCATCTAGTGTTGGGCTCGGTGTGTTACAAGTTGTTTTTCTTCTAAGAAGTCTTTTCGAGTCACGAGATCGAGGGACTCCTCCCATTTTGGCTCCATTGCGCATGGGCGTCGACTCCATCTTAGATTGTTTTCTTTCCGCCATCGGGTTCGGACGTGTTCCTCTTCGCTCCGTGTTTCGGTTCGGAAAGTTAGTTAAATCTCGGAAAATTTTACGGAATTGTTTGCGTTTGGTATCGGGTTAGTTAGAACAGATCGACACCGAATTTTGAAGAGCTCCGGTGGCCCTTTGGGGTTTTTGATTCCCCGGCGGGGCCTGGTCGGCCCGACTTCGTGCATCTTCAAGGCAAATGGAACAGACCCCATTCCGCTTCTGCCCCAAATGCCACAACAAGTATCCTTACACAGATAAGCATCTGTTCTGTAATTTGTGTTTGTCTCCCGAACACAAAGAGGATACCTGCGAGGCCTGTCGAGCGTTTCGGTCGAGGAAAACGCTAAGAGACTGGAGAGCAAGAAGACTTCAAATTGCGTCAGCAGGACAACAACACTTGGAGGAAGAAGAAACCTTCTCCATCGCTGATTCGGACTCGGACGAGGCCGAAACCGAACAGACGCCGAAAACCGTGAGTAAAAACACCCCTGGCCAAAAATTCACGGAAAGTACATAAAAGCCCAGGGGACACCACCGCCAGCAGGCCATGACTTAACCCGAAAATTAGGTGACCGGCCATCGGCACCGAAAAAGGGCACGCACATGTCAGTCATCTGACTCCGGTTGAGATACCGGCACAGAACAGGCTCGACACTGAGACACCAGGTCAGAGCAATCTCGACATTGAGAGAGCAGCACCGAGATATCGGAACACCGAAAGGCAAAAAAGTGTCTTCGGAGCCGAAAAAGACGGTCGAAAAGGTTGCGATACCGAAACATCCGGCCTCGGAGCTGAAACCAAGTTCCTACACCGAGGAACAGGGCCTATCCTCACAGATGCAAGGACACAGATTCGGACAGGAGCTAGAGGCAGGGGAGCCAGATTACACTCAAAGAAGGCTCCACATTCAAAAGGACACATGAAAAATCAGTACTCTCCCTCCAATCCGAATTAAAAGGAAACTTGCCTTCCAAGAGAAAGACAAGCAACCACAAGCAAAGGTGGCAAAACAAATAACTCCGCCACCATCACCACAGCGCTCACCACAACCATCACAGGTAGCCACTCTACCAATGATGCTGTCTCCAACTCATACAGGAATGAGTCAAGATGATCCTGATGCATGGAATCTTTATGATGCGCCAGTATCAGATAACAGTCCAGACTGTTATCCAGCGAGACCATCACCACCTGAGGACGGTACTGCCTATACACAGGTGGTGTCAAGAGCAGCCGCGTTTCACAATGTCACCCTGCATGCAGAACCAATTGAAGATGACTTTTTGTTTAATACTCTGTCCTCCACACATAGCCAGTACCAGAGTCTCCCTATGTTACCGGGAATGCTGAAACACTCAAAGCAAGTGTTTCAAGAGCCTGTGAAAGGCAGGGCCATCACTCCAAGGGTGGAGAAAAAGTACAAACCTCCACCAACAGACCCTGTGTACATCATGCAGCAATTGACACCGGACTCAGACGTAGTAGGGGCAGCTTGCAAAAGAGAGAACTCGCACACCTCTGGAGATGCACCACCACCCGACAAGGAAAGTCGCAAGTTTGATGCAGCGGGGAAAAAGGTCGCGGCACAAGCAGCCAACCAATGGCGCATTGCTAATTCACAGGCCTTGCTGGCTAGATATGATAGAGCTCATTGGGACGAAATGCAACATTTCATAGAACATCTACCCAAAGAGATCCAAAAAAAGGGCACAACAAGTGGTGGAGGAAGGCCAAAGTATCTCTAACAACCAGATACAGTCGGCAATGGATGCAGCAGACACAGCTGCTAGGATTCTAAATACAGCGGTCACCATACGGAGACACGCATGGCTACGCACCTCAGGATTCAAGCCGGAAATTCAACAAGCGGTGCTGAATATGCCTTTTAACGGACAGCAGTTGTTTGGGCCGGAGGTGGACACTGCTATCGAGAAACTTAAAAAGGACACAGATACGGCCAAAGCCATGGGTGCACTCTACTCCCCAGAGAGCAGAGGCACATTGCGGAAAACACAGTTTAGAGGGGGGTTTTGAGGACAAAACACAGAACCCTCAACCTCACAAACAAGACCCACATACCAGAGCCAGTATCAGAGGAGAAGTTTTCGGGGACAATACAGAGGGGGACAGTTCCCTAAAACTAGAGGGAAGTTCCAAAATCCCAAGACACCGCAAAATAAACAGTGACTTCAGTGTCACAAATCCCCAACACATAACACCATTGGGGGGGAGACTAACAAGATTTTACCAAAACTGGGAGGATATAACAACAGACACATGGGTCCTAGCCATTATCCAACATGGTTATTGCATAGAATTCCTACAATTCCCTCCAAATGTCCCACCGAAAACACACAACATGTCCAAACAACACATGGATCTATTACAACTGGAGGTCCAAGCGTTGTTGCAAAAAGATGCAATAGAACTAGTACCAATTCATCAGAAAGGAACGGGGTTTACTCCCTGTACTTTCTCATACCCCAAAAAGACAAAACTCTAAGACCCATCCTAGATCTCAGAACACTAAACATTTACATCAAATCAGATCACTTTCACATGGTGACACTGCAAGACGTGATCCCATTGCTCAAACAACAAGACTAAATGACAACACTAGACCTCAAGGATGCGTATTTCCATATATCCATACATCCTTCCCACAGAAAATACTTGAGGTTTGTAATCCAAGGAATACATTACCAGTTCAAAGTGTTGCCATTCTGAATAACAACAGCAGCAAGAGGTTTTACAAAATGCCTTGCCGTAGTGGCAGCCCATATCAGAAGGCAGCAAATACATGTGTTCCCGTACCTAGATGATTGGTTAATCAAAACCAATACGCAAGAACGGTGTTCACAACACACAAAGTATGTAATAGAAACCCTTCACAAGCTAGGGTTCTCACTCAACTACAACAAATCACACCTACAGCCGTGTCAAATACAACAGTACTTAGGAGCAACAATCAACACAAAAAAAGGGATGGCCACTACAAGTCCACAAAGGGTACAGGCATTCCAAAACGTAATACAGGCCATGCACCCAAACCAAAGATTCCAGGTAAAATTAGTAATGAAACTACTAGGCATGATGTCCTCATGCATAGCCATTGTCCCAAACGCAAGATTACACATGCGACCCTTACAACAGTGCCTAGCATCACAATGGTCACAAGCACAGGGTCAACTTCAAGATCTAGTGTTGATAGACCACCAAACATACACCTCGCTTCAATGGTGGAATACTATAAATGTAAACAAAGGGCGGCCTTTCCAAGCCCCAGTGCCTCAATACGTAATCACAACGGATGCTTACATGGTAGGGTGGGGAGCACTCCTCAACCAACACAGCATCCAAGGACAATGGGACACTCAGCAGAGACCGCTTCATATAAATCACTTAGAACTACTAGCAGTATTTCTAGCGTTGAAAGCATTTCAACCAATAATAACCTACAAACACATTCTTGTCAAAACAGACAACATGACAACAATGTATTATCTGAACAAACAGGGACACACTCGACACAATTGTGTCTCTTAGCTCAAAAGATATGGCATTGGGCGATTCACAACCACATTCGCCTAATAGCGCAGTTCATACCAGGAATTCAAAATCAGTTAGCCGACAATCTCTCTCGGGATCACCAACAGATCCACGAATGGGAAATTCATCCCCAAATACTAGAAACTTACTTCCAAAGATGGGGAACACCGCAAATAGACCTATTTGCAACAAAAGAAAATGCAAAATGCCAAAACTTCGCATCCAGGTACCCACAGGCTCACTCTCAAGGCAATGCATTCTGGATGAGTTGGCCAGGGATATTTGCATACGCTTTTCCCCCCCTCCCACTCCTTCCGTATCTAGTAAACAAATTGAGTTAAAAAAAAACTCACTCATACTGATAGCACCAACTTGGGCACGACAACCTTGATACCAAACACTACTAGACCTCTCAGTAGTGCCTCATATCAAACTGCCAAACAGACCAGATCTGTTAACTCAACACAAACAACAGATCAGACACCTGAATCCAACATCGCTCAATCTAGCAATTTGGCTCCTGAAATCTTAGAATTCGGACACCTAGACCTTACACAGGAATGCATGGAGGTCATAAAGCAAGCTAGGAAACCAACCACAAGACATTGCTACGCAAATAAGTGGAAAAGATTTGTTTATTATTGCCATAATAATCAAATTCAACCATTACATGCATCTGCTAAAAACATTGTAAGCTACCTACTACCCTTACAAAAGTCCAAGTTAGCTTTTTCATCCATTAAAATACATCTAACTGCAATTTCGGCTTATTTGCAAACTACGCACTCAACGTCATTATTCAGAATCCCAGTCATAAAAGCATTTATGGAGGGTCTGAAAAGGATTATTCCACCAAGAACACCACCAGTTCCTTCGTGGAACCTCAACATCGTATTAACACGACTTATGGGTCCACCATTTGAACCCATGCACTCATGTGAGATACAGTACTTAACATGGAAAGTAGCCTTTCTAATAGCTATCACATCTCTCAGAAGAGTAAGTGAAATTCAAGCCTTTACCATACAAGAACCCTTTATACAAATACACAAACATAAAGTAGTTCTACGCCCAAATCCTAAATTCTTACCTAAAGTCGTATCACTATTCCACTTAAATCAAACTGTGGAACTCTCAGTGTTCTTTCCAGGACCAGATTCTGTAGCTGAGAGAGCATTACATACATTAGACATCAAAAGGGCACTAATGTACTACATTGATAGAACCAAAGAAATACGAAAAACAAAACAATTGTTTGTTGCTTTCCAAAAACCTCATACAGGGAATCCAATATCCAAACAAGGCATTGCCAGATGGATAGTTAAATGTATTCAAACCTGTTATATAAAAGCAAAAAGAGAACTGCCTATTACACCAAAGGCACACTCCACTAGAAAGAAAGGTGCTACCATGGCCTTTCTAGGAAACATACCAATGACTGAAATCTGTAAGGCAGCCACATGGTCTACGCCTCATACATTTACCAAGCATTACTGCGTGGATGTGTTAACAACACAGCAAGCCACAGTAGGGCAAGCAGTATTACGGACATTATTTCAAATAACTTAAACTCCTACAGGCTGAACCACTGCTTTTTGGGGAGATAACTGCTTACTAGTCTATGCACAGCATGTGTATCTGCAGCTACACATGCCATAGAACGGAAAATGTCACTTACCCAGTGTACATCTGTTCGTGGCATGAGACGCTGCAGATTCACATGCGCCCTCCCACCTCCCCGGGAGCCTGTAGCCGTTTTAAGTTGACAAATAATGAATCTTGTAAATTTGTAAATATATCACTTTTAGCTACATTATGTACATACATTCTTACTCCATTGCATGGGCACTATTACTATATACACAACTCCTACCTCACCCTCTGCGGGGAAAACAATCTAAGATGGAGTCGACGTCCATGCGCAATGGAGCCGAAAGGGGAGTCCCCCCTCGATCTCGTGACTCGAAAAGACTTCTTCGAAGAAAAACAAGTTGTAACACTCCGAGCCCAACACTAGATGGCGTGATGTGCACAGCATGTGAATCTGCAGTGTCTCATGCCACAAATATATATATATATATATATATATATATATATATATATATATATATATATATATATATATAGTTATAAAAGTGACATAACTTCGCTACTGGCATATTTTGTACATTGAGATGTGGTGTGGACGTGGCTAATGCTGGCCATGTAGGTCCGTGGTTACTTAGAGGACCTAATCTAATGTTTTTGATAACATGTGTAAGGGTGCCTTGAAACCAGTTCTAGTGTTCTTGATAAGAGAAGTATTTCTAAATATGCATAAGCTCTGTATTATGAAGGTGAGTTTGCTGTAAGTGGTGTGCATCTCCATCTGCTGCCGGAAAGGTGACCTATAAATAAAATATTTCTGTTCAGTATGTTTCATGTGCCTTTACCACGAACATAACATCTCCACCCCCATCAGGGAACTCGTGTGAGAGGAAGTCTAATATTTACTGGCATTACCACTCGTTGTGCCTCTGCCATATTTGAAAAGGATAAACTCCGAGACAGAAGCACCAATTTAGGTAACTCCTTTTAAGATTAAAGCTTGAAAGACCTACAGGCTAAGATGAATTTAACTGAGGAGTATTTTCCCTAACACCACATACCTCTGCATATAAAGGTAACTAGGGAACCTTTGGCAGGGTGAAGATAGAAGTACTTGGGAGATCCATTACATTTATGCCTGACCAAACATTGGTGGCGCCATAGTGTGGGTGACTGAGTCTGTCCCATATCGTCTGGAAGCTGTGTGCATCACGTCTTTGGCTAGCTCACAGTGTCTCACCGAATCCTATAAAGTAAATATGTTTTAAAGATGTTTTGTGACAACCTAAAAAACATGGCACTCTGACTCCTCAGGGACGTTATGGTGAAATGATTGTACCTCTTTCTCTCGGTCTTACACATTCCAAGACAAACAAGGAGATGCAAAATAGGTTTCAATATATTTATTTAAGTGATTGCATCCTATTATTAAAAAAAACAAAAAAAACATGAGCTATGATTATTAGGCAGATGAGATATAATACAGTGACCATTGTTACCATTAGGGTAAAATGACAAATAATCCCACCATCCTGGGATGATCATACAACCTAGTGAACCCTACCTACACCCTAATGTCTAAAACCTGAGCGCATAGTGGTGTTAGCCCTTCTGCCTTTCCTGGTCTATGGGAAGAGCCCCATCCCCTTAACTAAAAGATGTGCAAGAGTCTTCATGTTGTATGCTGGCAATTCTCCCAGTTGGCTGAAGAGCCAGTGCCAAGATCAGCAAAGCTGTCAGTGAAATGGGGTATGTCACAGGACACCCAAGATGGAATGCCCTCTGTCCTCCTTAGGCCTACTTGGTATTTATACAACAAATTGAACAGTTTTCTAAGAACAGCCCTGATGTAATAATAAGTATAAAGCCTAACTCTAACTCCTCAAGCTTAAATACTAGTTAAAATGTCATACACCTAACATGACTGCTAGGAGCAGGGCACAGAGTAAAATGAATGCGAATTGATGAGATTTGCAATGCGAACAACTTTGCCTTCTCAGAAAGGGCATCTCATTAAAATATGAAAACAAGGAGCTAAAATATGGCTGCCCTTAAAAATATGAAATGAATAAAACATGTATGTGAAAGGGCACGATCTACGGGCTTAAAGCTAAAATAAGGGTGCCAAACATTAAAACTTGGGGGAACCTACAACTCATCCACTAAATTTTGATCTTGAATAAAGCACAAGGGGCGGTTACAGGCAAATGAGTCCTCAGAAGATTATACCTGTGCAAGCAGTCTATTTAGAATTTGGTTTCCTTATTGCTTATCAGAAAGTGCTTGTGACAGTGATTTCCTGGAGTCAACACATTTTCAAGTGTACCATGGTTCTTACACTGCTGTTCAATCTGAACTTGCTTCTGGTTCAGGTCATCAAGTTAGGGCTTGTAAGTCTTTAAAATTTGCTTTGAAGAGATTAAATCTAATGTACAAAAACTGGTTCTGGTGGGATGGTTTTTCAAATGAAATTCTAGATTAATTAGTTAGCTTTCAAAACAAGTTTTTTTTTTTTTCTTCTTAATACTTTCTACTGTATGACTCTTAAAACCTGTTCAATAGTAGCAAAAATAGGTTTAAAAGCAATCAAAGGTATTATGTTAACTATAAAAGTGTTTATTATGTCTTCTGCTTGTTATTTTGAGAACAGAGATGTTGCCACTACAATGTATTTTAGATGAATGGGAGGAAAAAATATCACACTGAATATTCTTGTCCACTCTGTCTGATTTTAAGATTTGATTAATGCCTTACTTGTCCACCCTACAGATGGTACTATTTCTATTTTTTTTAAAAGTGTTTATCTGTAAGAAATCTTGGAGCAGCAAAAGAAGTCTTTAATTTTATCATGAAGCCCCTTATGGGGGCATGGCTTGAAAACCATCAATGGCGGATGTGTGAGCAGAGAGCTCCGCTCCGAGCTACTCTTTAATCCTGAAAAGAGGTGACGGAGGCTGGTGTAGGAGGTGCCCCACCGCAACCGGATCCCCTGATGGGAGCCTGAGAGCTGCAGCCGGTGCAGGCAGAGACCGAAGGAGTGGCGCCCGGCCCACTCGACAGCAGGGGTGGTACGGCAGGAGAAAAAGACGCAGGGTGGTGTTGCGGGCCTCCAAGCGGAGGAGCCCTGCAGCCAGTGCGGAGATATTGCAGAGAGGAGACTGCCTGGGAGGATTGGGCCAGAGGACCGATGTAGAATGGTGGCGCAGCAGGCAGGAAGCCTGACCACCAATGAGTGCTGAGTAGGCCGCCACCCAGCCCATACTGCCAATATTGTGTGTCCTGTGCAGGCAGCGGAGGCCGCTTCCACACTCCTGAGTGACTCCTGGTCACAGCATTGGGACCCGTGGATGACCGCTAAGCTGGAGGGCCAAGCCATAGTTGGCAAAGATGTCTGGTGCAAAAGGGCGGCAGGGGGGCCAAGTTGAATTTGCGACCCAGAGGAGATGCTTGGAGAGAACAGCGTGTGAGGGGCCAGGGGTAGGGGAGGAGTGGGGCCTCAGGGGAACCATCATGTTGCAGAGAACACTATAGGCAAGGCACCAAATAAAGCAAACGTGGCTGCCCAGGAGCCGGAGAAGTCTCCCGTGATGCAACAGCTGGGAGGGAGAGACCCAGGACAACAATGAGGCCTCTATCCATATGCACCTAGATCAAGTGCTGGCCACCATTGCAGACACTAAACAGGCACTGCAGCAAGACATAAGTGCGGTGTCAGTAGGACTAGGTCAGTTGTGGGCGGAAAACCACAAATTTGCAGAGAGTCAAAACATTAGAGACCACCATGGAAGAGATTAAACCATAACACTCTAAACTAACTTGCACCGTTGGGTGCCTACCCAAGAGAGCAAAAGTCCGGTAACAAAGGTCAGAGGATTAGGAAGGCCGCAATCGTGGCAACAACATAAGACTAGTAGGACTGCCAGGAGGGGTCGGAAGGCTCTGACATGGTGATCTTTCTGGAGCAATGATTACAGACACAGGTAGCGCCGGACTGTTTCACTCCCTTCTTTGCCTTGGAAAAGGCCCACAGAATGCCGGGCTGTCTGCCTCACCCGGTGGTGGCGCAATTGCTACATATCAAAGACCGAAGTGTCCGTAAAGCATGCAACAATGGACAATTAACCACACTGGGGAACAGGAAGGTGTTGGTGGTCCCGACTATACTGCTAGTGTGTGGGTTCAAAGGGCTTCTTATCAAATGGTGAGGAAGGATTGCAATATTCGCTGATGTTCCTGGCAACATTACAGATCATTCAGGATGGAAACACATACTTTTGCGCCTCACCCAATGAAGCCTGGACTTGGTTTGACGCATATAAGGCGAGAGCACTACGCTCAAAAGCAAACCTCAGGTGCCCGACAGATGGCCCAGGAAGAAACCTAAAGGCAAATGTGGAGGGTTCTTCCCAACCAGGCCTGCTCCCTCGCAGATGGAACGGGAGAGAGTGGCGGCACTATGGGCATTGGCAGAACTGCCGACAACACTCCGAGTGGACAACATATCGGACGACATATCGGACATGGGTTCGAGCGTATATGACTCTGGGTCCTCACGTTTATTAGCGGATGTATTGCTGGTTGTGACCCCACAGATGCCTGAAGACCTTATATGAACGCGGAGATACCAGATTGTTTCCCTCGGACGGATGGACGGGCGGCAGCTGCAGTTGTACCCATGGACCAAAAAGGCCTCTACCTGAAGATGTGCGGGGGTGCGTCATTGGTAGTCTGGATCCTGAGAAACCAGCTAAAGTCTTACTTTGTGTCATTTAAGGCTGAAGTGGAATGCTGATTTCTGCCTTTCTTTGCTCTCTCCCTCATCGGGGCGATACACACACACTCACACTCACACACTCTTTCATCCCAGGGAACTGGAAGTGGTGGTGATCTACTAATGTTCTTGTTTTCTAGGTTTTAAAGGCCAGCCATTGCTGGACCATCCGGGTGATGGCTTTCATTGTGGGAACTGTTGTTGCGTTTCCTGGGGGTCATCGCTGTACTAGGCAGGATGGGGAGCCCGCTGGATAATACTGCCCCCACACACGCCTATGGCGCGAATGGATGAGCCAGGTTCTAAACTGTCATTTATGACCTGGAATGTTAGAGAAATGGGATTGGTTGCTAAGAGATAATATCCTCAGGTGCTTAAGACGCAGAGGGGTGCAAATCGTTATGTTGCAGGAGACCGACTTAGTTCAGGGTGAGGTCGAACAGCTACGCCTTCGGGGTTGTATCTATGCCACTACATATTTGGCTTACTCAAGGGAAGTGCTCCTATGGGTAAGGGCAGGGGTCCTGTTTGAACATATACACACACTGAATGATAAAGAAGGGCGTCACGTCCTGGCCAAATACAGGCTTTTGTGTAAAGAAATAATCTTAGGATCCGTTTATGCCCCAAATCAGGACCAGGTGCTTTTTTTTTTTTTTTTTTTTAGTGAGTTGTCGATCCCCTTGGCTACCATGGGGGCTGGAGATCTACTCCTGGGTGGCAACTTTAATTGTGTAGTAATCGTGAAACTCAATAGCTCTACCTCTCCACTATCGGGGGCCCTGGCGTGGAAATTGAGGGTCTACAAAAGTGGTTGATGCATTTAGACCTACTAGAGATTTGGATAGCACACCATGCCCTACCTAGGGAATGCACTTACCACTCACTGGTCTACAAATTATACAGTAGGTTAGATATGGTTTGATGTTCCTCCCCACTTGGTCATTCTGCACTATACACGGAGTCAGACCACTACCATTTGTTACCAAAACACTGCAGGAGAGGCCAGCAATATCCCGCTGGCATCTTAACCCTCTGGTGCTTGAAGTTATTCCCCTCAGGGAGTCATTACAAAAGGCCTTTACAGACTTTTTCTGGCACAATCAAAGAATAGCCATTACCAGGCTAACCAAATGGAAGGCCCTGAAGGTGGTGATCCGAGGGCACTGCATATGCCACAGGGTGGGACCAGGAATGGGCTGGAGGATAGACTTCAGGAGCTAAATAACTGGCTGGGGCTGGAAGAAGAAGGTAGGTGACCTACATGGGGAGATTAGAGCGGATTAATTTAAAGCACTAGACTGCCTCAGTTGTTTAGATTACAATGATTACTTGGCAAAAGATAGACACAATGAAGATGGAAGGGAGTGCTGGGGGGGAGGCTCTGAGAAAGGGGAGGGAGTGCCGGATTATGAGCTATATTACGTGGTGGAATGGCTAGGGGACGCTAACCTTTGGGAGCTGGGGGACACAAGGGGCCAACAGGACCAGTGGCCTCTTCTGGCAAAACCACTCAGCAAATCAGTAGCAGCCCCTCGACAGCGCATACTGTTGGACACTTGGTAAAGTGGCTGTATGAGGCATTCCTGCACACAACCCAAGAGCCCCTAATTAAGACCAGGCAGAGGTGGGAGACACTGCTGGGGCGAGAGATATTGGACACTGAATGGAGGAAAATGTTGGCCTATACACGTAAGGTTTCCAGGAGTACAAGATTAAAGAATACTCAATTCAGTTTTTCATACATGACATACTTAACACCTCACAGGTTGCAGGCCGTGTGTGGGGTGTGGGGACGGGACCAGAAACAATGCTCGAGATGTTGGCTGGCCATATGACGTGGACCTGTCCTGTAATACATGAATTCTGGGAAGATGACATGTTCAATGAGGTATTAAGTTGTAGTCCTACATGTACCCGGCAATCTGCTTGTTAGGACTGGACGGAAACAAGTGAGCAATAGATTTGTGGATATGGCCATGATAATAGCCAAACGAAGCATAGACAAACAGTGGAAATCTGGGATGGGTCCACGGGTGTTATGATGTACACAAGTAACAAAAAGGGGCTAAAGCTGAAGAACGTGCACTAGGGATAAGGAGACCGCTGTTGGCGGGCCTCGGTCGCACATTTTGGGAACCTGGGAACACCAGGGTGAAGATACTGGGACAGAAACGAGTTCTGTTGCCTCTTCCACTTAAGATCCTAAGAGACATAGCTAGCTGATAACACTAATTGGGACTGGCGGGCTTTGTGACATACGTCCACAGTCCGGCAGTTCTTAGAACCCACATAGATGAGGTTGAGACCGTCTGTAGGCAAGGTGAGGAGTATCCACTGGCAAGACCTTCTCCACACACGGGCCCCTCTTGGCTGGCGCAGACAGTTGAGAATCAAATCGAGCCCCCAGACAAAAGTTTACCTAACATAAACAATCATGTTAATAGCAGACCCCTTGGAAGGACCCTAGTTTGGTTTGAAATGTTATTGGTTTGTAATCCAGTTTGGTCCATATGGGCTGCCATTGAACCTAGTTGATGAGAATAGTTCAAATGGCTGACAGAGTACGCCCCATACTAAAATGTTGCTTGAATCCTAATAATGGGATATGAGCGATCACAAGTGTGACTTATGCTTACACCGCAAATCAACTGGAATGGATTGTTTGAGTAATACTTTTGTTTGCGATACAAAGCTGTAATGTTTCTGATGGATACAACTACCTGTGGATTCCTCACCTTATGAGTTCGTCCTTGCGTCAGCACCCGACGGAAAGTCTTCTTCCTAGCTGTCGACGAGGACGTCATAATGGCACGGCTTCTCGTGACTCCGTCTGACGTCAACGTGCCAATAAGAGGTCCTCGTCGGCGGACTGATGTCAGTTTTCCTTTTTTCTGTGCCTTCGACGCCAACGGTTTTTCTTCCTGGCTCGTTGATAAATGTAACGCTTTTTGGTGGTTACAATTTCGCCTCCAAAAAGGTCCGGTTTCAAGCCGTGTAGAGAATGCGGGTGTCGGATGTCAGTGACCGACCCACATTCGGACTGTATTTGGTGCCTTAGTTCGGAGCATGATGTGGAAGGATGCTCTTCGTGCCAGAGCATGAATCCAAAAACTCTGAAGGAGCGTGAGGCAAAGCTGCTCTTGGCTAAAGCGAAGAAGGGCCATAAAAAGGATTCCTCCCATGCTTCTCCCAAAAGGCATAAGAAGCGGCGTCATCATGACTTTCGGCGCCGTCATGACTCTCGGCGCCGTTCGGAGCGGAGCCGGTCAAGGTATTGATCATCACGACGCCAGAAGACATGGGAGATGAGTCCTACTGTCACGCCTCAGCCTGAGAGTCTGGAGTTGTCGCCGGCACCGTCTGTTTTTGAGGTCGTAGCCCTCCGTTTTCGCTGGCGTCGAGGGAGCCTGATGTTCAGCAGACATCTGCACAACAGTACCCGGCTTTCCCGGCACGGTTCCGGATGCATTTTTGAATGCGGTGTATGCCGTCTTCCAATCCATGGCCCCTGCTGGTGCACCGGCGGGTCCCACGGGGCCATTGGCGTTTAATATGGGCTTGCCGGCGCTGTACAGGGCGGCTCCATTCATGCCCTTCTGCCCTACAGAGACTGGCGGTTCGGCGCCGAGGGTCTCCCCTGGCAGGAGTCCTCCACTTGTGACGGTGGATCCTACTTCACGTCAACCGACTCCTTCTCCCCGCCACCCGACGTCGTTGATGTCCCCATCCCCAGACCGAATCCATCACCTTCATGCCAACCGACTCCGAGAAGGTCATCATTCGACTCCGTGTCGGCGCCGGATGAGTCTAGAAGTCTTCCTGGTCCAGTTCGGGATTCAAGGTCGTCGGCGTCGAAGGACTCTTTGTCAACGCCGGCCCTAGAGACACATCTTCGATCTCGGAGAAAGGCATTGAGACTTTTGGAAGAGGAGGAATATAGACAGCTAGAGGAAGGCGAGATTGAGGCTTCAGATGAGTTCCACGGTCTTTCCAGTGCAAGTGGTCTGGATAGTTCCCCGGAGTGGTACATTGCGTCTCTGGGGGAGTTTACTGAAGAGGCCGCTTCCTTCCATACAGTGGTGAGGAAGGCAGCTGAGTACCTGGATTTGCCTTTCTCTGTGGGGGAGGTAAAAACTAAAATGCTCACAGAGGTACTACATCTTTGTCCAGTGCTGACCCTTTGCTGCCTTTCAATGAGGCTTTGACTGAGCCTATTTTGGACTTGTGGAAGAAGCCAGTGACAACTCCTGCTGTGAATAGGGCAGTGGCGAGGAGACATAGAGGTGCACCAGGTGATCCGTTTTTTCTGTCACGGCATCCAACTCCGGAAAGCTTGGTAGTTCAGGCGTCATGTTCTGCAAAGTCTGCTCCTGGGACATTCCCTGGAGTCCCAACTGATAGGTAGTCCAAGAGGATGGAGCAGTCTTCAAAGAAGATCTTTTCATCTTGCAGCATGGCGCTTAAAGCTACTAATTCTACCTGTGTGCTGGGCAGATACGTCCACGCCCTTATGGACTCCGCTAAAGAAATGGCGAAGGAACTACCACAGGAGATGCAGAAATCGTTTGGATCCCTTTTTATGGATGCGCAGGTTGCTGCAGAGCAGATTATACAATCTGGCCTGGATACCTCGGATTCCATAGCCAGGGCCATGGGAACATCTGTGGCTACTAGGAGGCATGCCTGGTTAAGGTCCTCTGGATTTTCTTCAGATGTTCAATCCACCTTGATGGATCTTCCATTGGATAGGGAAAAGTTTGGGGACAAGGCAGACTCTGCCCTTGAACGGTTTAAGGACTCTCGGGCGACAGCTAAGTCCCTGGGCTTACAGACCTCTGCTACAACGCCTTATAGACCTTTTCGCAGGTTTCGGGGGTTCATTCGAGGCTCTGCTTTTCGGAAGTCTCAGTCTTACGCCCAGCAACCTGCCAATCCGCCCTATTGTGCCTTTAGAGGGCGGGGTAGGGGTAGGGCTAGAGGTCCAGCCCAGCAGCTCTCTTCTTCTTCATCCTCCTCTGGTGGACAACAGCAGAAGCAGCCCTAGTTTTCCCCACTTTATCATCCATACTTCTCCTGTAGGGGGAAGATTGAGTCTTTTTCTGCAGAAATGGAGGTCAATTACAACAGACTCGTGGGTGCTAGGAATTGTAGAAAAGGTCTATGCTCTCCCCTTTCAGGAGTTCCCTCCTCCCTTCCCCCCGTCCCTCCTTTTGTTCAGAAGACCATCTTCTGTTGTTGCAACAGGAGGTTATAACCATGTTGGCAAAGGGCGCAATAGAGTTGGTGCCGTTGCTGGAAAGGGGTCAGGGGTGTTATTCAAGATATTTCCTGATTCCCAAAGTGGATGGTCGATTACGGACGATCCTAGACTTGAGGATTTTGAATTTGTTCCTCAAGCAGGAAAAATTCAAAATGCTGACCCTAGCGCAGGTGCTATTGACGTTGAACGAAGGAGACTGGATGGTGTCTGTCGACTTGCAGGGCGTGTTCTTTCATGTTCCGATAATCAAGTCGCACAGGAAGTATCTCCGGTTTGTGGTCAGAACGCAACACTACCAGTTTGCTGTCCTTCCGTTTGGACTTACTTCAGCACCTCAGGTTTTCACGAAGGTGATGTCAGTTGTTGCAGCACATCTCAGAAGGAGGGAAGTAGCGGTTTTTCCCTACCTGGACGATTGGTTAATCAAAGCCAAGTCTCCAGAGCTTGTGTTGTCTCATCTGCGAATGACAACCCAGTTGTTGTTCGATCTGGGTTTTTCCTGTAAATGTGCCCAAATCTCACCTGGAGCCCTCTCAATGCCTCCTGTTCATAGGGGCAGTACTGGACACAACAATGTTTCGGGCCTACCCCCCGCCTCAGCTGGTTCAGGACATTCAGGTGCTGATTCCGTTGTTTCAAGTTGGAGCAGCAGTTCCAGTCCTCAAGGTCTTACGCCTGCTAGGTCTGTTTGCTGCTTGTATTCTGTTGGTCACTCACGCTCGCTGGCATATGAGGGCTCTTCAGTGGTGCCTCCGCAGGCAGTGGTTCCAACACAAAGGAGATCTCAGGGATTCAATAAAGATCTCCAAGGACGCTGTAGCGGATCTTCTTTGGTGGGCAGAGGACGGCAACCTTTCCCAAGGAAAACCGTTTTCACTGCCTCCTCCAGTGGCCACAGTGATTTCGGATGCTTCCACTCCAGGGTGGGGAGCTCATCTGGGGGACCTGGAGATCAAGGGTCATTGGTCTCCAGCGGAACAGATGTTGCATATCAATCTGTTGGAATTGCGGGCTGTACGTTTGGTGCTCAAGGCCTTCCTCCCTTCCCTTCGCGGTCAGTCAGTTCAGGTCCTGACAGACAACACTACCGCGATGTGGTATATGAACAAGCAGGGAGGAGTAGGGTCATACCTTCTCTGCAGAGAAGCTCTGCGGCTCTGGTCTTGTGTTCAGGACCATCAGATTTGCTTAATAGCGAATCATTTGGCCGGAGTTCTGAATGTACATGCGGACGGTCTCAGTCGTCACTTCTCAATAGATCACAAGTGGCGTCTCCATCCAGATCTAGTCCTCCACATCTTCGGGATGTGGGGTACTCCTCAGGTGGATTTATTCGCCACTTGAGAGAACGCGCATTGCCTGTTCTGCAGCCTCCAGTATCCGTAGGAGCTTTGGGGGATGTGTTTCAGATGTCCTGGAGCGGCCAGTTGCTTTACTCGTTTACTCGAGGAAGATTCGTCAAGACCGGGCCCAAGTCATCTTAGTGGCTCCGGACTGGGCGAGAAGGGTATGGTATATGGATCTGCTTCAACTCTCTGTGCCCTCCGCTCAGTCTCCCGCTCAGGGCAGACCTTCTCTTACAGTCGCAGGGGCAGGTTCTACACCCCCACCACCAGAGCCTGCACCTTCATGCCTGGAGATTGAACGGGGCAACCTGAGTTCGTTTTCTCTCCCACCGGATGTAGTGGATGTTATTCTCTCGTCCAGGGGACACTCCACTAAATCTATTTATGCCGGTAGGTGGGCAAAATTTGTCCTTTGGTGTGGAGAGAACCAAAAAGATCCCTTGAAGGCCCACCTTTCAGATATTCTTTTGTTTGCTCTTAGTTTGGCAAGGAAAGGCTGTGCGATAGCTACAGTTAAGGGATATTTGGCAGCTCTGTCGGCGTTTCTTTGCCTTCCGGACCAGCCATCTTTATTTAAGTCTCCCAATTGTAAATAGGTTTCTTAAAGGTTTGGTGAATAAGTTTCCTCCTACACCCTTTCACATGCCTCAGTGGGACTTGAATCTTGTATTGACGTTCTTGATGGGTTCGCCTTTCGAGCCCATGCATTCATGTCCGTTGAGATATTTGGTCTTGAAGACTGTTTTCTTAATTGCAATCACATCTGCTAGGAGAGTTGGAGAGAGCTTCAAGCACTTTCCGTTAAGCCCCCATTTACCATGTTTTTCCCTGATAAAGTGGTACTAAAAACCAGGGCTGCTTTTCTGCCAAAAGTTGTCACTCCCTTTTCATATAGGGCAGTCTATTACCCTACCTGCGTTCTACCCTCCTCCTCACCCTTCTAAAGATGAAGAGAGGCTCCATAGGTTGGACCCTAAGAGGGCCCTGAGTTTCTACCTGGAGAGGACTAAAGACTTTCGCCTAGATGATCAACTGTTCGTTGGGTATGTTGGACAGCGAAAGGGCAGAGCGGTCCAGAAACGAACACTCTCCAGGTGGGTCATCTTGTGTATTAAGATTTGTTACTCTCTGGTGAAAAAAGTCCCTCCTGAAGGTATCCGGGCCCATTCTGCTAGGGCTAAGTCTGCATCCTCGGCCCTAGCGAGAGGAGTTCCGTTAATAGATATATGTGAAGCTGCAACTTGGGCGTCCCTCCATACCTTCGTAAAACATTATTGTTTAGACTCTGAAGTGAGGAGGGACGGTCATTTTGCTCGTTCGGTATTGCAAGATTTCTTGGTGTAATCAGTCGGGCACCCACCACCGAGTGCGGTACTACTTGGGACTCTATTCATAAGGTGAGGAATCCACAGGTAGTTGTATCCATCAGAAGAACAACTTACTTACCTTCGGTAACGCTTTTTCTGGTGGATACACTAGCTACCTGTGGATTCCTTACGGTCCCTCCCACCTCCCCGTTGCCTGCCTGATTTCACTCTTATCTTGCAGTATTTGGAGTAATGTTTATATATATATATATATTTGTATATACATGTATTTTAAGGTAATTATGTAAATATATAGGTTCAATGGACAAGATTTTTGTTTGTATATATATTTGTGTATATATATATATATATATATTTTCATGGTTTTTGATGAATCGGTTCTCACCTGTTCGCCTCAAAGGCACGAAAAAAAAATGAGGTGAAACTGACGTCAGTACGCCCACGAGGACTTCTTATTGGCACGTTGACGTCAGACAGAGTCACGTGGAGCCGTGCCATTATGACGTCCTCGTCGACGTGGACAGCTAGGAAGAAGACTTTCCGTCGGATGCTGACACAAGGACGAATTGATAAGGTGAGGAATCCACAGGTAGCTAGTGTATCCACCAGAAAAAGCGTTACTGAAGGTAAGTAACTTGTTCTTATAGTACGTGACTAATGTAGACAATAAAAATATGGATTAAAAAAATGAAGCCCCTTATACACTGTGGCTTGCTGTGTTTTAAAAAAAAATCTTTTATAACTTTTAAATCGTTTTTAAATTTGTATTAATTTCTATATTTTAGAATAACTTGCTCTTTTATCCTGAATTTATTGACTTTCTGCGAAAGTTTCAAAGAAAAAAATGTCATGTAAACAGGATATTCACTCTCAAACAATTTCGGGACTGGTTCCTCTTTCAGGTGTCGTTCTCAATCTGTTTTCCAGACACAGCATTTGTGTAAAGTGATACTTCTCACAGCAGATCTGTCTTGATCCTTGAGCGCCCACAACAGACACACAAACAGGTATATTGTTTCTGCACCGGTCTGTCATCAGCCCAACAGAAGCAGTAATCCAGAAAAGACAAAGTCAGACCGCACCAGAGGTTTCCTTACTTTGCACAACAGTCTTAGTCCTACTCTTCACCCCTATCATTAACCTATTAGCAGTGTTAAAAAAGACTAAGCAGCAACTCATTAGAGACAGGGTGACAGATTGTATTTGGGTTAGGTATAGTCTTAAAAGCAGATAAATTAAGTTATTTAACCAGTCTTCAGCTAATATCTTCCATAATTTACATGCAAGAGGTGACTTTGTGTGAACATTTCAGGTGATATAACGTCATTCTGCATTATTCATGTAAAAAATAACAAGAGGTCGCACATTTGAAAATGGTATAGATAAGTGAATGGGATTGGTGTTTGGGTTATCAATGGGTCTTAAAAGTATGGGTACCGTTCTATAAGAATCAGATCCTCTAGGCAGAGTAGAAGAAATGGTCAAAATATTAAGCTTTTTAGCTTTCAAACTGATTTCTAGACTGCATTAAGATTCAAAATGTTGCTTTTCTCCCTTTTTTTTATTTAGAAATTTCAGTCTAGACCGTTGCAACTACTTTTGCACCCGGATCCTTGATAATTACTATCAAGATCGTAATCAAACATAGGTGTATTTGTTTAGGACATAGAAAGGATACAACTAATTATTTACCTTGTGAAAATGTTGTAAGTGTATGATGAAGCCACACATCCTGAGTGATATATGCTCAAAACAAACGCTTCGTTGATATTTGTTCAGTTGATGATTTTCTGATATCCTCAAGTGAAGGGGGACCATTGTTGTGGTATCTCCTGTGAAGCCTATGCTGCATCTTTCAAGAAATAGAATGTAGAGGAGGATTCCAGATTCTGGTGAGAGCTGGAGCAAGGTGGCGGAGGAGCTGGAGGAAGGCTGTGCTGCTCTGAGGACTTATGTGGATCGGATATTTTTGGATCACAATAAACTTGTTCTGAAGAACTCAACGCTGTGGACCCTATTTCTACACTGGCGACGAGGGAGTCTCTTCCTCTGATAATATCCCAACACTGAAATATTGACTTTGGACTACAGCATTGTATTGGCTTTGGCTTTGTACTACTCTACTTTTCCATCCTCGTTCTTCAAATCAACTCTTTCAAAGTCTTCAATCATTCTGGTGAGTTGTGAATTTCTATGCTTTATTTGACATGCATATGGCACTGCCTAATTCAATCAAGGGACATTTAACCTACCTGCACCTGGATGTTCTTTATATTTCTTACGGTGCTGTGTTTATTTGTTTATAACGGACCTTTATTCTTCAAGCAAAATCTACTTGAGCATTAGGCTCAACAATTAAAAAAAAAAAAAAAAAAGATAAGAAAACTTTGATGTTGGTGCGAGTGCCCTCCTCGTGCTTTATTCAACAGCTGTGAGCTCGCATAAATCTGTACACGGCGCTCGCGCTTGCCGTTTATTTGTTTATAAACTTCAGCGCATGTGCTCATCTCGCGCCTTCCCTCGCGCTCTGCTAAACATACAGTACGTGCGAGTGCTCCCTCTCGTGCACCGCTTGGTCACTGTCAAACCAAGCAGTACAACGCACTTGTTTCAACTCACGTGTGTAATTTATTTTGTTTTTGTTTTGATCTAATAGCTCCAATTTATATTGTGTTTTTTTTTTTTTTTTTTTTACAAATTAGGCAGAGTAAATAAAGCAAACTTACCTCCTCCTCAGACCTCCTGATTCTTTCGCGGTTTTTTGCGGGTGAAAGTTGAAAGACTATAAGAAGTTTAAAAAAAAAAAGCAACGAAGATTTCCTTTAGAAAACGACTCTTTTGTGTCTCCATCAACTAAAGGATTCAAAAAGGATTTACAATTATGTTATCAATAGAGAAGCAAAGAGGAAAGGAGAAAAACATTTTTTTTCTTTCATCTCCTTTATTTAAAATATATTTTGTTTTTCTTTAAATATTTCTACTTACAATGCAAAATATACCTCCGCCCCTTTTTTTCTTAACTATTCCAGGCGAAGCACCTATAATATGGTCCAAGTGGAAAAAATCGTTCCTACATTATACCAGAGTGTGTGGTACAAATTTGTCCAATGAAAGGAAGACTTCCCTTCTAATGCATTGCTTAGGGAGCAAAGGACAAGAAATCTTTGAAACTCTTCCTGAACCGGATGATGATGGGACTGAACTAAATTAATTTGAATTGTGCTTAAAAAAACTCGATCTACACTATCTGCCAAAAATTAGCACTATACTGGAACGTTACCACTTTGGTATAAGGGAACAGAAACCAGGAGAATCTATTGAGGAGTACTTAACAGCTTTGAGGAAGCTAGCAGCCACATGCAAATTTGGCATGACCATGAAGGAGCGCATAAGGTATCAATTCATGTTAAAATGCTCTAGTGACAGTCAGGCAAGAGCTTTGGAGCAAAGACGATCCTTGGTTACAGAAGGTTGTAACAATCGCTAAAAGTATAGAACACACCCTAGCGCGTGTGGAAGAATTGGAGAGGAGCAAGCATCCTGCAATAAATAAAATCTCTCAGAAAAGTGAACGACAGGAGGATCACGGAGACTGATGGAGGAAAAGAGGAGACAAAGCTCAGTCAAGTTCAAAAGTCAAAGTTTAAGGAAACAAAATGTTTCCGGTGTGGAAATGTAGGACACTACGCTACTTACAAGAAATGTCCTGCGGTTAATGCAATTTGCAAACTGTGCAACAAACGTGGACATTTTCCGAAGTGTTTGTAGGTCTCAAAAAGACTGTCCATCTGTTAAAGTCGTGGAGGATTGCATATTGATGGTGGACACGCAAGGAAAGAAGAAGAAACATCCCAAGGACTTTGTAACCATGTGTGGCATTGAGTGTGAAGTTCTCTTTGACTCGGGAGCATGGCTGACTTTGTTGTCAGATAAAGTGTTCGATAAGTATTTGAGTGACAGAGTGAAACTCAAAGACCCAGATGGATATGGGGGACAAATCATAGATTTAAGGGGTTACTTTGAATCGGAAATTACCCTCAAGTCCAACACTATTGTAGGGAACATCTACGTCCCAGTGAAGGGGGATAGTGTATTAAGTTGGCCACATCAGAATGACCTGAAGGTGATTTTGGATCCCAATAATCTTTTTGCAAATGTCAAGTGGTGTGTGTGAGATTTCTGCGAGCAATAAGGTTGAATGTGTTCCTGATTTTGTGCGTGAGTTCAGTGATGTCTTCAGTGACACTTTGGGATGCCTAACTAAATAGGTACATCGTATTAGAATTCAGGAGGGGACTGTACCTGTAGTATGCAAGGTGCAACCTATTCCCATATCAATGAGAGATGATGTGGAAAAATAATTATGTAGGTTGTGTGGTGAAGGTATAGTGGAACCTGTAGAGGCATCGGCATCGGAATGGGTTTCTCCCATTGTCGTTGCGCTTAAGTCTTCTGGTGAGAAGATTATGTGTAGATTTGAGGAATCTTAACAAAGCAGTCATTAGTGACCAATTTTCCCTGCCAAATATTACGGAGATGGTAACTTTTACATGGAGCAAAATATTTTAGCACTTTAGATCTGGCCTCGGCTTACCATCAGATTTTGTTACATGCCGATTACAGGGATCTCACCACATTCATCATACCATTTGGTACTTTTAGATTTGTTAGGATGCCCTTTGGGTTGGTGTCGGCTGCCTCAGTGTTTCAGCGTTTAAAGCATAACTTATTTGGCTAAGAACAAGGAGTTAAGTACTTTCAGGACGACATTTTGGTGTATGCTAGTGTGAGGGACGAGCATGAAGAAAGAGTAAGGAAAGTTTTGAACATCTAGAGGAATCATGGACTGACATTGAAGCTTAAATGTTCCTTTGGTAAGCAAGAAATTGAATATCTGGGGCATAGGATTACTTCGACTGGGTTGTATCCTAAGCAAGATTTGGTTGAGAACATCCTGAAGTTACATTCCCCAGAGAAGAGAGAAGAATTATTAGCATTTTTAGGTATGGTAGAATTCCACTCCAAATTTCTGCCCAACTTGGTCTCTAAAACAGAAAACATGCGTAGGTTACTCAGGAAAGGAGCTGAGTTTGTGTGGGATGAAATGTGTGAGATAGAGTTTGATTCTGTCTGTAGGATGTTTAAAATCGTTTGATCCCAATGAGTTGTTTGTGATCATGACAGATGCCAGTACTAAAGGTTTGGGAGCGGTTCTCTTGCAAAAAGTACAAGATTAAGAGTGGAAACCGGTAGTATACAATTCACGGACACTGCGAGGAGCAGAAGTCAATTATTCTACCATTGAGAAAGAGGCCTTAGGTGTTTTTTGTGGTATTAATAAATTTAAGAATTTTGTGTGGGGTAGGAAGTTCCATGTATATACAGATCACAAGGCGTTAGTGGAGGTTTTCATGAGAAAAGGATTAGACCAAATTTCGTCTAGAAGCAGTAGGTGGATTGTTAACCTTCAAGATTTTGATTTTAGAATGTTTTATATACCTGGAGCATATAACCCAGCTGATTGCCTGTCCAGACTTGCTTCCGAAGTGGAAGAATACTGCAGTAGAGGTCACGAAGATGAGTTCAGTTTCTGCAATATCACTGAAGGTGTAATTGAACAGGATGAGTGGGTTGAAGTAGTAGCTTATGATCCTGTTTTGCAGCGTGTATGTCATTGTCTCAAGAACACGTGAGAGACTGAGAACTTGAAAAAATCTGAGACATTGAAGAGTTTCTGGAGAGTCAGAAATGAATCATCTATGTCTGGAGAGCTAATGTTTCGGGGGGGAAGGTTAGTTGTTCCAAGTGTTCTTGCTAACAGAATAATACAATTGGGGCATACGGGACATCAAGGAATTAGCAAAACCAAAGCTAGAATTTGCTTAAAGTATTGGTGGCCAGGAATGGACTTAAGTATTGAGAGAGTGATTAGAGAATGTTCAGACTGTTGTAACAGTGATAAAATCTATAAAACAAGGGTGCCATCGATGTGTGTCAGAGGTATGTCAAGCAGGCCATGGGATGTGGTAGCTATGGATATTGTGGGAGCAATTTATGCAAGAGCTGGAAGCAACTATATTCTAGTGTTAGTAGATCAATTTTCCAGGTGGGTCGAGATTGATGTGCTCAGTAGTGTGGAAACTAAAAGAATAATTGGTCTCCTTGAAGAAATCTTTTCTCTGGAAGGGTATCCCAACTCCATCCTCACAGACAATGGTCCCCAATTTTTTTAGAAGGAGATGGAAGAATATTTGAAGAAATTGGGAATCTGACATAAGTTATGCTCGTTGTATGACCCAGAGGGAAATGGAGTGGTAGAAAGATTTAATAAGTGTATTAAGGAGTGTGTGCAACTGGAGGTGACGGCAGGCAGAAATTGGAGAGCGGGTCTAAAAAATAATTCTGGTGGCTTACCGTTTAACTCCGCACTCGACAACTGGTGCAGTTCCTTTTTGAGTAGTTTAGAGGCAGAAAGGCCAATACTACATTTGTGCCTGGATGGATAACTGGGGACAAGGACAAAGCTGTGTCCTGGTCTCAGGAGGAGCATGACAAAGTAAGAAGAAGACAGAGTAGAAATGAGGAAGGAGTATTTTGATAGAACAAAAAGGACATCTACCCTCAATGTGAAAATAGGTGATGCAGTGTTAATTAGGAAACCAACATTGTGCAAAACCGAGAGTAAATATTGGGGTCTGGTGGTGGTCACCAAGATGTTCAGGAATGCGGTCAAAGTTAGTGATGGAAGAATTTGGAATCTTAACCGTGTAGTGATTTCCAAGAAAAGGGATGATTGACATTCTTCTGGGTTTTTTTATTTATTTTTTAGCCTTTAGCTTTAATGTCATCTCAATTTTTATTTTATTTTTTTCATGAAATTTATATTTGCATGTTCATTTTAACAATTTCTTTTGTATATAGTTTTTCCTTAGTTTAGGTTTACACTAAATGCTAGGTTATTTCTAAATTTGTTGAGGGGAAGGTGTGTGGTATATCCTGTGAAGCCTATGCAGCATCTTTCAAGAAGTAGAATGTAAAGGAGGATTCCAGATTCTGGTGAGAGCTGGAGCAAGGTGGTGGAGGAGCTGGAGGAAGGCTGTGCTGCTCTGAGGACTTATGTGGATGGGATATTTTTGGATCACAATAAACTTGTTCTAAAGAACTCAACGCTGTGGACCCTATTTCTACAATTGTGAATACTACTAAAAAGGCTAAAATCTTTGTACTTACATCAGTTCCTAACAGAAGGAATGTACCACTTAATGAGGGAAGAGACATACCAATGAGGATAGAAATACAATATTCAGTAAGTGTCCAAACAGGTTAATAAACAATTAATAACAACATAGCTCCCCCTGGAGCCTAGAGATTTGTGTATAATATTGCTGAAGGAAAGAAGAGAAAAGATATAATTACACATAGAGCAAAAAATATTTTTCACTCAAATTGAAGTACAGGAAATTATCATATAATCTTTTTGCCACACTGGTGGTTTATTTTATATGAACATTACAGTTTTGATCTCCCCCAGGCCCCATTCAATTTAGGACTTTTAGGTCTTATGGTTGGGTACATTTCTGTTTGTGGGAGAGTATTAATAAGCCTTTCCATATTCCACATTTGATCATTGTCCATTATGGCGACATAGTGTTTCAGAGCAGTAAAACACATGGGTTTTGAATATGTGGTATCGTGGCCATTCTTTCTCCATGATGTTTTTTGTTAGGGACCCACTCAAGGCTGGTGTTTGACTCCATGCTTAATCATTTTTGTTTTGTATCTGGTTTGATGCAGTGCAATTTGTTATGTAATCTACATCTTTATTCACCGGATTACAACCAACTAAGCAATTCAGGCAAAACTTGGTGCCATGTTTTCATCCTTTGAGAGATGTAAAAGGAAAAATGCTAGTGACTAAATTGGAAGTAGTACCGAATGCCTTCTTTAGTGATAATCAAGACAAACATGAATCATTTCATTACATTCTCGTGTTTAATGAAACCAGTGGTTTCAAACATTAATTTATATCATGGTTTGTCATGTATAGAAACAGATGATAGTGGTGTGTTGTGAATGATTTTTGTTTTATCACGAGTAACAAAAATGGCATAATCCTTGGCTTCCTGTTCTACTGTACAATCCATTTTTGGGAAACCAATACACTGAACTGTCTCTGGACTTCGTGAGACTTCTTCCTAAATGCCATTCATGGGCTAAGTCCCTTACTTCATACCTCAGGGTTTGGGGAGGTATTTGTTTTTTGTCATTCCTTAGAATCATGTTTTCTGATATATTGATAGATTCCTTTTAACTCTTGATCTAGATCAGTGCATCTTTTAGGTCATCGTTCTAGAATGAATGATTTGAGTTGGTTCATAACTTTGTCCTTAAAGATGTGTTCCTTCCATTTTTCTTTAAAGGTAGATATAGTAGATTCGTCAAATACGATTCGCTGGTGTTTCGAATACATTATCTAATCTTGGAGGTGCTCTTGAAAGGAAATCGGCTGCTAGGTTGTGGTTACCTGGAATGTACTCAATCTTGTAAGAAAATTCAAGGCCTATCATCTATTCAGCAATATGTTGGGTGCTGTTGATATTACCTTGGTTGGGAACATGTCAATAAGTGGCTTGTGATCTGTGTGTATAATAAACTACATGAAAAAATTGAAAAGGTATAGCTGCCCAAAACATGTCAAAACTTCCTTCTCAGCTACAGAATAATTGTATTCAAATTTTGTTGGGGTGTGTGAGGTAAAACCAATGATTATTTTTCTTTAACATAAACCATTTGTGAAAATGTGGTATCTAATCCTTTATTACTTGCATTTGTGGTTATGGTGGTTTTTCTAGTGGAATCAAAATTAAACTGTGCTGGAGTAGTGAAAATAGCTTATTTTATAAGATCAAATGAATCTTGGTGCTCTTTGTCCCATTTAAATTGGTTACCATGTTTTAATAAACACTGCCACAGGGATTTCTTTCCTGCAAAGTTCTTGACTTATTTCAACATGTATTAACAATAATTTCACATCATCTTTAGTTTCAGGTATTAGGGCGTTCTTCATAGCATCTAAAAGACTTACTTTTGGTTTAAAGCAATCCGCGACTGCGCTGACTCCAGTCTGGCATGTCTCTCTTTTTTTAATTTCTTTTGTTTATTTATTTATTTATTTATTTAGTCAAACCTGCCTTTTTTTAGGTTCATTAAAACTCACAGGATTGGGTTGTGTTCACCATAGTAGCCCTGTATATGAGAATTTCATCCTGGGAGCACAGAGCTTTAGGGACACCTATCAAAATACAAAGCATGATTTTAAAAAAATGTATTACTGCTGGCGCTTAACAGAATAGGATTCTGCTAAACATGAATATTCCATTAGATGTAGTAAAAGCAGCTAACCGCATGGAATCTGGGTGTTGTTCTACCTGGTGATATGCTATTGACAAACGAATAAGGCTGACATGGATGACTTCACCCATGGTTCTTAATGTCTCTTTTATTCAGGTTCAATCTGTTGGGTGGTTGATTCCAAGATCAGCTAACTGCTTGCATTCCTTCTCTAAGGGGTTCTTTCAACACGTGAAGTATAAGATGACTTTTATGCACAACTGGTTTGGAATCCGGCTTGAGCTTTATTCTGTGTTGGTAGTCACGTAATAAACCGAGCAACTTGGTGTAAACACTTAAGGAAACTCATCACACATTTTGTCACCAGTGACGGATTTGTTAAACTAGGATCTGTTCTGGGATGTGTGGGTCCAATGTGATGTCTATTTCCTTTTGATGCTGCCCTCCTAGGAGTTTTGAATCTTTCAACTATGTATATTTTTCCCATTGTGGGACTGTTCTTGAATGGTAAACATGCTTTGATCATTCCCTTTCTGGAATGGAATCTCTGTTGTATCCACTAGGTGATATGCCAGGTGATAGTATGATTTAATCTCCTTTAGAGGAAAGTTGGTTAAAATCTTTATTAGAATGTACGGTGAACATGAGTCGGCAAACATAGCAACTGGGTTACCATCCAGGTAAATTTAGCATTGAGAGTAATTAGTATGGTTGCTTAAGTTTTTACTGTTTACTTGAAAAACATTCTTTTTTAATACCGCTTGAAAAAATTTCTTCAACATGTTTAGTATCATTTTCCCTGCAAACTCTGGCAGATGGCGTTTTGTTGCACTTCCTGCAAATTAGATGTCTGGCTTGACAATTTATTTGCTACTAACACAATGCTAATATTTTAATTTGTTATCTGTAAGTATGTATTTTGAACGATTCAGACAAATTCTTTACCTTGTACACCTCCTTGTCTTTAACTTCGTTTACTGTGGCAACCTGTTCTACAGTGGATTTAATTTCCTTCAAGAACAGGGATTTAGCAATTTCTATGACTTCTTGTAAGTCACTTTTTTTGCTAATTTTTCTTGTCTGCATGTATTGTTTGTACATTGCACTAATAATCTCAAATTATAGAATCATTAAGACAACCAAAATTGCATAATTTACTTTAGCCTCTGAGGGCTGTAATGTGATTGATAACACTTTCTTTGCTTGTGCTCTGTTTAAGAATTTGTGGCGCTCTAGTACAATATTTATTTTGTCACCAAATTGACATATTTAAAGTAAGATAATCAATATGTATGCATCCATATCTTACTCATCAATACCCTCAGGAAAGACACTAGGTTCTGGCAGTGATTGATATATTTTCCTGTTATGTAGTACGATGTTTTGTTTCCTGGTGAGAATACATTTCTCTTCTTCCTATTGCTAGAAGACTCAAATGTTTACCCATTCTTTCTATGGTGAACTTGGTTCACCTATGTCATTCAAAAATTGTAGTGGTTGTCATGTTTTCACCTGCCATGGTATTGAATAATAGTGCATAGGTAATATATGAGGTATAAAACTATAGTAAATACTAGCAAATACACCAAGATCAGAGACAAGATGAATAATGAAATGTAATGTAGTGATAGACACATGAATTAGGTTATGCAAGAGGGGTTCCGTAAAAATACATTTCAACTACATCTTCAAATTCCTGGAAAAGAGGTTACGTAGTGGTATAATAAGATGGTAGCAATCGACGAGCTGTACGAAATTCTTCTCACAGTGCAGAAATAATTAAAAAGGGAGTGTTGCTAGACATGCAGCTGATTAAAATGAATAGGTACATCTACACAAAACACTTGAAAAGGGTCAAAATAGATTGAAGTGCATGTCACCGGAAAGATTACAATAGATGTATGGTGTATTGCCACAACAAGTTTTTCCTTCCTTTGAGGAGAAAATTCATTAAAATAAAATTGAATTGTTAGTATATGCAAAACACTAGTACGTCAAGAAATAAAAGTGTGCGTGTCTCAAAAAAGAATGCATTAGATGTATGGTGGACTATCTGGTTTCAATTTTCTGATGAGAAAATGCGCACAATATATTAGATGTGTGGAGTGTGTGTATGTGTATCACCGCGACATGCTTCATCTTTCTGTGGGGAGAAAATGTGTAGTAGTATTCAAAGTTTTCTCTAAAGAAAGTGTGGCAAAGACCAGGACATGAATAGTTAAAGTGCATTAGGTTGAACAAATAAATTCAGTGTATGAATTGTCACGGTGATACATACACAAGCTTTACCTTCTGATTTGGGGGAAAAATGGTACAGGAATGTTCTCTTGGTAAGTAACAGTCTAAATTGAAAGTGTACATGCCACTGCGGCACGCTGAGGTGGAGGTGGTTTGAAAAGTTAAAGAATTGTCCATGGACACCAGACGAGATGAGAGTCTGATGCTGCTGGGCCAGATGAAGAATGGGAGGCATGACGTAGAGGAGGAAGATCATTGCAAGACCTGGTAGCAATGCTGCGTAGCAAGTGTCCGCCAGCACTGCTGACAGAATCACCCACCTAGGCACCGCAGAAACTGCCCATAAGGCATGGTACTGAGAGGCTACTTTTTAGATACCTTTTAAGAGCCATCGCAATGTAGAGGAGGCTCAAGGGTACACTTTCTACAATGTGCTTAAGAGTTAATCCACCCAAATTATGCTGGAAACATGCTGATCTGCATTAAGGAGGTGCTGCACTGTGAAGACCACCTTCTTAGGGTGGGACACTTGACAAAGGAAGCAAAGTGGAGAACATCACTGTCCTGAATGAAAGATCACTAAGAAAGCCAACACAAAGGCTTTGAGGCATGGGGTCAGTGAGCATTGGTCCTCCAGGAGTGTACGTATATGTTGAGGTGAAGACTACTGCGAGGGGAGGAAATGGATACTGTCCCCCTTCACACATAATTCCTGTTACCAGTGTTAAAAATCAAATGTAAGAAGTAGGTAGAATGGTTTATTAAAGTGTCTTCTGTGTCTTTACACTATCTTCAAACTTGTCTCGCATCAAGTCTTAACAGAAAGAAAATGCCACTCAAGGAGGGAAGAAGACGAATGGGGAGGGATGTAACCATGCGGATAGAAATAAAATATTCAGTAACAGTGTTCAAACGGGCTACTAAAGGGTAAATTGCAACAAATACCTATGCACTACCTCTGCTAGAGGCCTAGGATATTGCAGTATGCTCCAGCACAGATTTGCTTCTGCCTTGAAGGGCCTTTAACGGTATTGTTCGGCCTGCATCAGTGGTAATTACAGCGATGCAAACCTTCGAGGGCATGCAGATGTGAATGACTCATTTGACATTGTTTTCTGTTCATTTAAATCCTGTCTTTGGCAGGTGCAGAGTAGGGAACATTGTAATTGGTATCACTGAGTGTGCAATATTAATGTGCTTTGGCAAAGTCAATATTTGGCCAAGCCAGCACCTGCAAACCGCATGCTTTCTTTGAGATGCTTTTGCCAATTAAAGCCAGACCGTTTGGCTTTCCAGTGTTTGTTCCTGTTGTATTTGTCTAGTTGCATTTTCAAAGGCAAGAAAGCTATAGAAGTAGTTTATACAGCTTGCTGAAGGTAAAACAATATTTCTCTACCACTATATTATTGCAGGGCAATTATGTCTGTGGTTAGTATGCTTGTGGAATTACCTGCTATATTAACTAGATTCTGAGCTATAGGGTGCTTGATTTATCTGCCCTCAGTGGAGTTGAGACTGGTTCCTTCTGTGCCGGAACTGACCTACCAGGGCCTTGAAAATTGACCACAATATATACTCCTGTAGCATTTGGCTACCAGAGTGACTGGTCAAGGAGTCCAAGACTTACCCAGGGAAAGGGTCAGGGGTAGAAACTCAGATCTCTACAACTTTTTAATATCTCCTAGTAATTTGTCAGTTCCCTTATCTTAGTGAGAAGAGTAGTTTGTTCATCATACAGTTAAAATATATCTTGCAAATCAATAGAGCGTAATATTTGGGGGAAATAGTAATGCTATGGGAACTGAATAGATTGGACCTCACTCTCCCAGGAAAAGGCCCAGTTGCGGGCAGCTTGTGAAGGTGCAACAGCAGCCATTAGCCATTGGCTCAGCTGGGATCCTTGCAGCACCATTCTCCCCCTAATACTATGTAATGCAGTAGTCACCTATACTTTCCTGTGCATAGTTTTCTCAGACAAGACAACACATCTACCAGGCAACCATTACTGGATTGTCCTAGGGCAGCTTCCCCCTTCAGAGACACCTCCAGCACCCCTCTCTCAGCAGTAATTCAATCTCTCTATCCATGTCAGATCTTCTGCACCTCTAGCAGAAAGCTGCAGACTTCTCGGGTTATGTTCCACCTGACTGAGAAGCTGGTTGTTAGGGACGTCACAGCTTTATCTCAGAAGATTCTCTAACACCCTGTGATGTTGTCTTCTATACAAATCATTTGCAAGTCCAGGAACCTTTAACATGGAGTTTCTGTCCCTTCTTTTACCATATTTTGTAACAGACTTTGTTTTATCACCCTGTTACTGTTATGGTACTGCAGGCAGTTTTGCCACTTCATCTCTCACCATACATCCTGGTACAGTTGGGAAGAAAGCCCATGGTGTTGAACAAAAGGAGAGAACCGGTCACACTTTACACAGCAGCCTTTTGGGGAAAACTCCTCCAAAGGAACAAAAAGGCAGGGCTCCCATCAATCTCCTTTTTATATGTTTTGTTTTATTATTAAACATCATTCTTACCATGGAGATCTAGATGGCTTCTACTTTGCCAAGTCATGCATGGAGCGCTCTCTTCTTCTCTGTTCTAGACTCTTTCCTTGTCCTTCTTCACCCATGCTCCTAACTATGTAGGAAAGAACCAGTTTGAAGAACAGTTAACAGACCTTTTTAACAAACGAGTTAGCATCCAAATCTTTCTTGTAAAGACTGCCTAGTAGAACACTGCTTTTTGCTTTGACTTTCCATTGCTTACCTGAATAGACCACAGAGGGTTAACCATTGTGGCCCTTGCTAGCCTTGATAGTCCGTTTTGCACCCTGTGTCTTCACCACTACCCACTATAGGTATATCAGTTTGTCCTCCTATGAATTAAAGTAAACAGCTTTGTTGTTGAAGTAGACTGTTCAGAACTCTGTCAGTCCATACAGCATGTAGTTGACCAGATGCTGAAAAGTGGCTGCCATGCTTTGCAGCACAAAGGCTATGACACTAAAGTTGTGCAATCCATTCTTGTTGGCACCAGATGCCAATGATGTCTGCAAAGACTGCCATTAAGATCTGATCAGGTCAAACATGCTCAGGTACTTAGCAGCATCCGGCTTGCTCACTAGCTTGTCAACTAGGGGACTCAGGTTTGCATCAACCTTAGTCTAAGGTCCTGATTGTTCATACAGAAGGTTAGGACTATCATCCTTCCCATTGGAGCTAACTCAGTTTGGCTGGCAAACGAGCTGGCAGTGCCCTGACTCCCACAGCTAATAACTTGGCTACCTATCCCTCATGGACATTTGTCAAATATCTATTTGTTCTTCATGGGCAAACTTGTCCTAATGTTTATGAGAATAGACTGGTCCCAATTGTGAGGTTGGGAAGAGGATGTGAGCAAATTGTCCCCAAACCTCTCTGTGCCATTATGTGCTCAAGTCAGATCAGGTTGCAAGCATCACTCTGAAACAAACTTTATTGCTCATGTGCATGTTGGTATATTTCTCATCCTCAATCCTCTGTCATTGCTAAAATGTTCATAACTTCCAACTGTTTCACACACAACACTCCTCTACGTTCTCTTATGGGTTGTGAGAACTTTTAGATCAGCTTGTAAGGGGTGCACCATTTGTCCCCAGTGCTCTGGGACACATTTAGATTTCAGCACTAGTACCTCCTGTACGTCTTGTTACCCTGCCAGCATTGCTTTCTTGTCATGCCACTTCATCAGCTCTTAGCTAGACAGGAGACTTTCCTTGTCATACTCGTGTTCTGCACCATCAGCTTTCTAAGACCCAGAACATAGTCCACTGGTGGTGTACATTCCCAACCCTCTCTGGAAAAACGTCAGTGGGTCGCAAAGATGTAGTCCTAAACTCAAAGGGACTGAGCCATATTTATTTCTGTTTAATCTTCTAGTAGACAAATAATGGACATGGCAGGAGAGGATCCTAGTTTTTCTTGAGGTTCTTGAGTATATAAAGCACTCTCCAAATGCTTTGTCTTGAGATGGCATGCTCTGGTGGAGAGCTTACCCAGTATTCACCCTCCCCCCCCTCCCCCCCCCCTTTTTTTGTTGTTTTTTTTGTTGTTTAAAATAAAGAATTCACAGTCTGTGAACATCTGACTTTTAAAGTGCAAAAGTAGTGGTTGTGCTTCTAGCCCAGTGACTTGTCCTTGCAGGTACAGTTCATGGCACCGTGCTAGAATTGGTCCACCACAGCCAAGATGTACTTGGACTAACTAGAATGATGCCCACATTCTCAAATAACCTACCGTTCAATGGTCTGAACAGCAACAGTGCTGTGATCTTGCTCCACTGTTTACTACTCTCTTGGTAAGCCAGGCAGGTGCTACAGAACTGTTCTGTGACCCATCACATCACTTGCCATTAAAACAGAATATCTAAGCTAAGATATTCCCTGCTAACGAAACCTCTTATGGTAAATTCATGTTCACTAGAACAGAAACCTGTCTATTGCTAGTTCCTGGCTATATTTTCACAGGCTCATTGTACAGGAGTCTGTCTTCCAAGGACCTGATGTGTTTACTGGCTACCATAATGACCAGTCTTCGCGCTTTTTACTGAAGAGCGTTTAGAGTAGGGCACTCAGTTTGTGCCTTGCGTCACTCCTTTGTCGAAGGAAGTCCAGTCAGTATGATTTCTGGAATGTTTATTCAAAATTATAGAAACCGAAGTGTACTCCATCTCGCCTTACAAGGCAACTGAAATGAGGATCAATATCAACATTCTAAAAGGCTCTTCTTTGGAAAACACCAACACAGCTGGTGGCGGAAAGAAGCGAAAAAGCAATAGAGAGAGAGATGCAAAGGGATATTACAGTATACCTCTCTTGCAACATAAATAGCAATATCTGGAAGGAGGACAAGGTACCTAATGTGATATACACTGTATTAAGATAACATAATAGAAAGTTGCTTTTCAACATTGTACATTTTTGGTTTATAGACATTACTTAACATTAATAATGAGGAAACTTAACATCATCATAAGGCTATAGAAGATGCTCAACGCTAGGAAAGCACAAATGGGCATTATCCTATTTTATAACCAGAGGGCCAACATGGAGGTCAGTAGATTCTGCCAACTTTCATCTCTGTAATTTGTCTGCCCCAGTGTCTAACCCTCGGAATTTTGGTCTTGACACAAAGGTGAGGAATTAAAGGGCAATTGCTTCTCTGTCCATGATCCAAGTTCTTCCATCTTCAAGTTCTACCATTTTCTTTTTAACTTGTGTGATCTTCAGTAGCTGGGTAAATATGTTGAATTTATTGGGCCCCAAGTAGATTTCTTTATCACCACATGTTCTTCCACCTTTAACTTAAAATCCTTAACACCCTATTTCCTATTGTACCTGAATTTGTATTTTCTTTGGTGGAGGGTGATGTTTTATTTTATTTTTATCAACTCAGACAGCGCGTCTTCCATTCAACCAGTTAGGGGTTAGTGTTGAGCCACTCTTCCTGCTATTTAGAGACGAGAACTGCGATAGTACTGTCACCAGGTGGCAATAGTGTGCTACCACCACAACATGCAGTGTAAAGATTTAATGGCTGATTTACATGTGGTAAGGGCTAAATTGGATGGCTTCCTTTATCATTCCATTCACCCTTTGTAATAGACCATTTGCCTGTGGGCATTATAGAGGCGTTATGATATAGCCCATGGACTGGTCTCTTAAAAATTCCTTAATTTCTCCATAAGTAAATCGTACTCCAAATGATAATAGTACTTGGAATGTCTTCTGAACAAAAAACATCTGCGAGGAATTCCATAAAGGTTCTTGTGTTTATCTTGTTGACAAAGTTCATTGTGAACTAGTGGGTATGTTAATCTACTAATCTGTTCTTCTGGTGAGTATCATGTAGGCTGATGGGTTCCGCAGTGTCGAAACCTAGTTTATCTCATGGATTAGTAGGAACCTCTACTGGGTGCCTTTCCATGCTATCTTGGGTTCATCACTTGCTCCACGTGCATGCCACTCTGACTCTCTAATCTACCATACCATCCTTGTTTGGAAAGCACTGTTGAGCTCTAATCTTTCCTATACTTCACCCTGGGTGGGTTTTATGTGCTATGTCGGTAATGGTGTTTTTTATTCCCTCAGGAGGTATAATCTAATTTTAATATTCACCATTAATGGAAATTTCATTGCGTACATTCCAGAATAGTTCTAAGTTATCTGGTAGCTGTTTTCATTTTCCCTGCCATCCCCAAGTGATAATTTCTTTGTTGTCAATAAGGTCTTCTCTTTTCTCTTTCACCCTTCCCATTAATTCTTTAAAACATCTGTTGTGATAGAGAGGATAGATTTATCTGGTAACATAACTTCATATTCACATTTATCACTACTCATGCTGGATAAGCAATCTGTCGCATTGGGTTTTTGTTCACTGTACAGACTCTGTTTTGAAATTATTTCCCTGTTGACTTAATATCCATTTGTCAGTAATGCGAGTAGTTTTATCTGTTTTTTAGGTGGATAGTGCATAAACGAGGTCTTATGGCCAGTCCTCAATTGAAAAGGAATTTTGTCAAAGGTAATCGTCCCAGTAACAAGATTCCTTTTCTACTGTGGAGTAGTTTACTTACAAAAGGAATCAAATGAGCAGAATTAAAGACTACAGTATATTCTGTTCCATCGACTGTTTGGGTTAGTGTCCCCCTTATGCCTTTATTACTCAAATCTGAGGTTAAATAGATTTTAATTTGGTACCAAAGCAGTGGATATAGTATGTTTTATTTCTTTGAAAGATTGTATGTGATCTTCATTCCATTTTAAGGGGGTGCCTTTCTTGAGCAGTGACCTTAATGGGTAAGTGAGAAAGTCAGTGTTTCACATGTTTGATCTTGTAGTCTGCTATTCCCAAGAATGAATTTAGGTCCTTTTTATTGGTGGGCGGGGGAGCAATATTCACTTAATCTACCAGATTGAGCCTCAGTTTAATACCCTCATTTGAGATCAATTGTCCTAGATAATCAACTGAGGTTACACCTATTGCTCTTGACTTCTTCAGCACTTGCAAGGAGATACTCTTTCACCTCCACTGATCACTAGGCTGATGTTATTGGAACTAGGGAGAATCTCCTTGGTTTAAGATACTTCGTATCAACCAAAGGCCAGTAGGCGCTAGCATTCCTCAAAGCAGAAACATTCCTTCATTTTTATTTTATTTTTTAACAGAAACGTTATCGCTTTTATATATCGCATGTTCATAGGTTTCAGTCTATAAAATAGAGTGGAATTGCATTCCGTTCAGCTATCTCGGCCATATGATTAGTTATTTCTTTAATCAATTTTGAATCATAAATGCAACTTTTTAAAAATGCTGTAAAGTATTATAATCCCTGTTCCACCCCCTTCTACTGCCTGCTGCTTTGTGGTCCAATAGTGATAATGTGTGTATCGAGGAGTCCAGTGAGCTATAGTAAGGTGACCCAAGTATCCCATGTGCTTGTGCTAGTTTTCGTGAGTTAGCCAATACCTGGTGAACAATCTTGGAACCACTAAGTGTCAGGATAATAGTGGGGATTATTGAGATGGCCTTGGAAGAACGAGGTATTAGGGCTATGTAAGGTTGTACCACAAGGGGACAACAAAGCGTGTAGTGACTTTAGAACTGGAGTGGTCGAGGAAAGCGGCTCGAAGTGCATTACCATTTGTGCCAGTGCTCGGCGAACAACCAGAGACACTGGAAGTGTGAACCAGATGGCTACCTGTGATCGGACCCCTGCAGTAGCTTTATGCAGGTTGCCTGCCAGTATGTTGGGCGGGGTCTCTGTATAAGCGCACAGTCGGGACAGTGAAAAATAGCTAAAGGTGAATACATATGATTTATCGACGTTGACTTGCAGACAAAAGAGGTCACCAAATTCAGATAGGTCTGCAGCCATGGCCAGGTTGGTTCATAAGTATCTATAATATAGGATCATTTTGTCTTTGTAGAGAGATATTGAGTGGACCGTGAGATTTAGTGTAATACCCCAACTATTTGCTATGCGCTGGGATAGCATGTGCCAGGTTTCCAACACTAGCACAAATAGAATTGGGGATATGATGCATCCTTGCCTGGTCCCCCAGGCAGGCAATATTATAGGTGGATGAAATGAGACGTCCTGTTCGAGGTCTATCAGTTGGTTCTGTATATAGTAACCATACCCATTTAAGATATACAGCGGGTACCCCAAATGCTGCCAAGACTGCTAACACGTAGTCCCAGCTGAGGGTGTCAAATGCTTGTTTTATGTCCAAGGAGAGGCAGCCCACATGCAGATTATGGCACTTGGCAGCATCCATTGGCTTAAATAGACGACGTGTGTTCAGTGAGATGTTTCGACCAGGTATAAAACCGCTTTGGGTCTGTGTGGCATAAAGGAGGAAGGAGGTGGAATAGGCGGGATGCCAGTATTTTACTGATACTAGAGTATCAGCCTAGCCAGGAGTGTTCCTGCCCTATATACTTCCGCACACGTTTTCTGTGTATAGGTCCTGTAATCAATAATTCTGAGGCGTTCTAAATATTCAGCATAGGTCATGTTAGCTTCCTGTAGTTCCGGGTCAATACTCTAGTCAAGCGAAACCAGACATTGAAGTACACCTAAACTGTTTTCTGCTCTTATGAGTTCTCGCAGAACTTCCGCCCCAGCCCCCTTGTGCTAACAGATGCCCCTCTAACAACAATTTTAAATGTCTCCTATTCGGTCAGCCGCGAGGATGCGATGCCTTCATGTTGGTGAATTCAAAAGGATTGTGGTCCGATAGTGTGTTGCCTAGGTATGTCACATGCACAGTCTGTGGCAATAGTGAGGATGAGCAGAGGAACCTGTCAAGGCTGGAGTGTAGAGTGTGGGGGCGAGTAGAGTGAGTACTCCCGGAAACCACTCTTGTGGCAATGCCATATGTCAGCGAGCCCCCAATTTTGCACCCATTATTGCAACATTTTGCCTTGCTTGGTTAGGGCTGCTGTTAGTAGGGGGGTGAGCGCAGTCTAAGTGGATATTCAGTACTGCATTACAGTCCCCTCCCAGGATCCAGGGTGTATGTGCCCAATCCACCAATATGGACGTGAGATGTGTAACGTGCTTGTCCTAATCCTGATTAGGGGCATATAAACAGCCTAGCACTGAAAGTGTCCCATCCAGGCACCATTTCCGAAATACATCCCAGCCTTGTGTGTCTTTTTTTTTTTTTTTTTTAAATCTTGTATTTGCAGATTTACCACAGCGCGCACCCAGATCAAAGCCCCTCGAGCAGAAGCAGAGTATGTCGTGGAGAAGAGCTGTCCTCTCCACTTCCGGCGCAGCTTTTGGGCCTCAGCGTTTGAGGTACGTTTCTTGAAGCTTTGCTATCTATGTTGCGTCTGTGCAGTTGTGCTAATACTATAAGGAGAGCCTAGTCCCTGTACATTCCATGTGAGCACATTGAAACAATTCAGATGCTTGCTCATCATGTGGGTTGTAGATTGCGCGAGGAGCATCACTCATACATGGAATCTGTACCCTCCATACCAATAATACATTGACAGCAGAGGCTAAACACAAAAACAACTTCCCAAGTACACATTCCAGCGAAGTAACGTTCCTTCGACCATTAAAATTCTCATAACCGAATACAAAATCAACAGTAAACTGTGTGACTGCGAATCTGGGAGCCATTTTCCAACTGCAGAGCAAGTAACGTGCACCGTGGGTATTGAGTTAACCATCGCTGGACCCGGACCCGGGCCATCGTATCATAGGATAACATTGTAGGCTATAACCATGGTCTCATTGATCCACTTATCAGGGCACCGGTCGAAGCCTCGCCGACCAGGGTGTTTGACCGATGACCACTGCGTGACACCATTGGGTGCCAACCGGTGCTGGTGTGCCCGAAGCATCAAGAATCAAGTGTAAGGAGGTGGGTTTCCTCTGATGCCTGGCCAAGGATACAACGATTCAGAGGTTGTGTGAGGGTGGATGGAAGTCCGCACACATCACCCCCACAATTAATTCAGTCTGTGGTGTCATTTTCAGGAACAGGGCCATACTACCCTCCATGTCGGAGTTTGAGACACAACCCCAGGATGAGTCGGATGTGGACAGGGGAGAGTCTAGGTTGCGTAGGGCTGTTGCTGAGCGGATGGCCCCACACTGACCCTCCTGGACCTGTTGGAGTTGGATCTCCTCCAGCGTGGGCCCCGTATGCTTACCCCTCGGTGTCCTCTGGGGCAGGTGCCTTTGTTTTGCCGGTGGGGAGTGCTATTGAGTATGCCCACGAGAATGAGTAGTGGAGGTCCAGCCAGTCTTGAGTAGTCTCTGGGGTTTCAAAGAAATGTGAGCGTTGAGTGTTGACAATTTTCAATTTCACAGGGAAAATTAGGGCATAAAGACACTGCTTCACTGTGTTGAACGAAGAGCATTGCTGTTGAACTGCTAGTGTGTAGTCTGGGAATAGTGAGATCTTTGCTCCTTCTATGGTCAGTGGTGCTTTCTCTTGAGCCTCTCAAAGCAAATGGTCACTGTCTTGAGTATCCGTGCCACCATGGGCTGGGATTGCTCATTTTGTCTGCTCTGTGCCCTTTCCACCAAGAAGAAATCCAAGAGGCCCCTCTGGGCCACCACCGTCTTGAGCCATGTTTCAGTTTATTAGGTGGGTTGGGGCCCTTCCATGCTCTCAAATAGACCTACGATCCGAACGTTGTTCCTGCGTGCTCGGCCTTCTGCATCCTCAGCTCGGGATTGGACCTGGTCCACTTGTTTAAGCAGTTGTGATATCAGTGTCTGCCCTGCAAACTCTGGTGTTAATGTGGGAAGGGAGTGTTCAGCGTCTTTGACTCTGTCCGCTAATTTTCGTTGATCATCTTTGCACAAAGTTTATGTCTGTGGTAATGACCCCAAGCTACTGCTCGTTTGCTACCCTGGATTTGCATATTTCTTGTAAGATGATGTCCAGTTTGTCCAAGGGGGGGGGAGGGTAGTATCCCAGTGGGAGGCACATAGTCAACAGATAACTTCGAGGAAGATCCCTCTGAGGGAGGGGAGCATGTATAAGCTTGTATGTCTAGTTTAGTTTGCTTGGTCTTAGTGCGCCTCTTTGTGCGTCTCCAGAGGTAGTCCCAGCAGCATAGAGCAACCTGCGATCCTCGTCAACACTGGTGGGGTGCGGCTGTCAAAACAAAGGGTTAGGACTATTGGGCATTGTAGGCCCCACACCAGGGATGCCCACTAGGTCAGGGGGGCAGCGGCGGTGCACCAGCACCTTCTGGGTATATGCCTCAATCAGATCAGCAAGGCTTGATTACGATGACTGCCAGATAGACTGTGTCCAGAGTGTGGGTGAGGAGGACCACTGGCCGGTGGTGGTGGTGGTGTTATGCTAATTGGAAAGGTGATTTCCAATGGTTGCAGCCCCTAGTACCTCCAGCTGCAGCACTGCTGTGAACGCAAGCCCAGTGCCAGGGCACCGGTCCTATGTCCACAGAGAAGGCAGTTAGGCAGCGGGCCGGTGATTCCCAGCGTCTCCAGTCTTTAGGGCTTCCTGCCTAGTTCAGTGCTGATCTCTGGTCCAGGCCGGGCCCCCGGTCCCACCAGGCCTGGCCGCGGAATCAGTAACTTGTCCGACCTGGCTCCCTGCCCCCAGGAGGGGGGGGGGGGAAGAGGGGGGGGGGGGGGGGGAAGAGGGGGGGGGGGGGGGAGAGCCCTGGTCCTGGTTCTGGTCCTGGTTCTGGTCCTGAATGGCACCCACAGAGGGGTGACTATGTGGGCAGGAGGCCGCTCCTGGAACCCCTAGGGCCAGTCAGCACATTGCTCCTGCGGGGCCGGGCGGTGGTCTTTGCAGCCCGTCTAGTTTCCTACCGCTCACTTTGCGACATCCTCGCTCTTGACCCACTGGCTGAGTCCGGTACCCTAAGCATAGCTGCTTGTCACTGACTCAGAACCTAGGGACCCTAGAACTCTCCTCTGCCCAGCTGAACTCTGCAGTCCGACTTCAGTCTAAGAGCAGGCCGGGCTGTGACATCCACGCAGCCTGTGTTGACACTTTGCCGTTGCCACCTGCCACAGAGCAGCCGGCGCCGGCAGGGGGTGCACCTTTGCTGCCAGCCCTGTACCAGAGTGTGCAGGCAGAAGGATATGCAGGTGCTGTTGCGTACTCACCAGGGGTACGAACCTCTTTGGCCGCCTGGTGCACCATGCCAGCCAGATGCAGGCTGCGTCCAGGCGCGCAGCGGCTTGTGTCGTCGATACTCTCCTCACAGTTCGTGTTTCTGGTGGGCTACGGGATGGGAGGAGAGCTTAGGGCGACAGAGGAGTTGAATGCCCTTGTATATCTGCCGGAATGCACGGCCAGGGAGCTCCCCAGCTACACGTCCGCCATCTTCAACTTTCCTTCATTGATACCATATAGTGTTTGGTTGAATGCGCTTGAGTGAATCCATATCTCTTTACAGGTAGGTTGATTGCTATTAGCCCCTCACTGGTGCCTGAACCAACCAGCAGCAAACTGCTTGTCCACTCAATTAACATGCAATAGCTGCACGCTGGCTAAGCAGTTTGCTGCTGGTTGGTTCAGGCACCAGCCTTAGTTGCTTCCCTGCCCATCTTAACTTCATTAGTTGCGCTCTATGGAGCTCGAAGAACCTGTCAGTCAGGGTGATAGGGATATTGTTGAATAGGTATAAAAAGCTAGGTAGCACCACCATTTTGATGACGGGCAGTCTGTCTGCAAAGGACAGTGGCATCACCACCCAGCGCCCCACCACGTCAGCAGCATAGAGCAACACCCCGATTGGAGGCTGCCTAAATCGAAGTGCTGCTTCTGAATGTCTCTGCCATAGTGCAGGCCAGTGGCTCCACCACGAGAGCGAACAAAGGGCGGAGACTGTGGGCATCCCTTCCTTGTTCAGCGGTTTATTGACACAGGACACGACGTCTGTCCATTTATTTGTTTAGCAGTTTTTTTTACTTTTTAAAAAAAATAAATTGTTATCAACTTTTACATTTAATTTTTAAATATTTGAATACCTGGGATGTAATCTACTCTGACTGCACTTGATATTGAGACTCATGTTATTCCCTGTTTATTCCTGGCCGGTCTCCAGGTAGTGGCTGAAGTCTAATAGGTTCTGATTTTTCAAATCTTTAAAATAGTGGCTCTTATTTCCTGTTTAATTTTTGCTTTTTCTCTTCCTCTGAGATATTTGGTAGGAAATTCCAAAATGCAAACTTTTTTTTGAAGTGCTGATTTGCAGTGCTGTTTTATTTATCATGCTGTGTCATCATAAACCAATGAAAGTAATTTGTAATTTGCTTTTATAAGTTGTTGATGGATACCTTGCAGTTCCTTACCATTTGTTTTCCCCTTACTTGTTACTAATATAAGATGTAATTTGTATGTAACATAGTTCTGTGTTACTTCGTTTCCTACTGTTTTTCTGGTGTTTAAAGCCATATTGGTGCTCAGGCAGGGGTGTGGAATTCCTATAGCCCAATGCCCGGGACATATTGTTTGGGATCAAGGGGATTTATTCTGCCGTTGGGATAAGTAGGCCCACCCCCTGCAGCAAAAAAAAAAAAACCTTTGTCTGCCAAATTACAGTACTACATTAGGGAACAGGGAAAGGAATTATCTGCAGTTGAGGACTCATTCTGTCTATATGTCAATGCTATTCGAACTTGAGTTTATGGTTCATTAATGCAAAGCCTTTATTATTAGGGTGAACTTTATAAATAGATGGTGCATGTAAGCTCAGACTGCACTAATGACTGGCTCCAGTAAAAAAAAAAAAAAATGTGTAACCATTTGCAAAGTTTAGCGATATGATGCTACGTAAAACGCTCCCAGAATGCTCTCTTGAAAATATTTGCAGAAGGTTGACAGCAATATTGTTGATTCTTTGCTTTCAAAATAAAATGTTCACAAAAAATGTAACCAACGTTTTACTAAACTCTGAAATGTTATATACCATTTTTTGAAGCAACATTTAGTTACAATTGTTGATGTATGGTAGCATTTAAAAAAAATAATCCTATGGAAAGTCAGTGTAACCAGTTTCAACAAGATTATGGGAAACGTGAAAATAAACAAGCATTGGCAAAGTCGATAGGTCTGGCATTGGTGGTCAGTCCTTTGATTTTGTCAGTGTTTCTTGTTTTGACATTGCTTTTGTAAAGCTTTATTTTTGTGGAAGCTGACGTGCCCTCACTATTGTAACAAACATTGGTAAAAAGCAAAAATATTTTTTGGTCTCAAAGCACACATTACTATAGTAGTTCATGGTTATGAGCAAGACTACTCAATTCTTAAAGTCACAAAAGTGTATCTATGGTATTTGTCTTTGCATTAGTGCAGATTTACGTATCTCATGAATTCACAATGATTTACAGAAGTAGACCAGGGAATCATACTCCTAGAAGATATTTGTAAACTATATTTCAGCTCGAACAAATATGCATATGTATGTAGATTTGCTCATGCGAAAAACTGTTGAGCGTTTACTTTCCCTCCAACCACTTTTCTTTCCAACCGTGGAAGAAGTTTTACTTCTGAACCTTCTCAGGAGTAAATTTCCAACTTTTCTCAGAGAAGAGGTGGTGAAAACCTTTACAACACACGTTAGTCGGTGTGCATACTCAAAAGGGGATTATAAACCTGAAACTATTACTTACTGCTACCTTCAGCCCATGTATGTAGATCTGCAGATAGTTGTCAAAATAAGGGAATTGCTAGTATTCAAACCCTACTATAGTGTTAACCCTGACATCATTAGAGAGGCTGTTAGAGTTCTTATATAATGAGATTGCTGCCATAATTTGTCGCCACATTACATGGCACCAGAGGGACAAGTGTTTTTTTTAGTTTTTTTTTTTAAACAGGACAGGTAGTTTAATATAGCAACCAGTCCTATTGACAAGTAGATATTTTATTAAATTCCACACCCCTATGCCCATTGTTTTTAATATTAGAATGTCACTGAGTAACGTAACCTTTTCAGCAAACAGTTTGAAAACCTATTATTAAGTATACAGTATGAGCTGTTCAGGAACAACATGCTACATACTCACGCAGAGTAGCAAGAGTTTTAAGGGACTTCTCACTTGCGGTTGAAATAGTAATGTCATTTAAAAGACTGTTTAGTCTCTGCAGGGTGTGGGATATCAAGTTGTGATAACACAGAGTATTGCTTCCTGATGTAGGTGGAAGATTGTCAGAGGGAGTGGTGCTCTGTCAATTTCTGGGCTGCTACCGATCCGCTTCACGAATTTGCTCTGCTGGTGTACATTACACCACATTCCTGATCAGTTTTTGAGCGCTGGTGTTCGGTTACCAATTCAATTCCCATCCATTCGTCACTTAGACATTGCCTAGGTGAATATTGTTCCCTTCTTTTTATCTTGTTTTAAAGTGGGTGGGATGAGGTTGCCAAGGACTAAGCATGCCACAATAAGTGGGTGAGGCTTCACCACTCTTGGTTAGTCCTTGAGTGGTAAAAACAGGTAGGATTACTGTGACAGTGATGGAATATAAGCCTTAATTGGGCATTGTAGTCATCACAATTGAACTTTTTTTGTGATTTCTTGGTGTTCTTTTTTTTTTAGGATATAAAGTGCATACTTTGATCTCTCCTTGTGTGATATGATTGTTGAACAGCAGCAGAGCTGTGAAAGATTTTCTAGGACAGTTAGTACTTATACCAGAACTTTACGGTCTATTGATTACCCTTAGTGGAGTCAACATGGAAGGTATATTATTTGATGACGAGGTGTCGTCAGTCTAGGATTCGCATCCATTACTTGGCGACACCACCTTAACGCAGGCTGTGATCCAGCTAGGAGACTGAGATACACTCATTAAAATAAGGAGGACACAGGTAAAAACGTTGCTCATTGACCCATTATGATGGATTACCTTAGGGGAAGTGCACCACCAGGTGTATTATAAGTAACCAGTGAGCCCAGGATCTTTCTGGAGGATAAATACTTAGATTGGTCCTTAATAGCTTGGAAATATACAAGAGACTAATTGGCTTTCTTTATATATATATATAAAAAATGTGAGGCCTAGTCATTTAGATCAAAACTGGTATCCTTGACAGAAGTCATCAAAAGGAATAAAGACTAGAGAACATTTCTGATTCAGTCAAAGATAGCAACATTTCAGAAAAGCCTCAAAATAAATGTGCTAGACTGAATATTTCTATTTGAGAGATGACTACATTGGGAAACCACATCTTCCTCTGACACCTCATCACTGGATAGTGTTTCTTCTGACTTTGATAACTGTATCAATGAGAGGTGGCAACCAAGAGGAAAGAGCTGGATCAAGAGAGGATGTAACCCCCAAAACCCATCTGCAAGTTACATATGGACCAATACCACAACCTAGCAATTCATGACTATGGCCACCTAGATATGAGCCTACAAAATAACCTCCTCCAACAACCTTCCCCTGCCACTACCAAAACAAGACAGTGGCAGGGAGAGGTGAAGAGGAAACGCACATTGCGAGTAAGTGCCCACCCTCTGTTGACCTCTCATGCCCCTCAAGACGACGCCTGCAGTGTGAATCCAGAGGACCCCTCTGATTGTGAAAGCTCTGGAAGAAGATATCCGACGCCTAAAGGTTCACTGCACCGCAGCCCCCATGCCTTGGAGAACCTTATCACCGGTGCAGCAACGTTCAGCAGGCGGCCGACCTACTTTTCCAGCCTGTGATTTTCCCGAACTGACTCCCTGCACCCAGCCTGCAACATCTAAGTGATCCCGGGGCCCCTCATAGGAAAGCTTTGGGAGCCCAATGCTCTGTTTACTCCCGGCCCCCCCTGCACCGCTGAGGGTGTGAGTTTGGTACCTACTTGTGCCCTCCGAAGACACAGGTATTTACCTGCAAGCATAACTGAAACAGAGTGCCTCCAGTCTCCGTAGGAGCCCATGTTAATTTTGTCTCAACTTTGACCTTTGCACCCTGCCGGCCCCGTGTTGCTGGTGGTGGGTGTTTGGGGTTAACTTGAACCCCCTACCAGTGGACTTCCTAATCCCCAGAGACTGGAACTGTGGGTGTTTTACTTACTTGCAGAACTTAATAACTTCTCTTTCCCCCCCCCCCAGGAACTGCTCTGAAAATTGCACTGTCAAGTTTTAAAACAGATTATTGCCATTTATTCAAAAACTGTACAACTTACCAATTCCAATCAAAGTAGTATTGATACATATGAGAAATACTTTTTTATTTATGTACTTACCTGCAACTTGAATCTTGTGGTTCTAGAAAAACGTTAACAAAAGATATTTAAGCTATATAACATCAATTGTGCTGGAGTGTGTGTACAACAAGTGCTTTTCACTATCCTCTAAGCCTAAGTGCTCGACAATACTACCACAAAGGAGAGCATTAATATTAGCTACTTTAGCCTCTGTTAAGCCTCTGGGGAACCCCTGGACTCTGTGCACACTATATCTCACTTTGATATAGTGTATATACATAAGCAGCTTCCTACATTGGTGGAACAGTGGTGCGATCTATGACTTTGCCAATACCCAGGCCATACTCAGCCAATATCCGAATACACAACGAAGTTACAAAATTGCCTTTAAAACTTTTTTTTTTTTTTTTTTTTTTTTTAAATTCAGCTAATTTTTTAAAAGGGTTTAATATCCTGCTAGGGCCTTGGTTAAGTCCCTTTAGCATTTTGTTTTTAACTTAAGGGTTATTTTAAGTTGGAGGTTAGTTACTAAAAGTAGTTTTTAGTTTCTAAAAATAATCCCCAACTTTAGTAAAATAATGATCAGCTCTGAGGAAATGGTAGTGGAACTCAGCCTCACCCCATAATTCTCCCATCCCTAGATGGAGGTAAGGTCCCTCTGCAAGCTGATAAAATTAGAACAGATTCCAACCTTCCCAAGGTCAAGCTCCAGGAGCTCTTAGAGTACACCAGGGACCACCCTACTGAGGAGGAAGACCTCTCCTCAGAAAGGAAATATGTTAGAATGAGGAGGATGAGCCCCCTTCTTCTCACCTAACTAGGGAGATTAGGGTCCCAAGGTCCTGGTCTCCAAAGATAGTACTTACAGGATCTGGATCTTGCACAGGGGAGTCCAGTTCTTCTGGGAACATTTAGGGTAGCCTCAGTAAAGAGGACCTCCTTTCAGAGAGAATACTGATATCCCTAAAATCCCCAAAGGGATTGTCTCTAAATATGAAGGTGATGATATCACCAAATGGTTTACAGCTTTTGAGAGAGCTTATGCAACCAGCATGCTAAACAGATCTCACTGGAGAGCTCTCCTTTGAGAACTGTTAACTGCTATGTGTAGCGATAGACTCCTCACACTCACTGGTGCAGATGCTGAATCCTGTAACCTCATGAAGACTACCCTGATTGAGGGCTTTGGATTCACCACTAAGGAGTATAGAATTAGGTCCAGGGGGGCTCTCAAAACTTTGACCGAGTCCTGGGTTAATTTTGTAGAATAATCAGTGAAAACAGTAAATGGTTGTGTAACTGGCAGTGGAGTGCATGCCTATGATCTTTATAATTTGTTTATGAAACAAAATATTTTAAGTAACTGCTTCAATGAAAGGTTGCATCAATGTCGAGTAGACCTAGGTCCAATTTCTCCCCTAGAATTGGGAAAGAAGGCAGACCAATGGGTCAAGACAAGGGTGACCAAGACTTCCACAGGGGGGTGCCACAAGAAAGTGGTCACAAAGCCTCCCCAAGGGAAGGTTTGTGAAACACATAAGGACAAAAGCGAAGAGTCTTCACATGAGACCCAAAGACCTGTGCAGAATGGTGGGCCCAGAGCCTCTTCACAGCCCACAAGCGGGTACCAGGGTAAAAACGTTGATCCCACGAAGGCCTAGTGTCACAACTGTAAATCAGCATGGGCACCAAACTGAGATTTGGCTTGTCCCAAAAAGAATCCCCCTAGCAGTGCTTCAGTTTGTGATGGTGTAGCCAGTCTCCAGGTGGGATCAATAGTGTGCCCAAAGCAAATCAGGGTCCACAGTGAAGCTATGCTAATCTCTGAGGGGGAACTGGAGGTAGCCACAATTGCTGTCTGGCTGCCTAGCATGCAAAAATAGACAACACCACTAAATAAACAGGACAAAGGTAGAAGCCCTGAGGGATACTGGTGCCAATGTCACCATGGTGACAGATAAACTAGTTTTCACAGGACAGTATCTAGCTGAACGAACTTATCTAGTCACCAATACTGACAATGTAACTAAGATCCATCCCTTGGGTATGGTGACTTTAGAATGGGGAGGGGTTACTGGCCTGAAACAGGTAGTGTTCTCTTCTGCAGTCCTAGTGGAATGCTTGCTAGGGAATGATTTTATAGTCCTCAGCTTGGGCTAAGGTAGAGCTCAAAACCCATGCAGCCATGGTGGGAATCCCTGAACTGGTGTGTGTGAAAACTAGAGCACAAAGCCGAGCACAGGGTGCAAAAGGTTTTGGATCCTGGAATAATGGCCCAACCTTCCAAGAGAAAAAGCAAGAGGACTATGGGGCCAGCCTCTTATCTTCTTGAGAAGAGAGATCTTGCTTATTTTAATGATCTCTTATCCCCTGAAGGAACTGAGTCCATGGAGCTGGAACCTTACTAGGTAGAGCTCTTGGGCCCAGGGGGACCCTCAAGGGGACAGCTGTGACAGGGACAAAAGACTTGTCCCACTCTTGAAGGCCTGAGGCAGCAAGCTGCTGCATAGCAGAAGATAGATGTCAGTGGCTCCCACAGGGTCTGTTGAGAAGATGGACTACTTTACACTGAGGCCAGAGATCCGAAACCTGGTGCAACCGGGAAAGTGGTAGTGTCTCATCTGTTTTGGGAGTTTATCCTAACTTTGTCTCAAATGCCCAGCTAGGGGGATGTCATGAGCCAAACAAAAACATGGAGTATGCTTATCAACTACTTGTATTGGCCCAATATGTCCCAGAAGGTGAAGGAGTTTTGTAGCTCCTGTGTCATCTGCCAAGCCAGTGATAGTGGCCACCCAAAGGTCCCCCCTTGTTCCACTTCCTGTGGTGGGGATTCCCTTTCAAAGGGTTGGTGTGGATATTGTGGGTCGTCTTGAGACAGCCAGAGCCTCAGGGAACCAGTCCACACTGGTAGCAGTGGATCATGCTACCAGATATTCTGAAGCTTTTCCCTTTTATTTCTACTACAGCTCCTGCAGTAGCTAAGGCCCTGATTGGTATTTTGACCAGAGTGGGCTTGCCTAACTAGGTGGTTTCTGACCGGTACAAACTTCATGTCAGCTCACCTGAAACAGATGTGGAATGAGTGTGGGTTGACTTACAAATTCACCACACCATCCACAAACCAATGGACTTGTTGAGAGATTCAACCAGACATTGAAGGGCATGATCATGGGGCTCCCTGAAAAACTCAAAAGGAGATGGGATGTTCTCCTGCCATGCCTGCTTTTCGCTTAGAGGTGTGCCTCAAAAGGGAGTAGTTTTTTTTTTCTCCTTTGAACTTCTGTTTGGCCTCCCTGTAAGGGGAACACTGGCACTTGTTAAAGAAGGCTGGTAGAGACCTCTCCGTGAATCTAAGCAAGATGTGGTGGACTATGTGCTTGGCCTCCACTCTAGGATGGCGGAGTACATGGAAAAGGCATCCAAATACCTTGAGGCCAGCCAACACCTCCAGAAGCTGTGCTAAGACCAAAAGGCTGCACTGGTAAAATTCAAACCAGGGTACAAGGTATTGGTTCTGGAGCCTGTGGCTCCCAGGGCACTCCAGGACAGGTGGAGTGGACCTTACCCAATACTGGAAAATAAAAGTGAGGTCACCTACTTGGTTGACCTGGGCACTAGCAGGACACCAAAGAGTGATCCATGTTAACCTCCTGAAATTCTATAATGATAGGGCAGATATAACCATGCTGATGGTTACTGATGAGGATTGGGAAGCAGAGAGTGAACCTCTCCCTGACCACCTCTCAAATGATCCTAAGGATTGGTCAGTGGATGGAGTTGTCTATTAAGACAACTTCTCTGTCCAGCAGCAAGCTGACTGCAAGCAAGTCATACAACAGTATGCTGGCCTCTTCTCTATGACCCCTGGGCAGACTCACCTGTGTACCCATGATGTGGACATAGACAGTTTTCCTGTCAAAACAAAAAAAATAAATACAGACAGTCTTACCAAGTCAAAAGGAGCTTCAAAATGGAAGTCCACAAGGTGCTGGAGTTGGGGTAATCGAGCACTCTGACAGTCCCTGTTGGTCTTAGTCCCCAAACCTCATTCCAAGGATGGCAAGAGAGAAATGAGGTTTTGTGTGGACTACAGAGGCCTCAACTCTGTCACTAAGACAGATGCACACCCTATACCAAGAGCAGACAAATTAATTGACAAGTTAGGTGCAGCCATATTCTTAAGTACCTTGGACTTAACTGCATGGTCCTGGCAAATTAGAATGGCACCTGAAGAAAAGAAAAGACGGCATTCTCTGCATCTGATGGGTATTATCAGTTTGCTACTATGCCTTTTGGCTTAAAGAATGCCCCTGCCACCTTCGAAAGGTTGGTGTATCAAGACCTTGCTGGCTTGGAGTCCTTTAATGCAGAATATCTAGATGATAATGCTGTGTTTAGCTCCTCCTGGCAGTATTACCTGATACAGCTGGGGAAGGTTTTGCAGGCCTTGCAATCAGCAGGCGTCACTATAAAAGGATCAAAGTGCCAAATAAGGCAGTGCGCACAGTTGTATACTTTGGCCACCTTGTAAGTGGAGGCCAAGTGCAACCCTTACAGCCCAAGATCCAGACAATTCTGGACTGGGAAGCTCCAAAACACCAGACTAAAGTCAGTACATTTATTCATCTGCTTGACTGGTTACTACAGGAGGTTTGTGAAGGTGTATGGATCCATTGTAATTCCCCCTCACAGAACTGACCTCCAAGAAGATGCCCAAAAAGATAGACTGGACTCTCGACTGTCCAAAGACCTTTGACACCCTGAAGGAGGCAATGTGCTCAGCACCAGTTCTCAAATCTCCAGATTATTCTAAGCAGTTAATTTTGCAGACAGATGCCTCTGAACATGGGATAGGAGCAGTCTTGTTCCAAACCAATGATGGCCTTGACCAACCTGTTGCTTTCATTAGCAGTAAGTTACTCCCCAGGGAGGAGCATCGGAGTGCCATTGAGAGGGAGGCCTTTGCTGTGGTTTGGTCACTGAAGAAGCTGAGGCCATACTTATTTGGTACTCACTTTACTGTTCAAACTGACCACAGAGCTCTCAGATGGCTAATGCAAATGAAAGGCGAGCACCCTTAACTTTTGAGGTAGTCCGTATCCCTACAGGGAATGGACTTTACATTGGAACACAGACCTGGGACTGCCCATGCCAATGTAGATGGACTTTTCAGGTTCTTCCACTTAGATAATGAAGACTCTCTTAGGAAAGGTTAGTCTCATCCTCTTTCGTTTGGGAGGGGTTTGTGCTGAAAAGTGCCCTTGTTGGCATGGTTACTCCCACACCCCCCACACACTTTTTGCCTTATATTGATGTCAATTTTTAAAGTGTCCTGAGGACATGATAACCAGGCACCAGTGTTCTTTTCCAGAATCTGTACCTTTGTTTCCACAATTGCACACCTATGGCACACAGGTTAATTCCTTTGTAAAAGGTTTCCATGCTGCCAAGGGCTCTGTGGCCAGGGAAGGTCCCCAAGGGCTACAGCAAAAATGGGGTTTTATGTTCCTCCAGAAGTCCCCAGTCAGCCTGTTGGAGGCTGGCCCCCTATGTAGTTTGCAAAACCAGGCACACTGTCCAGGGTGTCCAGGCAACCACGCGTTGGTTTCCAGGGGTTAAAAGTAGACCAACTAATACCCCAATTTTTAAGGTAGCTGGTCGAGCAGTTAGGCTAATCCATTAGATGTGCTAAGCATTTTCTGTACTCACAAATCCAATCATGCACCACACACACACACACACACACACACACTAAATGAATAACTCCAGAGCAGAATTTATAAAAAATACCTCAGACTTCATTACAAATTTTAAGACCAAGATCTTTAAAATATAAGTAACTTTTGAGATATGACTTTTCAATGTTTTAATAAAGTTAGTCTTTCTGTGCGTAATTACACACCTTAAGAATCAGTAGGCAGTCACTATTAAAAATGTATTTAAAATTGTACAGTTGGGTTACCCGTCTTTTCTTTTTAGTAGTCGATAGGCACACTGCCTGCTGGGTAGCCAGTTCCGGCCCCTGCAGGTGGCCCTGTGATTGTGCCGGAACATCTTGGCACAAGCACTGGGCCACCTGGTCTCAAGGGTTTGGGGACCTGGGGCACACAGCAGATCAGGGCACAGGTCGATGCCGGGCTCAGGGCGGCCGGATGCAGGGCGATTTGAAGGTCTTGGATGCTGTGCGCAAAGGGACCCTTTGGAGCTGGAGGTAAGTCTTCTTCGGTGGGCCTTGCAGGACATCGTGGGTGGTCTGGTGGGAGGTCCAGGGTGTTACTGAAGACCCTTGACTGGGGCTTCCCCCTGGCCCAGTTGTAGCTCTGGGGGATCTGTTTTTGGTTGTGTCCGATGTGCACTGACCAGTACCTGGGGTGTTGGCACAACTCTGCCACAGGAGGTTGCTGCGCCACCAAAATTGGCACACCTTTCAGGTCTCGTCTGGGCTGTTTGTGCGTCATTTGGTCTGGCTGCGACTTCCTGTTGCAGAGATATTGTTCGGTCAGTGAAGTGTCCCTCACCGGTTTGCTGGTTCCTTTTAGGTTTCCTTGGTTTCTTTAGTCGTGCATCCCCTCAGAAAGGAGATTTCAGGCTATTTGCAAAGCCTGGAGGTCCTCGGGGTCTTTTGAAGTCTGTCTGGTGATGAGCTGCTCCGCAGCGGTGATTGTCTGGACTCTAGTGCAGCAAGCAAGGGTCTTGGAGCCTCTTCTGATGCAGCAGGTCCTCTGTCGGAATCTTTTCTTCCAGATGAATCTAGTTTCTTGGTCTAGGGGATCCTACTAAATACTGATTTTAGTGGGATTTTTAGGGGGGACCTAGTAGTGCTCAGTCGGACACTTACCCTTGGGTGGCTACACCCTCTACAGTGACCACTTCACCCTTCCCTAAACCTCATTGGCTATTTTCCTGCCATCCAACATGGAGGAAAATGAAATGGAGCATCCACTTCGCCTGCAAGCTCCTGGGTGGTGCATGCTATGTGAGGTCACTCCTCCTACCCTTTGTCTGCTTTCTTGCTTTTGCTCCAGCCAAAAGTGGGGCTGTGCAACAGGGGAAGCCATCTGCTGCTAGCAGCAGGTCTGGGTGCTTGAATTTCAGGGGCAGTAGCCCTTTGAAGCTCACCACCAGGGTGTTGCACGTTCCTGAGGGAGGGGTTGTTAGCTCCTCCACCCAGGAAGGACATTGTTTTACAACGCACAGAGCCAGGGCTCTCTCCAGGTTTGTATATTGGCTGTCTGGAAGTGGCAGGCTGTATTGAACCAGTCAGCAACTATGCCAGTTAGGTTAGCTTTTGCCGGAGTGTCAGAAGTAAATCTGTTAATAAAATAAGACAGATCAATTTGACACAGTAATATAGATTTAATTGATTTTCAGCTGGGAAGAACAGGCAGTTTCAACATAGAGGCCATGACTGAAGTTCAGAGTTCTAGTTCACAAACAGTGGTATTTATACTGTAAAAACAAAAAAACAAAAAAAAACTATAGTCACAAATTTAGCATTGACGTAAGCAAGAACAAGCAGTACAGATAAGATAATAAGGGAGAGGTACCGCTTGAAAAGAGCACATGCATGATTATTGGTCGCCTCATGGGTGGGTAAGTAACATTGACGTCATTCAGCATCTCTGTCTTTCTGCACAACAAGTGATTATATGTTACATGATGCTTACGGTAGCCCTGCCTTGTGCAAATGCTTATCTGACCCTTAAACAGTTCCCCTCACCAAGATATGAATGACTTGTGGTTTTTAGGACCCTTGCGCTAAGGCAGGATTCAACCTTTTTGTTCCACCCTGTTCGTGCTATGTGAAGATTTTGAAAGCAACAGTTGGTGCATCTCCAAAGAAAAACTTTCTATGATGGCTTGGGCCTCTTGTGTGTTTCAGCACAGCTAACTTAACAATGCAGCATGTGTACAAGTTTCCTAAGTAATAAGTGTTTGTCCTAAATATGACCCGCCTTTTCTGTTGAACCCACAGTCTGTCTTTTTTAACATGTCATGTATAAGCCTTTCACTACTTACATTGGTGTACAACTATCTCTAGTCTAAAATGTTTGTATTGAGGTTTGGGAACGTCTGTATGTATGTGATGTTACTATTCTTCCTACATCATTTCCCCCTCTAGTTGATTATTTAACTACTTTTCCTACCTTCCCATCTACTAATGAAACTAGGGGAATCACCACATACCCACTACTCTGTCCCTCCCAATTTAGTGGTCATCCTTTTGCAACATGCTATTATTACCTGAAAAATAATACACGTCAAAAGCAACAACACGATCAAAGGCAACAAGGCTTTGAACAACCCCAACATCCAGGACAGCACCCATTCGAACCAGCCCTCGAAGCCCCCATCAGGGGCACCCTCTCATCGATCATTTTCTTTTGTACATCATGCAATGTCTGAATGGCCTGAGTTAATGTTCCATTGTCCGCATCATTGGCTGGCAGCACGTAAGTACAACAGGCCGATCCAGTCTTCTTACACACCCCTCCTTCCATGGCTGTCATTAAATCAAGTACATATCTGTGTTGCATTACCATCAGCCTAAGGGCTCAGAGTTCTTCCTTGATAGCATTGAACCCATGCTCGGTTGCATTTATGGTCTTCATCAATTCAAAGCGCTTGATCTACAGCCAGCATGCAGTTGCTTTCGCCTGAATGAATGGTAGGATGCTACCAAAAAAGATTTGGGCATCATTAAATAGTTATGTTCCTGTGGAACATCTTTCCGCACTGCAGTACCAAAATACTCAGTAGCTCCTTTTGTCCTGTAATGGTGAAGCAAGGTAGTTGGATGGCTCATGGTATGGTCATGTAACTGAGGGATGTCCACACCTGGTATCACCAGGGAGGGGGTGTGCAAAGTCACTAGGGAGCAGAGGTTATTCCAGTTCGGGGGTAGTTGTATGTGGAGCCGGGTCCCACACATCCAGTAGTGATCCATTAGGCTGGAGGTGCTGCCCTGCATATCAGCATTGTAGGTGGTGATGTTGCAGTTGAGGTTATTCCCCACCTTCACTGTCCCATTCCCTCTGAAACAAAGAGGAAACTGTGTTAATTCCATTGCTGTTCTAGGGTGTATGGTAATTCTTGTCCACGCATATCTCTGTATGTTCCCATCCCTTTTTTCCTGACATCGGCCTATTATCTTATTAAACTTTAGTGGACCTTGTGTCTCTGTACCATTCCATAATGATATTGCTCTACATATGAACTTTGCCTTGGTATGCCATTTATCATTGGCAAATATTGATCCTGTGATACTAAGAACTGGCCTGCTTGCGCAATCAGGGGGTGGGGGTTTAGCTAAATAGTTACTACATTCAGATGATGGGTAAGACCTTCTAAAAATACCTTGACGTAATACCCCAATCTGGGTGAAACCTTTTTTGCCCTGCTTTCTTCATTTTTTATATCTCTTCCATGATCTCTTGTTTTTCTGTCAAGACTTGTAGGACTTCTGGGGTGGTGTCAAATCTAGTTGTGTTAACTTGTGCAGTAACAGGACTAACATGAGTTGGTTGTAGTTGTGTTCTCATTCTGCATAAAAATAGGTGCAGGAGACAATGTGTAATGTTTGGTGATACCTCTATAGGGAGATGCAATCTATCTACTCCAGCAGCATGGGGGGATGAGAGAGCATACATCACAACTGGTGTTGGACATGGATGTGCCTATACTATGCATGTGCTGATATCACATATTATCAAACAAAGCAGTATGGAGAGGGTGATGATCAGTACCATTATCAACAGTTCTACGCATGCGTGTAATAATTGATATAGGATCAAAAAAATAAAAATATCCAAGGGCTAAAAACATCAATATCAGTGCACTGGGGAGGAAAACCAAACATAAAATACATAACTGGAAAGAAGAATTGTCTAATATTGGAGCTTTAGAGGGAAGATTTACTCTGGTTGCTTCTCCTGTTCTCCCCCCTCTTTTTCCTACTCTGTGTCCAAAGGGATGAATGGCATGGTCGGGCCAGACAGATGTCCTGGAGGTGGTACCATGGTTTGTGGCCTTGACTTTCAGTGCTGTAGCGTGCTATCTGTCACTGGAAAGGGTCCATTGAATTTTCAGTCCTTCCACTTCCTTACAAAATTGCGAATATATACTAAAGTTCCCAAAGGTAATGGTGTTTGTTGATCCTTTACAGCAGATGCTTGGGTGCGCTTATTGGCTGCATATGTAACCTGTTTAGGAGAAGAACTTTGCAACTTTGGGTAGCTCAGACATGTATTCATTCATTTCAGTTTGTACAACTTCAGGTGCACTCTGTCTCCAACTTGTGTCTAGTTGATGGCACAAATATGCTCATTGTTCCAGCTGTCACTATTTGATGAGGAGTCAAATGTTGATCTGATCCTGGGGTATTTCTCAAAGCAAAAAGTGCTAATGGGAGACAGTATAACCATTTATTTTACAGTGTCACACATAGTTTACTTATTCTGTTCTTGAGGAGACCATTAAGACGCTCCACAATTCCATAGCTTTGTGGATAAGCTGAGGACAATTTGTGTGTTATTCCTAACAAAGTGGTGAGGTGAGAAAATATATTATTGACAAAGTGGGTGCCATTGTTGGTTCTGATCCCCTCAGGGACACCCTACTGCAGTATTACCTCCCGGATCACAAAATTAGCAGCAGACTTGGCATCTCAGTGAACACAAGGTCCTGCTTCAATCCACCTTGAGAATGGGCAGACAACAACTATAAGATAGCGATAATGATTGATCTGTCAATCATAATCAATGCAGTCAATGTGCAGTTCCTAAAAGGGACCTTGTGGGCGAGGTATTGTGGAAGCTATTACCTTAAAGGTGGGACTTGGTGAATACTGCTGGCACACTGTGCAGGTGTGTATGTACATTGTAATCATCTCATGTAAGTTAGGGACAAACCAATCCTGACGTATTTGGAGGGACATATTGTCTCTAGCAGTATGTGAAGGAAGATGTAGCTGGTTTAGAGCTATCAATAGCAATGCTTGGGGCATGACAAGCTTCCCTGTTGACATCTGTCTGTATATTAAATCTGTTCCTGTCTGTACCAGGCATCCTCTGGCTTCCCACAACTGTTTCTCATGCTCTGGGGCATTTTCTTGTATCTCTCTTATATGCAGATGAGCTGTCTCTGTGTAATGTCTGGATGCATTCAAAGGGTCTGAAGGTGTCAATGTTTCACTAGCTAACAAAACCGTGGTATGTGTGTCACTAAGAGGGCATGATGCTGCATCTTTGGCTGACCAATCAGCCAGGGCATTTCCATGGGACACAAAATCCTGAGCATTAGTGTGGGTTGCGCATTTCACTACTGCAACTGCATGTGGCAGTGTTTAAAGCTTGTATCAAGTCCTCTAAAAGGGGGGTGGTGCATGACCGGGCATCCATCAGACTTGAGAAATCCAGGTCTTTCCCACTGCATAATGCTGCAATGTCCTGTCGTAGTGACATAGGCTGAATCAGAGTATACTGTTATTGTTTCTCCTTCCCCTTGTTTGAGGGCTGCCACTAAGCTACTAATTCAGCAGCCTGGGCTGAATATTGAGATGGCAAAGTTATCTGTTTGGTTATCTGCAGTGTGTCTGAATAATTGTGCTGCATCGCTCTGACCACTGCAGCACCTGTATGTCTTACCCCTGTATCCTGATCTATTGTGGAAGACCCATCCACAAAATATACAACACTACCTGGAATGGGGTCTTCTGTTGCTTGGCTACACTCATCTGGAGTATATGTGGCACAATCATGGGCATCATTGTCAGTGTCTGAAATGGGGTGTGCAAAGAAGGTAGCAGGATTGACTATGTGGCATTTAATTACCTTCAAGGATGGTAATGATAATATTATCTCGTAGCCTGATACTCTGTGGTGTTCTAGCTTTCTGAATTATTGCAAACACAGCATGTTCAGCATACAGTGTCAGAGGTGCACCCATGACAATGGGGACACTTTTCTCTACTGCAAAGGCTACTGTGGCTAGTGCTTGTTCGCAGGGGTAATCACTTTTCATGACCGAATTAAGTAGGCCACTACAATATGCAACTGGTTTGTGCCTAAAGGATACTTTTGGGTGAGGACAGCCGTCATCGCCTGGCCATTACAGTGGCAAAAAAGAAAAAACTCTTTGTTGTAGTCTGGTGTTCCTAACACTGGTGCATTTGTTATCTCTGTTTTTAGTTTACTGAAGGTTTGTTCCATCTCCGTAGTCCATGTTATCCTGTCTTTCTGTGTTTTTTGCCTGTTTGATAGATGCAAGCATTGGGGATATTGAAGTACTGTAGTCAAAAACCCATTGTCAGACCTAATTACATAAGCCTAGGAACTTCTGCATTCCTTTCACAGTCTCAGGCTCCGTCATCTGCCAAATGGATTCTGCTCTCCCGGGCATAATTTGGCGGCCTGATGCCGACAGTTGTTGCCCCAAGTATTGAACTTCTTCCTGAGGGTCCTTTCTACACTGCTCATCTGCTGGTCTACAGATCAGTAGGTCATCGACATATTGCAACACTGTGCTGTCACTTTGAAAATTGGTGAGGTCATTCTTGACCGTCCTGTTAAAGACACTAATGGACCAACAGTACCCTTGAGGGAATCAGGAAAGAAGGTACTG